>NC_138305.1:56545000-57210000 GCF_965601325.2 Salmo salar | reverse complement strand
AAAAGGGTGAAAGAAACAGAGAGAGAGAGGAAAAGGGTGAAAGAAACAGAGAGAGAGAGAGAGGAAAAGGGTGAAAGAAACAGAGAGAGAAAGAGGGGAAAAGGGTGAAAGAAACAGAGAGAGAGGAAAAGGGTGAAAGAAACAGAGAGAGAGGAAAAGGGTGAAAGAAACGGAGAGAGAGGAAAAGGGTGAAAGAAACAGAGAGAGAGAGAGAGAGAGAGGAAAAGGGTGAAAAGAAACAGAAAGAGAGAGAGAGAGGAAAAGGGTGAAAGAAACAGAGAGAGAGAGAGGAAAAGGGTGAAAGAAACAGAGAGAGAGAGAGGAAAATGGTGAAAGAGAGAGAGAGAGAGGAAAAGGGTGAAAGAGAGAGAGAGAGAGAGAGAGGAAAAGGGTGAGAGAGAGAGAAAAAGGGTGAGAGAGAGAGAGGAAAAGGGTGAAAGAAACAGAGAGAGAGAGAGAGAGAGAGAGAGGAAAAGGGTGAGAGAGAGAGAGGAAAAGGGTGAGAGAGAGAGAGAGGAAAAGGGTGAGAGAGAGAGAGGAAAAGGGTGAGAGAGAGAGAGAGAGAGAGAGGAAAAGGGTGAGAGAGAGAAAAAGGGTGAGAGAGAGAGAGAGAGAGAGAGGAAAAGGGTGAAAGAAACAGAGAGAGAGAGAGAGGAAAAGGGTGAAAGAAACAGAGAGAGAGGAAAAGGGTGAAGGAAACAGAGAGAGAGAGAGGAAAAGGGTGAAAGAAACAGAGAGAGCGGAAAAGGGTGAAAGAAATAGAGAGCGAGAGAGAGGAAAAGGGTGAAAGAAACAGAGAGAGAAAGAGAGGAAAAGGGTGAAAGAAACAGAGAGAGATCGAGGAAAAGGGTGAGAGAGAGGAAAAGAGTCAGAGAGAGAGAGAGAGAGAGGAAAAGCGTGAAAGAAACAGAGAGAGAGAGAGAGAGAGAGAGGAAAAGGGTGAAAGAAACAGAGAGAGAGGAAAAGGGTGAAAGAAACAGAGAGAGAGGAAAAGGGTGAAAGAAACAGAGAGAGTGAGAGAGAGAGGAAAAGGGTGAAAGAAACAGAGAGAGAGAGAGAGAGAGAGAGGAAAAGGGTGAAAGAAACAGAGAGAGAGAGGAAAAGGGTGAAAGAAACAGAGAGAGAGGAAAAGGGTGAAAGAAACAGAGAGAGAGAGGAAAAGGGTGAAAGAAACAGAGAGAGAGAGAGAGGAAAAGGGTGAAAGAAACAGAGAGAGAAAGAGAGGAAAAGGGTGAAAGAAACAGAGAGAGAGGAAAAGGGTGAAAGAAACAGAGAGAGAGGAAAAGGGTGAAAGAAACAGAGAGAGAGGAAAAGGGTGAAAGAAACAGAGAGAGAGAGAGAGAGAGAGAGAGAGAGGAAAAGGGTGAAAAGAAACAGAAAGAGAGAGAGAGAGAGAGGAAAAGGGTGAAAGAAACAGAGAGAGAGGAAAAGGGTGAAAGAAACAGAGAGAGAGAGAGAGAGAGGAAAAGGGTGAAAGAAACAGAGAGAGAGAGGAAAACGGTGAAAGAAACAGAGAGAGAGAGAGAGAGAGAGAGAGAAAGAAACAGAGAGAGAGAGAGGAAAAGGGTGAAAGAAACAGAGAGAGAGGAAAAGGGTGAAAGAAACAGAGAGAGAGGAAAAGGGTGAAAGAAACAGAGAGAGAGAGAGGAAAAGGGTGAAAGAAACAGAGAGAGAGGAAAAGAGTGAAAGAAACAGAGAGAGAAAGAGAGGAAAAGGGTGAAAGAAACAGAGAGAGAGGAAAAGGGTGAAAGAAACAGAGAGAGAGAGAGAGAGAGGAAAAGGGTTAAAGAAACAGAGAGAGAGAGGAAAAGGGTGAAAGAAACAGAGAGAGAGAGGAAAAGGGTGAAAGAGAGAGAGAGAGAGAGAGAGGAAATGGGTGAGAGAGAGAGAGAGAGAGAGGAAAAGGGTGAGAGAGAGAGAAAAAGGGTGAGAGAGAGAGGAAAAGGGTGAAAGAAACAGAGAGAGAGAGAGAGAGAGAGAAAGAGGAAAAGGGTGAGAGAGAGAGAGAGGAAAAGGGTGAGAGAGAGAGAGAGAGAGAGAGAGAGAGGAAAAGGGTGAGAGAGAGAAAAAGGGTGAGAGAGAGAGAGAGGAAAATGGTGAAAGAAACAGAGAGAGAGAGAGAGAGAGAGAGGAAAAGGGTGAAAGAAACAGAGAGAGAGGAAAAGGGTGAAAGAAACAGAGAGAGAGAGAGGAAAAGGGTGAAAGAAACAGAGAGAGAGGAAAAGGGTGAAAGAAATAGAGAGCGAGAGAGAGGAAAAGGGTGAAAGAAACAGAGAGAGAAAGAGAGGAAAAGGGTGAAAAAAACAGAGAGAGAGCGAGGAAAAGGGTGAGAGAGAGAAAAAGGGTCAGAGAGAGAGAGAGAGGGAGAGAGAGGAAAAGGGTGAAAGAAACAGAGAGAGAGGAAAAGGGTGAAAGAAACAGAGAGAGAGAGAGAGAGGAAAAGGGTGAAAGAAACAGAGAGAGAGAGGAAAACGGTGAAAGAAACAGAGAGAGAGAGAGAGAGAGAGAGAAAGAAACAGAGAGAGAGAGAGGAAAAGGGTGAAAGAAACAGAGAGAGAGGAAAAGGGTGAAAGAAACAGAGAGAGAGGAAAAGGGTGAAAGAAACAGAGAGAGAGGAAAAGGGTGAAAGAAACAGAGAGAGAGAGAGAGAGAGAGGAAAAGGGTGAAAGAAACAGAGAGAGAGAGGAAAAGAGTGAAAGAAACAGAGAGAGAAAGAGAGGAAAAGGGTGAAAGAAACAGAGAGAGAGGAAAAGGGTGAAAGAAACAGAGAGAGAGAGAGAGAGAGAGAGAGAGAGAGAGAGAGAGAGGAAAAGGGTGAAAGAAACAGAGAGAGAGAGAGAGAGGAAAAGGGTGAAAGAAACGGAGAGAGAGAGAGGAAAAGGGTGAAAAGAAACAGAAAGAGAGAGAGAGAGGAAAAGGGTGAAAGAAACAGAGAGAGAGAGAGGAAAAGGGTGAAAGAAAGAGAGAGAGAGGAAAAGGGTGAAAGAAACAGAGAGAGAGGAAAGGGGTGAAAGAAACAGAGAGAGAGAGAGAGAGAGAGAGAGAGAGAGAGAGAGGAAAAGGGTGAAAGAAACAGAGAGAGAGAGAGAGGAAAAGGGTGAAAAGAAACAGAAAGAGAGAGAGAGAGGAAAAGGGTGAAAGAAACAGAGAGAGAGAGAGAGGAAAGGGTGAAAGAAAGAGAGAGAGGAAAAGGGTGAAAGAAACAGAGAGAGAGAGGAAAAGGGTGAAAGAAACAGAGAGAGAGAGAGAGAGAGGAAAAGGGTGAAAGAAACAGAGAGAGAGAGGAAAAGGGTGAAAGAAACAGAGAGGAAAAGAGTGAAAGAAACAGAGAGAGAGAGAGAGAGAGACAGTCAGTCAGTGTCCCTGGCCTCCCCTGAGATTTTAATCAACACCTCCAGCTTCACACCGCATATCGCTATCTCTTTCCTCCTAGAGCCCTGACTCACAAGCCCTTCCCATGACCTTTTGACCCCTCCATGGGAACCTTCCCTAGCGATGCTCCTGCCTGCCAACAGGTCCAAACTTGACAGGCATCCCATAATAGGAGGCTGAGGTGTGTCAATGTCGTGAGGTTAGCAGTGTGTGTGTATGTGTTTCTGTGTGTTTCTGTGTGTGTGTCTGTGTGGCATGGGACAGAGAGCGCCATGCTGAGAGAAAGCGGCCGCCTGGTTGGACTAGAGCCAAAGCCTCCATCAGTGGGAGGGCCTGAGGGGTTTGTGGGTAATTTAGAGAGAGTTGCTTCTTGACAGACATTAAAATAATTCATCGCTGGTGAAAATTGTCAACGACGGCCCAGTTTAGTACGCAGTTGGCCATTCGCTTTGTGTGATACTGGCCCGCACAAGTCTCAGTCTGAGTAAAGGTATTACTCAGGGAACTGGTAGTTCTTACTGACGGAGAAACACAAGGTCTGTCTGGTAATGAGGACATGTCATCTTTGTGTGTATGCTTATAATAAAGTAGTGCAGGAATTGTGACATGACTTTATAGAGATGACCTTCAATGGCACAATGTCGCAATGACGATTAGACTTCAATGTCAAGTGAGGTCCATAGGGATCAGTGGCTTGGTGGATAGTAGTAGTTGCGGGTTCAATTCCACGTAGACTTTTATTTGGTGACACTTTACTTGACACCAAGCTTCATAACATGTTATGACACGGTGTGTGACCGTGTCATAATATGTCATAACAGCTGACATAACTTGTCATAACCTGTAATAATATAGTCCTAACATTTTCTTGACCCATATATTTACACCTGTTGTGACATACAATGCATTGTGTTATTGTATGGCAGGTTATGACACCTACCACTTTATTCAATTGTATTTTTTCCTGCCAACACGTTTCTTTTTGTTTGAAAGTTTGTTTCTTAAATCCTTTGTTGTTGTTGTAATGAATTCTTTACAGCCATGTCTTTTTCAGCATCTTTTCAAGAACTTGTAGAAAATACACTTTATGACACAGTCAAGAAGCATTATGACCATCCTGTGCCACTTTACTTGGACTAAGAAAATACACATTATGACACTGTCAAGAAGCATTATAACCATCAGAATCATATATGTCAGATAGGCCTATCACGTACATGTCCTTATGTCAGTCATCAGTCAAAAAGTGGGTGTCTTGTCCTGCTCCTGCCTTCATCCCAGTCATCAGCAACAGAGCATTGGGGTTGGTGCATGTCTGACATCAATGTTTGCGCAATTACAATGATAATTGAATATGGTCAATTTCAGAAAATGTTATATAACGTAAACATACTGTTGACAACTAGGCTATGGTCTATAACGGAATGTTTTGCCTTGTGTGGTAGGTTTTGACACTTATGTAGGTGTCATATCCAGACATAAAATAACGCAATATACTGTATGTCACAACAGGTCTAAATATATGTGTCATCACAGTGTTATGACCACATTTTTGACAGGTTATGACAAGGTATGTCAACTGCTATGACATATTATGACATGGTTATGACCGTGTCATAACGTGTTGACGCTAGATGTCAAGTAAAGTGTTACCTTATAGGTAGTATGTGAGTTAACTATAAGTTGCTTTTCATAACACAGCCAACTTCAATAAGAATAGATGAATACTTTCTTGTCCACTTTCCTTTCAGATCTTCGTTTTGCTTTCAACCCAACCCATGCAATTAAAAAATACAGCAGGAAGGTTCCTCCAAATCAAAACGATATCTTTTCTTTCGTGTCTAAAAACTACATATTACCTTTGGTTAGAATAGTGGCCTACTCAGGGCTACGGATCTGCTCCTCTCTTGGAGGAGGAACAAGTTAAGTCAAATTAGCATGCAGAAGAAGAAATGACAGAGCTTTAAGGAGGAGGAGAAGAAGAAGGAGGGGAAAAACAAAGCCACCCCGGGGCTAAGATTATGAACACGCTCAGACGATAAATTTTCCATTCTAATGGAAAGATGAATTGTTATTATTCACTTACAACTATCCATGATGAGGACTGACATCCCTTATGTTTTACCAACAGCCTCGGGACTAGTACACTAGTACAGACTACCCCCAAATAACCCCCTATTCTTCCCATCTACTTTGTAGCATGAGTCCCGACAACCCCCTTCACTCACACCAGAACCACCAGAGACCCAGGCTGCTCCATCCCTAAGCCCAGAATGACAGCCCTGTTCCTCCCATGCCATGGGATTTGACTGGGGCTCATAATGACTCGCTTTCAAAGGAAATCCTGCCTCTCCTGCTACTGCCATGTAGCCCTTTGATCTCTCTCTCTCTCTTTATCTTTCTCTCTCCTCTGTTGTACTCTCTCTCTCTCTCTCTCTCTCTCTCTCTCTCTCTCTCTCTCTCTCTCTCTCTCTCTCTCACTCTCACTTTTTCCCCCCAAAATGAATTAAGAGTATGGAAGTCAAGACGGTGGAAAGAACAAGTTGTCGCCACGGATGAGAGCAGAAGATGAATCGCGTGTCGAGTGTCTCACTAATTTAAGTGTCCTTCACCTTTTCAAAGGGAATATAAAAAGCAATAGCCTTCTCTGCATCCGCATCAACAGGACAGGACGTGTACAAAAGAATCGTAAATATATCGATCAAATGGGAACTAAATATGAATTGCTGTAAATGGAAGTCGATCCCATCCCCAGATACACATTGAATTTGTCTAATCAAGCAAATGAATACAGTGCTGGACACGAAGTACTTCTTAATTGATGGACATGAAGTATTTATTCATTTATTTGTGTCTGAATTGATCGCTTCGTCATTGCAGAGCTGGCATGATTCATGTTTTACATGACAGAGAATCGTGTCTGTTCTACATACTTATATCTTACTATCTGAATGAGCCCTTGATGTCTCATCACAGGTGGGAATAAGCATGTGATTGAAGATGTCAAAAGCTCAAAACTTTAATTGGTTGGAATCGCAGAGAGCATGGATAAAAAAATCTCCTTGTTAGGATGCTGAGGACCCATTCTGCTCGCTCAACCCTATTTACTCTGCATTCATATCACACAGCAGTGTTGTTTCCTGTTTTTAGTTATTTATTTACTTACTTGCGTTGCAATGTTGAGTTGGCAGACGCGGTTGCTGTTTTGTCTTCACACTTCTCATTAGATCTGCCAGCTTTTAATTAGGAATTTGCAGGTGCACAGTACAATACGGAGCAACAATAATTGACGGATTAATTTTATAAGCCGGTTTAGTGGGGAGACATGTGGAGTGAGAGCTCTGTGGTGCTGATACCAGTGGAGGCTCTTTAGAGGAGGAAGGCGAGGACCATTCTATGCAGTGAATTTTCAAAAATTGCTAGTGTGAAAAAGTTATCCTTTTTAAATAAAACTCATGGTTCTCACCCCCTTCTATAGACTTACAGAGTAATTATGAGGACTTCCGGAGGACGTCCTCCAACCTATCAGAGCTCTTGCCGTATTGAACTGATATGTGGTCCATCCAATCAAAGGATCAGAGAATGAATCTAATACTGAAAGCGTAAGCTACAGCTAGCTAGCACTGTTGTGCAAAAAGTGTGGTGAGTAGTTGACTCAAAGAGAGAGAAAGACAATAGTTGAACAGTTTTGAACAAATTCATTTATTCAAAATGTAGGAAGAAGCAGCAGGGGGGAGAGAGAAAGAGAGAGAAAGAAAGATAGATAGATAGAGAGAAGTAGCTTTTTCTTTCATTTACTTAGCTAATGTGGCTAATTCAGACTACTCAACAACTTGACTCAAACAGAGAGGAATGCTATTTATGTTAGCTAGCTGGCTAAGGCTACCCAACACTGCAACTCTTCCAAGTCAAGGTAAGCTTTCGGTTTAATGAATATATTGCCACCAGGGCCCGCTGGTGTTTCTGCTAGCATTGTACACTGCATGATTGTACACATTAATTGAATTGTGGGTTTACTAACGCGTTAGTTATAGTTTGTTTTCTATAATGTTAATATGGTGACAATGACGCAGGCTGTTTAATGTTAGCGGTTATGGTATGAAGGTTTGGCTTGAAGAGGTTTTTGCACCTGGTCACAGACAGCTGTTGTGTTGTGCACTGAAGTCCACAAGTGAAGGGACAAGGTGAGAAGAAGAGAGAGCATAGATGCAAGAAGGTGTCATACAATGAGCAAAGTGAGAGGCTGCTATGAAAGTGCACTGTGTGTGCGGGTGATCAGGGGTATATTCATTCTGACGATTCTGTTCCAAAACGTTTCTATTGGACCTACCTCAATTTGACCAATAGAAACTCTCGTTTTAGAGAGTGGTGGGTGTTTGGACTAATGACTACACTTCAGATCAGCTAGATGCAGGCAAGAGTATGCAAGGCGGTATTGAATGTGACACTTTCTGCCGTATTGATTACTCCAATTTGTCTCTCGACCTGTGCACCTACATTATAAACTTTGATTTGTATGCTAGGTTGCAGCAACCTCATGATGCGTATAAGGCAAATTTGAGTATCATGTAGTAGCCTAAACCGATCAATGTTACATTGAGCTGGGTGAATGGAATATGAATGACAGTCATCCAATATGCTGTAATAGAAATAACGATATGCTCATATAAATAAAACAAATTATCCTCCCTAATCTTAAATGGCACATATCTTCTGAACTGGTTCCAAAGTTTTCATAGTTCAGAAAGAGAGTGTTGGGTGGAGTGATAAGTTAGTGTCCTGATTGGCTGTACAGAGTGATTGGCCGGTGGACTGACCTGTGGCCGTGGGTGTCCTGTGACCAGACAGGTGAGTTCCAGGGTCTCTCCCTCCCGGATGGTGTACACCCTCTCTGTGTGACGTTCTTCCTCCACATTACACGCGTGGCCCGAGTGCACAATGCGGACCGTAGGGGGTGCTGTAGAGGACAAACAGAACAGTTAGTACATCCTAATCATTACAAGCACAAAGTCAAAGAAATTAACTCACACAATTTGCTGGGGAAAGAAACTGTGTGAAGAAATGAGTGAAGAAACAACATTTTTTTCATTCTATGCACTTCCCCTAAGCTTTTTATCTTGGTGTATATGTTTCCCATGGTCCTTCTCTCTCTTCGACTTTCCAAACGTGGAGAAATCTGAATCGATCTAGATGCTATCTGGATGGACTCCGAGGGACAGGTAATCAGTTTTAACAGAGTCAAGGGAGTGGCGCTGAGGAGGAACACGCACGCGCAAACACACACACTTCCCCCATTGATTTCTGTCTGTTTGATAAAATGATCACCCAGCTTGGCCCCGTGATGACCTTGTTATGATACACACGATCCAATATCTGTGGGGTCTGGGGCCTGATTTTCCACAGTCACGGGTTTAGCTTTTTTTGGGGGGGATTATGGTTCAATTGAACAGCATCTACAGGTAACATGTATCCCGTCAACACTCAACATGCCTATTCATCTTTATTTGATAGCATTGCAGGTAGTCTGTCTCCTCATTAAACATCAAAACATCTACAAACAAACCTCTAAACCCAACAATCTAGCAATGACAACAAAAAAAAAGAAAATGAAAAAAAAGTTTTGTGATCAAATCTCTGTGCGTAAAAGAACCATATTTCTCAAACTGTTCTAGTGAGTTGTCCAGAGAAATAACATAAATCATTTGTAACAAGGTTTTTGGGAGAAATAACCTGTGCAATCCCTCTCTCTCCAGTAGGTCCTGCACAGCCAGTTGTAACTCCACTACTCTACAGCGCGTCCATCCCCATGTAATTACAGCACAGGTGTGTGATGTTTTTCTCTCTATTCCTTACGCTCGGCTGACCATGCTGATATTTATGAGGACTGATGCTGCCTGCGGTTCACCCCTGTGTAGAGAGAGAGAGAGGGAGGGAGAGAGAGAGAAGAGAGGCCCAGTGGGATCATGGGCAGAGAGGCAGGGGTGGCGGCCAGATCAGGTCAATAGTCCATGTCTCCTCTACCTCAGCAAAGGAGAGACGGAAGGTGAGCCTGGGGATGCACGCTAGGCCCACTGGGCCGTGTACGATGGGATCGGATTAATTTGACCCCTAGAGGCTGATCATAGGTCTGTGAATTAGTTTCTCCCTCGAATGGTTTAGGTTGGACCGTGGAAGGTAAACTGAACTCAAATCTGTGCAGTTTGGGTAAAAGGAGTCTCGTCATTAGTCGCTTCAGGGCATGAGCAGTGAACAAAACTTGGGGTAAAGGGAAAATGTAGTAAAATCAGATGGGAACATACAGTCCCTTTCACCGTATCAGTGTGGTGTCCTGTTCCAAAACACTCAGTAGACTCACACCCTGAAGCAGAGATCCAGATCGTCCCCAGATCTTTCTGGTCTCACAACACGCTAATAAGCCTAGCGATTATGTGTGTGTGTGTATATATGTGCATGTGTGTGTTTATATGTGTTTGTGTGTTTGCGTGTGTGTGTGCACGTCTGTGTGCATGCGTGTGTCGCAACAATCCTCCTGTAGGCTGCATTTGGACTCCCAGACACAGTGCATCTGCACACGCTAACCCGAGACGCTAATCACACGCCCACCTCTTACTGCACCACTGTGACTGTTCACTGTTTGTACTTTACTCAGCTTGTTAGCGTAACGCCCTTAAATAGCATTTAGCACGCAAACTGCTACGTAGACTGATTAACACCGAGACTGACGCCAACAACAATTGCTAACTAGTCATCCACATGGACAGAGCCTGCAGTGGGTCTTGCCATTTGGGGATAAATCCGCCAGCAGTGCATTCCAGAGGGGGGAAAGAGGATTGAAAGCGAGAAAAGCTTCACACACGGCTGCCACTTAAAACAAAGGAGGTTTAGGATAAGACCCTAGGGCGCAAGGCAACACGGTGCTAATGTAATTTACTCCAATAAGCCAGTATCTCTACAACATGCTATCAGTCCTGAGACCAGCACAGAGCAGCAGAGGAGGAAACTGGAGAAACAACCGTAATGAATGATCCTCAGAGATGCAGTAAGAGCACCCATACGCGCACGCGCCCCCACGTGCACACAGCCGCACACACAAAAATATGAAGCACATGAACAAATAAAAAGCTTATGCACACACACAAGTGCGCAGATGCAAGCACACATGCACCAATCAATTGCTCACTGCTCCCATGTGCACACACAGCACACTTGACACTTATGTAGGGCACTACATTGAGTGCCTCTCGCTCTCTCTCCAATGTTGTGATGTCACAACCTGACCTAACTAATCTTTTGGGCTCTGAGATATGTAGGGTAGACTAACTATACATGTACAGTGACCTATGCAGGGTAGATCGAGTACCAGTGAAATTTAGGCTAGCTGTTGTAGTATTTAGGGTAAGATGTGTGTTAGAGAGCTGCATTCCCTCCCGCGGGCCCCGACAGAGAGCATTGTGGCTTGGTCAGCATTTTTCATGATGCGGGCTGGAGCAGGATGAACTTTGGGATGAAAATATATATTTGTTGTTATTTCGAACGGTTGTCTTTCTGTTTTGTATGTGTTATATATTGTATGAAAAGCACCTCTCCGTTGCACTATTCACAAACTTTCATAGGACAAGTAGTAGCCTACCTCTACTCAGTAGCCGACCTCTACTCTTGTGTTGGGCTTGCAAGATCAAATGTGCTTATGTGTTGTCTCAATTAAATAGCATGTAGGCTATATGCATGGGCGGAGAAGCACCCGTAGTTGTCTTTCCATGGGAATTAACTTCCTAAATATGATAGGGTATTAGTTTAGGCTCCGACATTGACTGGAAATAAATGTTGATAACACAGTTATTTGTGTCTGCCTGCAAATTGTCTGGCTCCTAAATTATACAAGATTATTTCAAAACGGTTGTCTTTCTATTTTGCAGGCTATGCTTTATGTATTTTATTAAAAGCTCCTCTGTCGCAATAGTCATAAACTCTAATAGCCTAATTCTTGCTGATTTACATTCAGTAGGCTACCTTTATTCTCTTTTGTTGTGCCTGCGAGATCAAGTGAATCTGTGTGGTCTCAATCAAATAGCCTGTAGACTAGGCTATATGGGCGGAGAAACACGGCGCAGTTACCTTGAACTTCCTAAATATGATTTTCAATAGTTTAGACCTGACATTGACTGGAAGTATTTATGTTCAGACTCCGACATTGACTGAAAATATGTACAACACATGTAGGCCTATCATCCCGCTCCTAAAAGTTATGCAAAATGTAGCTCAAGTCAAGTAAGTGTCCACTCTCGTATATTTCGCCCCAACTCTACTCTCTTTCAAACTACGTCTACCCTATTGGCTGATATAGCCCAATAATACCAATAGCATAACGGGCCAAATGAGAATCTGTTGTATTTGTTTTCTTAGGCTATTTTTGCACATTTTGATCTTGACTAGGTTGACAATATTGCTGGGACCGGGCTGCAAAGCGAGCTGCGTTACATACACCTACAATAACATTGCAGGACTGCGGTTGGGTTCGGGGCCAGTTGTCGCGGTGGCAGGTGGGAGACTGACAAGAAGCCAGCAAGAGCAGCCGGGGGTGCAGTATGAAAAGCAGCGGGAGAGAGATGAAAAAATAAGTCCCGTGTGCAGACCTCTACTGTCTGTCTCAGATTGCCTGTAGTGTCAGAATCCCCTCCCTCCCTCCCACACACACACACATACACATCACAGCCCGGGGGAGTGTGTATGTGCTATAAATGAAATAACTTCCCCTGCAGTGAGGGAGTAGGGGGAATGTGTGTGTGTGTGTGTGTGTGTGTGTGTGTGTGTGTGTGTGTGTGTGTGTGTGTGTGTGTGTGTGTGTGTGTGTGTGTGTGTGTGTGTGTGTGTGTGTGTGTGTGTGTGTGTGTGTGCATCCATGTTAGCTTGTGTGTTTATTGGAGGAAGCAAAATAGGGTCCCACCGGACAGACAGCCTGGCCCTCCATGTCCCTAGCCGACAGAGGGGAGACGGGACAGCTTTATCCACGGACAGCCAATGGAGAGATTAAATGTGATTTGGCTAAAGCATGCCTGTCACCATGGCCCTGGACTGGCAGAGACAGAGAGGCACAGAGAGAGGCAGAGGGGGTTCTTGGCTGGGACAGAGACTCTACATTTGACAAACAAATGAATGTGAAAAAAGCCCAAACAGCTGGGTCTCGTTGACGCTAGGCTTAATGTCTTCAGACCGACCCCTTAAGACCATTAAACATGTTCTGCTAGTTTCATGGCCATGTTGGGCTTCTCAGCGTGGGTGCGTGAATGCTTGCTTGTGTGCGTGCGTGTGTGTGCGTGCGTGTTTGTTGAGCGAGTGAGCAAGAGAGAGACAGAGAAAGAGAGTGCAATTGGTGAGTGTGTGAGTGAGATAAATAGAGAGAGAGAATCGTGCACAAGGGAACAATAACATTATACAATGCCTAGTTTCTCTTTGTATCTGTTATCCCAACCAGAGTCATTATCTGGAGGCTGCAGGACCCATGATCCAGGACCACCACTGTAGAAGCTAAGCTTCTGCCAGCTGATGTCAGAACTAGAGATTGGTAAATCAGGGGAAAGATTACATCATAAAAGAGTACAGCAATAACGTCCTTGTGATTCAGGCTTGGATGTATTCTAAAACAAAACCTTATGTAGTCTCATTATAGGTGAACAACATGAATGGATAATAAGGGAAAAAAAACACAGACGATCCACCGATGGTTGAAACACTGTTACATTAAAACTCGGGGATCATCTAACAGTGCACAGGTAATCCCATTTTGTATCCGCCATTTTGTACACCCGGCACTATTGAAATCTGCTTGTATGTATGCAAACACTACCAGTAGCAGCAGAAAGACACTGACTCATATGGATGACACAACATTGGGTTGACTGTTCAGCACATGCATACACTATTACATCACTGTCATCAAGTAAACCTGACCAGACTTGAGTTGATCACTGTCCCTCAGCATGAGTTGCCAGCAGCCATTGATCACACCCGTTAATGCACTCACATGCGCTCCTGTCCCTAAACTGTTGTTGTAAATGACCCTTACAACAGTATTACATCAACATTTCATCAGCATTCCATCAGCATAGATCATCTAGGAAGACGGACTGTGAGAGACCAGCTGTGGAAGCAGACTTGGATTGAATACATATCTGTATGTATATCAAGAACCTTCATATACTTGATGTACACTTGATTTATCTTGTCTGTATGGAGCCAATGGAATACTCCCCAAAGTGCAAGCTCTGCCCAACCTGCACAGGAGTGAAGTGAACTCAAGCTCAGCTCAAAGTCTTTCAAAGTATAAAACAGGCAGCTACAGTAGTTCCACAGAAGCACTGAGAAGCTGTGCCCTGTCAGTGCCGCTGTCCATGGCGCTGGACCAGAAGTGCTGAAACTGCTATATATTGCTGTAAAGAATGTTATGATATTCTCATGTGGACTGCCAGCCTTGCTACTACAGCATCACTGACAGGATGACTCCTGTGAGTTGCTGAAACTCCTAGTTCCATAGAGAAGCCTAATGTCGCTGTATTGACAAGTCTTTAACAGCCATACCTTTCCAAAAATCATTCCACGTTCCTCTACTGTTTCCTTCTAACCGACAGCAGCTGAACTTGGGGGAATTCTTTGTGCTATTGGCATGCTGCTGAATGCTCTAGTGGATACATATTGATTGGCTGAAGTAGTCTTGTAGAGGGGACACTGGTGTGTGGAACCCTGCAGTGTTTACTTGTTTGATAGTGATGCCACATACGTGCATGTGTGCACAGACACACACACACAAACATACACAATCATGCCACACAATCATTCCAAATGTATGTATACACTGAGTGAATATCACTATTTACAGACGGATTATTGTGCAGAACCAAAATGCCAAATTGTATCACATGACGACAGTCACTATCACCAAACAATCACAAAACAAAGGTATATTTTATGTGTTATGAGGCCATACAATGGTATACTATAAAGACATTGTAAACATTGTATACTGTATCTTTATAATCAGATTACACACACTTCCTTACGTCAATACATGTTTACATCCCCATTATAAGGAATAAACATGTAGGGTCCAGGGTGGTACATATATATTGCTGTTAAGGCCTTATGACTTAACAGTGTCTAGCATCTCATGGTAGTGATTATTAAGAATACTTGTTTTACTGAGGTATATGGCTGTACAGAGCCTACTGACACATGTATAAACTAGAAATGACACAAAGAGACACAAACACAAACAAACAATATAGCATTGTTCCAGTTGACTAAGTCTCAGTTTTTCCCCTCTATCCTGTTCTCCAGTCTCTATGTCTGTGGTGCCACATTGGCATGATAGCCCTGTTGAGCCCACTTGATTTCCCTAAACAACCCTAATCGGGCATCTGTAGGGGAGGATAAAGCCCAGATTGTCTGGAACCAGGCAGCAGCTCTCTTATGATAGGCTAGATCCAACCAGCCCTGCAGAGAGATCACTCCAGATTCAAGTCTAAATGTGATGTTTTTGCAGGTCCCCAGGACGTCGGGAGACGCAGTCAAAACCGTCCACTGAAAAAAAATAAAACTCAAAACAAGTGCCTGGAGGTGGGATTGAACCTGCTGTCTATGAACCTGCGGTCACTGGTTAGACCACCGTGCCATCCTTTCACAAAGAAGTAGCAAAACCAGTTGTTTTTTGTTTTAGCCCTATCCCAAAACGTATCCTTAACTTAACCATACGGAATTAATGCATGAACTGTTAACCAATTGGAATGAATGCCTGAACTTCACCCTAGAGTTGTTTTTGTGAGCCTAAATCATCTGGAGCTCATGCTGGAGCTGTGTACCTAAATACAGGACGTCTGGAGATTAAGTTAGTTTATTAGTCAAAAATAGACGTGTTGTTCCAAGGACGTCAAGAAATGACGTGAGACTGTGATATCTTGTTGAGCCCTTGGATGATTGGATATAGCAAGCCAGAAGCTTCCTTTATGGTTGGTGACCGTCAGTCAGGAGCCAGGAAGAGCTTGCTGAGAATGGAGTTGCTATCTGGCAACCGTTGGAGGATTGGGTGTCGCCAGCCAACAAACTCTTGGGCGATTGGCTGCTGTGACCATGGAGCTAACTGATCGTCCTATCAATGGACACGGTGCAGGCTGGCTGCTGGGGTTGCCTGCTGGCAGGCTTATTTAGGGCTATCCATAACCCTGCCATCCAGTGGGGAGTTGTTTGTGCCATCCATAACTCTTGCATTTGGGGAGCTGTGCTGCTAAGCCCAGCCAGCAAGCCCGAACACTTCATTATTCTTGCCCAAGAAGTGATGGGTTTACAGGGCTCTCTCACCATGCTAGGCCACTAGATATGCCTGGTATTGGAAGACTAGCACTACTAACATGTACTGGGAAAATGTCATGCTGGGCTGTGTTTACTAAGCCTATCGAAATGAAACAGGAGTGGGGAGGGTATACTCTAGAAAGACTGGTATTTTCTCCGATTGATGTTTACATTGTGTTGATTGGTGCGTTGCCGACTTGGTATCGTGGTGGGTTTATTTCATGCCAAAAATGAAAACATCACATACTCTCCACTATTTCTGCTTCATATCTAAGGGTCAATTTTTTCATCCACCTCATATAATACACTGAGCAGAAAGATTAATGCAACACGCAACAATTTCAAAGATTTTACTGAGTTACAGTTCATATAAGGAAATCAGTCAATTGAAATAAATCCATTAGGCCCTAATCTATGGATTTCCCATGACTGGGAATATAGATATGCATCTTTTGGTCGCAGATACATTAAAAAAGGTAGGGGTATGGTTCAGAAAACCAGTCAGTATCTGGTGTGACCACCATTTTCCTCATGCAGCACAACACATCTCCTTTGCATAGAGTTGATCAGGCTGTTGATTGTGGCCGGTGGAATGCTGTCCCACTCCGCTTCAATGGCTGTGCAAAGTTGTTGGATATTGGCGGAACTGGAACACGCTGTCATATACATCGATTCAGAGCATCCCAAACATGCTCAATTGGTGACATATCTGGTGAGTATGCAGGCCATTGAAGAACTGGGACATTTTCAATTTCCAAGAATTGTGTACAGATCAGTGCGTCATGGGGCTGTGCATTATCATACTGTAGCTTATGCCTGCCCATACCATAATCCCACCGGCAAAATGGGCAGTCTGTTGACAACAGTGACATCAGCGTACAACCCGCCTACACGACGCCATACATGCTGTCTGCCATCTGCCTTCGGTACAGATTCATCCGTGAAGAGCACACTTCTCCGGTGTGCCATCAAAGTCGGTTATAACGTCGATCTGCAGTCAGGTACAGGAGCACGCAGATGAGCTTCCCTGAGACGGTTTCTGACAGTTTGTACAGAAATAATTTGGTTGAAACCCACAGTTTCGTCAGCTGTCCGGCTGGCTGATCTCAGAAGCCGGATGTGGAGGTCCTGGGTTGGTTATGGTTGTGATGCCGGTTGGAAGTGCTGCCAAATTCTCCAAAACGTCAGTGGAGGAGGCTTATGGTAGAGAAAATAACATTAAATTCTCTGGTATCATCTCTGGTAAACATTCCGGCAGTCAGCATGCCAATTGCACGCTCCATTAAAACTTGAGAAATCTGTGGCATTGTGTTCTGTAACAAAACTGCACATTTTAGAGGGGCCTTTTATTATCCGCAGCACGTACACCTGTGTAATGACCATGCTGTTTAATCAGCTTCTTGATATGCCACACCTGTCAGGTGGATAGATTATCTTGGCAAAGGAGAAATGCTCATTAACAGGGATGTAAACTAACTTTTGCACAAAATTTGAGAGAAATAAGCTTTTTGAGGTATGGAACATTTCTAGGATCTTTAATTTCAGCTCATGAAACATAGGACCAATACTTTACATGTTGTGTTTATATTTTTGTTAAGCACACAGTACCAGCAAAAGTTTGGACACACCTACTTTGACAAAATGCCAAGAGTGTGCAAAGCTGTCATCAAGGCAAAGGGTGGCTACTTTGAATAATCTAAAATATTAAATATATTTTGATTTGTTTAACACGTTTTTGGTTACTATGTGATTCCATTTCTGTTATTTCATAGTTTTGATGTCTTCACTATTTATTCTACAATGTAGAAAATAGTAAAAAATAAAGAAAAACACTTGAATGCGTAGGTGTGTCCACACTTTTGACCGTTACTGTACATTGATAAGCACACTAAAGCACATCAAAGACGGCAGTAACGATACGTAATAAAAGAAAAACGGCACTTCTAATAACCAATTTCACAGCATAGCCTGCTGAATTTGCAAGATAACTTTTCTTTCATGTTGATTCTGGCAAAAATGTAAATGTGTCACTTACTCGCCAATGGTTCAGCATTGTCACAATGAATAGTTCAGTGTTACACTAGCCATGTGCTACATGCACTCGCAGTTACAAGCCTTCTAGAGTTAGCTTGAAGCGGACGAGCAATATCCACCTTTGTGGTACAAATGAAGACTGAGCTGGAATGTGAAGCTAACCGAAACTGGCTAGCTTGTAGCTCTAGCTTCAATCATAGTATACCCCTCTGGTCTCATGCCTATTGGACTGTGTGTCGGAGGAATGCAATACAGTAAGACCTCCACACTAATAAACTCAGCAAAAAAAGAAACGTCCCTTTTTCAGGACCCTGTCTTTCAAAGATAATTCGTAAAAATCTAAATAACAAATAACTTCACAGATCTTCATTGTAAAGGGTTTAAACACTGTTTCCCATGCTTGTTCAATGAACCATAAACAATTAATGAACATGCATCTGTGGAACGATCGTTAAGACACTAACAGCTTACAGACAGTAGGCAATTAAGATCACAGTTATGAAAACTTAGGACACTAAAGAGGCCTTTCCACTGACTCTGAAAAACACCAAAAGAAAAAATGCCCAGGGTCCCTGCTCATTTGCGTGAACGTGCCTTAGGCATGCTGCAAGGAGGCATGAGGACTGCAGATGTGACCAAGGCAATAAATTACAATGTCCATACTGTGAGACACCTAAGACAGTGCTACAGGGAGACAGGAAGGACAGCTGATCATCCTCGCAGTGGCAGACCACATGTAACAACACCTGCATAGGATCAGTACATCAGAACATCACACCTGCGGGACAGATACAGGATGGCAACAACAACTACCCGAGTTACACCAGGAACGCACAATCCCTCTATCAGTGCTCAGACTGTCCCCCGTAGGCTGAGAGAGGCTGGATTGAGGGCTTGTAGGCCTGTTGTAAGGCAGGTCCTCACCAGACATCACCGGCAACAACATCGCCTATGGGCACAAACCCACCGTCGCTGGACCAGACAGGACAGGCAAAAAGGGCTCTTCACTGACGAGTCGCGGTTTTGTCTCACCAGGGGTGATTGTCGGATTCGCGTTTATCGTCGAAAGAATGAGCGTTACACCGAGGCCTGTACTCTGGAGCGGGATCGATTTGGAGGTGGAGGGTCCGTCATGGTCTGGGGCGGTGTGTCACAGCATCATCGGACTGAGCTTGTTGTCATTGCAGGCAATCTCAACACTGTGCATTACAGGGAAGACATCCCTGATGTGGTACCCTTCCTGCAGGCTCATCCTGACATGACCCTCCAGCATGACAATGCCACCAGCCATACTGCTCGTCCTGTGCATGATTTCCTGCAAGACAGGAATGTCAGTGTTCTGCCATGGCCAGCGAAGAGCCCGGATCTCAATCCCATTGAGCACGTCTGGGACCTGTTGGATTGGAGGGTGAGGGCTAGGGCCGTTCCTCCCAGAAATGTCCGGGAACTTGCAGTTGCCTTGGTGGAAGAGTGGGGTAACATCACACAGGAAGAACTGTCAAATCTGGTGCAGTCCATGAGGAGGAGATGCACTGCAATACATAATGCTGCTGGTGGCCACACCAGATACTGACTGTTACTTTTGATTTTGACCCACCCCTTTGTTCAGGGACATATTATTTCATTATTGTTAGTCACATGTCTGTGGAACTTGTTCAGTTTATGTCTCAGTTGTTGAATCTTGTTATGTTCATAACAAACATGTTAAGTTTGCTGAAAATAAATGCAGTTAAACGGTAACAATCAACCCCACGCTCTCCCTGGCACTCTCTCCCATTCAACACCACTACACTTACTGTAAATGTTAAACCCATCGTCTAATAGTCCATTAACTAAAGTGATATTGTTCATTGACTGTTGTCCTTGTTTGGCTGGCTAGCCTGCCTACCTGCCCACACACTGTCACAGATTCAGACACAGTCAGACCCAGACATACTCAACAAGATAAGAGGTCTGTTAAAATGGACTAGGCTAGTAGGGAGTATGTTCTGGTTGTGTCTCATTCGAGGAAATTGTTCTCTCCCATCTTCTCTTGCTAACTCCCTATCTTGCTTATTCTCATTTGCAGATCTGATATGGCTGGATGGGTGAATCTATTATCTATGCTATGCCTATCCACTTCTACCAAAGATATGACAGGGAGTAAATCAGGACTGTTGGGAGTGAAGTAAACATCTTTCTGGAACAAGACACAGCCCTACAGCTCTGTTGAGGGACCTGCAAGTAAGCGTTTCGCTGCATCGTTTACACCTGCTGTAACCTGTATGCATGACGAATAAACATTGATTTGATTTGAATTATGAGAGTGGCTTTAAAGGTCGACAGGGCCAACTACTGTCTCTGTACACACAGACATTTAGAGCCGAGCACAAACCCTTTCTGTGGCCAGATATACACAGGGACGTAATTAAATAAGATCTACTTTCTACTGGAAGGCATTACTAATGGAGGACAGCGGAATGGATGGGCCATACATCATAGAGGTATTATTCCTGCTGTGTGCCAATTCTCAAACGCAAATTGGATTACCTGCGCAACTAGCCGGGTTATCCAATTGTGAAACATACACACCCACAGCAAATCTGGGGAAACACACACACACACACACACACACACACACACACACACACACACACACACACACACACACACACACACACACACACACACACACACACACACACACACACACACACACACACACACACACACACTGAGCAAACCTAGTTAAGCGTGTACCACACACAAACACACACTCTGATCTCTTTATTTCCCCTTTCATAAAGTCCACAGTAATGTGATTTATGACAGAGAGAAAGATAATACAAACAGTACTGTGATGAAATCTCTGCTTTAAGCCCTTAGCCATGACTTGGTATGACTCTGTATCACGCTGGACTGTAAGGCTTTTTGTTGTGTTGTGAATTCTGAAAACATCGGACTTACGCCTGTAAACATTCTACTGGAACCTGATTTACGATTCTACAATCAAATGATGTATACAGTACATCAAACAAATCCTCAAATGAAATGGCTTACAGTTTGTACAGTTAATTGCTTCCCTGCATCCAATAAATAAGGTATGCTTGTTCAGACACGTCAGCATTTCACACACTATATCACTGCAATATCAAAAGCATTTTGCTGCACCTGCTTCAACATCTGCTAATCTGTGTACACGACAAATAAACTTTGATTTGATGCCTTCATTACACAGAACATTACAGCTAACCACTAATTGAGCACTAAAGGTTGTTGAAAACAACATGGCTAAGATGTATCCATCTTGGTAAGCCTGCCTGTCACAACCAATGCAAAGGAAACGTGAGTGTCACGTTTGCTGTCTTCAAACTCCCTATCATAAATAAGCCAAGGCGCAGCGTGCATGTAATTCCACATCCTTTAATCGAAGTGAAACCTTACACAAACAAACAGGTAAACAGAATCAGACCGTGGCGCAAACAAACACTCACAGAAATAAATAATTACCCACAAACACAGGTGGGGAAAAGGCTGCCTAAGTATGATCCCCAATCAGAGACAACGATAGACAGCTGCCTCTGAATGGGGACCATACCCGGCCAAACAAAGAAATAAGAAAACTAGATTGCCCACCCAAATCACACCCTGACCTGACCAAATAGAGAAATAGAAAGGCTCTCTAAGGTCAGGGCGTGACAGTGAGCTAGAATAGTCAATCTAGAAGGCAAATTCTATCTGTTTTAAGATGGTCAAGTCTGCAAAATAACTTGAATGTGTCCTTTGTGTCGATACATAGATGCTAACTATAGTCTCTGCAAACCGGTCACTACCACTTTCCGTCTGCGCATAGACAATTACGTGTAGTAGGGTGATATTGAACGCTTGGAACGTAGGTTAAAAAAAGTTTGCAAGCAGGTTGGTAGGTGGGGTGGTAGATGGGCGTAAACCACTGTGTGCAATTCCCGATTACACTTTTACTTTTTCCTGGTTCAGTCTTTATTTTAACCTCACTTTTAACAGTTGTTTTAACTATCCCTAACCTTTCTTAAACCACTCGCATTTCTCCTTATTTCGTCACGTTGTGGCTCCATTTCGCCTTGTGGGAAGACAGGTTGAAGTGTTTTTATATTGTGTGGTACAATCCATAACCCTATGATGTAGTTTTGGTCTCTGAATACATTAAGCAGACCCTCCCTAAGAGGCCTAATGGTATCTGCATCCTTAAGACTTTATGAACATACACTACATGACCAAAAGTATGTGGACACCTGCTGATCGAACATCTCATTCCAAAATCATGGGCATTAATATGGAGTCAGTTCCCCTCTGCTGTTATAACAGCCTCCACTCTTCTGGGAAGGCTTTCCACTAGATGTTGGAACATTGCTGCGGGGACTTGCTTCCATTCAGCCACAAGAGAATTAGTGAGGTCAGGCACTAGTGTTGGTCGATTAGGCCTGGCTGATGGTTGGCATTCCAATTCATCCCAAAGGTGTTTGAGGTCAGGGATCTGTACAGGCCAGTCAAGTTCTTCCACACCGATCTCGACAAACCATTTCTGTATGGACTTTGCTTTGTTCCCGGGGACATTGTCATGCTGAAACAGAAAAAGGCCTTCCCCAAACTGTTGCCAGAAAGTTGGAAACACAGAATTGTTTAGAATGTAATATTATGGTGGCGCACTAAGGTTTCCCAGGCCTAGCCCGAACCATGAAAAACAGCCCCAGACCATTATTTCTCCTACACCAAACTTTACAGTTGGAACTATGCATTGGGGCAGGTAGCGTTCTCCTGGCATCCACCAAACCCAGATTCGTACGTCAGACTGCCAGATGGTGAAGCGCGATTCATCACTCCAGATACCGTGTTTCCACTGCTCCATAGTCCAATGTCAGAGAGCTTTACACCACTCCAGCCGATGGTTAGCCATGGAAACCCATTTCATGACGCTCCCAACGAACAGTTCTTGTGCTGACGTTGATTCCAGAGGCACTTTGGAACTCAGTAGTGAGTGTTGCAACTGAGGACAGGCGATTTTTACTTCAGCACTCGGCGGTCCCGTTCTGTAGGCTTGTGTGGCCTACCACTTTGAGCCGCTGTTGTTTCTAGCACTTACATTTGACCGGGGCAGCTCAAGCAGGGCAGAAAATTTGACAAAGTGACTTGTTGGAAAGGTGTCATCCTCTGACGGACGGTGCCACGTTGAAAGTCACTGAGCTCTTTAGTACAGGCCATTTTACTGCCAATGTTTGTCTATGGAGATTGCATGGCTGTGTGCTCGATTTTATACACCTGTCAGCAAAGGGTGTGGCTGAAATAGCCAAATAAAGGGGTGTCCACATACCTCTGCATATATAAAGTGTATCTTGACTCAACCTGGTGTCAGAACATTTAGTATTATTCTGTATGTAAATCCAAGACACTCCATTTAGTATAATATGTTACGTTTCGTACGTTATGAATTATTTTGTGGATGTCCATCACCCATTTCGTTTGATATATTATGAATTACAATATGTATTATATTTTACAGATTAGCAAAATGTACAATACACTACAAATTTGCAAAACATACAATATGTTACGAATTTGCTAAATGTATGATATGTTATGATTTCTAGCTAGGTGGCTAATGTTAGCTAGCTCACTAACGTTAGTTAGGCTAGGGGTTAGGGGTTAGGGCTAAGGATAGGGTTGGGGGAAGGGTTAGCTAAAAGGGTTAAGGTTAGGGGAAGTGTTAGCTAACATGCTAAGTAGTTGAAAATGATCTAAAATTGAGTGTCTCGGAATTACATACAGAATATAACAAAATTCTCTGAGACCAGGTTGAGTCAAGATACACTATATATACAAAAGTATGTGGACACACCTTCAAATGACTTTATTTTGCTATTTCAGCCACACCCTTTGCTGACAGGTGTATAAAATCAAGCACACAGCCATGCAATCAAGGACCTTTTAACTGACCGCCTACAGAGGGTCCTCATGAATGGGGCCCTCTCTGATGAACTGACCCTGAACACAGGGGCGTCCCAGGGGTGTGTCCTTTCCCCGTTGTTGTTCTCTATCTACACTAATGAGATGAAGATCCAAGGAAACAATGTGAGCCTTTTCAAGTACACAGATGACCTGGCTCTGGTAGGACTCATCAGATGGGGACAACTATTTTAAACAGACCAAGCACCTTCAAGTGCCCTCCACATCAATGTGGAAAAAACAAAGGAGCTGGTCATCAATGGCAAAAACTTGCCAATGTCCCAACCACTTTCTCTGAATGACCAACCAGTGGATGTGGTTGAGTGTTTCAAATACCTAGGGACACAAATTGATAACAAGCTGAGTTTTACAGAGAATGCTGTTTTTAATCAGAAAATTGAAGGGGTTTGGGGTCAGCCAGGATGTTCTGGAGAGGGTGTACAACAGCTTGGTGGAGAGCATCCTCAGATTCAATATGACAGTCTGGTGTGGTAATCTGAGCGAGAGGAGCAAAAGCAAATTGACCAGAATGGTAAACACAGCCAGCAAAGTAATTGGTCGACCACAGACACAGTTGAGCAGTCTGTTCCACAAGGCAACCAAAAAGAAGGCACTGGCTGTCGTTGGTGACCCCTCCCACCCTCTACACCCTCAGTTGGAGAGGCTTCCCTCTGGCCGGCGCTTCAGAATGCCCACGGCCAAGAAGAACGTGTTCAAACATTCATTCGTTCCTTGTGCTGTTGGACTACTAAATGCAAAGTACATTGTATCAGTATATGTACTTATCTATCCAGTGCAGTTGGGACAGCGATTGGTTGCGAGTGAATGTATTAATGTCCTCTATGTTTTTGGTGTATGCATGATGGACTGACTGGTTGAAATGTGTATGATGTGAGAATGTATCCTTTTAATGGAAGGTGATGCCAAAGAAAAATGTCCATCCTGGATGGACAATTTGATTTAATTTATTTTGAGTAACAGACATATACAACAAAATGTACAAGGTGGACCCAGAGGATATCACTTGAAAGTATTCATTAAAACGCTTGTTTCCCAAAGTGGTCCTCGATGGTAAAAACAATAACACATATAATGATTAAAAGGCAAGACAAAATTACAAACAACCATAAATACATGCATTTATATTGACATGCTAAAAAGTGGCACCCTTCACTGCACTTCTCCCCTAACCTTAAAAATCAACCATATTAATTTCACATTAAAACAATCTATTAAGTGCACATCATACCGATCCTTCAAATAATACACCTGACCAGCAGTAGGGGGCAGTTTTATTATATTCTAAAAAGTAGTAAGTAGTTGAAAAGTTGCTAAAATGCTAAAGTTGTCCGTGATGAAATTCGAACTTGCAACCTTAGATTTTTACCTCAAGTAAAAATCTGTCCTATGTAACCATAAGAAACGTAACATATCATACTAAATGGAGTGTGTCGGATTTACATACAGAATAATACGGAATGCCTGACTGTACATTGTATAAGCTATAATGAATACAAGTATAAACGCACCATTCAACAATTACATTTTTTTTTTTTACAGATTAACAGTTCATAGAAGGAAATCAGTCAATTGAAATAAATTCCTTAGGCCCTAATTTATGGATTTCAAATGACTGGGCAGGGGCACAGCCATGGGAGAGTATAGGGCCACCCATTGGGGAGCCAGCCCCAGCCAATCAGAATGAGTTTTTCCCTAAAAAAGGGCTTTATTACAGACAGAAATAACTCTTCAGCATCCCCTAAACATTATTATTTTTTAGATGCTGAAAATCCGGTGTTTCAATGTCAAATGTTTAAAAAAATATTTTTCAGTCTTCTGTGATGTATATAAAGTGTAATATTGGGATGCAAACTCAAGACTGAATACATTGCAACTCTATATCTGACATGGTACAGGAGTCTTTTTTATGCCTATAACCATGTGAGTGAAGTGTATACTTTTGTTTCAATGTAGATTTGTTTAAGACTACCAAGAAACACTTTGTGTGACCCTGATTTAGCTCACTGCAGTAAAAGGTTAAAACATACTCATTACAGGAGGTCTTCCTCTCTCTCTCTCGCTCTGTCTCACTCTCTAGATATCCTTCTCTGCCTCATCCTGATTCTGTAACACCAAAGGTCTGAGGGAATAGCTTCTATATGCATCCGTTGGGCTGTAAACATGATTAATGTTTAATATATCGGTTGGTTGGTTTCTCTGTAGAAGAAGAAGAGGAAGAGAGCCTTGGGATCTGTGAGGCTGTGAGGCTGAATACGCAATCAATGGTTCTAAACTATTTATTTTTGAGTTAATATATGCTTATTTTAGTGTATATAAGTTTGTGTAAAAACAATCCGAACAAATGGGTAATAAAACAGTGATTTAATAATTAAAGTGGAATTGACAGAGTTTTAGCAACAACCCTAACCCGAAAAACATTTTTTTTTTTACATTTTCTGACAATCGAGCACTTACATATGGTCATTTTCACATTTTTAGAAATGCATAGAATGTTTAGGAATGATGTAGAGTAAGGCATTTGTGAAAATTCTATAGCAATATAGAGTGGGAATGTGGCTGTGCGTTTGGACAATTAATAGACACTGCAGTAAATAAAACCTTATAAAACCCTGTCCCCTCTACGCAGAAAGGTTCTCCATAGCCAATCAGAGTTACAGTAGGCCTTTATGCAAATAATCCATTTGCCACATAGGCCTGCCATCATTCACTTTGACTGTGTGTTTACAGGCAGTAGCAACAATGTGACTTTAGATAATTAGAACAAATTCACCAAAAGCCACAAAATACACCTGAATGGATTTCTGAAAATATGTAAATTCCACGAGAGTCCTCTTACATTTGGGAACTTTACAGTACTAATGATCAAACAAACAAACATGAAAAGGTAGGCTATCTCTACCTAAGGTATGCACATCAACAACAACAGGATCAACAACTAACGCTAGCCAGAGCGAGATGAACAAAAAACCCTCTCAAAATTGTTCAGCTAGTTGGCCGTCAAAATTGCACTGATAAACGATGGGAAATAGTAGCCTGCTCGTCCTTCTACAGCTTGCCTGCCAATGCATGATTGTCCCAACCCACGTTTTGAAAATGGGAACTTGCCTGCCCAACCATTTGATTGATACCAAATACATTTGATTGACCTCTAAAGGTGCGTTCGTAAATTGCCTCCAGTGTGTCCGAGTGCGATCTGGGTCGTTCGTAAATTCAGAGTGTTGTCAGATTGTCTGTTCATAAATTCAGAGCATTTCACTCTCCGAGCTTTCAGAGCGCACACTGCACTATTGACACTGGATGCTCTGGCCGAGTAGGGTTGATCCGAGCGTTCCTCACAATGGCAGTCAGTCAGGCACCCAAGCTAACTGGCTAATGTTGGCTAGCTTGCTAGCAACTTCCAGACACAAATGAGAACACCTTACTCTGACCATTTTACTCACCCTAGTAGAGCTGGTTAGGCTGTTTACATGTTATTTAGAGAGTTGGCGACTGTAACTATGCTGCTGGCAACAATTTAACTACTTTTTCGCTGACGTTTACTGACACGGTCATATTCAGCGGGTGTTGCGCGTTCGTAAATTCATCAGTTATTGTGCGCTCTGGCACACTCTTATGAGAGTGCTCTGAAATCGAAAAAGATGGCTAGAGTGAATTTACGAACGCAAGAGATATGCTAATTGGATAACAGTCGTTCAAGTTCAGCATAGCTAGCTAGCTAGCAAATTGATTCACATTTCTTGCTAGCTAACCAAATGACACCTGCATCTCTAGCTGTAGCCACCGAAAAACGTTGAAGGGAAAAAGTTGGTCACTCACTCTTCCAATGACATGACATCCTTCCAGCAGCAACTTAGCTAGCTAGCTACCGTTAGGCTCCGTGTTTTTAGCACGCTAAATAAATAGCTACATAAATAGATGTGCTAGCCTATTAGCCATGTTATGACTGACTTTTGATCATTGCCCTGGCTAGTTTGATTGTATTGACATTCTAACCTTAGTTACATTTGTCTGTTTTTGTCCAAAATATTGAATCATTGAAACTGAAACAGTGCATCCCGAATGGGTGGAGGCAGCAGACAATGTACCAGGCCAGCTGTGATTTACAGCCCGATAGCAATATTTTTTGGACTGCCAGGAAATGTATTGGTGAATTATATTAATCATGCATTGAACTGCATCCATCTATTTTTGCCAAAAACGCCTTAATGTATGTCATGGAATTTTGAGTCAAATAGAACCTATTTTTAAAACCTCTTATCAAGTTGATTTTGTGGCCTAAACTGGGAATTTTATATTTTTGATGGATATTATGATTGTCTGTTTGTTTCATATCTGCAAAGTAGCTCAAACACGGTCAGTTACACTTGAATATGTAGTACTGAGAGGAAAAACATCAACAAAAGAAAGGTGCAACTGGATGACACAGAGCTGTAGTCCCATGAACTGATCACACGGGCACGCACACGCACGCAGGCCCGCGCACACACACACAGGGCCTTGAGCATAGCTAATATACATTTTTCTCCAAAGATGCGGGAAGGCGAGTTTTTCACTAAACAAGCCCTCTCACAACTCCATGACCCTGCAGAGAAATGAGTTTAGTCGCTTGGACTCATCTGCCCAAGTCTTTACTCAGTTGATCTCATCTGCCCAACTCTCACTCTATTTTCTGCTTTGAAATCCCATGCCGGCAATTGTACTTTACACCCCAATGAATCACTCACTGCATTTTTACAGGGTAAGGAGAGATGGAGAGACAGAGAGAATGGGGAAGCGATCGGAAGAGGGGTGTTAGAGAGAGCATTAGAGAGAGTGGGGAAAAGAGTAAGAGGGAGAGAGGTAGAACAAAGAGAGCAACAAAAGAGGGATGGAGACAGAGCGAAGGGGTAAGAGACAGAGCAGAGAGTAGGAGGATGGAGAAGTTGGATTTGAGATGAGAGTCGAAACCACAGAGTTGCATCGGCGACTTCACATTAGCCAAATTTCACTGCGCGGTGTGATATTTTACTCCCTATGATGTTATGAGTTTCCTGAGAATTACATCCGTGCATGTATTTGTACAGTGTTTGGGCTTAGAGTCAGCTAAGGAGGTGAAAGCACAGGTTCCTTTTAACCACAGTGTGCGGTAATTCTTTAATTTGAGTGCAGAGGAGATAATGATCAAATTATTTATTTTTGGTGAGTAAATTAAAAACATGACATCGAGGGGCCGTAGTGCTTTTTAACCTAAGGGCAGGGTTGGGCTCAATTCAGAATTTAATTGAGAATGTCTCATAAATTCCAATTAAATTCTTGAATTTGAATGGAATTAAATCGGATTTCATTTAAAGGAAACAAAATTGAATTCAGTGAAAGTCAATGAAATGTGTATGTCTCTTCTGTGTCATAGTATGTGTAGTCTATACACCTTGCACATAAAACATCAAACATGTTGTTATATACATGCATATAAAATACTGTTGAAACAACTGATTTTTCTGTACAAACTCTTAAAACTAATGATCAAGGAAAATAAAACATGCATACGAATATTCTACGTTACTATACATCATTAATCACTTAAAACAATGTCACTGTCTCCCTGTCTCCCTGTCTCCCTGTCTCCCTGTCTCCCTGTCTCCCTGTCTCCCTGTCTCCCTGTCTCCCTGTCTGTCTGTCTGTCTGTCTGTCTGTCTGTCTGTCTGTCTGTCTGTCTGTCTGTCTGTCTGTCTGTCTGTCTGTCTGTCTGTCTGTCTGTCTGTCTGTCTGTCTGCAGCCGTGGCTCCTCTTCCATCCACCATGTTATTATTAACCTAGACCAGTCTACCTGCCTCTCCTCAAACATTATAAGCTTCGCTTGCTCACCGTCTATGCCTTAAAGGCTCAGTGCAGACAAAAACGTGATTTTAATAATACTGTGAAATTGTGAAAATTATGATTATGCTCTTTTTAGTGTAAGAACTGTTTGAAGAGACTGCCTGATATGGTGATATCACCAGGCAGGCCAAGAGAGAGAGAGAGAGTTCCAAACCCTTCTGCCAATAACAGCTAGTTTTCAGTTTTCCCCTCCCCATTCAGACCACTCCCAGACAGTTGTTAATTAAAAACAATCAGGGTAAGGCACTTAAATGTTACCCAGAAATTATTTGATATTGTGATAAAAACGTCTGCGTTGGACCTTTAATACCCAGCCATATGAAATGAAGATGTTCTCTCCACAATGTAACGCTAACATCTTATCTAGACCAGGCTGTGTCCCAAATAGTACCAAGGCACCTTATTGGGCTACAGTAATGCAATATATAGGGAATAGGGTGTCATTTAGGGTGTAGCCAAGCACTTGAGACAGTTTGAACATGGCGGAGGTTGAGACCTCCTGCAGAACAAACCCTCTCCACTCAGGAGTAGAATTGAAACAGAAATATCAAAGAGCCTCTTTTCCTTCCTCGTTATGCCAGACGTTGCAGAAGTCTGAGGTATAAATACAAAGGTGAAGTGTTTGTTTTGTAATACAGCCTGAATAGATAAACCAACCAGTCCCCTTCCTGAACAAGGGCCTGAATTAAATCCATTTTAATGCAAGCGAGGTGAATATAAAAGCATTTTAGTCAGAATGTGTTTGTGCTTTCATGGGCAGATCTAGAGCCACAGAGTCGAGCCAGGCGGAGCAGAGCGGCCTTGTTTGATATTACAATCTGTGACCCGCGTCTGCTTCCAACGCCTCTGAGGGGTCGCCAAAAAGTCACCCGTTAAGGGCCCCTTGTGCGCGAAACGGAAGAAGAGGTCAGAAAAACAAGGGGCTCTTGTTTTTCTGAAAGAAAAGAAAAATTAACAGAGGAGTAGAAGAGAGGGAAACAGAAGGTCTTTGTTATTGGGCTACAGGTCCTGCTGGGGACGATTAGCAGGGAGAGAGATTGAGGAAATACAAACACTCGCATGTGTTGTTATAATTATTATTATCAGCTAACTTTCACAGAGACTCACACAGTCAAACAGCTTGTCCCGTCTCTACTAGCTACTTTGACACTCAAACTGACTTCGCTACGGCAACAGTAGCCGACAGAGACTAGGAATAGCGCAACTTGCTGTTGTCAACAGCTTGTCAAATCTCATGCATACCGTCTCAATAGCATTGCGCTACATGACATCACTATTGGGCCGACGCTCTGTTAAATCTAGATGATGACATTTCTTAAATGGCAAAGCAAGATGGGGAGACACTGAACGACGATGCAACACGTCTGATAATAATATGTCTGCCACTAAGATAAATTATATGATTAAAGCAGTGTTTGTAAATGTGTAAATCAAAGAGGGAGTTATTTAGTAAGAATCCCCTAGATTTCTCTCTCCTGGGTGGCTGGCTGTTGAACGTACAGTATGTCACCTCCTGAGGAACAGCAGCTGTCGAGTGCCATTGGTGACAGAATCAAACATGGGTGTGAGGCAGAGTGAGAGAAAGCCATTGTGGGACACGGGCGATAACTAGGTACTCATTTGAGAGGTTAGGGATGGTATTTGGTTCTTTCTTTCGTTTTCTCTTTCCTTCTCTCTTTTTCCTATCTCTCCATCTTTCTCTCTTTCTGTAGGTGTCTGAGAGAGGGGGAGAGAGAGATAGTGAGGTTAAAATAAAGAAAGAGTGAGGGCAGATGGAAAGAGGGAGAGCAAGAGAGAAAAAGAGACATAGACTAGAGCGGAAATGAGAGAAAGAATGATTGTGGGGGTGGAGGGACATGAGAAATCAAAGGAAAGAAATAGAAACAAATAAACAGATAGAGAGAGAGATGGAGAGAAACCCAGACTCGTGCCCTGTGAGAGTGACTCACATCATTTCTCCATGAAGGTGTCCGCATGGTTCCCAGCCGAAACAGTTGGGAAGACTTTGTGCATATATTATGACATTTTGTGATGTTTTTGTTAATCTTGGACTTCAGAAAAAAAAAATGTGGGGTTGTTCGGGCACACAAAGTGTTTTCTTGAGGAAAGCCGAAGTCAATATCCAAAGTTGGTAGCCGAAGTCTATGCCCCTTTGTCAGTGATTGGTCAACAGTAGGGATTCTTCAGTAAAGTCTTTGTTGTCATTGAACGGCAGACGACTCGTTTTCTTGCAGATTTTTACATTGAGAAATACTGCACCAAACATCCTAGTTAGATGTATTTTTTTTTAAACTAAATTTTCTATGGGATTGAGGTCAGGGCTTTGTGATGGCGACAATACCTTGACTTTGTTGTCATTAAGTCATTTTTACACAACTTTGGAAGTATGCTTGGGGTCATTGTCCATTTTGAAGACCCATTTGCGAAGTTTACATACACTCAATAAGTATTTGGTAGCATTGCCTTTAAATTGTTTAACTTGGGTCAAACGTTTTGGTTAGCCTTCCACAAGCTTCCCACAATAAGTTGGGTGAATTTTGGCACATTCCTCCAGACAGAACTGGTGTAACTAAGTCAGGTTTTTAGGCCTACTTGCTCTCACACGCTTTTTCAGTCCTGCCCACAATACCTTGACTCTGTTGTCCTTAAGCCATTTTGCCACTTTGGAAGTATGCTTGGGGTCATTGTCCATTTGGAAGACCCATTTGCGACCAAGCTTTAACTTCCTGACTGATGTCTTGAGATGTTGCTTCAATATATCCACATCATTTTCCTACCTCATGCCATCTATTTTGTGAAGTGCACCAGTCCCTCCTGCAGCAAAGCACCCCACAACATGATGCTGCCACCCCCATGCTTCACGGTTGGGATGGTGTTCTTCGGCTTGCAAGCCTCCCCTTTTTCCTCCAAACATAACAATGGTCATTATGGCCAAACAGTTCTATTTTTGTTTCATCAGACCAGAGGACATTTCTCCAAAAAGTACGATCTTTGTCCCCGTGTGCAGTTGCAATCTGGCTTTTTTATGGCGGTTTTGGAGCAGTGGCTTCTTCCTTGCTGAGCGGCCTTTCAGGTTATGTCGATATAGGACTCATCTTACTGTGGATATAGATACCTTTGTACCTATTTCCTCCAGCATCTTCACAAGGTTCTTTGCTGTTGTTCTGGGATTGATTTGCACTTTTCGCACCAAAGTACGTTCATCTCTATGAGACAGAACGCGTCTCCTTCCTGAGCGGTATGACGGCTGCGTGGTCCCATGGTGTTTATACTTGCGTACTATTGTTTGTAAAGATGAATGTGGTACCTTCAGGTGTTTGGAAATTGCTCCCAAGGATGAACCAGACTTGTGGAGGTCTACAATTTTTTTCTAAGGTCTTGGCTGATTTTCCCATGATGTCAAGCAAAGAGGCACTGAGTTTGAAGGTAGGCCTTGAAGGTAGGCCTTGTCCTAACCAAAATTTGTGGAGTGGTTGAAAAACGAATTTTAATGACTCCAACGTAAACTTCCGATTTCAGCTTTATGAAGTAACCTTTAACTACGCAAGTCAGTTAAGAACAAATTCTTATTTACAATTCTGGTCTACCCCGTCCAAACCCTAACTTGGACGACGCTGGGCCAATTGTGCTCCGCCCTATGGGACTCCCAATCACGGCCGGTTGTGATACAGCTTGGAATCTAATCAGGGTCTGTAGTGACGCTGCATCTGCATCTCTAACACTGAGATGCAGTGCCGTATACCCCCCCCCCCCCAACCACCTCCATCCTCCCACCTTGACACCTCCTAAGTAATGGCCCCTGTCCCTCCCTCCCTCAATTAACTCTGTAAAAGTCACGATTAATCAAAGAGCCGGGTCAGCCAGACAGCAGTTCAATTACAACGGTAGGAAGGAAGGAAAGCAGTGATAAGAATAAGCAGTTTACAGTGACTCTCTACTACAAACAACCACAGCATGCTAAACAACATGCATTAAAATACAGTTAACATCATAATTACTCAGAGACTTATTCTCGCTGTTTAGTTTGTCAACACATAATAACAACCTCAGCCGCATCCACCTACACTTATCCTGTGTGTGTGTGTGTGTGCATGTGTGTATGAATGTGTGTGTGAGCATGCAACCGTTTAGTGCAGAACAACAACGATGGGGTACATAATTGCAGCTATAGTGATATAATTATGAACCTCCTGTGCCACGGTAATCACACAGTGTGTGTGTGTGATATTTATAAGAGTGGCACAATGAGACGTAATGACAGTAACAGACCAGCAGGGTCACACAGCTGATTTCTACGGCCTTCCACTGTCTCAATCAGTCATCTCATTCTGCCATAGCAGAGTAGGGAGACTCAACCCTTTCGAGTAGCTCAATCATAACCTACCATACTATACACAATCCGAGTCATAATTTGAGTTTCACACAGGAAGGAAATGAATCCTGCAGCAACCGGAAATGTGAATTGCTATGGGGATTATAATTCATGGAAATGTTTTGTAGTGCTTGATCAATTTCAAAGTGGAAATTACAAACTTTAGAACCCTTTTTAAATATCGAAGAAACTAGGTTTGCAAAATTCCTGCAGTAACAGGATGATCAAATTCAGATACGGCATCTGTAGGAGATTCTCAGTTTGTGTCCAGTGTACAGTACCGGTCAAAAGTTTGGACACACCTACTCATTCAAGGGTTTTACATTGTAGAACAATAGTGAAGACATCAAAACTATGAAATAACACATATGGAATTGATGGGTTTGGATTTCTGAAGTTTAAATGTTATTAATCATTAGTTATAATAGAGACCTGATGGTTGCAAGATCGAATCCCTGAGCTGACAAGGTAAAAGTCTGTCGTTCTGCCCCTGAACAAGGCAGTTAACCCACTGTTCCTAGGCCGTCATTGAAAATAAGAATTTGTTCTTAACTGACTTGCCTAGTTAAAAAAATATGGTGGGTGCAATTAAGCTTGGAATGTACTGAGTGTGGGGAAAGTGATCACATGTGGCAGGTGTTGATAAGGGGAGAGAGCCATGGATTAGTGATGAAGGGGGTTGTGGCAGGTCATGTTAAGGGAGAAAGAAAAGTGTATGGCCTGTATCACTTAGTTTCCTGCCTAACCATAAAGATACAATGTTTAGCGATGTTGGGTTCTGAGAATATGATATATACTTATTCATGTCACTGAGGGAGAGAGGGTAATGTAAAATGTTTACATTATGTCAGGATATCTTGTTGTTAGCCATCAGGGATCCTATGGGAAGGATCCTCTGGGAGGAGAAGAGACACAGTCTGGTACCAGTCACCATGTCAGCCGTGAGTTGGGGAGGAGCACTTTGGGGTAGAGGTCAGGTCAGATGAAGTGAGGAAGAACAAATATCACTAAGGTTCTGTCTAGCAACAGAGATGCATTGGTTGTTCAGATGTGTAGGAGGAGACTCAGCATAGGAGAAAGGGTTAAATATCAGTGCTTGTGTGAGTATGTCTGTTGATTCAGCTGTTTGATTCTTTGGGAAGAATAAACTTGGAATAAGCTTTCACAGTGTGTCCGTCGAGTTCCTAATCTAATAATTAGAACCTAACCGAATCATGTAGTAACCAAAAAAGTGTTAAACAATTCAAAATATATTTTATATTTGAGATTCTTCAAAGTAGTCATCCTTTGCCTTGATGACAGCTTTGCACACCCTTGGCCTACCCTTGGCATTCTCTCAACCAGCTTCATGAGGTAGACACCTGGAATGCATTTCAATTAACAGCTGCGCCTTGATAAAAGTTAATTTGTTGAATTTCTTTCTTCTTAATGCGTTTGAACCAATCCGTTGTGTTGTGACAAGGTAGGGATTGTATACAGAAGATAGCACTATTTGGTAAAATATTATGGAAAGAACAGCTCAAATAAGCAAAGACAAATGACAGTCCATCATTACTTTAAGACATGAAAGTCAGTCAATACGGAATGTTTCAAGAACTTTGTTACATTTGCATTTTAGTCATTTAGCAGACGCTCTTATCCAGAGCGACTTACAGTAGTGAATGCATACATTTCATACATTTTTTCCCCCATACTGGTCCCCCGTGGGAATCGAACCCACAACCCTGGTGTTGCAAACACCATGCTCTACCAACTGAGCCACACGGGACCTCTTCAAGTACAGTTGTAAAAACCATCAAGCGCTATGATGAAACTGGCTCTCATTCGGACCACCACAGGAAAGGAAGACCCAGAGTTACCTCAGTTGCAGAGGATAAGCTCATTAGAGTTACCAGCCTCAGAAATTGCAGCCCAAATAAATGCTTCACAGAGTTCAAGTAACAGACCCATCTCCACACCAACTGTTCAGAGGAGACTGCGTGAATCAGGCCTTCATGGTCAAATTGCTGCAAAGAAACCAGTACTAAAGGACACCAATAAGGAGAGACTTGCTTGGGCCAAGAAACACAAGCAATAGACATTAGACCGGTGGAAATCTGTCCTTTGGTCCAAATTTGAGATTTTTAGTTCTAACCTTCTTTGTGAGACGCAGAGTAGGGGAATGGATTATCTCTGTGTGTGTAATTCCCACCGTGAAGCATGAGAAGGTGTGATGGTTTGGGGGTGCTTTGCTGGTGACACTGTCTGTGAATTATTTAGAATTCAAGGCACACTTAACCAGCATGGCTACCACAGCATTCTGCAGCGATACGCCATCCCATCTGGTTAGTGCTTAGTGGGACTATGATTTGTTTTTCAACAGGAAAATGACCCAAAACACACCTCCATCCTGTGTAAGAGCTATTTGACCAAGAAGGAGAGTGATGGAGTTCTGCATCAGATGACCTGGCCTTCACAATCACCCGACCTCAACCCAATTGAGATGGTTTGGGATGAGTTGGACAGCAGAGTGAAGGAAAAGCAGCCAACAAGTGCTCAGCATATTTGGGAACTCCTTCAAGACTGTTGGAAAATATTCCAGGTGAAACTGATTGAGAGAATGCCAAGAGTGTGCAAAGCTGTCATCAAGGCAAAGGGTGGATACTTTGAAGAATCTAAAATCTAAAATCTATTTTGATTTGTTTTACATTTTTTGCTTACTACATGATTCCATATGTGTTATTTCATAGTTTTGATGTCTTCACTATTATTATACAATGTTGAAAATAGTAAAAATGAAGAAAAATCCTTGAATGAGTAAGTGTGTCCAAACTTTTGACTGGTACTGTAGTTTTCATCACAAGCTCTGAAGTCACTGTGAAAACATTTTCAGCAAAATTGGTTCTAAGAGCATGATCTACTGACATGCTGGCAATGCTATACCAATCACTCCCATTCACAGCTTCATTGCCATGCATGTTTGATATTCCAATACAGTTTACAGATACAAATTCATTACCATAGTCGATGGCCTATGTTGGTAAAGAAAACAATGAATTTAAAGATGCACTCTCAAACTTTTGTATAATTTCATCCAGTAATTTTGAAAGTGGTGCTCATGAGTCAAAACGGGTCCCTGTTTTTTGTTGTTGTTGTACTACATCATCCAAGTATGTCGTACGTCATCCAATTCATGCAATATGTTATGAATTTGTTGTGCTTAAGCTCCCAGAGTGCATCTTTAAATAGATATACAACTCTCCATGTATAAGCACATAGTGAACAGTGAGCACTGGGAATCCCAAAGTTGGGACATACTGTGTTTAAGTGTTGAACACATTAAATAACTAAATAACCATTCAGCTCGCTAATGCTCCGGGACAGCTAGGGCCGATGTGGATGGAAATTGCTCCCTTTAATCTAAATGCTTTTTTTTGTATTATCTCTTTAGTTATAACATAATGTTCCTAGGAGGACACTTTGTCCCTGTAGAGATATATTGTGCATTTAAGATATTTTTTACTCAATATAGTTGTGTATGGCACCAATTAAGGACATCATTAATTCAGTGGAGTGTTGCGCTTGCAGGGGATTGTGATAAATAAAACATATGACAAACAATCAGCATAGAGAATAAAGACAGGAAAAGTGTACAACAACAAAGGAGAAGGGTCAAAAGTCCTTCAGCAGTTTTGTTGTACTACTTTGAAAAAGTAATTTCTTTGAAATGACTTTGATGGCGCTAGTTCTGCTGTCCTCTGATCCTTCTCCTCCAGACAGTGGGACATTCAATTGTTTTTTGTTGAGTGAGCTGCATGGCAGGGAACACAAAACTGTGTCTGTATCCAGCTAGGCAAAGTGTGTCTGTCTGCAGACTGGGGCAAAGGGAAAGTACACTGTATCCACAAGAGTCTGCTAAATCAAATCTAAGGAAAAACTGTCTGTATTAGACTAGATAGAGGGGGGGCCGTTAAGAATTCTACTGCGCTGATGTTGCTGCTATCTGATGAGCGATGGGGATGTTGGTGATGATGGTGATGATAGTAAATATGATGATGACAATGATGATGATAGTTTTGATTGTTACAGTAACCGTGGAACTGTTTTCTTTAGAATTAGAAGAACCTCATCAGCAAGCACTGTTGCCTCGCCACTAATCTTGTCCCCAAGCTATTGCGCACAGCACATATAAAGCAGAGCTAGGATACCAACGATTCAAAGTTGGCATTAATGGGAGTGACCATAGAATTCTATTGGAGTGACGTACTGAGAAGTATTTGTCATCATTTCATTTGAGCAAATCACACAACTGCGAGGCGTGGGGAGGGTTAGGGGGACGTTGTTGTGGGAGAACATGATTGGTTGGTAGTTAGATTAAGCGGATTAAGCCAATGCCTATGCGCCGGGAGTTTCTCCCGGTCTTTCTCACTCTGTATAGGCTAACAAAGACAAAGTTTTTTTATTTTTGTACTTTTTACCCACTTTTTCTCTGCAATTGGTAGTTACAGTCTTGTCCCATCGCTGCAACTCCCGTACGGACTCGGGAGAGGCGAAGGTCGAGAGCCACACGTCCTCTGAAACACAACCCTGGACAACCCTGCCACTGCTTCTTGACACACTGCTCACTTAACCAGGAAGCCAGCCGCACCAATGTGTCGGAGGAAACACTGTACAGCTGGCGACAGAAGTCAGCGTGCATGTGCCCGGCCAACCACAAGAAGTCGCTAGAGTGAGAAGGGACAAGGACACCCCGGCCGACCAAACCCTCCCCTAAACCAGAAGACTCAGGGCCAATAGTGCGCCGCCTCATAGGTCTCCCGGTCGCGGCCGGCTGCGACCCAGCCTGGGATTGAACCCGGGTCTGTAGTGACGCCTCTAGCACTGCGATGCAAAGATCAAGTTTAACGTGTTGGTCCACCAGACTCTTTACGCATTTGGGCTGACACTACCGTCTGGGAACGAGATTATCTCGCTGCTGCCTTCTTTCTGTTGTGACATCTAACCTTTTCTTCACAATAACTGGCTGTAGACCTAACATGTATCCTTTGTAGTTTTACCTCAGAAGTCATTTGGACAAATATATCTAAAGTGTGTGTGTGTGTGTGCGTGCGTCCGTGCCCTTGTGTGCGAGTGTGCACATGAATACGTGTGTGTATTGAAGTGTTCAGTATAAGGGTTGGCTCTACTTTCTTCACATAGTGAAGATATTTGCTTGTCACATTGCAAATCATCTCTGAATATTGTGCAGGGAGTCCAACAAAACCTTGACAATTTATTGTCTAAACGAGAGGCCGCATGGATCTTTAATTTAAAGACTCTTGCTCCCTTCGGTCTCAACGTAGCCTTTGATCTGAAGCCATTCTTCTGATTATTGTGTATTTGCTATCCATTGTAAATGTGTGTTGGCTTATGTAACCAAATTGTATCTATGATCGTATGTTATCCATTCATTCTTTTGTATATGTTATATTTATATCTGTAAATCAACCAATGAAATCAAGCCACACCCGGGCCATGTTTACAGACACCTGTGTGTGTCCTTTCAAAGTATATCAATTAGTGACCCGCAGTGTTTGTCATTATACCCTGATGAAGACAGCTTGTCTGTCGAAACGTTATTGCATCTGAGCTCCTAGAGAGTGAGGCTCTCTTTTTCTTTTTCAAGTCAAACAAAATCAAACCAGTCAAGTTTGAAAACATACAAAACAAGGTATGTCGAATGGAAAAGCATTATTTCCTATTTTTCGTTAGTGTTTTCCCCTATACCTCCCCATCACTGGACACAGCTATTTTATCCAGCAAATTCACATTACCAAGTTACAGGAATCTGTGTCCTCCTGCTCAATCTGTTGCTTTATGTTGAGATGAATTTAACTTCTCACTAGTTTGTTTGGGTCTGAAAGTTTAATTTGGGGAAGTAATCACCCTAATACTTGTCATGAGAGGCTATATTTTCAGGGACTTAACACGAGAACTGCTGGGCCTTGATGGACACCCCTTCATGCTAAAGAGCAGTAATTCTGACTTCTACATTCTAACAGTGTAATTCATATATGCTTTTGCAAAAATAATCATTTGGTTTTGTTGATGAAGGCCTTGGGTAAAATTTGAATAAGATTTGAATTTCATTTCAAATAACACAAAAGCATTTTCATTGGTTTATGTTACTATATGAAAAATAAATAAAAAATAAATGCCAGAATTAAACTGTTCAATCAATTTTATTTGTGGAGTGCCTTTGTTACAACTATGAAACAGAAAGCACCAAGACACACGGTCAAAAGAACGATCAAATGAGGAAAATATCAATTATCTACGCCAAGTGGCCAAGTGGCCTTGATAAATAGTGAAACTCGGCACAAAATAAATAAAGGTATTATAATGAATGTACAGTTGAAGTCAGAAGTTTACATCCACTTAGGTTGGAGTCATTAAAACTCGCTTTTCAACCACTCCACACATTTCTTGTCAAAAAACTATAGTTTTGGCAAGTCGGTTAGGACATCTACTTTGTGCATGACACAAGTAATTTTTCCAACAATTGTTTACAGACAGATTATTTCACTTCTAATTCACAGTATCACAATTCCAGTGGGTAAGAAGTTTACATACACTAAGTTGACTGTGCCTTTAAACAGCTTGGAAAATTCCAGAAAATGATGTCATGGCTTTAGAAGCTTCTGATAGGCTAATTGACATAATTTGAGTCAATTGGAGGTTTACCTGTGGATGTATTTCAAGACCTACCTTCAAACTCAGCGCCTCTTTGCTTGACATCATGGGAAAATCTAAAGAAATCAGCCAAGACCTCAGAAAAGAATTGTAGACCTCCACAAGTCTGGTTCATCCTTTGGAGCAATTTCCAAACACCTGAAAATACCACGTTCATGTGTACAAACAATAGCACACAAGTATAAACACCATGGGACCACGCAGCCGTCATACCGCTCAGAAAGGAGACGCGTTCTGTCTCCTAGAGATGAACGTACTTTGGTACGAAAAGTGCAAATCAATCCCAAAACAACAGCAAAGGACCTTGTGAAGATGCTGGAGGAAACAGGTACAAAAGTATCTATATCCACAGTAAAATGAGTCCTATATCAACATAACCTGAAAGGCCGCTCAGCAAGGAAGAAGCCATTGCTCCAAAACCGCCATTAAAAAAAACAGACTACGGTTTGTAACTGCACATGGGTGCAAAGATCATACTTTTTGGAGAAATGTCCTCTGATCTGTTTGGCAAAAATAGAACTGTTTGGCCAAAAATAGAACTGTTTGGCCGTAATGACCATCGTTATGTTTGGAGGAAAAAGGGGGAGGCTTTCAAGCCGAAGAACACCAGCCCAACTGTGAAGCACGGGGTGGTAGCATCATTTTGTGGGGGTGCTTTGCTGCAGGAGGGACTGGTGCACTTCACAGAATAGATGGCATTACGAGGAAAGAATATTATGTGGATATATTGAAGCAACATCTCAAGACATCAGTCAGGAAGTTAAAGCTTGGTCGCAAATGGGTCTTCCAAATGGACAATGACCCCAAGCATACTTCCAAAGTTGTGGCAAAATGGCTTAAGGACAACAGAGTCAAGGTATTGTGGGCAGAACTGAAAAAGCGTGTGAGAGCAAGGAGGCCTACAAACCTGACTCAGTTACACCAGCTCTGTCAGGAGGAATGGGCCAAAATTCACCCAACTTATTGTGGGAAGCTTGTGGAAGGCTACCCAAAACATTTGTCCCAAGTTAAACAATTTAAAGGCAATGCTACCAAATACTTATTGAGTGTATGTAAACTTCTGACCCACTGGGAATGTGATGAAAGAAATAAAAGCTGAAATAAATCATTCTTTCTACTATTATTCTGACATTTCACATTCTTAAAATAAAGTGGTGATCCTAACTGAATTTTTACTAGGATTAAATGTCAGGAATTGTGAAAAACTGAGTTTAAATGTATTTGGCTAAGGTGTATGTAAACTTCCGACTAGATATGTAGATATGACAGCAGTCATAAATACTCAATTATTGTCAGCTTGTGTACATCTTCACGCAATGGCATTAGATTCATTTAATTGAGCTCTTATCCCTTTTCCTGACAGTTAACACAATTTTTGTAACTTTCACATGCTTGACACAATTTTTTTGTATTTAATTTTATTTAAGTAAGCTAAGCTAAGAACACATTTTTATTTACAATGACGGCTTATGAACAGTGGGTTAAGTGCCTTGTTCAGGGGCAGAGCGACAGATGTTTACCTTGTCAGCTCGGGGATTCAATCTAGCAACCTTTCGTTTACCGGTCCAACGGCCTAACCACTAGGCTACCTGCCGCCCCAAAGGTTTCCTGACAGCGGTAGGATTTTGACATAACTTTGTTTGGTTGTAGTGGGTAATAGTCTCCGGTTTTCTCTTTATCATGTCTGTTGTCTTGTCATTCTTCCACACTGTTGTTCCACAACGGATGTGCAGATGTCTTATTTGCGCAGAGGTTGATCCCATATCACTTTGTTCATGGTGTAGGCCAGACTTGTTTTCTTTGCAAGCAACTTGTTCACCAATGACAGTGAAAAAATTGTCCATGGTGACATTGTTCCCCTTGCCAACATAAGGATCCATAAGCCTCATCACCACATTCTCCGACACTGGCGCCTGCTGCCCAATGTGGATATTTTCCCAGATATTGAAAGCCATTTAGCATGTTCAATTACGCACACTCTCACTGTGTAGCCAACTCCAAGTAGGCCAGATTAGACTGATAAGACTGCTTTGATCCGGTGGACTAATATACCATATTAAGGTTCTAATTAGAATGGATCAATACAATAGAATGGTCGTCCATGTTCTTCATTCACAATTGGTGATTACATAATTATGCATCATCCGCTTCCCCTTCATCATCAACTCACCCATTCTCCCCCTTTCTCCCCGTCATACTTTACTTAATGTATTTCATCTGTTGTTATATGTGTAAAATTAGTTTCGGTAGAGTTTAGGTTCAGTTTCGAGGCAATTGTCAGGGTCATTATCAGCTGGGCACTGCATTTTCAACAGGTCATACTGTTTGGAGGAGGGGCAACGGGGGAAAACTATTACAAAAAAATGACATGCCTTCCTAAATCTGGTTATAATAACTCCAGTTCTGTTTGTTGGTGTGTTATACAGGGCATTTGGAAAGTATTCAGACCCCTTCCCTTTTTCCAAATGTTGTTACATTGCAGCCTTATTCTAAAATAGATTTTTTTTATGTTCCTAATCAATCTACACACAATACCCTGTAAAGTCAAAGTGAAAACATTATATATATATTTTTCAACTGTATTAATAATGAAAAACAGAAATACCTTATTTACATAAGTATTCAGACCCTTTGCTATGAGACTCGAAATTGAGCTCAGGTGCATCCTGTTTCCATTGATCATCCTTCAGATGTTTCTACAACTGGTAAATTCAATTGATTGGACATGATTTGGAAAGGCACACACCTGTCTATATAAGGTCCCACGGTTGACATTGCATGTCAGAGCAAAAACCAAGCCATGAGGTTAAAGGAATTGTCCGTAGAGCTCCGAAACAGGATTGTGTCAAGGCACAGATCTGGGAAAGGGTACCCAAAAATGTCTGCAGCATTGAAGTTCCCAAGAACACAGTGGTCTCCATAATTCTTAAATGGAAGTAGTTTGGAACCCCCAAGACTCTTCCTTGAGCTGGCAGGCCAAACTGAGCAATTGGAAGAGAAGGGCCTTGGTCAGGGAGGTGACCAAAAACCCGATAGTCACTCTGACAGAGCTCCAGAGTTCCTCTGTGGAGATAGGAGAACCTTCCAGAAGGACAACCATCTCTGCAGCACTCCACCAATCAGGCCTTTAAATTAAAGTGGCCGAACAGAAGACACTACTCAGTAAAAGGCACATGACAGCCCCTTTGGAGTTTGCCAAAAGGCACCTAAAGGGCTCTCAGACCATGAGAAAAAAGATTATCTGGTCTGATGAAACCAAGATTCACGTCTGGAGGACACCTGGCACCATTCCTACGGTGAACCACGGTGGTGGCAGCATCATGCTGTGGGGATGTTTTTCAACGGCAGGACTGGTAGACTAGTCAGGATCGAGGCAAAGATGAATGGAGCAAAGTACAGAGAGATCCTTGATGAAAACCTGCTCCAGAGCACTCAGGACCTCAGACTGGGGCGAAGGTTCCCCTTCCAATAAGACAACGACCCTAAGCACACAGCCAAGTCAACGCAGGAGTAGCTTTGGGAAAAGTCTCTGAATGTCCTTGAGTGGCCCAGCCAGAGCTCGAAATTGAACCCGATGGAACATTTCTGGAGAGACCAGAAACTAGCTGTGCAGCGATGCTCCCCATCCAACCTGACACAGCTTGAGAGGATCTGCAGAGAAGAATGGGAGAAACTCCCCAAATACAGGTGTGCCAAGCTTGTCGCATCATACCCAAGAAGACTTGAGGTTGTAATCCCTGCCAAAGGTGCATCAACAAAGTACTGAGTAAAGGGTCTGAATACTTATGTTAATGTGATATTTCAGTTTTCTTATTTTTTTTTTCAGAAACAAAAAATAAATGCTTTCTGCTTTGTCATAATGGGGTATTGTGATTAGATTGATGAGGGGGAAAAAAATGTTTTAATCAATTTTAGAATAAGGCTGTAACGTAACAAAATGTGGAAAAAGTCAAGGTGTCTGAATACTTTCCGGGGGCACTGTATAGACTTATTTAGAAAAAGTCAAGAGCAGAGGGGGGCATGACTTAAGAAATGTGTAATACAATTTTTTAGAATTGTGAGTAGTAAAAATGACTGCTTTAGTGGTTCTAGTTCTATAGACCCCATGCATTCTTTTGAATTTTATTTTTAAATCATCACTGTGTTTTTATTTCATGAAAATAACTATATTTTATTAATTTATTTCTCTGGGCATCCTTTTGCCATTGAAATGCTCAGTCTGATCCTGTGGGCGTGTCTATGTACATTTACATATTAAAATATATTTACATACACAGCCCTGATTGGCAGATAGGATTGTCTCGATTCTAGAGCCTACCCCACTTACCCCTTCAAAGTATGAGGGTATATATGCAAATAAAAGATGACTGGTCATTGGTCAGAATAATCCGATTGTGATGGCATGTAGGCCAAAAACTCCAACCTGAGCAGGCTGAATTTCCAGGCATTTTTTTTAAACAGCTCTTACACAAAAAGTGCATTATCATAATTTTCACAATTTCAGTGTTATTTTGACCTCATAATGTGGATATATATTCTTTTTTTAACAATAGAACTGCCAGAGGTCAACGGTCAAAGACGTTGGATTTTGTATGTAAACAAAATCCCCCCCCCCCAAAAAAAATTATGTCATCCTTCCCTGACTTTTCCCAAATGTTTGTATTTACATGACTCATTTGTCAGAATTTTGAAATCACGAATCACAATATTTAGAGCCTTTTACCAGTTTTTTTCTCACACCTCTTCCTAACTTAACCCGCCAAGACAATGCGCAGTAGGACATTGGTACCCAGCCAGGCGCTAATGCGTCTCTCTCTCCTCACTGAATGAATGACAAATGGATGAATGGGCAATAATTGTGCACCTTCACAACTGAAATTTAAATGAAGCCTAACTGAATGATAAGGAGGGTGAAGTGCGTGATTTCTATATAGTACCAGAAAGAACATATTCTGCAGTTTCTATGACACTTACCTTTGTCAAATAACTCAAAATTCAAGAGGTGGAGCTCTACTTCCAAATTTCACTTTTTCTAAGAATATCCAAGCTGTCCATGCATTCAGCACATGACCACTTGCACGGCAGCATTGCTCTAGTTAGTAAGCAAAAACTGTTAACAAAACAAAAATTAAAATTAAAATATGCTATTTTGTCGTGAATGGATGAATGGGCGATAGAAGCCAGATAGAAACTGATAATGGTGCATGTGACTTCAATGAACTGAATGATGAGGAGGTTAAAGAGGGTGATCTGAATGATGAGGGTGAAGAGGATGATTGAATTTAGAACAATAGTGTAATGATGATGAAGAATTGTTGGCGTTATGGGCGGCCTAATTATTTTATTATGAAAGGCTAGAAATGGTAGTCTATATAATCTCCACTCAGAGATTCAAATCAGACTATAAGTACAACATACAACGTGTATAGGTCACAATGGCAAGCCAAAACAAACAAATGGATGCACTGACAGCACTGCAAATAATGCAGAATTTAGATGAGTAGGAGTCAGACGGAGGATCAGATATTGAGCTTGAAATCTACATTGCTGATGAAGTCTTCATCTGATTCTGATGTTGACTTCGAGCCTCTGCCTCTGATGCCTGACCCTCACCGCAGAAAAAAACAGAACAGAGCCAAATGAGACCTGCTCTCCCTCTTCCCCAAGCACCACAGCTCCCACTTGGGAAAAAGAAGACACAATGTTAAGTCGGCAGGTGCAAACGAAACAAGGCCCATGGAAACTGTGTGCAGTGCAACCGATTTGTTTGTGGGGCTTGCTCGGGCACAATACAGTGTCTGATACAATCAACAAATGACTGTTTTTATATATTGTCATAAATCTATTTCTACAAATATTTCTTTATGCAATTCATCCTTCACAATTGTTCATTCACTTGTGCTTTTTTTTTTAGGAATGCAGCAAATACTTTCCCTTGCGCACCTGGCTTATTATTATCTTTTTAGTTTCTACTTTGTCAAAAGGAGCTCTAACTGAACTTTTAATTACTATAACTGTTTTACTAATCAAATCAGCAAACTGTAAAGTTTTTATTGTAAGGGAAACAGAAATAGGCTATAGGCCTACATTTTTCTAGGACTTTTAAGAATCATACAAATATATTCTTGACTCTATCTAAAAAAATTACCTTTTTTTTTTATTTACATATTTCCACAAATATTTCTTCATGCAATTAATCCTTTACAATAGTTTATGAATTACACTGAACAAAAAAATTAACGCAACATGCAACAATTTCAAAGATTTTACTGAGTTTACAGTTCATATAAGGAAATCCGTCAACATAAATAAATAAATTGGGCCCTAATTTATGGATTTCACATGACTGGGCAGGGGCGCAGCCATGGGTGGGCCTTAGAGAGCATACCCACTTGGGAGCCAGGCTCACCCACTGGGGAGCCAGGCCCAGCCAATCAGAATGATTTTTTACCCCACAAAAGGGCTTTATTACAGACAGAAATACTCCTCAGCACCCCCTCCCCACCTCAGACGATCACGCAGGTGAAGAAGCCAGATTACACATGGTCTGCGGTTGTGAGGCCAGTTGGACGTACTGACACATTTTCTAAAACAACGTTGGAGGCGACTTATGGTTGAGAAATTAACTTTCAATTTTCAGGAAACAGCACTGGTGGACATTCATGCAGTCAGCATGCAAATTGCCCACTCCCTCAAAACTTGAGACATCTGTGACATTGTGTTTTGTGACAAAATATTACATTTTAGAGTGGCCTTTTATTGTCCCCAGCACAAGGTGAAATAAGGTTTTTGTGCATATGGAACATTACTGGGATCTTTTATTTCACCTCATGAAACATGGGACCAACGCTTTACATGTTGCGTTTATATTTCTGTTTAGTATATTTATCAAGTGCCGGTGCTTATGTTTGCGCACCTTGCGGGTTGATATGCATCTGATGCATATGCTAAAAGGGACGCCCAACAATGTTCTAGTGGTAAAGGAAAATCACGTTTTTAACTGCACTGCCCCTTTATTGTATTCCTATCACGGATCTACCATACATCAAAAGAAGCTTCAATGGCGGAAGCTTTGTGTATAAAATAGCTGTCAACTGTCTCTGTGTTTATACTTTTCATAAGCGACCATGACCAATTTCTATACAGCGTATCAATCGTGCATTTACGATGCCGCTGCAGGCAATTTCAGTCAGTCGACGGCTGGCAGATGGCCTATGAATCAAGCTAAGAGGCAGATTTATCCTCCATTGGTTGACATAGTTTTATTTTCATATGTGGCCCAATAGGGTTGTGCAGTCATTCCATTTAATCAAAACTATTTCAGACTTATGTTTTCCATACTGAAATATCTCACATATGGAATATGTATCTCCAAACCCAAGCCCACTACTACTACATGAAAGTGATTTAAATACTTTTTTTTATCTCCATAACCAACCTGACATAGTGTGTGCCAGTATGATACCTTGTGTGGTGATAGGGTCACGGGAGCATGAAATTGAACAGTGTTACCCTGCACTGCACTGAGCTGAAAAAAAGGGGGAGAGAGTTGGGAGAGAGAGAGTGACAGGAGAGCGAGAGAGCGAGAGAAAGAGGTGAAAGACTGTCCCCCTGAGTTTCCTGTCACTTCCATGCAGTAGCGCTGCCAGGATTATTCTAGATCCAATAGTGTGTGTGTACACGTCAACTGCTGAGACACTGATACTTTGACCTCCGCTGAGAGCACAGCATACATTCCAACGCCGACAAAGCGGCTGAGTTCTCACTTTAAAAAAAATGTATACGGTCTGCAACCTCCAAAGTCCAACAGAGAGAACTGTCTGTACACCACCATCAAGAAACTATAGCCCTTTTTCAGCACTTCCCCTTACTTAAAGTGCAGAGTCAGCCACAGTCATTTCTCACCTTTGCCACGTACTTCCATACACTGAATCAACCATAAAGATGAATATACTACACATAGCAACAGTAACCAAGGTCTAACCTACATCACATATTTGACACACAGGAAGTTGGTGGCACTTTAATTGGAGAGAACGGGCTCGTGGTAATGCCTGGAACGGAATTAGTCGAATGGTATCAAATACATCAAACACATGGTTTCCAGGTGTTTGATGCCATTCCATTTGCTCTGTTCTCTCCTCCGCATCCTCCTGTGATTTGACAGTCTATACAATCCATAGCTAGAAGGTGAAACAATATAATAAGAAAATAAGGGAAAGCCGCACACTCTAAGAGCTCAGATGCAAAAATGTAATAACCTAATAACCAACGTTTCGAGCGGATACCCTGATGAAGACAGCTTTGCTGTCGAAACGTTGGTTATTAGGTTATTACATTTTTGCATCTGAGCTCTTAGTGTGCGGCTTTCCCTTATTTTCTAGTTTTCTACTCCGCTAGCCAGCACCTCACCTTTATAGGTGTGCGTTTCTTTTTTATAGAAACAATATAATAAAACATATATTTGTCTATGGGTGACTAAAACTACATAATAAATTCAAATCAAATTACACACGCCGAATACAACAGGTTTACAGTGAAATACACCTTACAGTGAAATGCTTACTTACAAGCCCCTAACCAACAGTGCAGTTTAAAAAAATATGGAAAGGAATAAGAGATAAAAGTAACAAGTAATTAAAGAGCAGCAGTAAAAAATAACAATATTTACAGGGGGGTGCCGGTACAGAGTCAATGTGCGGGGGCACTGGTTAGTTGTTAGTTGAGGTAGTATGTACATGTAGGTAGAGTTAATTAAAGTGACTATGCATAGATGACAACAGAGAGTGGCAGTGATGTGGGGGGGGGCAATGCGAGTAGTCTGGGTAGCCATTTGACTAGATGTTCAGGAGTCTAATGGCTTTGGGGTAGAAGCTGTTTAGAAGCCTCTTGGACCTAGACGTGACGCCCCGGTACGGCTTGCCGGTACCGCTTGCCGCTTGTCGGTAGCAGAGAGAACAGTCTATGACTAGGCTGGTTGAAGTCTTTGACAATTTTTGGGGCCTTCCTCTGACACCGCCTGGTATAGAAGTCCTAGATGGCAGGAAGCTTGGCCCCAGTGATGTACTGGGCCGTTCACACTACCCTCTGTAGTGCCTTGCGGTCAGACGCCGAGCAGTTGCCATACCGGGAAGTGATGCAACCAGTCAGAATGCTCTCGATGGTGCAGCTGTAGAAACTTTTGAGGATCGGAGGACCCATGCCAAATCTTTTCTGTCTCCTGAGGGGGAATAGGTTTTGTCGTGCCCGCTTCACGACTGTCATGGTGTGCTCAGACCATGTTAGTTTGTTGGTGATGTGGACACCAAGGAACTTGAAGCTCTCAACCTGCTCCACTGAAGCCCCATTGATGAGAATGGGGGCGTGCTCGGTCTTCTTTTTCCTGCAGACCACAATCATCTCCTTAGTCTTGATCACGTTGAGGGAGAGGTTGTTGTCCTGGCACCACACGGCCATGTCTCTGATGTCCTCCCTATAGGCTGTCTCGTTGTTGTCTGTGATCAGGCCTACCACTGTTGTGTCATCGACAAATGTAATGATGGTGTTGGAGTCGTGCCTGGCCTTGCAGTCATAAGTGAACAGGGAGTACAGGAGGGGGCTGAGCACGCACCCCTGTGTTGAGGATCAGCGTGGCGGATGTGTTGTTACCTACCCTTACCACCTGGGGGTGGCCCGTCAGGAAGTCCAGGATCCAGTTGCAGAGGAAGGTGTTTACTCCCAGGGTCCTTAGCTTATTGATGAGCTTTGAGGGCACTATGGTGTTGAATGCTGAGCTGTAGAAACTTCAACTTAGACAAACAGTTCATAATGTAGTCCAGCACGCTGTGTAGTAAAACCGCAACATTTTGTAAGCGGAATTTAAAAAACTGTGTTGCTCTGTGAAGTGCAAAATGGGGAGGTTTCTGGAGTGCACAAGGGAAGAGGAGAGGAGAGAGGAGCAGAGAGGAGTGTGGGTCACTGAGGTAATTTAGTTCTGATGGTGAAGCGCTATCGCAAAAAAGCCATGGGGGAAGAGGGCGCCAATGCATCACACCGAGTCGTTGTCCAGAGTCGGCTCTTATGATTGATCACCTCACAAGTTGCTTTAATTTAAAGTCAATGGCATCTATAGATACCTGTCAGACTGGAGCGTCCCCTAATGCCTTCCCTACTGCAGAACAACCCTCGCTACCTCAGTTCCTCTCTTTAGAAACCAACCCCAATGCCAAACGGAGATTTAGCAGAGGCCAGGTCAGTAGAGGAACAAATGAAGGAGAAAAGAAAAGAGGGAATCGGTGTAATCTTTCATCTGAGCTGTTTCTTTTTGACAGGTATGACAGAAAGCGTGAGGTGTCCGGAGGTGATTTGTTTCAGAGATGGATTTGGGAACAGGCAACACACGGCTTATGCTGAGTGGCGGGGAGAGCTCTAGAGAAACAGAGTACAATTCCATGGAAAGAAAAGGGGAATTTCTCTCTTAGGATCCAGAATTTTTCACAAATAACTATTCTGCCATTAAATTCATCCATAATAATGTTCTGTACCACCCATAACTGCAGTGACCTTCCCAAGCTAATAGGTGTTAGACTGGCCGACTCAGGGTCATATATTGGTGTCAGACTCAAGTAGCTATATTGGTGTCAGAAATGGGATGGCACTGCGGTAAATACTCCAGTATCAATCAGTATCAGTATCTTCCCATATTACAATGCCCTTTCTATACTTGAACATACACATCTATTTTACAGAAACTTTAATATTGGGAGCAGTAACATTTTGTGATATTGAGACATACAAGTCGAGAAATTACTCAGTGGTCCAAAATAATGTCTTAGATTAAAAGTCCTACACCTTTTCTTTTATACTTTAGGTATTAGAGCTGGCAGCTGCACTCACAGATAAACGCTTGGGAGACCACACCCTTGAAATTATTGTTATCTCTTGGCAATTACAATTTATTTTGGTGATGAACACATCGGGATCATCTGAATCATCTAAAACAGGACTGAAGGCGTCACAGAATTAATTGGGGACCTTCATCTTTTATTTGCGATAATAAAACTGAACGTGCCATTTTCAACCGTTATTATTTAACTGTGTCATTGGGGGAAAATCTGGTGTTTTATTGACGTTCATTCCAAAGGAATGAGAGCTCTTTAAGATAATGACCATTATATAAAACGTGCCGCTCCAAAAAAAACATGATCCCGTCAAATAAAAAATTGGATGAAAATTTGACCTCAAATAAGATGCAATCATATCACAAAAGATTTAAGTTAAATTAACAATTAATTTGAAATGATATACAAATATCCGTTCAAGCTGTTATATAGGGTTGTGTTAAGTAGGCATGAAATGGGAGAAAACGTTTTGAAAAGCAGAATGTAGGCTACTATCTACCTAACTTGTCCAATAAGAATGTTTTGCATTTCGTGCCTACTGATAACTTCCTACTGTCCCAGATCCACCTCAGAGGCTCAGTTATGAAAAAGTTTAGGGAAGTTTAGAAAATGAAACCCACTAATTTGCTGCCACAACTACCCCTAAGACCCCCCCTCAACCTCCCTGAAGTCTTTGTAAGTTTTGTAGAAGCTCATTTCAGTTCCCAGCAGGGGAGGGTGTCACCTGTAGCAGACGCTGTGCCAAGCGTTGCAGGCAGCCCCCCCCCCCCCCCCCCACACACACACACACACACGCACACACACACACACACACACACACACACACACACACACACACACACACACACACACACACACACACCCCTCTTCTTCCCATTAGATCTAGAAGCGCAAAGGCGGTCATTTTGACTGCATAATGAATTTAAAATTGAAATACACTATATGACCAAAGGTATGTGGACACCTGCTCATCGAGCATCTCATTCCAAAATCATGGGCATTAATATGGAGTTGATCCCCCCTTTGCTGCTATAACAGCCCCCACATTTGGAAGCATAGATTTGTCTAGAATGCCATTCTATGCTGTAGCCTTAAGATTTTCCTTCTCTGGAACTAAGGGGCCTAGCCTGAACCATGAAAAACTGCCCCAGACCATTATTCCTCCTCCACCAAACTTTACAGTTGGCATTATGCATTGGGGCAGGTACCGTTCTCCTGGCATCCGCCAAACCCAGATTCGTCCATCGGACAGCCAGATGGTGAAGCGTGATTCTTCCCTCCAGAGAACACATTTCCACTGCTCAAGAGCACAATGGTGGCAAGCTTAATTCCACTTCAGCAGATGCATGGCTGGAATAGTGATCTTATGCTTGTGTGCGGCTGCTTGGCCATGTAAAACCCATTTCATTACTCTCCTGACAGGCACTTATTGTGCTGACATTGTTTCCAGAGGCAGTGCCCCGACCATAGTGTCCGAAGACAGTGCCCCGACCAGAGTGTCCGAAGACAGTGCCCCATCCAGAGTGTCTGAAGACAGTGCCCCGTCCAGAGTGTCTGGCGACAGTACCTCGTCCAGTGTCCGACGACAGTGCCCCGTCCAGAGTGTCCGGCGACAGTGCCCCGTCCAGAGTGTCCGGCGACAGTGATCCGTCCAGAGTGTCCGGCGACAGTGATCCGTCCAGAGTATCCGGCAACAGTACCTCGTCCAGAGTATCCGGCAACAGTACCTCGTCCAGAGTATCCGGCAACAGTACCTCGTCCAGAGTATCCGGCAACAGTACCTCGTCCAGAGTATCCGGCAACAGTACCCTCGTCCAGAGTATCCGGCAACAGTACCCTGTCCAGAGTATCCGGCAACAGTACCCCGTCCAGAGTATCCGGCAACAGTACCCCGTCCAGAGTATCCGGCAACAGTACCCCGTCCAGAGTATCCGGCAACAGTACCCCGTCCAGAGTATCCGGCAACAGTACCCCGTCCAGAGTATCCGGCAACAGTACCCCGTCCAGAGTATCCGGCAACAGCACAGAAAAAAATGTATGAAATTGTATGAAATGTATGCATTCACTACTGTAAGTCGCTCTGGATAAGAGCGTCTGCTAAATGACTAAAATGTAAAATGTAAAATGTAACAGTACCCCGTCCAGAGTATCCGGCAACAGTACCCCGTCCAGAGTATCCGGCAACAGTGTATAGTCCGGAACCGAGTGAGACGGCCTACAGTCCGGAACCGAATGAGACGGCCTACAGTCCGGAACCGAGTGAGACAACCTACAGTCCGGAACCGAGTGAGACAGCCTACAGTCAGGAACCGAGTGAGACGGCCTACAGTCAGGAACCGAGTGAGACGGGCCTACAGTCAGGAACCGAGTGAGACGGCCTACAGTCCGGAACCGAGTGAGCGGGCATACAGTCAGGAACCGAGTGAGACGGCCTACAGTCCGGAACCGAGTGAGTCTGCCTGCAGTCCGGAACCGAGTGAGTCTGCCCGCAGTCCGGAACCGAGTGAGTCTGCCCGCTGTCCGGAACCGAGTGAGTCTGCCTGCAGTCCGGAACCGAGTGAGTCTGCCCGCAGTCCGGAACCGAGTGAGTCTGCCCACAGTCCGGAACCGAGTGAGTCTGCCCACAGTCCGGAACCGAGTGAGTCTGCCCACAGTCCGGAACCGAGTGAGTCTGCCCACAGTCCGGAACCGAGTGAGTCTGCCCACAGTCCGGAACCGAGTGAGTCTGCCTACAGTCCAGAGCTCATAAAGTATAGTACAGGGTCTACAGTGACATGTGTCAGGCCGAGGTATTTGGGAGGAGTGGACTGGTCAGGGGGTGGTTTTAGGCCCGAGCCTAAGCCACCTCCAATGTAGGAGGTTTGGGGAGGGGGGGTGTATGCACGAGTGCCGTCGGTGACGGCAGCCACCCTCCCTTCCCTCCCTATAGTTTAGGGGATTTATTTTTGTTTTGGGGTGATTTTTGTTTTATTTTGTGTGAGGTGCATCTGGGGTCTGCACCTTTGGGGGGGGGGGGGGGGGTACTGTCACATCCTGACCAGTATAGGGGTTATTTGTTATTGTAGTTTGGTCAGGACGTGGCAGGGGGTATTTGGTTTATGTGGTTTGGGGTGTGTGTCTATGTAGAGGGGTGTTTGGTTTATGTATTCCGGGGTTTTTGGGCACTGTTCTATGTTAGTGTATTTCTATGTTCTGTCTAGTATAGTCTATTTCTATGTTTAGTTTATTGGGGTTGGACCTTCAATTGGAAGCAGCTGGTTATCGTTGCTTCTGATTGAAGGTCCTATAATTGGGAGTTTGTTTTCATGTTTTTTTTGTGGGAGATTGTGCCTGGTATAGCTTTGATGCCTTACCGGCCTGTTATTAGTCGTTGTGTTTTTGTTGTGTACGTGTTTGTTTTGGTTTACCTTCTTTGTCCTCAATAAAAAGAAGATGAGTGCACATTTCCCCGCTGCGCCTAGGTCCACTTTACCCTACGACAACCGTGACAGAAATAGCCGAATCCACTAATTTGATGGGTTGTCTACATACTTTTGTATATATGTCTGCAATTTTTTAAGTCATGCCACCCACCTTCCTTGACTTTTCTAAATAAGTCTCTTTAAACACTTATGTTGTTAGAATTTTGATATCAAAAATTGTGTTATAACATAAATAATGTTATAAGTAGTTTTAGTTTTCTGAAAACTAAGCTGGTCTAGCTAGGTCCAGCTAGGTCCATCACCAACAACAAAGTTTACATTTCTCTACAATCATTATAGGTAAACAACATACAATTTCCTGAATAGCCAATTGTTTTGTATGTAGGCAGATGTAACCTATCATTATTTCTCAACCCTAGGTGTCTCTACATGTGGATAAGCGAGAGAGGGACAGAAAAAGAGAGCTACCACAGCAGAGATCATGGCAGTATACTCCGCGGGGCACAGGGCAGGCCACTGAGGAGCTCTGTGTTTGCAGACACACTCAGTCAGCCCCGTGGTCTGATTATCAATGAGCCTCTGTAACCGGAGATAGGCCAGTCACACTGCTACTCTGGAGGACTGTGGTGTCTGTGTGCATTGGCTTTTGATCCAGCCCAACACAATTTATTTATTTATACAGGTAATATCCTATTGATATAAAAAAAAATAACTTGGTCACACTTTATTTGGATAATCTGGATAGTTTGTCTGTAGATGCTCTACAGATGGTCATACTATCAACAAACTATCTGTTGATAAGCAGCTGCTTGCTAAGTTTACGTGTCACGTCCTGACCATAGAAAGCTGTTATTTTCTATGATAGAGTAGGTCAGGGCGTGACAGAGGGGTTTTCTAGTTTAGTTTTTCTATGTTGTTAAGTTCTAGTTTTGTATTTCTATGTTGGGTTTTGTTTGGGATGATCTCCAATTAGAGGCAGCTGGTCCTCGTTGTCTCTAATTGGAGATCATACTTAAGTAGGTGTTTCTCCCACCTGGGTTTGTGGGAGATTGTTTTTGAGTTAGTGTATGTTTCACCGCTGCGTCACGGTTTCTTGTTTTCGTTCTTTAGTTTATGTGTATGTATTGCATAGTTTCACAGTGAAAATAAAATGTGGAACGACACACACGCTACACTTTGGTCCGCTCCTTCCTACGACATCCGTGACATTACGGTTGAGTTTAGGTTTAGAATAAGGGTTAGGGTAAGGGTTAAGGTTAATGCTAGGGTTAGGATTAGGGTTCAAGTTTGGGTTTGGGTTAATAGACAGTTAGTTGAAATGTTACTGATAGTCTGTAGAGCATCTGCAGATGGACTATCCAAATGACAGAGATATGTTCTGAGCGGGGTCAATCATTGACCCTACATGGGTAGAAATCTCCCTTTTCCCCTCCATCCATGTTAAGTCCAGCCATGACCCATCACTTACAAGGCAATAAACTGGTGACACTGAGTAGACTAATGGACAATAAGACAATACACCCAGAGGAAATTGGAGGAGGAACATGCCTCCATTTTGTCCATTCCACACACAGTAAACTGTGCCTGATTGCAAGCGTGAACATGCATTTGTTCATGTGTAAGTATGTGCGAGTTCATATAGTACTTCAATACGTGCATGAGTGTTTAATGTGTGTGTGTGTGTGTGTGTGTGTGTGTGTGTGTGTGTGTGTGTGTGTGTGTGTGTGTGTGTGTGTGTGTGTGTGTGTGTGTGTGTGTGTGTGTGTGTGTGTGTGTGTCTGTGTGTGTGTGCGTAATCTTCAGAGCCACCCAGAGTATTGTGTTTGAACAAAGTCCATTACCCTCAGTAAGTGAGATACACTTCTGGCGCCGACAGAGATGGCCGCCTCGCTTCGCGTTCTACAAGCATTTCGCTACACTCGCATTAACATCTGCTAACCATGTGTATGTGACCAATAAAATTTCATTTGATAAGTGATCATGCCCTGGCCAGCCAGCCAACCATACTGTACCATAACCATAGCGCTCAGAGGGACTAGATCACTGTCCAATCAGAAAAAAAAACTCAAAAAGGTCATTACAACCCAGAGAAGTCAAAGGGGAATCTGAATGGTACCATACATTGTGTCACGCCCTGGCCATAGAGAGGGTTTTGTTCTCTATTTTGGTTAGGCCAGGGTGTGACTAGGGTGGGCATTCTATGTCCTTTTTTCTATGTTTTGTATTTCTTTGTTTTGGCCGGGTATGGTTCTCAATCAGGGACAGCTGTATATCGTTGTCTCTGATTGGGAGCCATACTTAGGCAGCCTGTTTTCCTTTGGGTTTTGTGGGTGGTTACTTTCTGTTTAGTTCATGTTCCTGACAGAACTGTTTGGCTGTCGTTCGTTTTCTTGTTTTGTTGAAAGTGTTCTATTAAAAGTTAATGATGAGCACTCACCACGCGGCGCCTTGGTCTACTCCTTTCGACGGCCGTTACACATTGGTTGAGTTCAATTCCCATAAACTGATATTCCAACTCCAATTTTGGTAATTTATTTTTGAAAATTGACATTGAAATGTAAGTTTATATACTGAATTGAAATGATATTGAACCTCATCATACACCATTTTAATCTAAAGAACAGTATACTCTATGAAAGGGACTTATTGTCATTCACTTGCAATGGAATTAGCAACAAGATCTGCTGGCGACAAGCAACACAGAACAGTGAAGTGTTCACAGACCGTCATTCATTCAGCATAGGTGTCTCCATAGGTGTCTCCAACAATGACGTGAAGTCAACACTGAAGTATTTGTTTTCAGTGTTGGCTGCTCAAGTGAAAACATACTGTGGCATACAAAGAAGTGCAGAGCTACCATGGCAACACCTCTCAACTGGCAAAAATGGCCTAATAAGCATGTGGAGTAGAAAACTCAGATGAAAGCTTGAACACCACAGCGGAAATGTGAATTGCGTCAGCAAACAACCTTGAGCAACCTTTACTTTCCTTGGGGGGAAAAAAAGTTAAATGATGTGACGAGACATTTTAACATTGTGTGTAGTATTGTTACTCTGTTTTGAGATCATGCGAAGTTTACTACCGTTGTGTATTAGCATGTACAATTTATTGCCAATATACATGCTGTGCTTGAGATCCGCACCATAATCCTCCCCTACTCTAGATTTACCACCATCCCATCCCACACCACACACACACTGGGATCTGCCTCAACTGCGCCATGGACAATAGGCCGCTTCCTAATGATGCTTACACAGAGCAAAAGCATAATCCCTGAAATACGAAAATGTGAAAATCAGTCATGGATGACGGCTCATGTAGATGATTTATCAGGGGGATGATGGAGGGATGAGGAGGATGGGAGAGACGGAGGGGAGAAGAAGGGGATGAAATGTCAATTACCCAGTCGTTCAGCATTTCCTGCGTGGATAATGTTGTTTCACCTCTAGATCTCCAGCCAGTTGACTCCTCTTCATAGGTTTTAATGAGCATATGCATCTGCTTCTTTCACTGTAGTGAGTCCTGGTTAATCACAGCGATGCCCATACAGTGGAATGGATCTTTCAGTGCTACTGTAATACACTGTGAGTGTATCTATCTTTCAGTAACACTAAACCCTGTGAGTATAGCTCTCAGTACACTGTTTGTGTATCTCGATTCTCGACTCTTAGTACTAGCTACTACACTCTGAGAGGAACTATCTCTCAGTACTAGAACACACTGGCTGCGGCCCGATTCGTTCCCCTTCTTCCCTTGGATCAAGTTGTATTGGTTGAAGCACTTGATTGAGCTTGCCTGGCTCAATGGAACCAATGAAATAGTCCCAAAAGTGTAAACCCCGCCGATCTGGCATTTCAGAGCAAAAGATTAATCTTGTTTCAAGAGTCTTAAGGTGCCATACATGACAAAATACACAACAATGATGTCCAGTACAGAGCACAGGAACAGAAAAACTTTTAACGTGCTTCACTTTTCAAATTATAATGAACCAATTTGATTTCTCCTAAGAGGAACTGCACTGTAGAAACAGATCGCCAACACTCGAGGTAAACCGGCTAGTAGCAGATCTAATGGAATGATTTGTGTCGTGAAATTGTAATTGTAAAAAGTAGTTGTTGTGAAAAAGCTGTCGTGAATGTTTGACATGTTATGTCATGATTATGACAGTGGTATTCAGTCCTTGTAACCGACGCCAGTTCAAGGTAAAGCTATGCCAACAGATCCTATAATAATCTACGGCCCAAATGGCACTCTATTCTCTATTATAGTGCACTACTTTTGAGGCTCCATCATATTTCCTTAACATGACACACTTATCATACCTATTCCCAGGCCGTCCAGACAAACCAGACAAACCAGACAATCCACTGGCCGCCTTGTCACCTATAAACAGAGCACAGCCAACAACTGCTCAAAACTAATATACAGTTGAAGTCGGAAGTTTACATACACTTAGGTTGGAGTCATTAAAACTTGTTTTTCAACGACTCCACAAATGTATTGTTAACAAACTATAGTTTTGTTAAGTCGGTTAGGACATCTACTTTGTGCATGACACAAGTCATTTTTCCAACAATTGTTTACAGACAGATTATTTCACTTATAATTCACTGTATCACAATTCCAGTGGGTCAGAAGTTTACATACACTAAGTTGACTGTGCCTTTAAACAGCTTGGAAAATTCCAGAAAATGATGTCATGGCTTTAGAAGCTTCTGATAGGCTAATTGACATCATTTGAGTCAATTGGAGGTGTACCTGTGGATGTATTTCAAGGCCTACCTTCAAACCCAGTGCCTCTTTGCTTGACATCATGGGAAAATCAAAAGAAATCAGCCAAGACCTCAGAAAACAAATTGTAGACCTCCACAAGTCTGGTTCATCCTTGGGAGCAATTTCCAAATGCCTGAAGGTACCACGTTAATCTGTAAAAACAATAGTACGCAAGTATAAACACCATGGGACCACGCAGCCGTCATACCGCTCAGGAAGGAGACGTGTTCTGTCTCCTAGAGATGAACGTACTTTGGTGCGAAACGTGTAAATTAATCCCAGAACAACAGCAAAGGACCATGTGAAGATGCTGGAGGAAACAGGTACAAAAGTATCTATATCCACAGTAAAATGAGTCCTATATCGACATAACGTGAAAGGCCGCTCAGCAAGGAAGAAGCCACTGCTCCAAAACCGCCATAAAAAAGCCAGACTACAGTTTGCAACTGCACATGGGGACAAAGATCGTACTTTTTGGAGAAATGTCCTCTGGTCTGATGAAACAAAAATGGAACTGTTTGGTCATAATGAGCATCGTTATGTTTGGAGGAAAAAGGGGGAGGCTGGCAAGCCGAAGAACACCATCCCAACTGTGATGCACGGGGGTGGCAGCATCATGTTGTGGGGGTGCTTTTCTGCAGGAGGGCCTGGTGCACTTCACAAAACAGATGGCATCATGAGGAAAGAAAATTATGTGGATATATTGAAGCAACATCTCAAGACATCAGGCAGGAAGTTAAAACTTGGTCGTAAATGGGTCTTCCAAATGGACATTGACCCAAGCATACTTCCAAAGTTGTGGCAAAATGACTTAAGGACAACAAAGTCAAGATATTGGAGTGGCCATCACAAAGCCCTGACCTCAATCCTATAGAAAACTTGTGGGCAGAACTGAAAAAGCGCGTGCGAGCATGGAGGCCGACAAACCTGACTCAGTTACACCAGCTCTGTCAGGAGGAATGAGCCAAAATTCACCCAACTTATTGTGGGAAGCTTGTGGAAGGCTACCCGAAACGTTTGACCCAAGTTAAACAATTTAAAGGCAATGCTACCAAATACTAATTGAGTGTATGTCAAGTTCTGACCCACTGGAAATGTGATGAAAGAAATAAAAGCTGAAATAAATCATTCTCTCTGCTATTATTCTGACATTTCACATTCTTAAAATAGTGGTGGTGATCCTAACTGACCTAAAACAGGGAATTTGAATTAGGATTAAATGTCAGGAATTGTGAAAAACTGAGTTTAAATGTATTTGGCTAATGTGTATGTAAACTTCCGACTTCAACTGTACACTGAACTAAAATATAAAAGCAACATGTAAAGTGTTGGTCCCATGTTCCATGAGCTGAAATAAAAGATCCCAGACATTTTCCATACGCACAAAAAGCTTATTTATCAACAACATTTCTCCTTTGCATTGATAATCCATCCACCTGACAGGTGTGGCATATCAAGGAGCTGATTAAACAGAATGGTTACACAGGTGCACCTTGTGCTGGGGACAATAAAAGGTCAATCTAAAATGTGCAGTTTTGTCATGCAACATAATGCCACAGATGTCTCAAGTTTTGGCATGCTGACCGGAGAAATGTCCACCAAAGATGTTGCCAGGTAATTGAATGTTCATTTCTCTACCATAAGCCACCTCCAACGTTGTTTTAGAGAATTTGGCAGTACGTCCAATAGGCCTCACAACTACAGTATGGCGTTGTGTGGGCGAGCAGTTTGCTGATGTCAATGTTGAGAACGGAGTGCCCTGCCCCATGGTGGCGGTGGGGTTATTGTATGGGCAGGCATAAGCTACGGACAACGAACACAATTGCATTTTATCGATGGCAATTTGAATGCACAGAGATACTGTGATGAGATCCTAAGGTCCATTGGCGTGCCATTCATCGCCACCATCATGTTCCAGCATGATAATGCACGGCCCCATGTCACAAGGATCTGTAGACAATTCCTGGAAGTTGAACAATTCCTAGTTTTACATGGCCTGCATACTCACCAGACATGTCACCATTGAGCAGGTTTGGGATGCTCTGGATTGACGTGTACGACAGCGTGTTCCAGTTCCCACCAATATCCAGCAACTTCGCACAGCCATTGAAGAGGAGTGGGACAAAATTCCACAGGCCACAATAAACAGCCTGATCAACTCTATGTGAAGGAGATGTGTCAAATGGATGAGGCAAATGGAGTTCATATCACATACTGACTGGTTTTCTGATCCATGCCCTAACTTATTTTTTTAAGGTATCTGTGACCAAGAGATGCATATCTGTATTCCCAGTCATGTGAAATCCATAGAATAGGTCCTAATTAATTTATATCAATTGACTGATTTCCTTGCATGAACTGTAACTTAGTAAAATCCTTGAAATTGTTGCATGTTGAGTTTATACATTTCTGTTTAGTACGATACATTTTTAATAAAGAACTGTTCAAATGATACATTTGTGACATCAATATTTTGTATTTATTTGTATTTTTTACAATTCAATACAGTAATATGAGATCTGTATGTAAAACATTTACATTTCACATTTAAGTCATTTAGTAGATGCTCTTATCCAGAGCGACTTACAGTAATTGCATTCATCTTAAAAAGTAACCAATTGTTATACTTCAGTAAAAGTAAAGATACTTTAATAGAAAATGACTGAAGTAAAATACCGCTTGTGTAAAAGTAAAAGTATTTGGTGCTGTAGTCAAAGTACTTAAGTATCAAAAGTAAATGCGATTGCTATAATATATTTAAGTATCAAAAGTTAAAGTAAAAGTATAAATAATTTGAAGAGTCCTTATATTAAGACAGTTTTAGTGTTTGGAGAACCTACAGTATCTACTGTCATATCCCTACAATGTTCCCACAATCTAAAAAAATGTTTTAGGGGAAAAAAGTGTTCTGGGAACGTTCTTGTAACATCTGGTGAATGTTCTTTTGCACCCTAAAAGAAACATTGTATAATCTTATGCACAACTGGACAGTTTTTGTGTTTTGGGAACATATATTTTGTGATGTTCCCACAAAGTTCCCACCAGACTGTTCCCACAACTTAATCAAACATTCTGGGAACCTTTAAAGAACAGACAAAACGGGTTCTGGGAACGTTCTTGCAACCTCAGGCAAATGTTTTATACAAACATTGTATAATCATGAGCATGACTGGACAGTTTTTGTGATATGAGAACATTTGCCGCAACCTAACGAATGTTCTGGTTTGCTGGGAAAACATTACTGGTACATTGTATTATTACATTACATGGAAACCTTTTGGGGAATGTTCTGTGGTGGTTGTTACAGATGTTATATTTGTGAATGTTAGGAGAACATTCCAAGGATATTTAATTTAAAACATAAACAAAACATATTTTGTTATCAAAAACACTGTTTGAATGTTTTTGGGATGTTATCATCCTAATGTTAGACAAATCCCTATCTAGAACTTAATGGGATTCTTAGCTAATGTTCTGGGAATGTTCCCAGTTTGTTGGGTATAGCGTTTTGGAAATATACTTTTAATTTGTCTTCATCTGTCCTTTTGTACAGTGTCATCTAGGTTCACTCATGTACAGCTTACTGTATTAGTTCTTTTTCTGAAAGCAATGGATATTATTTTTTATATGATTAACGATCCAAAGTATAATACCCTTTATGAAAAAATTATATTTTGGTTGTGAAGGGGTGAGCCCCTACCCACAGATAAAGCACTCCGCAAAATGAGAGAAACAGAAAGAGTAATCTTTTAGGAATTAAGTATAAGGAAAATATCCCCATTGTATTCCAGACAATTTGGATTAAGCACACAGTTTAACTAAAAAGGTGTACAAATATCCCACGAAGAGGTTTACTCTATACTGTAGTTTACAGACTATTTATTTGCCAAGCTTCTACCTTTATTCCATCCTGTATGTACAGTAATCTATATCCAATGAGACCTGAGTAAAAGGACCAATTTGGCTCACATCGGCTTAATCTGCACCTCTACTGTGTAATAGGAAATTGACTAATGGGCTGTAACCTAGAGACATCCTCCCGTGCCTTCCTGTCTGCCGGCTACAGCTATCTACACTAACTGTACAGCACTGGCAAGGGAAGATCAGGCTACATTGAGCTTGCATTGAGCTACACTGAGCAGGCTACACAGGCTACTGTTTTGTTACTGTAGTCCACAGCACTGGCAAGGCAGGACCAGGCTACATTGAGCTTACATTGAGCTACTTAAAGCTACACTGATCTATTATTGTAGGCCCTCGCAGCACTCGCAGTGAAGGACCAGGCTGCACAGTCAACTGTTGTATTGATGTATAGAGGCCGTGGTCAAACCAAAGTCTATCCCAAATACAGACAGGGCCAGCACAGCACGGGGTACACAAAATAAACTGACACAGAGGAGGACCAGGGTACTCAGGACATGGTCGGCACTTCAGAAGCAAGCGTGGGCACACAGGCTATCCTATCTCTGCGTTGCTCTCTGATGGATCTTGTTTGCTAAGCCACCTGGTTATAATATGACCAACTACTGTATACCGTCCAACAGAGTTATCTCAGCCTCAGACAGACTGTACAACTACAAAAAAGTCTGACCTTTGAACTCTAGCTCTCCTGGACCAGGGTTGAATAACACTACTGTGCACTGATGTATGGAGGGAGGATGTGTAGTACGACTCACCAATTCTGGTCCTAAAGATCTACATCAACCAACTTTGTGCACATTCACAGCAGTCAAATCCATTGAATTTACAAACGTCTGAATTTTAGGTATCCATGCCAACAGTGAGCTGCGCCCCCAAGAAGCTCCTCTCTCTTGGAGTGGGCGGCAGTTTTAATGACCTCATCAACATGGTCGTCTCCCATTCGCTCAGTGTGAAATGGCCCTATAACATGTACAGCAAGCCTGTTAATGGGAAAACAAATGGAGCAAGAGCATGTTCACTTGTCTCACATCCTCTGTGGGGGGGGCTGTGTATGTGTGTGTGTATCTGTGTGTGTGCGTGTGTGTGTGGTGGTATGTGTGCATTTTTGACTGAATGTAATAAGTATACAGTTTGAATGCACTAGTAGTAAAGTGCTCTACAGTATTCACCCCTAACCCTCTTTTTACAGTAGAAAGTGTCCGTTTTTCACCGGTCGGTGACCTAATCCTTGCTGTCTGTCTGTAGGGTTTCTCCTTCTCACCATCCTCTGTCACTTCCTGCCATGCATATTGGTGTGTGTGTGTTTTTGTGTGTTTGCTGTGTGTGTGTCTGTCTGTCGGTGTGTGTGTGTGTGTGTGTGTGTGTGTGTGTGTGTGTGTGTGTGTGTGTGTGTGTGTGTGTGTGTGTGTGTGTGTGTGTGTGTGTGTGTGTGTGTGTGTGTGTAATGTGTGTGTAGGAGGTGAGAGGGAGAAAGCCAAAGCTGTCAACACAGGTTACCTCAACTCTATGCCTCCTCCTCCTCCACCCCTGCCTGGCTAGAGATCCCGCCTTACCCAGAAACCCTAGCTGAGTCTTTTGCAACCTCCCCCACAAAACCAGGTCACGGTTGATCCGGTGAGAAATAAAAGAGTGTTGAGAAGGGGGAAGAACGACAGATCTTTCCTCCCCCTCCCTCTTTGCTCTCCTCAGGAGTGTGTGAGTCAGCAGGAGGTCGGTCCATCGGGCTGAGGGGCGCCTGCAGCACACACACACACACACACACACACACACACACACACACACACACACACACACACACACACACACACACACACACACACACACACACACACACACACACACACACACACACACACACACACATACCATGGTCACACACACTCACACGCATTGCTGATGTTCATGAGGTGACGTAGGTTCCCCATAGGCCTCGGCAGCAGGAAGAGACTGTCTCGCTCCCAAGAGGCGGATCCCAGTGTGTGTGTGCACAGCGTGCATGTGCATCCTTGCTGCTCCACTGGAGCATGGCTGCACTAGCAGGGAACGGTAATCACACTCTGATCAAACTCCCCAAATGTGGCGTCCTCATCCTCAGTATAAAGGAACCTCTTTGTGACCTTCTCTATCTCTATGTCAGGCATTATTAATATCACTTCCTAGTTAAGGAGAGGGCCTGGTGGTGACATTAAGACACCATTGCGTATCACTGGCTAAGACATCTATACTGCAGAGAGGGGTCCGTTCACGTGTGACATGCAGCCAGGCTGCCAGTCTAAGTGATCACGATGAAGTCCGAAGGTATGTGTCCCAAATGGCACCATATTCCTTATATAGTGCACTACTTTCAATGGGGCCCGGTCAAAAGTAGTGCACTACGTAGTGAATAGGGTGCAATTTGGAATGTAGCCCTAAACTGCAGAGGGGACCCATTTAGATGTGTGGAAGGCAGGCAGGCATGCAGGCTGTCTAAGTCAGGGTTTCACAAACTTGTACCTGGGGCCCCCTCTGTGTGAGCGTTTTCGTTTTTTTGCCCTAGCACTACACAGCTGATTCAAATAAACAACTCATCATCAAGCGATGATTATTTGAATCAGATGTGTAATGCTAGGGCAAAAACCAAGGACCGAGTTTGGGAAACCTTGGTCTAAGTGAACCTGGGATTTTTTGCTCTGCGTTCTCAGGTTTGAATGACAGTTAAGTTTTCCTCCATATCCCTACTGCTTCTATACTGGACTGATTCAGTGAGGTTGACAAGGGCAGGTGGGCGAGATGTGAGGAGAGGGAATCAAATATACAACATACCTTGCTTCATACATATATATGAGTACATACCGTATATACATACTGTACATCATGTACCGTATATATTCTCTACCGTTCAAAAGTTTGGGGTCACTTGGAAATGTCCTTGTCATTTTTTGTCCATTAAAATAACATCAACATTTATCAGAAATACAGTGTAGACATTGTTAATGTTGTAAATGACTATTGTAGCTGGAAACGGTTGATATTTTTATGGAATATCTACATGGGCGTACAGAGGCCCATTATCAGCAACCATCACTCCTGTGTTCCAATGGCACATTGTGTTAGCTAATCCAAGTTTATCATTTTAAAAGGCTAATTGATCATTAGAAAACCTTTTTGCAATTATGTTAGCCCAGCTGAAAACTGTTGTTCTGTTTAAAGAAGCAATAAAACTGGCCTTCTAGGCAGAGTTGCAAAGAAAGCCATATCTCAGACTGGCCAATAAAAATAAAATATTAAGATGGGCAAAAAAACACAGACACTGGACAGAGGAACTCTGCCTAGGCCAGCATCCCGGAGTTGCCTCTTCACTGTTGACGTTGAGACTGGTGTTTTGCGGGTACTATTTAATGAAGCTGCCAGTTGAGGACTTGTGAGGTGTCTGTTTCTCAAACTAGACACTCTAATGTACTTGTCCTCTTGCTCAGTTGTGCACCTGGGCCTCCCTCTCCTCTCTCTCCTCTTTCTATTCTGGTTAGGGCCAGTTTGCGCTGTGGAAGGGAGTAGTACACTGCGTTGTATGAGATCTTCAACTTCTTGGCAATTTCTCACATGGAATAGCCTTCATTTCTCAGAACAAGAATAGATTGACGAGTTTCAGAAGAAAGGGGTATGTGTATTATCCAATCTGCATTCTTAATAATGTCCAAAATGGTGTCCTATTCCCTATATAGTGCACTACTTTGACCAGAGCCCTATGGTCCCTGGCAAAACTTGTGCACTACATAGGGAATAGGGTGGAATTTGAGACTTACAGTCTGATGCTCCAGTGAGAGAGCTAGTAGAGAAGACAGAAACAGGAGGACAATGGTGTAAGCCAGTGTAGAAAATCATCCTTCCTCTGGGTTGGGGGGTGTTCCAGGGAGTCATGGAGGGACTCAGAGAGCTGCTAGTCCCCCCCACTACCTGCCCGGTGCTACAGGGGAGTTTTAGGTGGCCATTCACACATCCAATTACCTTGGCAGCATCACGCCAATCCACCGAGGATACACATATGCAACTACACTGACACACACACACACACACACACACACTGATGCACTGAGAATACACACACATACACTTTTGAGTAGAAAAACCCTGTTGTGCATCAGTTGAACACCTTAAGTATGTACAGGGCCATAGAGTGTTACCTCCCAACACCTTCTACAGCACACACATCTAATCAGTAAAGCAAACACATAGGGAACCAAAACTAATTTAAGACATAGCTTCCCGGGTATACAGTACCGGGAATAATATTACACTCAGAGATTCATAGATTCCAAACTTTTAATCATTTCCCCTCCCTCCCTCGTCATAGGAGCTATTGAAGCCTTGGGAAATAATTTTGCACGTATAACTGCTGAAGAGATTTTCTGGTATTTATCTAATTATCACAGACTCTTCATTGCCTAAAACGTACAAGTCGATGATGGGAAGGTCGCTAGCACCATTACTGCAACACGAATAATACACAGTCACGTTGGCGCTAAAGGAAAGGAGTTACACATTGGTTGTGGAAGGAGTGAGTTACCATATAATGCAATCATAAACAATTTATACTACTTGCATTGTTACTATACAATAAAAAGGTAGCCAATAAAGCTGCACATACACTAGACATTTACAGCACAACCCAACAGCACCAACTACAACCAGTAAACCTAAGCTCAATGGTAGCTACTTCACTTCCAGATATAAAACCTTTCCAACTGTTTTGGACAGAGGATATGTAATTGGTGAAACAAAGCCAAAACCAGCCAATCTGGACCAGCCTCCTAAAGCCAAGCATCCCTTGGATTTAGGAGTGGAGGCTACAGGCTAGCTTCCCAAAAGGAGGCCAGTGCCATTCACTGAGGCCTCAGCTTTGAACATGGCACACACGCTGCCAGTTACATACTCCAGACACTCCAGAAGGAGACAGATTGAGAGAGATGGAGAGGGAGACGGAGGAGAGAGAGGAAGATTAGGGAAAGAGAGAGGTAGAGAGACTGAGATAGAGGAAGAGTGAGGAGAGAGGAGATAGAGGGGGGAGAGTGAGGAGAGAGGAGATAGAGGGGGAGAGGGAGAAAGAGTGTCAGACCTTCCTGTGAAAAGACAAGGGTGACATTGACAATGACTGTCACTCCCTGCTGCTATTGCTGTGTGTGTGTGTGTGTGTGTGTGTGTGTGTGTGTGTGTGTGTGTGTGTGTGTGTGTGTGTGTGTGTGTGGTGTGTGTGTGTGTGTGTGTGTGTGTGTGTGTGTGTGTGTGTGTGTGTGTGTGTGTGTGTGTGTGTGTGTGTGTACTAATGGGAGGTTTGCTGTGGGCAGCTGTCATAGACACTAAGATGTTGCTGTTGACAGGTCTCTACTCCTCTCTAGTCCGGTCATTGAAAACACTCAATTTCGGAGGCTCTCTTTTTCTGTCTCTCATTCTTTCTCTTTCCAACTCTCCCACTGTCTATCAACCTTGTGTCAATGTAACTCTTCTATCTCTCTCTTCCACTCAGTCTCTTTCTCTATTGTTACTCCCATGAAATAATTGTTGCTTTGTATCATTCTCTCTCTCTCTCTCTCTCTCTCTCTCTCTCTCTCTCTCTCTCTCTCTCTCTCTCTCAATTCAATTTCAATTCAATTGAAGGGCTTCATTGGCATGGGGAACATATGTTTACATTTCCAAAGTAAGTGAAATAGATAATAAATAAAAGTGAAATAAACAATAAAAAAAATGAACAGTAAACATTACACTCTCTCTATCACCAGTCCTTCTGACGTACAGGTTTATGACCAAGTGTATCTGTGCTCTCTCACTGTGCATAGTGACTCACAGCACAGCCTGGTGAATATGCTAATAGCCCTGATGACACAGCAGCCAGACACAAAGCAGTTAACACCAACATGACAGAGAGAGCTGTGGCTAGGGTGAGTCTCAAATGGCACCCTATAACCGATATAGTCCACAACTTTTAACTGGTTAAAAGTAGCACACTCTGTAGGGAATAGTTTGCCATTTGGACATTTTTATTTTACTAGGCAAGTCAGTTAAGAACAAATTCTTATTTACAATGATAGCCTAGGAACAGTGGGTTAACTGCCTTATTCAGGAGCAGAACGACAGGTTACTAGTCCAATGCTCTAACCACTAGACTACCTGCCGCCCCAATGTAACATTACACTTAAATTCATTTACTTTTCTTACAATATTACAATACACAAGGTCTAACCTAGTCCCGGGGTAATTGGTAGATCCGTCTGGTAGACGAGTCTAAACAAGGTCCAACAGTATATTGTGGTTTAATTCTCCACTAAGTGAATGGAATTCTAAAGACAAGTGTAGCAATACAGAAGAGTATGGGCATAATACAATACTGAAGCATGGTTGCCTACCAAAAGAACATTATGTCCTGCTCTCTGTCTCCAGACCATGTTGTCTGACTACTAGTGCTGAGCGATTAACCAAAATGTCAGTTTTTTTTCTCCCTTCGTTTTTTAAACAACTAATTGACCGAAGACAGTTCAATTATTATAATTCCATTTCATTCTGTTTTTTCTCCTGTGAGCTCAATGCACACTTTGGACAGTTTCTGTAGAGATAAATCAGATCAAGCCCGAACTGTGCGATGTGGTAGGGAGTTGTAGTTTCCAACAGGTCTACATAGTTTAGAGCAGAAAACATGGTAATTAACTACAATGACCATAATCCATTGTGCACCTACTTGTCCAGTCTGTGTTGTTTTTACGGCTGCTATGACAGGTTAGTGTGGGCCAGACACTGTGAGAAGAGACAGAATGCTTGACCGAGGGATAGAGAGCAGTTGCTTCACGAGGTATTTCTACCTGAAAATACATGATCTAAGTGATTGATAGTTGGAATTCAGCAGTCATAAAAGTAGGCCTTATTTACTGAAGAACTACTAAAATAGGGATTTTGTCAGACAGCATAGGCAACAATTATAGAGATGAGATGATGACTTGGAATGAAATCATAAAGTCATGAAATAAAATAAATGTAATAAACACAACAAAAATATTTTATTAAAGTAAAGTAATGTGAATAAATTACAGTTAATAAGTGATAAGCAGTAATGGGCAGTCACTACCATCATGGGACTTTTATTAAATGTTTTATTCTGTGTTGTTACAGAATTCAACCCACATAATGCTTTAGTGCATTTAATGTTTAAAAAAAATTATTGAAAGCAAAATTGGAAACCCGTGATAATTTTTTGAATAATAGAACTGAAACCGAACTAACCTCAAAAAGCACTACTGACTACCTCTTGTCTCCCTATTTCTCATTGTTATTCACACATTGGCATTCAAATATCAGCAGCCATTCAATACTGCTGACTGCCTACGACCAGCCTTGAAACCATGGTCTGTATGTTTGTCTGTTCACGGGGGAGGGGGGAGGGGGGGGGGCGGGCTTGTTTTGTAAGTATTTTCCCTTCCGCCTGAAAGGAAAGAGGAAGAAAAGAAACAGCCCACGCATTCTGCTAGCAGTCGTCCTCTACCATCCGGTAACAAAATATATTGCTTAAATCACATCTGATTTTGTTCCTCACCCTATTCACAACAAAATATCATATTAAATATTTATACTAAGCTGTAGATGGGAACTGAACAAATTCTTATGTTCTTTTGGGTAAGCGATTGTGTTATCAAATAAAATAAAAAAATCGAATAAAATTATATTTACCACATGCTTCGTAAACAACAAGTGCAGACTAACACTGAAATGCTTACTTGCGGGTCCTTTTCCAACAATACAGAGTTAAAGATAAATATAAAATATATTAAATAAAATAAAAATAGAGATAATGACACAAGGAATAAATACACCGTGAATAACGAATAGCAATAACAAATACAAATAACATGGCTATATACAGGGAGTACCAATACCGAGTCGATGTGCAGGTGTATGAGGTAATTGAGGTAGCTGTATACATATAGGTAGGGGTAAAGTGTCCTGTTATGTCAGTCACTGATAGTCACTCAATTAGCCATGTCAGCTAGCCATTTTTAGATTGGTAAATTAGTCTAGCCAGCTATCTAAACTTGTAGTAATTAATCATGGACAAATACCTACCGGTCATGCAGGATATTTGCCCCAGGGCCCTGACATCCAGGGGGCCCCCATTGATTTTGTTAGTCATGTTCACTCAGATATAATTAACATGGCATAAGTCATAGCAACATTTTTTGAATTGCAGGAAATTTGCTAAAAACAACTAAATCTGGCTGAGGGCCCCCAAAAGCTAGAGACGGCCCTGGAGTCAGTGCAAGAGAGTTAGTTCAAAAAAGGTCAATGCAGGTGGCCATTTGATTATCTACTGTATTTAGCAGCCTGTTGTTTAGCAGTCTAATGGCTTGGGGGTAGAATCTGTTCAGGGTCCTGTTGGTTCCAGACATGGTGCACTGGTATTGCTTGCCGTGCAGTAGCAGAGAAAACAGTTTTTGGCTTGGGTGGCTGGAGTCTTTGACCATTTTTTGGGCCTTCCTCTGACATATATTCCTCTGGTATAGAGGTCCTGGATGGCAGTCAGCTCAGGGTTATTATACATTTGTGAATTTCTCTACAGAGACATCAAACCCTCTGGCAAAGATGTTGTATTGGAACAATAAAACACTTTTATTGGAAGTTTTCTTAAACCGTGTATAAGCATCATGACACCGTACGAATGTTAACCATTTAGGTCTTCAAAATATTTTACGGACTTCAATAGATATACGATGATACAATTAATAAAACTGTTTATAATTTGATTGTAAACAGACCTTTGTCAGCCCTTGACAACATAAGAATAGTAAATCCATTCAAGAATTGCTCCTTCTCTAGAGCTTGTGAACTGTCAATGAAGTAAGTGTGTCACGTGAGACTAAACTTCCATTGCTTCCCTGCAGGATTCCATTCACCTAATTGGTTGGTGAGGATATCCCCAAGAGAGCAATGCCTTCTGTGAAACACTGAGGTTAGGAACAAAGTGGGTTTGACACAAAAAAGAAGAGAAGCCATTTTAAATAATACAAGTACTGCAGTAAGCCTATATATGGCAGTGGTGGCAGGTAAAACACAGTATCAAACAACGATATCAAATAACCATTTTAGAGTGTGTAAGATAGTAGACCTCCATTTCCGATGGTGCGGTATCAAATAGTGATTGCAATTGCAACATACATTTTTGGACTTATACATTAACCCATTGATTCTTGAAGGATATAACTTACATCAGCTTAGTTCAACTGTTGTAACCCATCAGAGCCCGAAATATATGCTTGTTTTACTACAATGTTTGTGAAAAATGTAAATGTAAACAAACACTACATAGCCTCAAAACATGGTTAAAGCTAAAATGTTGACACAGTATCATTGATGGTCAGTCAGTCCTTGCATCCATTTGCCTGGCTACCCATCCACATCCCTTCGGCTAAACGGCACGCACACAATGAGTTTTGATTTGATCTCCTCCCCGAAAAGTTTTCAAATGCGAACACATTCAAACTGTTCTGATTGGTCACAGAAGAGGCAGTGGCTCGGGTGGTTGTTGTTCTTGATGATATTTTTGGCCTTCCTGTGACATTAGTTGCAGTAGGTTTCTTGGAGGGCAGGTAGTTTGCCATCGGTGATGTAGGCAGACCGCACAACCCTCTGGAGAGCCCTGCGGTTGGGGGCGGTACAGTTGCCGTACCAGGCGGTGATAAAGCCCAACCGGATGCTCTCTATTGTGCATCTGTAAAAGGGGTTTGTTAGGGTTTTAGGTGCCAATACAAATTTCTTCAGCCTCCTGAGTTTGAAGAGGCCCTGTTGTGCCTTCTTCACCACACTGTCTATATGGGTGGACCATTTCAGATCATCAGTGATGTGTACGCCGAGGAACTTGAAGCTTTTCAGGGGCTTACTCCCTCTGCTGTTTCTTGAAGAACATGATCAGCTCCTTTGTTTTGTCGACATTGAGTGAGAGGTTATTTTCCTGGCACCACAATCCCTGGACCCTCACCTCCTCTCTGTAGGCTGTCTCGTCATTGTTGGTAATCAGACTTACTACCGTTGTGTGATCTGCAAACTTCATGATTTAGTTGGAAGCGTGCATGGCCACACAGTCAAGGGTGAACAGGGAGTACAGGAAAGGGCTGAGCACGCACCCTTGTGGGGCCCCTGTGTTGAGGATCAGCGAAGTGGAGGTGTTGTTTCCTATCTTCACCAATGAACAGCATTCTTACAGGTATTCCTCTTGTCCAGATGGAATAGGGCAGTGTGCAGTGCGATGGCGATTGCGTGTTGATTTATTTGAGCGGAAAGCAAATTGAAGTGGGTCTAGGGTGTCAGGTAAGGTAGAGGTGATATGATCCTTAACCTGTTAGGGCTAGGGGGCAGTATTTACACCGCCGGATAAAAAACGTACCCGATTTAATCTGGTTACCACTCCTACCCAGTAACTAGAATATGCATATACTTATTACATATGGATAGAAAACACCCTAAAGTTTCTAAAACTGTTTGAATGGTGTCTGTGAGTATAACAGAACTCATTTGGCAGGCAAAAAAACTGAGAAGGTTTCATGCAGGAAGTGGCCTGTCTGACAAGGTGTCGTTCTTCTTGTCTCTGTTTATTGAAGAGTGAGGATCTTAGCTGTCCCGTGACACTTCCTACGGCTGCCATAGGGTCTCAGAAGGCGGTAAAAAGCTGAATCGTGGCTTTGCAGGCTCTGGCTGAAAAAAAGTAGCGCGTTTGGGTAGTGGCTGGTTACAGTACTGTGAGACTCAGGCTCGTGCCCGCGTCGACCGAAAGCTTTGTTTACTTTCCTCTGTTTAGCTAAATGGACATTCCCGGTTGGAATATTATCGCTTTTTTACGAGAAAAATGGCATAAAAATGGATTTTAAACAGCGGTTGACATGCTTCGAAGTACGGTAATGGAATATTTTGATTTTTTTTGTCACGAATTGCGCGATGCGCGCGACCCTGATTTACCATTTCAGATAGTGTCTGGGACGCACGAACAAAACGCCGCTATTCGGATATAACGATGGATTATTTTTGACCAAACCAACATTTGTTATTGAAGTAGCAGTCCTGGGAGTGCATTCTGACGAAGACAACAAAAGGTAATCAAACTTTTATAATAGTAAATCTGATATTGGTGAGTGCTAAACTTGCCGGGTGTCTAAATAGCTAGCCCGTGATGCCTGGGCTATGTACTTAGAATATTGCAAAATGTGCTTTCACCAAAAAGCTATTTTAAAATCGGACAAATCGAGTGTCCTAGGGTTGTCATCTGATGAAGATCATCAAAGGTTAGTGCTGCATTTAGCTGTCTTCTGGGTTTTTGTGACATTATATGCTAGCTTGAAAAATGGGTGTCTGATTATTTCTGGCTTGGTACTCTGCTGACATAATCTAATGTTTTGCTTTCGTTGTAAAGCCTTTTTGAAATCGGACAGTGTGGTTAGATTAACGAGAGTCTTGTCTTTAAATAGCTGTAAAATAGTCATATGTTTGAGAAATTGAAGTAATAGCATTTCAAAGGTTTTGAAAATCGCGCCACAGGATTCAACTGGCTGTTACGTAGGTGGGACGAATTCGTCCCGCCTAGCCCAGAGAGCCTCTCAAACCACTTCATGATAACATAAGTGAGTGCTACAGATCGATAGTCATTTAGTTCAGGTACCTTTCTTCGGTACAGGAACAATGGTGGACATCTTGAAGCAAGTGGGGACAGCAGACTGTGATAGGGAGAGATTGAATATGTCCATAAGCACTCCAGCCAGCTAGCCTGTGCATGCTCTGAGAACGCGGCTAGGGATGCCGTCTTGGCCGGCAGCCTTGCGAGAGTTGACACGGTTAAATGTCTTACTCACATTGGCCACAGAGAAGGAGAGCCCACAGTCTTGGTAGCGGGCCACGTCAGTGACACTGTGTTATCCTCAAAGTGGGTGAAGAAGGTGTTTAGCTTGTCCGGAAGCAAGACGTCGGTTTCCGAGACGTGGCTGGTTTTCCCTTTGTAGTCCGTGCTTGTCTGTAGACCCTGCCACATGCGTCTCGAGTCTGAGCCGTTGAATTGTGAATCCACCCTGTCTCTATTCTGACATTTTGCCTGTTTGATTGCCTTACGGAGGGAATAACTACACTGTTTATATTATGCCATATTCCCAGTCACCTTGCCATGCGGTGGTTCACACTTTCAGTTTTGTCCAAATGCTGCCATCTATCCATGGTTTCTAGTTAGGGTAGGTTTTAATAGTCACAGTGGGTACAACATCTCCTATACACTTCCTGATAAACTCTGTCACCATATCCGTGTATTAGTCAATGTTTTTCTCAGAGGCTACCCGGAACTTGTGCATGATCACAACAATCTTGAAGTGTCGATTTTGATTGGTCAGACCAGCGTTGAATAGTCCTTAGCATGGGTACTTCCTCTTTGAGTTTCTGCCTATAGGAAGGAGCAAAATGGAGTCATTATCAGATTTGCCGATGGGAGGGCGGGGGAGGGCCTTGTAGGCATCCCAGAAGTTGGATTAGCAGTGGTCGAGTGTTTTAGCAGCGTGAGTACTACAGTCAATGTGTTGATAGAATTTCAGTAACATTTTCCTCAGATGTGCTTAGTTAAAACTTCCAGCTACAATATATGCGGCATCAGGATGTGTGGTTTCAAGTTTGCTTAAAGTCCACTGAAGTTCTTTGAGGGCCGTTGTGGTGTCGGCTTGAGGGGGAATATACACGGCTGTGACAACAACCGAAGAGAATTGTCTTGGGAGGTAATATGGTCGGCATTTGATTGTGAGGTATTCTCGGTGAACAAAACCTTATCACAATCACACCATGAGTGGTTAATCATCTTGATGAGTTCTTTATTTCTGTCTGCGCGATATACTGAGAACCCAGCTGGCTGTATGGACAAAGACAGTATTTCCTGAGAGAGCAATGAAACAGAGTATGTTACAACGTCTCTCTGAAGGAGATTCTCACCCTGAGTTCGTCTACCTTATTATCCAGAGACTGAAGATTAGCGAGTAATATATTCGGAAGAGGTGGAAAGTGTGCGCGCCTCCTGAGTCGGACTAGAAGTCCACTCTGAATACTTCTTGTTTTGGATCAGGCACTGGAATCAGTTCAATTGCCCTGGGTGGTACGAACAAAGGATCCAATTTCGGAGAGAGTCATATTCCCAGTCGTAATGATGCTGAGTTACCGCTGCTCTGATATCCAAAAGTTATTTATGGCTGTATGAAATAACACAAAAATGTCCTGGGCTAATAACGTAAGAAATAACACATAAAACACAAAATACTGCAAAGTTGCTTAAGAGCAAGAAGCAGAGCTGCCCTATCAGTCGGCGCCATCTTGCTACAAAATTATAATCCTTGAGTAAAAGTAAAGACACCTTAATATAAAACTACTCAAGTAAAAGTCTAAAAGTATTTGGTTAAGTATCAAAAGTAAATATAATTGCTAAAATATACTTAAGTATTTAAAGTAAAAGTATAAATAATTTCAAATTCCTTATATTAAGCAAACCAGACGGCACCATTTTTTATTTTTTATTTTATTATTTATGGATAGCCAGGGGCACACTCCAATGCTCAGACATAGTTTACAAATGAAGCATTTGTGTTTAGTGAGTCTGCCAGATCAAAGGCAATATGGATGACAAGGGATGCTATCTTGATAAGTACATGCATTTGATCCTTTTCATGTCCTGCTAGACATTCAAAATTGAACAAGTACTTTTGGGTGTCAGGGAAAATGTATGGAGTTGAAAGTACATTATTTCCTTTAGGAACGTAGTGAGGTAAAAGTATAAGTTGTCAAAAATGTAAACATTAAAGTACAGATACCACAAAAAACTACTTATGTAGTACTTTACACCACTGAAAATAAATTATACAAATACAAAGCTATATTGTATGCTATATTTTTTTTATTACATTATTTTATACTAGTCAGAGAAGGAGATTTTGCTTAATAAGTAATACATTTTTAAAATTATTATTGGCAACCCCGGTTTTCAATACTCCAGCACCCTCTACTTGCAAGGATAACAAAACTGAGCAGCCAAGTTTCAGCCTCCTGGCATAGGAAACCAGGTTTTTGGCAAAAATGTCCTGATACTTGATGTTCATGATGCCATTGACCTTAACAAGAGCCACAAGAGCAGTGGATGCAAAATAGCCCTATAACATCAAAGATCCACCACCATATTTTATGAGGTACTTTTCTACATATGCTTCTGTTTATAAAATAATATAATTTTCCAAATGTATAGAGCAATCAATGCAGCTCATTATTTGTATTAATTATTTTATACAGTCTATTTTGCTCATCTTTATCAATAATTTTGGACCAGACACACATTTACATTTACATTTACATTTAAGTCATTTAGCAGACGCTCTTATCCAGAGCGACTTACAAAATGGTGCATTCACCTTATGATATCCAGTGGAACAACCACTTTACAATAGTGCATCTAAATCTTTTAAGGGGGGGGGGGGGGTTAGAAGGATTACTTTATCCTATCCTAGGTATTCCTTAAAGAGGTGGGGTTTCAGGTGTCTCCGGAAGGTGGTGATTGACTCCGATGTCCTGGCGTCGTGAGGGAGCTTGTTCCACCATTGGGGTGCCAGAGCAGCGAACAGTTTTGACTGGGCTGAGCGGGAACTGTGCTTCCTCAGAGGTAGGGGGGCCAGCAGGCCAGTGGTGGATGAACGCAGTGCCCTTGTTTGGGTGTAGGGCCTGATCAGAGCCTGAAGGTATGGAGGTGCCGTTCCCTTCACAGCTCCGTAGGCAATCACCATGGTCTTGTAGCGGATGCGAGCTTCAACTGGAAGCCAGTGGAGAGAGCGGAGGAGCGGGGTGACGTGAGAGAACTTGGGAAGGTTGAACACCAGACGGGCTGCGGCGTTCTGGATGAGTTGTAGGGGTTTAATGGCACAGGCAGGGAGCCCAGCCAACAGCGAGTTGCAGTAATCCAGACGGGAGATGACAAGTGCCTGGATTAGGACCTGCGCCGCTTCCTGTGTGAGGCAGGGTCGTACTCTGCGAATGTTGTAGAGCATGAACCTACAGGATCGGGTCACCGCCTTGATGTTAGTGGAGAACGACAGGGTGTTGTCCAGGATCACGCAAAGGTTCCTTGCACTCTGGGAGGAGGACACAAGGGAGTTGTCAACCGTGATGGCGAGATCATGGAGAGGCGCTGGGAGCCTGTGATGAATCCTGAATCCTGCTTCCTGTCTCTGAGTGAGTGTTGGATGTGTGGAGGAACCAACAAGTGAATGAACGCTGTGATAAATCACACAACGAACACTCCATGAATATTTCTGTCTCTCTGTCTACATCACAAAGCGGTGCCCTACATAAACGATATACACAGATACCACACTGTGAGCTGTGTTAGCAAATCTGCCACAGTACAGGGAGAGAGCAAGTGAGAGAGGGAGAAACAGAAAGAAAGAAAAGAAGAGAGAAACAGAGAGAGAGGGATGTGGTTGCAGTGTGCAGCCCCCCTGCCGTCTGAGCTCTTTATCATTGAGGTTTGAAGCGAGCAGACTACTGAAGGCGTCACTGTCAACACGCTTACCTCACCACTGTTCCTGCTTGTCAGAGCTACTTAAACATTACTCGCTACAGAGATAAGTAGCCCTCTTCCTCGTCCTCCAGTTGCCTCCCTAAGGATGACATGGAGGTGATTTCTGAAGACTCTCTCCCTCTGCCGCTCACTCTCTTTTTTTCTTGTCCCGCTGTCTTTCGCTCTCACTCTTCCTCCATCTCTCTCTCGCTTTCTCAAAATATGTCTTTCTGTCCTCTCTGTTCCTGTCCCTCTGTTCCTTTTCCTCTCATTCTCTATGTCTCTCTATTTTACTCCAGCTCCCTTGCTCTCTCAAAATCAATTTTTCTCTTATCTCTTTCTCTGTTCTTCTCTTTCCCGGCACTCTCTTATGCTCATACACACGTGTGAGGCTGCTGCGAAGACCTTTCAGGCTGCAATCACTTCACATTTGTTTCAGCGATTAATTCTCTGGCATGCAACAGCGAGAGAAAGCAACGGAGAGAGACAGAAAGAAAGAGGCTGAGAGAGAAAGTAACTGTGAGAGAGAGAGAGGGGGAGAGGGAGGCAACGAAGGGAAGTCAGGGGACCTAAAAACAGGAATGTGGCGCCTGGCATAGCGTTGCCATGACAACAGACATCACTTCACAGAAGCAGCACTCAGAATGTCTGTGTGGGCCGGGATAGTTACACAGTCAGTCAAAGGCTATGTGCGCCACGTCAGTCGACCTATCCGATCACTGCATTTCTCCAGCGTCACTAAAGGGGTACCGTGTGTCCCTGCTACATTAGCTTAGCTAATTCTAGAGATCAAATTTCTTACGATTTGCACATATACGTGTTTGAATGCAGTCCCTGCCAGTTCAGATTAGCACAGAGAAATACTGTAGCTACATTAAAGGGGGCATAAGAGTGATTTCAATATGAAACAAGTTACTATCATCATGTTCATAGTTACTGACATGCCTATGTAAACAATGAAGATATTTATTGTTTTTTGATCGATCGGTGATAGATTGGTGTGATTTATGTATAATCACAGTGCATTCAGAAAGTATTCAGGCCCCTTGACTTTTTCCACATTTTGTTTTGTTACAGCCACATATTAACATTTTTTTAATAGTTTTTTTTTCTCTCAACAATCTACACACAATACCCCATGAAGCAAAAACAGGTTTTTCGAATTTTTGCAAATGTATTAAAAATAAAGAACTGAATTATCACATTTACATACAGTAGCGTTCTAAAGTTTGTGGTCACTTAGAAATGTCCTAGAAAGAAAAGCACATTTTTTGTCCATTAAAATAACATCAAATTGATCAGAAATACAGTGTAGACATTGCTAATGTTGTAAATGACTATTGTAGCTGGAAATGGCAGATTTTTGATGGAATATCAATATAGGCATACAGAGGCCAATTATCAACAACCATCACTCCTGTGTTCCAATGGCACGTTGTATCAGCTAATTCAAGATTATCATTTTAAAAGGCTAATTGATCATTAGAAAACCCTTTTGCAATTATGTTAGCACAGCTGAAAACTGTTCTGATTAAAGAAGCAATAAAACTTCTTTAGACTAGTTGAGTATCTGGAGCATCAGCATTTGTGGGTTCGATTACAGGCTCAAAATGGCCAGAAACAAAGACCTTTCTTCTGAAACTCGTCAGTCTATTCTTGTTCTGAGAAATTAAGGCTATTCCATGCGAGAAATTGCCAAGAAACTGAAGATCTCGTACAACGCTGTGTACTACTCCCTTCACAGAACAGCACAAACTGTCTCTAACCAGAATAGAAAGAGGAGTGGGAGGCCCCAGTGCACAACTGAGCAAGAGGACAAGTACATTAGAGTGTCTAGTTGGAGAAACAGACGCCTCACAAGTCCTTGACTGGCAGCTTCATTAAATAGAACCCACAAACACCAGTCTCAACGTCAACAGTGAAGAGGAAACTCCGGGATGCAATTTCAAAAACAAGGACATTTCTAAGTGACCCTAAACTTTTGAACGGTAGGGTAAATATTCAGACCCTTTACTCAGTACTTTGTTGAAGCACCTTTGGCAGTGATTACAGCCTCGAGTATTCTTGGGTATGACACTACAAGCTTGGCACACCTGTATTTGGGGAGTTTCTCCCATTCTTTGAAAATTCTCTCAAGCTCAGGTTGGATGGGGAGTGTCGCTGCACAGCTATTTTCAGGTCTCTCCAGAGATGATCGATTCGGTTCTAGTCTGTGCTCTGGGTTGGCCACTCTAGGATTTTCATATCCTTGTTCCGAAGCCACTCCTGCATTGTCTTGGCTGTGTGCTTAGAGTCGTTGTCCTGTTGGAAGGTGAACCTTCGCCCCAGTCTCTGTACTTTGCTATGTTCATCTTTCCCTTGATCCTGACTAGTCTCCCAGTCCCTGCCGCTGAAAAACATCCTGCTGCTGCCACCACCATGCTTCACCGTAGGGATGGTGCAAGGTTTCCTCCAGATGTGACGCTTGGCATTCAGGCCAAAAACTTCAATCTTGGTTTTATCAGACAAGAGAATCTTGTTTCTCATGGTCAGAGAGTCCTTTTGGCAAACTCCAAACAGTCTGTCCTGTGGCTTTTACTGAGTAGTGGCTTCCGTCTGGCCACTCTACCAAAAAGGCCTGATTGGTGGAGTGCTGCAGAGATGGTTGTGCTTCTGGAAAGTTCTCCCATCTCCACAGAGGAACTCTGGAGCGCTGTCAGAGTGACCATCGGGTTTTTGGTCACGTCCCTGAACAAGGCCCTTCTCCCCCGATTGCCGAGTTTGGCCAGGCGGCCAGCTCTAGGAAGAGTCTTGGTGGTTCCAAACTTCTTCCTTTTAAGAATGATGGAGGCCGCTTTGTACTTGTATTCTGCAGACATATTTTGGTACTCTTCACCAGATCTGTACCTCAGCATAATCCTGTCTACGGACAATTCCTTCGACCTCATGGCTTGGTTTTTGCTCTGACATGCATTGTCAACTGTGGGACCTTATCCTGTTGGGGGTAGGGGGCAGTATTGACACGGCCGGATAAAAAATTTACCCGATTTAATCTGGTTACTACTCCTGCCCAGTAACTAGAATATGCATATAATTATTGGCTTTGGATAAAAAACACCCTAAAGTTCTAAAACTGTTTGAATGGTGTCTGTGAGTATAACAGAACTCATATGGCAGGCAAAAACCTGAGAAGATTCCTTACAGGAAGTTCCCTCTCTGACAAGATCTTGTTCTTCTTGTCTCTGTTTATTGAAGACTGAGGATCTTTGCTGTAACGTGACACTTCCTACGGCTCCCATAGGCTCTCAGAGCCCGGGAAAAAGCTGAATGATATCGAGGCAGCCCCAGGCTGAAACACATTTGCGCGTTTGGCAAGTGGCCGATCAGAGGACAATGGGCTTAGGCGCGTGCACGAGTCGACCCCATGCTTTATTTTCTTTCGTCTTTTTACCTAAACGCAGATTCCCGGTCGGAATATTATCGCTTTTTTACGAGAAAAATGGCATAAAAATTGATTTTAAACAGCGTTTGACATGCTTCGAAGTACGGTAATGGAATATTTCGAATTTTTTTGTCACGAAATGCGTCGTGCTCGTCACCCTTCTTTACCCTTTCGGATAGTGTCTTGAACGCACGAACAAAACGCCGCTGTTTGGATATAACTATGGATTATTTGGGACCAAACCAACATTTGTTATTGAAGTAGGAGTCCTGGGAGTGCATTCTGACGAAGAACACCAAGGGTAATAACATTTTTCTTATAGTAAATCTGACTTTGGTGAGTGCTAAACTTGCTGGGTGTCTAAATAGCTAGCCCTGTGATGCCGGGCTATCTACTTAGAATATTGCAAAATGTGCTTTCACCGAAAAGCTATTTTAAAATCGGACATATCGAGTGCATAGAGTAGTTCTGTATCTATAATTCTTAAAATAATTGTTATGCTTTTTGTGAACGTTTATCGTGAGTAATTTAGTAAATTTTTTGTAAATTCACCGGAAGTATGCTAGTTCTGAACGTCACATGCTAATGTAAAAAGCTGTTTTTTGATATAAATATGAACTTGATTGAACAAAACATGCATGTATTGTATAACATAATGTCCTAGGTGTGTCATCTGATGAAGATCATCAAAGGTTAGTACTGCATTTAGCTGTCTTCTGGGTTTTTGTGACATTATATGCTAGCTTGAAAAATGGGTGTCTGATTATTTCTGGCTGGGTACTCTGCTGACATAATCTAATGTTTTGCTTTCGTTGTAAAGCCTTTTTGAAATCGGACAGTGTGGTTAGATTAACCTGTTTGGGCTAGGGGGCAGTATTGAGAATTTTGGAAAAAATATGTGCCCATTTTTAACTGCCTCCTACACCAACTCAGAAGCTAGAATATGCATATTATTGTTCAGGTTTGGATAGAAAACACCCTAAAGTTTCTAAAACTGTTTGAATGGTGTCTGTGAGTATAACAGAACTCCTATGGCAGGCAAAAACCTGACAAGGTTTCATGCAGGAAGTGGCCTGTCTGACAAGGAGTCGTGCGTCTTGCATCTGTTTATTGAAGAGTAAGGATCTTAGCTGTAACGTGACAATTCCCAGGGCTCCAATAGGCTCTCAGAACCTGGGAAAAACCTGAACGATGACGAGGCAGCCTCTGGCTGAAACAGATTATCGCCTTATCCAAGTGGCCGATCAGAGGACCATTGAATGAGGCGCGTGCACGATTCGCCCCCGTGGAGAAATTTCATTCGGCTGTTTAGCTTATTGCAGATTCCCGGTCGGAATATTATCGCTTTTCTACGAGATAAATGGCATAAAAATTGGTTTTAAACAGCGGTTGACATGCTTCGAAGTACGGTAATGGAATATTTAGACATTTTTTGTCACGCCATGCGCCATGCGCACGACCGTTATTTACCATTCGTATAGTGTCTAGAACGCACGAACAAAACAGAGGATATTTGGATATAACGATGGATTATTTGGGACCAAACCTACATTTGTTATTGAAGTAGAAGGCCTGGGAGTGCATTCTGACGAAGAACAGGAAAGGTAAGAACATTTTTCTTATAGGAAATAGGATTTTGGTGAAGGCTAATCTTGCCGGGTGTCTAAATAGCTAGCCGTGATGGCTGGGCTATGTACTTAGAATATTGCAAAATGTGCTTCATCCGAAAAGCTATTTTAAAATCGGACATATCGAGTGCATAGAGGAGTAATGTATCTATAATTCTTAAAATAATTGTTATGCTTTTGTGAACGTTTATCGTGAGTAATTTAGCAAACTGCTAGTAAATTCCCCGGAAGTAGGCTTTTTCTGAACGTCACATGCTAATGTAAAAAGCTGTTTTTTGATATAAATATGAACTTGATTGAACAGACATGCATGTATTGTATAACATAATGTCCTAGGTGTGTCATCTGATGAAGATCATAAAAGGTTAGTGCTGCATTTAGCTGTGGTTTGGGTTTTTGTGACATTATATGCTATCTTGAAAAATGGGTGTCTGATTATTTCTGGCTGGGCACTCTCCTGACATAATCTAATGTTTTGCTTTCGTTGTAAAGCCTTTTTGAAATCGGACAGTGTGGTTAGATTAAGGAGAGTCTTGTCTTTAAATAGCTGTAAAATAGTCATATGTTTGAGAAATTGAAGTAATAGTATTTCAAACGATTCAAAAATCGCGCCACTGAATTCAGGTGGCTGTTACGTAGGTGGGACGAATTCGTCCCGCCTTGCCCATAGAGGTTAACAAGAGTCTTGTCTTTAAAATGGTGTAAAATAGTCATATGTTTGAGAAATTGAAGTAATAGCATTTCTAAGGTATTTGAATAACGCGCCACAGGATTCCACTGGCTGTTACGTAGGTGGGACGATTTCGTCCCGCCGACCCTAGAGAGGTTATATAGACAGGTGTGGGCCTTTCCAAATCATGTTCAATCAATTGAATTTACCACAGGTGGACTCCAAACAAGTTGTAGAAACATCTCAAGGATGGTCAATGGAAACAGGATGCACCTGAGCTCAATTTCGAGTCTCATAGCAAAGGGTCTGAATACTTACGTAAATAAGGTATTTGTTTTTTATATACATTTGAAAACAATTCTAAAAACCTGTTTTCGCTTTTTCATTATGGGGTATTATGTGTAGATTCATGAGGATATTTTTATATTTAATCCATGTTAGGAAAAGGCCGTAAAGTAATAACATATGGAAAAAGTCAATGGGTCTGAATACTTTCCGAATGCACTAGTCGTCAGGTTATAGCTGCGTTGAAAACTGTCCAGCTCACATCACAAGCTAGCAGTTTATGGTTATAATGGAAGTTAAACATTGAGTGTGAATCATGAGTGTGAATTTTGTTTGTATCAGCAGTCCTATCCTTTGTTTGTATCCCCCAGGGCAATTGAACTTATTCCAGAGGCTGCTCCAAAACACCGCCGGCAGAGAAAAGGTATTCAGAGTGGACTTCTAGTCCGATTTAGGAGGCGTGCACACCATCCACTGCTTCCGAGTATATTACTCGATAATGTTCTCTAAATATCTGTATGTGACCAATACCATTTGATTTGATATGACAAGAAGTAAAAGCTCAGTTTTGAGAAGTCAAAATAAAAAGAGAGCTGGACCAGTCTTGATTAGTTGGCTCTGGAAGATCATGGATCTTTAGACATGCTAATAGCCCAAACATGTATTTTGTAGGCCTTTAACCTAGGTTATACATTTTAAAATATATTAATAATAATGACAGACTATACAGTTAAAGGAGTCTATGTTCATACAATCATCCATTAAAGATCCAATATCAAATCAAACTTCAATTCAAACAATTCAAACTGCATTTAAGATAGCAAGACACTTAAAACAATAAAATGAAACAACAAGCATGCCAATAAAAGACATCAAATGTTGTTAAAGAACACAAAACACAAAGGCATCATTGATTAAACCTCTTAAGGATTGAACCCTTCACTTAAATTTTCCCCTAAAATGACATACCCAAATCTAACTGCCTGTAGCTCAAGACCTGAAGCAAGGATATGCATTTTCTTGATACTATTTGAAGGGAAACACTTTGAAGTTTGTGGAAATGTGAAATGAATGTAGGAGAATATAACACATTAGATCTCGTAAAAGATAATACAAAGAAAAAAGCATGCATATTTATTTTTATTTTTCATCATCTTTGAAATGCAAGAGAAAGGCCACAATGTATTATTCCAATTTAGGCGCAATTTAGTGTATGGGCAAAGTTAGTGTATGGGAAAAGTTTTAGACTGATCCAATGAACCACTACATTGCTGTTCAAAATGTTGTATCAAGTCTGCCCAAATGTGCCAAATTGGTACATAACGGTGCACTCACCTCAAACAATAGCATGGTTGTTTTTCACAGTAATAGCTACTGTAAATTGGACAGTGCAGTTAGAGTAACAATAATTTAAGCTTTCTGCCCATATCAGAAATGTCTATGTCCTGGAAAATGTTCTTGTTACTTACAACGTCATGCTAATCACATTAGCGCACATTAGCTCAACTGTACCACGTGGGGGACACCGATCCCGTCGAGGATTTAGAGGCCAAGCTAAAAAGGCTCGTTGACAAATGGGATTCTAACCCCTCACACAGTTTCACAGTACAATGCAGAGTTCCATATAAAACATTTATAATAAAACATCTAAAAAGCATGTTACACTTCATAAAATAAACACAAACAATGATGAAATCGTCAAACGTTTATTACCGCTACAATTTAAGAAATAAACTATGGCTTTGCTCTCAAATTCCTAATGCTAGGCTCCTTGATTTCTCATAGTTTCACCTCCAAGTTAGTATAATGCCTAAAAAGCAGCCCTGCTTGAAGCTGGTACTACCACATTTACTATCTCTGTAGTCCTGGCAAACTGCACTTTAAACCGACAATATGTACAGCGCTTCATAATTCTCTGAACTGGAATAAACTGTGCCGCTGATAGAGATTTCAATGCGTTGCCCCAAACCTCAACGGGGTCTTGGAATGATATTGATTTGGATGTTTCAGGAAACAATTTACACGAGCCATGGCATGAGAAATGCGTGTGTTTTCATGTGCTGGAACAACAAGCACATCACAAGAGAACAATTGTGTTACTATGCCTGGTGTTAGCTCTACATTTGTTTGAAGGCATGCTATGCCTGTCTGTCTGTCAGTGGCGAACCACTTTGCAAGTACACATGATGAGCAAAAACTACTACGTTGATCAGTGCTTATAACCTCTCCCAGCATGTCTACCTTATCAAGTTGTTCTGCCAGCTGCACAATGGTGAGATCCTTGTTTGGATACATTCATGTGAAGACTATTCAGATAATTCCTATCTTCACTTCCTATGACAAACATCCGTTCAAAGGGTAGGCAAATAATGTCTGAGATCACTACAAATTCAACACTGGTCAGATCCATATTCTCATTCTGATCAATGGCATGTAAGTACTTGGTACCATCAGGACCTACATGTATGTCATCTTTCATGACCACCTGCAAACAAGTTCCTCATAGTCAGTTGGCAAGACCATGCTCATTTACTGAACTGAGATGCTGTGATTGTTGGTCTTCTGTTTGCTTATGAAACCATTTGCTCGCTCAAATGGAAAGCACCAGAAACCATATACTGGACCATAGTCAAAAATAATTTCATAAAGTAGCTATGGAGGTGCATATTTGGTGTGCAATACTGTTTTCCATACGACCTTCCAAAGCTCTCACAGAACGGTTGCATGTGGCAATGAGCCTCTCCAACCTTTCCATAAGATGGTACAGGCTTTGACAAAATGGGTCCAGCAATCATAATGGGTATCCTCCACAAAGCCATTAAGAGCAAATAAAGAGTAAACGCATGTCCAATTTTTCTATTATTGTGCATTGTAGGTCCTTTCAGTGCATCAATATTAAGCTGAATATTTTTTAGTATTCCATCATCCAGCACACCAATATTGTTCCAGACGGTAAAAACATGTTTTGTTGTCCCCAGTAAAATATTATGCATAGGGTCAACTACAGACATGTCTATGGGCATGAAATATGGCTATTTAAATATTTCAGAGAATCTGTTTTCTTCTTTGACTTGGTCTTCACCTATGTCAACATACTCTCTTGCCTTTTGTGAACTTCATTCTGACATTGTCCATCCAGTCCATGATGGAGTAATCTGCCTTGCACTTTGACATGATAGCAACACAGTCTATTCATACAGCCAATCGTCAATCAATAATATGTGAGGTAGAGATATTCTATAGAATTACCAATACACACGTTGAGCCAAGTCTTGGGTATGTATCTGTGCACCTAGAGCCAAAGATGGTGGATAAATGAAGATGTTTTACTAAGGCAGTTTATCATTGAAAAAATGAACACAGTTATGGTCTACTTAAGGGGTGGCTCTCCCAAAGACCCCAATGCAATAGCAGCTACATCCGGTCTACTCATATTTGAACCAGAACAATGAGAGCGACCATATATAGACATTGGGAGCGACGCACTGATGGGGCAGTACGTGTAGTTTCATGAAACACTGGCAAACTGAAATACAGGGGAATAAAAGGGAGGGTGTTGTGATTAAAAGGTAAATAATCCAATCAAATGAACAAAACCAAAAGTGAGGGTGTGACCGTTGAAAATTACCAATGAAATGAATGCGATTTGAAAACTCTGCAAGGCACAACAATTCATTGGGGGGGGGGGGGGGGGTTTCTATATATTTAAAAATATATATTCCTGTAGCAACAATGTTGCACCAAGCCATGGAAATGGTTATGGATAACATTTATAACGGTACTCTTAGTCCGCAATACTCTATACCCCAAGGCCACAACCTTCCAAATGCGACTCCGCAACAATGTAAGAAGCAGTCCTATTATTTGTCAACAAAGCAATCTATCCAGCTAGCATAGCTACCTCTACTAGATAGCACTGTAGCAGCTGTAACATTAGCAGAAGTTAAATTACTACAGCCAATATAACATTAGTCAAAAGCTAACGTTACTAGCTAGCTGGTTAACACATTTTGTAGTTAAAATGATCATGTTACATGGATTTTACTTGTAACATGATAAAACAAGCTAATTTGAACTAGCTACCAAAGCATAGTTGGCTAACGTTAGCTAACCAACATTGGTGGAAGAATGGATAGCTTGGTAATTAGTTAGCTAGCTAACCAAGCCTATTAAAATACAGCAAAGGAGACAAGAGGTTATTGTTTATTTTTTTAATTCATACAATTCGTTTGTGGGACCCGCAGGCCCGCCAGGAGTCTCTTTGTGCAAGGGAACGATGCATCACCAAACCAGGCATGGATTTCCAACAACTCATCATGTAAGGGCCAGGCTGAATCAGAGGCTGGACTACAACACTAGCTCATATGAACGAAAGACTGATGACACAAGTAGCAGAGCACTTACCCGGCGAATGCACAGGTGTTCATCGAGTAAGACGGAATTAATTAACCGTAAATTCAATGTTTAACATTTACAACTTGCACATTGGTGGTAGATAGTTAAAGTTGAATATTTGAAACCTGTTAATTTTCTAATGATGGGCCACATATGTAACATGAATCAGTGGTGCGAATATCATAAATAATGAATTACATGTTTGTTCTCATGTCTCAGGAAGAACAGTCCGCACAACACCCATGTACTGTCTGCTGGTTAGTCAACTGAGATTAAGGTACACAGATGGAAAGTGGAGCATGGCAGATTTTAAGGTGAGGATTCCCATACATTTTCTCAAGGATTTTGAAGCATTTAACCATTGTAATACACCACACTGACTCCTCAGATGTAGCTGCAAATCAATATCATACTGAAAGAGAGAGACAGGCATAAGTCGTTGGACACCCCAGACAAAGGAATGGGACATAAAAATGTGAAGGCGGCGGCGCCAGAGGCAGTTTATTTTGTAAATGTGAACCAATCCATACATTGTAAATACCATACGGAATTTTAAAAATTGAGACCTGTTCCACAGATTTCTGTGTGCTTTTTTAGCGTTGAGATTTATTGAGATTCCAGAGTTGTTTATTGGACAGAATAATTTATTGTCTCCTGTAATTTCACTGGTGATGTCTGATGTAAAGACAGACCCAGAGGACCCGGATGCATTTTTAATAACTTCTCCACCCTGGCACTTCCCCGAGCTTGAGAACCTGATTGCGTCAGCAGAATGGAGAAGAAGGGCCAGGCGTGATTACGGGGAGAAAAAGCGCCATCAGAATGAAAACCGGAGCAACCGTCCACGTCCACCGCAGCCCTACCATCAGGAGCTAGCCAGCTAACTAGCTAGTAGTCAGCCACTGCTAGCGGTCTGCACCGTTAACTCGGACACCAGCCAGCTTCAGCTCGGTCAATACCTGCCAGTCTGCACAGCACGATATCGACCCAGAGCATATCAGACTGCTTTTTCTCTACTACATCATAATGTTCCTACCAAACATTACACCGGATCATTGCAGCTAGCTAGCTGCAACCTGAGTGGCTACTGCTGGCTAACGCCTGCTGGCTAACGCCTCTGTCTTGAAGCAAGCACCAGTTAGCTTTGAGCTAGCCTCGAAATGGGCCCATCTCCTGGCTAGCCAAAGAGGTCTTTCAGCTAATTCTTGGGCTGCAATACCTCTTTTGCCAATTGGCCTGGACCCTTTATTTCCGACACTGAGCCCCCCCCCCCCCCGATCCATCACAACTGGTCTGCCGACGTAATCGTCTGAGGAGGTTTCAACAGGCTTTTCCATTGCGACGTTGCCGAAGACCCATCTGCTAGCTCTGGCTTTCTGAATCGCCATGTCTCCAGCTCGCCTAGCGTAGTAGCGACTACCGACTCAGCTATTGCTGCTCATTGGACACTATGATCACTCAGCTACACATGCCCCTCCCTAATGTCAATATGCCTTGTTTACTGCTGTTTAGGATAGTTATTATTGTTTTATTTCACTGTAGAGCCCCCAGCCGTGCCCAACATGCCTTAGATAGCTCTTTTGTCCCACCCCCCACACATGCGGAGACCTCACCTGGCTTAACTGGTGCCTCCAGAGACGCAACCGCTCTCATCATCACTCAATACCTAGGTTTACCTCCACTGTACTCACATCCTACCATACCCTTGTCTGTACATTATGCCCTGAATCTATTCTACCACGCCCAGAAATCTGCTCCTTTTATTCTCTGTTCTCAACGCAAACTACCTCTTCCCCTACTGTATTTATTTATTTATTTTGCTTCTTTGTAACCCAGTATTTCCACTTTGCACACTCATCTACAGTCAAACCTACCATTCCAGTGTTACATTCCAGTGTTACAGTTTGCCAGTGTTTCATTGCTATATTGTATTTACTTCGCCACCATGGCCTATTTATTGCCTTTACCTCCCTTATTTCACCTCATTTGCTCACATTGTATATAGACTTATTTTTCTACTGTATTATTGACTGTATGTTTGTTTTACTCCATGTGTAACTCTGTGTTGTTATATGTGTCGAACTGCTTTGCTTTATCTTGGCCAGGTCGCAGTTGTAAATGAGAACTTGTTCTCAACTTGCCTACCTGGTTAAATAAAGGTGAAATAAAAAATGTAAAAATAAAAACGCACTAGACGACCATTTCTTATAGCCTTTAGCCATTAGCCGTATCATTATCCTACTCCTCCACTGTTCCTCTGGTGATGTAGAGGTTAACCCAGGCCCTGTAGCCTCCAGCACCACACCTATTCCCCAGGCGCTCTCATTTGTTGACTTCTGTAACCATAAAAGCCTTGGTTTCATGCATGTTAACATCAGAAGCCTCCTACCTAATTATGTTTTATTCACTGCTTTAGCACACTCCGCCAACCCTGATGTCCTAGCTGTGTCTGAATCCTGGTTTAGGAAGGCCACCAAAAATTCTGAAAATTCCATCCCCAACTACAACATTTTCCGACAAGATAGAACTGCCAAAGGGGGCGGAGTTGCAATCTACTGCAGAGATAGCCTGCAGAGTTCTGTCATGCTATCCAGGTCTGTGCCCAAACAATTCAAGCTTCTACTTCCAAAAATCCACCTTTCAAGAAATAAGTCTTTCACCGTTGCCACTTGTTATAGACCCCCTCAGCCCCCAGCTTCGCCCTGGACACCATATGCAAATTAACTGCCCCCCCATTTATCTTCAGAGTTTTTACTGTTAGGTGACCTAAACTGGGATATGCTTAACACCCCAGCCGTCCTAAGCTAGATGCCCTCAATCTCACCCAAATTATCATGGAACCTACCAGGTAAACCCCAAATCCGTAAACTCGGGCACCCTCATAGATATCATCCTGACCAACCTGCCCTCTAAATACAACTCTGCTGTCTTCAACCAGGATCCCAGCGATCACTGCCTCATTGCCTGCATCTGCCGTGGGTCCGCGGTTAAACAACCACCCCTCATCACAGTCAAATGCTCCCTAAAACACTTCAGCGAGCAGGCCTTTCTTATCGACCTGGCCCGGGTAACCTGGTAAAATATTGACCTCATCTGTCTGTAGAGGATGCCTGGTTATTCTTAAAAAGTGCTTTCCTCACCATCTTAAATAAGCATGCCCCATTCAACATTTTTTTTAACTAAGAACAGATATAGCTCTTGGTTCACCCCAGACTTGACTGCCCTTGACCAGCACAAAAACATCCTGTGGCGTACCGCATTAGCATTGAAATAGCTCCCACGATATGCAACTTTTCAGGGAAGTCAGGAACCAATATACACAGTCTGTTAGGAAAGCTAAGGCTAGCTTTTTCAAACAGAAATCTGCATCCTGTAGCACTAATTCCAAAAAGTTTTGGGACACTGTAAAGTCCATGGAGAATAAGAGCACCTCCTCCCAGCTGCCCACGGCACTGAGGCTAGGAAACACTGTCACCACCTATAAATCTACGATAATCGATGATTTCAATAAACATTTTGCTACAGCTGGTCATGCTTTCCACCTGCCTACCCCTACTTCCGGGCATGTCACGGGTGCACCTCAGCAACGCTCAAGGTCCTAAACGATATCATAACCGCCATCGATAAAAGACAGTACTGTGCAGCCGTCTTCATCGACCTGGCCAAGGCTTTCGACTCTGTCAACCACTGCAGACTCGGCAGACTCAATAGCCTTTGTTTCTCAAATGACTGCCTCGCCTGGTTCACCAACTATTTCTCAGCTAGAGTTCAGTGTGTCAAATCGGAGAGCCTGTTGTCCGGACCTCTGGCAGTCTCTATGGGGGTGCCACACACAGGGTTCAATTCTCGGGCCGACTCTTTACTCTGTATATATCAATGATGTCGCTCTTGCTGCTGGTGACTCTCTGATCCACCTCTACGCAGACGACACCATTCTGTATACATCTGGCCCTTCTTTGGACAATGTGTTAACAAACCTCCAAACGAGCTTCAATGCCATACAACACTCCTTCCGTGGCCTCCAACTGAATTTAAATGCTAATAAAACTAAACGCATGCTCTTCAACCGATTGCTGCCCGCACCCGCTGGCCCGACTAGCATCACTACTCTGGACGGTTCTGACTTAGAATATGTGGACAACTACCTAGGTGTCTGGTTAGACTGTAAATTCTCCTTCCAGACTCACATTAAGCATCGCCAATCCAAGATTAAATCTAGAATCGGCTTCCTATTTCACAACAAAGCCTCCTTCACTCATGCTGCCAAACCTACCCTCGCAAAACTGACTATGCTACCGATACTTGACTTCGGCAATGTCATTTACAAAATAGCCTCCAACACTCTACTCAGCAAATTGGATGAAGTCTATCATAGTGCCATCCGTTTTGTTACCAAAGCCCCATATACTACCCACCACTGCGACCTGTATGCTCTCGTTGGCTGGCACACAGGTCAGAACACACAGAACATTGCCTGTTTATTTTTACTACTCTTTAATATACAGTTGAAGTCAGAAGTTTACATACACCTTAGCCAAATACATTTAAAATCCGTTTTTCACAATTCCTGACATTTAATCCTTAGTAAAAATCCCCTGTCTTAGGTCAGTTAGGATCACCACTTTATTTTCAGAATGTGAAATGTCAGAATAATAGTAGAGAGAATGATTTATTTCAGCTTTTATTTCTTTCATCACATTCCCAGTGGGTCAGAAGGTTACATACACTCAATTAGTATTTGGTAGCATTGCCTTTAAATTGTTTAACTTGGGTCAAACATTTCGGGTAACCTTCCACAAACTTCCCATAATAAGTTGGGTAAATTTTGGCTCATTCCTCCTGACAGAGCTGGTGTAACTGAGTCAGGTTTGTAGGCCACCTTGCTCGCACATGCTTTTCAGTTCTGCCCAGACATGTTCTATAGGATTGAGGTCAGGGCTTTGTGATGGCCACTCCAATACCTTGACTTTGTTGTCCTTAAGCCATTTTGCCACAACTTTGGAAGTATGCTTGGGGTCGTTATCCATTTGGAAGACCCATTTGCGACCAAGCTTTAACTTCCTGACTGATGTCTTGAGATGTTGCTTCAATATATCCACATCATTTTCTGTCCTCATGATGCTATCCGTTTTGTGAAGGGCACCAGTCCCTCCTGCAGCAAAGCACCCCCACAACATGATACTGCCACCCCCGGACTTCACGGTTGGGATGGTGTTCTTCGGCTTGCAAGCCTCCCCCTTTTTCCTCCAAACATAACAATGGTCATTATGGCTAAACAGTTGTATTTTTGATTCATCAGACCAGAGGACATTTCTCCAAAAAGTACGATCTTTGTCCCCATGTGCAGTTGTAAACTGTAGTCTGGCTTGTTTATGGCAATTTTGGAGCAGTGGCTTCTTCCTTGCTGAGCAGCCTTTCACGTTATGTTGATATAGGACTCGTTTTACTATGGATATAGATACTTTTGTACCCGTTTCCTCCAGCATCTTCACAAGGTCCTTCGCTGTTGTTCTGGGATTGATTTGCACTTTTCACACCAATGTACGTTCATCTCTAAGAGATAGAACACGTCTCCTTCTTGAGTGGTATGACGGCTGCGTGGTCCCATGGTGTTTATACTTGCGTACTATTGTTTGTACAGATGAACGTGGTACCTTCAGGCATTTGGAAATTGCTCCCAAGGATGCACCAGACTTGTGGAGGTCTACAATTCTTGGTTGATTTCTTTTGATTTTCCCATGATGTCAAGCAAAAAGGCACTGCGTTTGAAGGTAGGCCTTGAAATACATCCACAGGTACACCTCCAATTCACTCAAATTATGTCAATTAGCCTATCGGAAGCTTCTAAAGCCATGACATCCTTTTCTGGAATTTTCCAAGCTGATTAAAGGCACAGTCAACTTAGTGTATGTAAACGTCTGACCCACTGGAATTGTGATACAGTGAATTATAAGTGAAATAATACGTCTGTAAACAATTTTTGGAAAAACTACTTGTGTCATGCGATGTCCTAACCAACTTGCCAAAACTATAGTTTGTTAACAAGAAATTTGTGGAGTGGTTGTAAAATGAGTTTTAATGTATATATACAGTTGAAGTCAGAAGTTTACATACACTTAGGTTGGAGTCATTAAAACTCGTTTTTCAACCACTCCACAAATTGAAGTTCAAGAAGAGTTAAGAAAATATTTACCAAATAAACAAAAGTAAAAAATAATTAAAAGTAACACAATTAAATAACAATAACAAGGCTATATACAGGGTATACCGGTACTGAGTTAATGTGCAGGGGTACAGGTTAGTTGAGGTAATTTGTACATGTAGGTAGGGTTGAAGTGACTATGCATAGATAATAAACAGCAAGTAGCATCAGTGTCCAAAACAAATGGAGGGGGGTATCAATGTAAATAGTCCGGTGGCCATTTGATGAATTGTTCAGTAGTCTTATGGCTTGGGGGTAGAAGCTGTTAAGGAGCCTTTTGGTCCCTGACTTGGTGCTCCGATACTGCTTGCCGTGCAGTAGCAGAGAAAACAGTCTATGGCTTGGGTGACTGGAGTCTCTGGCAATTTTTTGTGCTTTCCTCTGACACCGCCTATTGTATAGGTACTGGATGGCAGGAAGCTTGGCCCCAGTGACGTACTGGGCCGCACACACTACCCTCTGTAGCGCCTTATGGTCAGATGCCGAGCAGTTTCCATACCAGGCGGTGATGCAACCGGTCAGGATGCTCTCGATGGTGCAGCTGTAGAACTTTTTGAGGATCTGGGAACCCATGTCAAATCTTTTCAGTCTCCTGAGGGGGAAAAGGTGTTGTCGTGCCCTCTTCACGACTGTCTCGTTTGTATTTGGACCATGATAGTTCGTTGGTGATGTGGATACCAAGGAACTTGAAAGCAGTTAGTGTAAGGGGTGGTGGGTCTGTAACAGGGGAGCAATAAAGGGTGTGGGTGCTATAACAATGGTGAGGTGTGAGTTTCAGGATAACTTAATGGCATGTCAAATTAAATCAAGCGTGGAATGCTTCAAAGAATAAAAAAAAAAAACTTTAATATTTACTAAACAACAAACATAAGAGGATAAAAAACTAAAGTATAACAATAAAAACTGAATGACTAAACAGCACCCTAAGGAAAAGCAAATCTAAAAAGATGTGTTTTAAGATCTCTTTTAAATATGTCCACAGTTTCTGCCCCCCTCAGGTTCTTTGTCAGGCTATTCCAAAGGCTGGGGGCATAATAACTCAAGGCTGCCTCTCCATGCCTCTTGGTCCTAGGCTTTGGGATAGTTAAAAGGCCAGTGCCAGATGGCCTGAGGGACCTACTGGGTACGTAACTTAAAAGCATGTCTGACATGTATTGGGGTGCACAATCATGGATTGATTTAAAAACAAATCGAAGAATCATAAAATGAATTACAGGCAGCCAGTGCAGAGACCTTAAAACTGGTGTAATGTGTGCTCTCCATCTGAACTTGGTCAGTAGCCGTGCTACAGCATTCTGTATGTTTTGTACTTGACCAATGGCTTTCTTGTGTAGACCAGACAGGAGAGCATTACTGTAGTCAAGCCTGCTTATAATAAAAACATGGATGAGTCTCTCTGTATAAACCTGACAGAGAAACAGCCAAACTTTGGCAATGTTCCTCAGGTGGTAAAAAGCTATTTTGGTCACGTTCCTAATGTGTGATTCGAAGTTGAGTTCATCTAAAATAACACCTGGTGTTTTATCTTAATTGAATGTGAATTAAAATGTGCAGCCAGACTCTCTCTCTGTGCTTTGGCTCCAACAATAAGTACCTCAGTCGTGTCTTGATTTGGGAAGTTGTGCGCCATCCCAGTATTTAAATCACTAATACAGTCTTATAATTTATCTGTGGAGTTAAAATCCTGGTGACACAGAAATGTAAAGTTGTGTATCGTCTCCGTAGCAGTGAAAATCCATACTGTGCTTTCTGATAACGCTGCCAAGAGGTAACATATATAAGCGGAACAGTACCGGACCCAAAATCAAACCTTTGTGGAACACCACATTTGTTATGTATTTTCTCTGAGTTATGTTACCAAGGGTGACAAAAAAATCTTGACAGGCTAAATAGGTCCTAAACCAATTTAGAGCTGGACCGGAGAGGCAAACCCACCTCTCCAGTCTGTCCACAAGGACATCATGGTCAACAGTGTTGACTGCAGCACTTAATCCTAGAGTACAAGGACAGAGAGCTGTTTGGCATCTGTGTTGGCTCTAAGATCATTTACCACTGTGCTGTGGTGGGCCCGAAAACCAAATTGGAATTTGTAAAAATTACAATTGGCACTTAAAAAAATAATTTAGCTGTTTTGAAAACCAATTTCTCCAGAATTTTGATGAAGAATGGAAGGTTGGAGATTGGCTGATACAATACCTTGCGCTTCTTCAGATATGCAATTAAAAACTGTTTTAAAGAAGATGGTGGGGTTAGGATGGAGAAGGCAGTAGAAGGCTTAAGTTGTGATATCACTTTCCTGAGCATGTCTGTGTCAGCCAGGGAAAATAAATCCATAGTGCCTTTGCATGGTAGGCTAGGGCACATATCATCAAACTTCTCATCAGGTTTTGCTTCACTGATAACAAACATTAGGCAGAGTATCTTATTTGAGAAATATACAGCAAACTCATCACATGTAGATGTGGACGACAGTCCACGGGGTAGGATTTATCAGGCCATCAATGGTCGAAAAGAGCACTCAAATATTTTGATTATTAGTGATCAAGTTAGAAACATTAGCCCGTCTGGCATTTCTATTTGCCTTGTTATATATGCCAAGTTGCTCTGTCAGAATACCATAATGGACATGCAACTTTGACATTCTCCACTTCTGCTCTGCCTTTCTGCAATTTCTCTTTGATGTATTAGTTTCCTCACTCAACCAAGGGGTTCTCCATTTGGATGTGGCCTTTTTCAACTTTACTGGAGCTATGGCATCAATGGTTGCCCTTAATTTGCTATTTATCAACTAAATCATCACAAGAAGAAGACAGAATAGGTGACAGAGTATTGTTCATACACTCAATATAAGCGGCACTACAGTCTGAAGACAGCCATGTTTCAGTGAGAAGGTCGTTAAAATCTACGTTAGTGACGATGGTGTCAATATTGGAGTAGTTAGCCAGAACCGTGGGCAGGAGAGAGTTGATGTCATGGACACCAGCTTCTGGGTGACAGTGGAGCTTGGTCGGTCCGCAGAGAGTAGACAGGCAAAAATCTCTCACCATCGAGCTGCCCACAACGATGTCTCAGGCTGGACACATTGCCAGTCAGGATTTCTAGACTCCACCGAGTGTTGTTAACACACCATGGTTCCCCTTATCCAACAGTCAGTGGAGAAACAAGCTTTTGAATGCTCAGAGATACAGTACATGACCAAAAGTATGTGGACACCTGCTCATCGAACATCTCACGGGCATTAATGTGGAGTTGGTCCCCCCTTTGCTGCTATAAGAGCCTCCACTCTTCTGAGAAGGTTTTCAACTAGATGTTCAAACATTTCTGTGGGGAATTACTTCCATTCAGCCACAAAAGCATTTGTGAGGTTGGGCACTGATGTTGGATTATTAGGTCTGGCTCGCAGTCGCCGTTCCAATTCATCCAAAAGCTGTTCGATGGAGTTGAGGTCAGGGCTCTGTGCAGGCCAGTCAAGTTCTTCCACACCGATCTTTTCAAACCATTTCAGTATGGACCTAACATTTTGTGCATGGGGGCATTGTCATGCTGAAACAAGAAACTGTTGCCACAGAGTTGGAAGCATAGATTCGTCTAGAATGTCATTGTACGCTGTAGCGTTAAGTTTTCCCTTCACTGGAACTAAGGGGCATAGCCCGAACCATGAAAAACAGCCCAGACCATTATTCCTCTTCCACCAAACTTTACAGTTGGCATTGGGGCAGGTAGCGCTCTCCTGGCATTCACCAAACCCATATTCTTCCGTCGGACTGCCAGATGGTGAAGCGTGATTCATCCCTCTAGAGAACACGTTTTCACTGCTCCAGAGTCCAATGGCGGCAAGCTTTACACCACTCCAGCTGACGCTTGGCATTCCACATACTGATCTTAGGCTTGTGTGCGGCTGCTCGGCCATGGAAACCCATTTCATGGACCTCTCGACGAACAGTTCTTGTGCTGATGTTGCTTCCAGAGGCAATTTGGAACTCGGTAGAGAATGTTGCAACCGAGGACAGACGATTTTTATGAGCAACGCGCTTCAGCACTCAGCCATCCTGTTCTCTGAGCTTGTGTGGCCTACCACTTTGCGGCTGAGCTGTTGTTGCTCCTAGACATTTCCACTTCACAATAACAGCACTTACAGTTTACCGGGGCAGCTCTAGCAGGGCAGACATTTGATGAACTGACTTGTTGGAAAGGTGGCATCCTATGATGGTGCCACGTTGAAAGTCACTGAGATTTTCACTAAGGCCACTCTACTGCCAATGTTTGTCTATGGAGATTGCATGGCTGTGTGTTCGATTTATACACCTACCAGCAACAGGTGTGGCTGAAATAGCCCAATCCACTAATTTGAGGGGGTCCACATACTTTTGTATATATAGTGTAAAACATCTAAGTTCTTACGACTGGCATGGAACAGACTAGAGTCTTCAAAGGTGTAAGGATAAGTAGGGTATTGGGTCCAGTGTCTGTGCTGTTTGCGGTGTTGCCAATTTAGTGACTTTGTCGCTATATTTATAAAATTTTCAGACCCCTCCAGAGACTTTTATTAGTAAAAGAGTCGAGCAACTAATGCTACTACTTCTCAGGCTGCCTTTGGGGAGTTTTGACATCAAGGGTTTCTATGGTTTTGATAGCATTTAGTGACTTTTCCCACAAAATTCTGCAGCAAAAGAGAGTGGGAGAAGTCTGTGCAACAGAACTCACAGCAACGGCACACACACAGGCAGAGAAGCACAAGAGGAGGTGCATAGGTGGAGTGTGAGTTTCAAGTTTGGGGAAGCTTTACACCATAAAAATGCACCTTTGTAGTAAAGCATTCCATGCATCATCGCTTAATTAAGTTGAGAACTTTGATAACTAAAATACTTTTAATTGTCTTCTCTTTACAACAATAACCATTTGCTTAAAACTATGTTTTCCCGCGATTGTATTTTGAAATATTGCAATATACCTGGCTGGGCCTCTCTACTACTCAGCAATCATGTATTTGATATTTTCCGTGCGTATTTGTTGCTCACCCTGTCTTTCCTTCTGACTGTAGGCAATGCGATATAAAACAAATCACAACTTATTTTTTTGAAAGAAGCTAATTATCCTCTGTGGCCAAATCATGCTTTAGTAGCCTACTTCAAATAATGTAATGCATTTTTATAGACAGGAGTAGGCTAATTAGGCTATATACTGTAGATTGGCTGCTACCTAGCTCCTGTTTTTCCAACATTAAACAGAGGGAACTCTCCAAAGACTGGGTCTTGTGAGAGCTGGCTTTCTGTATGAGTAACTTTCACATCAGATGAGGAACTAGCAGCAATCACATGTGTACTGGTTCCAATCTCAGGTATGAACTGGTAACTTTCTGGTGCCTGCTTTCCAAGCACTGCAGAGAACAGTAGTCTCTTAAGCCTGGGTCCTATGAGAGCTGACATTCTGTGTGAGTAAGTTTTCAAGTATGAGAGAGAGTACTAGCAATCTGAGGGCCCACCCAGGGGTACAGACCATTCCCTTATATGCCCACCATTCCACTGCTCCAAAGTGTCTCTGCTCCCTCTCAGTCTCATCCCTTCCCCATTCTCCCTTGGTGGGTTGTGTGCTAGCAGAGTGTACAGAGGAAGAAGGGAGCAAGATAACGACAAATAAAAAGGGAGAGCTAGAGAAAGAGGGATAATGACAGAGAGATAGATTGAGAGAGGGAAGGAGAGAGAGTTCTCTGGTGTCTCATTATGTTGGAAAATGTGAGGGTCCAGATCCAAGAGCATTGATGGAGGACTTTGTGGAGGAGGCTTCTGAGAACCAACAAAGACGGCTTTAGTTTCACTGGCGGAATGCATTTGCATAGCTTAGAAGCCAAAGCGTCTGAACCAAGCCTCATGAAAAGAAACCCCAGGAATCACAGGGACTTCAATGGCAACGCAAGAGAGGGAAAGAAGAGGTGGGGACTTTGCTTCAATTGCCTCTGTGGAGCAATGGAGAGACATGATCAGGAGCATCTCAGAGCTCCAAATGCAGTTGTCTGTCAGAGACAGTGATGCAAACTGAAGGCGTTATGAAGATACTACTTTCACTTTAACTCATTGCTACAGTTTCATCATATCATGGTCCTCAAAACAAGAAGAAAACAAGACTTGTTCCTCTCCCTTATTTCACGTTATCATTTAGACAAGTGCTCACCAACCAGTCGATCTCTCCAGGCATTCCTAGTCGATCACCAAACATTTCTGTAGAAAAGCCAACATCTTGTGCTGTTGGCAGTAGGTGCACTTGATTCAGAAGCCCTCACACTGGGTAGGCAAAGTGTTCCCATTTTGAACCATTTCATTTGTCTGAAAGGACAAACTCCGCTTACCCGGTGGACCAGGACAGCTATGGCTAAATCAAGTACGCTTACTGTGCTGGCCAATCAGCTCAAATCCCTGTTCCTACAGCTTCCACGACGGAAACACCGTACACCTGGCGACCGTGTCAGCGTGCAATGCGCCCGACCCGCCACAGGAGTCACAAGAGCGAGATGGGACAAGGACATCCCAGCCAGCCAAACCCTCCCCTAACACGGACGACGCTGGGCCAATTGTGCGCCACCTCATGGGTCTCCCGGTTGCAGCCGGATGCAACACAGCCTGGGATCAAATCCGGGTCTGTAGTGACGCCTCAAGCACTACAATGTGCCTTAAACCGCTGCGCCACTCAGGAGGCTATTCAACACTTTTACAAATCATAAAACGTGTTTCTCCCTACATTCACTCAAGCTGCAGCTGCAATGAATGAGTAGCCAAGTGTATCGATAGGCCTGCGTTTTTATTATTATTATTAGCAGCATCGTATTGTAATATCAAGGAATATTTAACTTTCTCTGGTCATAACAACAACACAAATTTGTACATGAGGCGGAAATAATGCGATGCAACTCGTATTTCACCATTAGGTGGAAGACAGTGTCCCCTCTCTCTGGTCAGTCTCACTGGAGGAAAGGAGCTGGGCTGGTATAAGGTGGACCCTCTGCTAATCTCTCCCTCCCTCCACTCAGAATGACCATCAGACCAGTAAAATAAAAAAGCCAATTATTAGCAAATTATTTCAATTTATGCTCAGCTGTGCCTTGCATGTGATATAACTGGCTGTCAGCCAGCCAACATTATAAACTGGGTGGTTTGAGCCCTGCAAACCGTAGTTTATCAGCACCATTTCAACTTCAACATTTCAACGTTATCAAATCACCTATGATTAGTCTAATACAGTGACAACTAAACGTTTTTTGTCCAATCAATGTACGCTATATATCATGTTTCTGTCCATGGTACTTATTTCTGTGTTTGTGTGTAAGTTACAAAAAAATGTTAACTCAACCTACTTGTAGAGAAGCGCCAATGCCATCCTCCTCTCTTTCATGTTGCCGAAACAGTCTATGACTGTGTCATACAGAACACACTTATAGTTTTTGTTGTCCTAGGCTACCTGGCTAAAATGCTTGCTCGGTAGCCTAAGTTCCTTTCATGGGCAATGATTTGCCAGCTAGTTAAAATTAGCCTACTACATCTAGCTACATATTGAACTTCCATCCTCTCAGACCATTGACACAATGTAAGAATTTATGGTTTGATCAGAATTGCTGTTATAATCATTGGCCAGTATGGAAAATTAAGTAAAACCACAAGTCCAAATCCCTATCTCCACCCATGGCTAATATAGGAAAAGGCTAGCTAGCTAGCAGTGGTAGAAAAAGTACTCAATTGTTATACTTGAGTAAAAGTAGATACCTTAACAGAAAATGACTCAAGTAAAAGTGAAAGTCACACAGTAAAATGTTACTTGACTAAAAGTCTAAAAGTATTTGGTTTTAAATATCCTTAAGTATCAAAAGTAAATGTAATTGCAAAAATATACTTAAGTATCAAAAGTAAAAGTACATTTCAAATTGCTTATATTAAGTAAACCAGACAGCACATTTTTCTTGTTGTAAAATGTTTACGGATAGCCAGGGGTACACTCTAACACCCAGACTTAATTTGTGACTCGCAACCTGGATTCGGTCTTATGTAGCAAAATTTGAAATTGTGTTTTTTACATTATATAAAAGTAGAGACTCAGAAAACAAAATGGTATATCATACAATGCATTTGAGGAACAATGGGAAAGTAATTCTGCTTTGAAAGTTGATCAACTTGCAAACTCACTTTGAGAAAATTGCCTTTGAATGTTTTGCTATTTTGTGAAGAGCTCTTCTTTGTTTAAACCCATTCATCATCGTTCACACCCTCACCCTAAGCTTTAGACCCACCCATCTCGTTTCACTCTCGAAGAGCACACTTGACGCTCTGGCCGATGATTTGTTTACCTCTGGATAACATGAAAACAGCCTAACCAGCTCTGCTGGCAACAATTTCATTACGCTTTTTTGCAGCCGTTTACCGGCCATATTCAATGGGTGTTGTACACACGTCACGTAACGTTAGCGAACGAGCCAGCCAGCCAACGTTAACTAGATAAACGATAAACAGTGCCAACAATGCCACAGTGCTGGGAGCTAACCAACCATGTCCAATGTTAGCTAGCTAACATTAGGCTCTAACTAGAACAGCACACAGCTCTGGGAAAAGATTAACGTTAACGTTAGCTAGCTAGCAGAACACTTTAGCTTAAGACATTGTACCTTGTAACAATTACATTGTAACAATGTACCTAGCTAGGTAAACAAAGTGTATGTTCACACACGTCACATAACGTTAGCAAATGAGCCAGCCACCTAAAGTTAGCTAGTCAAACAACAATGAACAGTGCCAACAATGCCACAGTGCTCTAACTAGAACAGCAAACGGCTCTAGGAAACATCAGCTAGGGAGCCAGCCAGCTTACGTTAGCTTGAAAGGAAACCACTTTCTGTCAAAATTAGAAAACGTGTAATATCTGAAAATGTAACGTTAGCTAGCTAACGCTAGACTATCTTACTTGTATACATCATCGTGCATGGACGCATCTCCCTGTCAGGAATGCCATGCCACGATTGCCCTTAGTTTGAAGATGAAATCCGGAGACAGGCGTTTCCTCCATCTCTTTAGCTATCATACTCTAATTCCACTGATTTCAAAACTTGATCGTCCAGAAAGTGGAGCTACACTTATGTAGCTCCACTATACAATAAAAACAATTTAAAAGCCGTGTTCGACAGGATTACCAACACAGACTGACAAGCTTCTATGGCAGACCAATCCAAACTCCTCTCTCGGCATGTCCAGCCCACTCATTTTCTCAGGCAATCATGGCTATTGGGAAGGTTGATAACTTTTTCTGTGGCTTAACCAACAAGGCTCGTAATGTAACAATTGTATTTGTATTTACAGATGGCATACACGTTAGTTATTAAGGCACATGAAAGTTCACATGTTCAAGAAGGCATTTCTGCCAAAAAACACATTTTGATAAAAAATATTTTTTACGTTCAAATGGCTCTCCTGTTAAGTTGTGACTTGTGACATACACCTAATTTCCTGAATCTGGTCACATTTACAAACGATGCATTTGTGTTTAGTGAGTCCACCAGATCAGAGGCAGTACGGATGACCAGGGATGTTCTCTTGATAAGTGTGTGAATTGGACCATTTTCCTGTCCTGCTAAGCATTCAAAATCTAACGAGTACTTTTGGGTGTCAGGGAAAGTATTTTTACTTAAGTACTTTACACCACTGCTAGCTAGCCACTTGGGAACAACACCACAACCAGGTGCAACAACTCAAGTTTTTTTCTGTTAATGACATTTGGCTTTTAAATGTGATTGGTGTGAAGCCAAATCCAAACGGTCTTCCTTTGACCCTTTTTTGGGGGCACTAGGGCTCTTCCCAGTTGAGCTCACTCAGTTTAGCTCCAAGCTGATTGGCTATTTTTATTTATATTTAACCTTTATTTAACTAGGGTTTTTTTTCATTCATTTTTTTGGGAAGCATGGCTTACCTTGGCATCCATGAATACACACCAGTGGTGGTATATTGGCCATATACCAAACCTCCTCGGGCCTTATTGCTTAACTTGTTATGGATAGGGGGCAGTATTTTCACGGCCGGATAAAAAACGTACCCGATTTAATCTGATTATTACTCCTGCCCAGAAACTAGAATATGCATATAATTATTAGCTTTGGATAGAAAACACTCCAAAATTTCTAAAACTGTTTGAATGGTGTCTGTGAGTATAACAGAACTCATTTGGCAGGACAAAACCTGAGAAGATTCCAAACAGGAAGCGCCCTCTCTGACTATTTCTTGGCCTTCTTGATCATCTCTATCCAAAACAGCGGATCTCTGCTGTAACGTGACATTTTCTAACGCTCCCATAGGCTCTCAGAAGGCGCCAGAACGTTGAATGATGACTTTGCAGCCCATGGCTGAAAAACAGTAGCGCATTTGGATAGTGGTCGATCTGAGAACAATGAGACTGGGGGCGCATGCACGAGACGACTCCATGTTTTTATTTTTTCATCTTTGAACAAAAACAGGGTTTCCCGGTCGGAATATCATCGCTTTTTTACGAGAAAAATCGCATAAAAATTGATTTTAAACAGCGTTTGACATGCTTCGAAGTACGGTAATGGAATATTTTGTAATTTTTTGTCACGAAACGCGCCGAGCGCGTCACCCTTCTTCACCCTTCGGATAGTGTCTTGAACGCACAACAAAACGCCGCTATTTGGATATAACTATGGATTATTTGGAACCAAACCAACATTTGTTATTGAAGTAGAAGTCCTGGGAGTGCATTCTGACGAAGAACAGCAAAGGTAATCCAATTTTTCTTATAGTAAATTTGAGTTTGGTGAGTACCACACTTGGTGGGTGTCAAAATAGCTAGCCATGATGGCCGGGCTATCTACTCAGAATATTGCAAAATATGCTTTCCCCGAAAAGCTATTTTAACCTCTTATATCTAGACGTTCTGCTAGCGGAACACCTGCTCCAATATCCAATGATGAGCGTGGCGCGAAATACAAAGTCCTCGAAAATCCGAAAACTTCCATTTTTCAAACATATGACTATTTTACACCATTTTAAAGACAAGACTCTCGTTAATCTAACCACACTGTCCGATTTCAAAAAGGCTTTACAGCGAAAGCAAAACATTAGATTATGTCAGCAGAGTACCCAGCCAGAAATAATCAGACACCCATTTTTCAAGCTAGCATATAATGTCACAAAAAACAAAACCACAGCTAAATGCAGCACTAACCTTTGATGATCTTCATCAGATGACACTCCTAGGACATTATGTTATACAATACATGCATGTTTGGTTCAATCAAGTTCATATTTATATCAAAAACCAGCTTTTTACATTAGCATGTGACGCTCAGAACTAGCATTCCCACCGAACACTTCCGGTGAATTTACTAAATTACTCACGATAAACGTTCACAAAATACATAACAATTATTTTAAGAATTATAGATACAGAACTCCTTTATGCAATCGCGGTGTCCGATTTTAACACTTTTTTGGTTACTACATGATTCCATATGTGTTATTTCATAGTTTTGATGTCTTCACTATTATTCTGCAATGTAGAAAATAATAAAAATAAATAAAAACCCTTGAATGAGTAGGTGTTCTAAAACCTTTCACCGTTAGAGTGTATTTAAACAAATCAAAATATATTTGAGATTTGAGATGCTTCACATAGCCTTTGTGTCACGTCCTGACCAGTGAAAAGGGTCATTTGCCATAGTAGAATGGTCAGGGCGTGGCAGGGGGGTTGTTTTGTGTGTTTTAGGGTTTGTTTGTTTCCAGGGGAATGTGTTCTAGTTTTCATTTTCTATGTTTTGTTTTCCAGGTTTGGCCGAGTATGGTTTCCAATCAGAGGCAGGTGTCTTTCGTTGTCTCTGATTGGAAGCCATACTTAGGCAGCCTGTTTTCCTTTGGGTTTTGTGGGTGGTTGCTTTTTCGTATAGTTCGTGCCTTATGGAACTGTCGTTTGTTTATTCTGTTTAAGTGTTCTCTTAAAAAAAATAAAAGAAGATGAGCACTCAACACGCTGCGCCTTGGTCTCCATTTTACGACCCCTGTGACACTTTGCCTTGATGACAACTTTGCACACTCTTGGCATTCTCTCAACCGGTAGTGTACTGCATACACATAAATCATTGGTAAATAAATCCCAGTGATGGCTTAAAATGTTTAAGGTGGTGTGGAGAATATGCCATATGTATGCTTTAAAATTGTTGTTCGTATTATTTATGGAGATATGGCTGTGTGACTCCTGTCTAATATGGCCCTATGGAGCTGGTTGGAGGCCATATTGGAAATGGTCACCAGGGGGGAAATATAAATCAAACATTTTTAAATGGAGCACCACATATGATTTAGGAGCACAAGAAAATACAGTTTTTTTATTGATTGAGTTACTGCCTATATTGGGCCTATATGAATCCTAGAATTCTAGCACATTTTGTGCCCTAGAAACTAATATGTAACATTGTAAAGACATTCGTTTATTATAAAAGGCATAATGTTGATAGGAATACCTGTCATTGAAATTGCAAAGTCATTTGTGAAATTTAAGGTTTCTACATTGTGTAAAAGCACTATTTTCCTATTGAGGAAAATTGTACAGCGTCTCTTAAATGTCAGGTTTGTGATAAAAACATGTAAGAGCTCCGTCATTCATTCTCTGCTATGATCATTGAAGAAGCGATCTCTTTTCTTTTCCTTCCTTGCCCCCAAATGTTTGGATATACTGGTGAATCTACCAGGTTGTTAGCTAATGTGGTAACATGACTAAACAAAGTGGAAATAAATGGTTAAGAGCACAAGAGTAGTTTTAGAACTGGCTCACAACATGGTTTATGAATGTAGAACGCAGTACCTGCGATCCGCTATAGGAAGATAAAAAGGCTGCTCCGGTTATATGGGTCAGATCTTTTGACGTGGTTGGGCTAGAAGCAAGACGTTTTCACTGAAGTAATGGTGCAATGGCTGCACTCACTTTTTTCTATAGGGCATTCTGAAAGAACGGTACAGTGAATGCTTATCATTACAACAATTATTATCTGGGAGATTTTATTCCTAGGTGCACATTGCTCCCAAAATAACGGAATCAACTTGATCGCACTTTAGAGCCCTGGTGATGGCACAATAGCTAAATACACATAAGGACTTGTGTGTGAAATGTGGTGCCTCTATCACAAAATCCACGATTCCCCTCAAATTTGACGCTGGTCTAATAAGAAGGGGGGGGGGGGGGCAGATGTTATAGCAGTAGTACTTGTAGTATAGTGTCTTTTTAGACCTCTGTGGCCTGCAGCTTTGAAGCTCTGACCAGCCTTCATCAGCCCTCAGTAATGATTCTGGCAGAGTCATTTAATCATCTCAGACTGCTACAAGATCATATCGACCCCGAAACAGAGTTGGACTGACATCTAAAACGGCAACAGAATACTACAGTGAATAGAATGATGTGTACAGTATTATCTAAACAAGCGTCATGTTCATGTGTTGCGCCATGCATTTAGTTAAACTGGTACAGAATGTGAATATATGTGACGGAACAGAGAATATTATATATTAATATAAACATAGAAATTGGTAACAAGTCAAGATGTCTTGTATCATTTTAGATAATCATCCTACTCATTTTTGGCATTCCTGTCACGTCCTGACCAGTAATAGGGGTTATTTTGTTATTGTAGTTTGGTCAGGACGTGGCAGAGGGTATTTGTTTTATGTGGTTCGGGGTGGTTGTGTGTTTAGTGGTGTGTTTGATTTATTATTCCGGGTTTTGGGCACTGGTCTATGTTAATGTATTTCTATGTTTAGTCTAGTTCTTTGTATTTCTTTGTTTAGTTAATTGGGGATTGGACTCTCAATTGGAGGCAGATGTTTTCTAGTTGCCTCTGATTGAGGGTCCTAAAAATAGGTATGTGTTTGTTTTAGTGTTTTGTGGGAGATTGTGCTAGGTATAGCTTTGTTGCCTTACCGGCCTGTTATTAGTTGTTGTGTTTTTGTTGTGTACGTATTTATTTTGGTTTACCTTCTTGTCCGTTTAAATAAAAAGATGAGTGCACATTTCCCTGCTGCGTCTTGGTCCACTTTACCCCACGACAAACGTGACAGAATCTCCCACCAACCAAGGACCAAGCAGCGGGGTAAGGAGCAACGGGATAATTATATGGACTATCGGGAGTTTTGGACGTGGGAGGAGATTTTGGCCAGAGAGAGCCCATGGAGGAAGTCTGGTGAGGACCGGGAACGCTACCGGGGAACACTGCTGGCTAGGAAGCCGGAGAGGCAGCCCCAATATTTTTTTTTGTGGGGGGCACATGGGTAGGTTGGCTAGGCCAGGCAGTGGACCTAAGCCAGCTCCCCGTGCTTTTTATGGGGAACAGGTGGAGAAGAGAACGCCGGAATATGTGGATGTGCGCACGATTTCGCCTATGCGCACGCACAGTCCGGTGCGAGTGATCCCAGCCCCTCGCAAGTGCTGTGCTAGAGTGGGCATCCAGCCTGGAAGGAGAATGCCTGCGCAGCGCATCTGGTCACCGGTGCGCCTCCTAGGTCCAGGCTACCCTACGCCCGCTCTACGCACGGCAACCATCAGGCCCCTGCACAGCCCAGTTCACCCTGTGCCAGCACTTCGCTTGTGCAGGGCTACTAGTTCCATCCAGCCAGGACGGGTTGTGCAGGAGGTGCGATCGAGACTGCCAGTGCTTCTCCACGGCCTGGTATATCCCGTACCAGTACCACGCACCAGGCCTCCAGTGCGTCAGCCCAGTCCTATTCAGCCTGTTCCCGCTCCTCGCACTAGCCTTGAAGTGCGTGCCTCCAGTCTGATACCTCCAGTACCAGCCCCACGCACTAGGCTTCCAGTGCGTCAGCCCAGTCCAGTACGTCCTGTTCCCGCTCCTCGCACTAGCCTTGAAGTGCGTGCTTCCAGTCTGATACCTCCAGTACCAGCCCCACGCACTAGGCTTCCAGTGCGTCAGCCCAGGACAACTCGGACGGTTCCTGCTTCCTGCACTAGCCCTGTCAAGTCCTCCTCTTGTTCACCATCCAAAGGACACAGGGACAACTCAATTTTCCAACTCAATCTTTTTTATTTTTAGTTTGCCTTCAGTTGATTGGTCTGTCCAGTAAATTAGCCAGTAAATTAGCCAGTGAATTAGCCAGTGAATTAGCCAGTGAATTAGGTTATAAACCTTTAAAGACAGAACAAAAAGTTACCATCTTAATTAAAAATTTTAATGAACTTAAATTAGTTTAAACATTTAAATAACATTCTAAATAACTAAGATTAATTAACCTTTTACCATTGGCGTCTTTGGACTGAACCTGTGAGTGAACTTGGAGTTTTCCCTCTGAAGTTTGTTCTTCTGAATGACTGACGCCCTCCATGCCTTCACAGGTGCTCCAAATCAGTGAAAATGATTGATCAGGTGACAAGCAGCCAGTTTGCTGCTGCTGGTGCACTCTGGGAAGTGTAGTCCTTTGACTCACTCCTGATATTCAGCTCAACACCTCCCACTTGAGCTCCTGTTTTTTTTCAAATCCAGAGAGGTCACAAGCCCTTCACACCTCTGTTTGTTCTTCAATGGGTAGTAGAATGACAAGGCGTCTGACATCTCTATGAAGAATTGTGCCTGGGATTTTGGTTTGAAGCCTATTCGTTCCTTTACCGTTTGCTCTTGTTGGCCCTTTTTTGCTGTTTGACTTTGTGATGTGAACAGGATAGCTGGGAAAAGTCTTCACAAGCACATCTCTAACGATGCCTTTGCTGTCAGCATTGACACCGACCACTCTAGCCAGCTTGTACTGTCCTCTTAGCGCGTTTTGGTCAGCCAACCAGACCACATCTCCAACAGCAACATTTCGCTTTTTGGTGTGCCATTTGTTCCTTATGAACAGATTAGGTCCAGCCAATTGGCTCCACTTCTTCCAGAAATGGCTTACCTCTGCTGGAATATGTTTAAGTCTTTTGTAAGGGTAGCCATCAAACTGGAAATCTCCAGGGTCTCCCTTTGGATTGGTACGTCCTAAAAGCAGAGAATTCGGGGTGATGTACTCTACACAGTCTTCTCTGCTTTGAGTTCTTGCATCGATGGGTCTCTCATTAGCAAGGTTGGCTGCCATGAAGAGAAAAGTTTGGAATTCTCCCCACGTAAAACCACCATCTCCACCAAGGTTGCTCAATGCTTGCTTCACTACTTTGACAGCTGCCTCTGCGGCACCATTCCTATGGGGAGAGTCTGCAGGGTGGATCTTCCATGACCATTCTGTACCATGCTTGGCAAGTCTACGGCCTTTTATTACCCAGGCTTTCTTCCTCATCCGGGGAAGGGTTCCCGCCACGCCCTCGTGCTTTGCTTTGTGGGATTATTATGCCAGCAGTGTAGACACCCATGCTTCAAAGGGTAAAACGGGCACTGCTGTCTTATCTTCGTTGAATGTCTGAATTCTGCCTCCACAAACTAGCAGCCCAGACTTCACATATTTGTACACTGTCAGTCTGCTTAGAGTTGTGTCTGAAAAATCTGTACCTTCTTGAGCTGCGAGAAAAAGGTCTTTGAGTGCATCTTCATGTTCTTTGACAGTTGGCACAGCTTGCTTGGGTGATCTTACCTCCCTCTTTGCCTGTTTAGGGGCCCGGCCCTTCCTCTTCAGCCACTGCTTGGCTGCTAGACAAACCCAGGCAACGACTCTCACCAGTTTGGACAGGCTACTGAATCTTCTTACTTCCACAAGATCTTTAACCCAACCAGTGTAATTCCTTCTAAGAAGAGTTGGGTTCACCACAGGTATTCCCTCTTGAGTTTCACTCTTTGGACTTTCCTGAGTGCCTTGTAGGTCTTCTTTCTGCTGACTACTTCTCGCTTCAGCTCTTGTCAATGCACCTGAGAATGCCTCCCTTTGGAGCTTGTTTACACTCTCCCTGGCATGAGCTGCAACCTCTCCAGTTGATTTTATAGGCCACTCCTCCACTGGCCACTTTAGGAACTCTGGTCCCTCTTTCCATGTGGAATTCTCCTTCAAATCTTCAGGAGCACCCCCTCTTGTTATGATGTCAGCTATGTTTAGATCCCCACGGATCCACCACCAGTCTTGCACTTGTCCAGCCTTCTGGATTTCACCCACTCTGTTTGCAAAGAATGTTTTGTACCCATAACTGACTCTTTGAATGGCTCCCAAGACCGTTTGACTGTCAAGTAGATGGAACCATCTCTCGATCTTCATTCGAGCATGCTTTTCCACATACTTCCTGATCCTGGCTGCGAAGACAGCACCACAGATCTCAGCTTTTACAGCGTCTCCCTTCTGATCCAGGGGTGTCAGCTTGGCTTTTGATTCAACAAATCGAACTTTAGTGCCTTGACTTGTCTCCCATCTTAAGTACATCACAGCTCCATAGGTTTTATCACTTCCTTCAGCGAATGTGATGCCCCACGGTTTCTCTTCCCAGCCAGCTGGTGTGAGGCTCCTGTGGAATTTCACCTCTCCAAGCTGCACATATTCTTCAAAAAGCTGGATGGCTTCTTCCCTGAGGCTTTCTGAGAGAGGTTGGTCCCAGGTTTCTTGGGTTAGTTTCCCACCCCCTCCCTCTTGGAATGCTTTTCGAACAAGAATTGCTCCCTTCTGTTTGGCAGGTGTAACTAAGCCAATTGGGTCGTACAGTCCAGCCACTTGGCTTAAGAGGGCCCTCCTAGTCAGTGGGTTAGGTGTCTCAGTTCTCACCTCCTCCTTGAGAAGATTTTTCCCAACTCTCATCTTCTTTTTCCTTCTTGAAAAGTTAACTGAGGTTAACATGTAGAGCTTGTCTTCATCCATTCGGTAGCCGATACCCAAGGCTTTGTTGTCTTCGTCCCTCATTTGATTTGGAAGAATTAAGGTTTTACTTTGTGCCTTTGATGGACACTCCACCTCCATTCCTTGCCTCCCACTTTGCCCTGACCGGACCCATGGTTTGAGGAAGAACCCTCCAGCTTTCAAGATCTCTTCTACATTTGCTGTGATTTTGTCAAGTTTATCCAGGTCATTTTGGGAGGTTAAGAGGTCATCCACATAATTGTATTCTTCAATGACTCTGCGCTCATCCTCCAAGTGAAGAAAGTTGGGCAGGCGTGCTGTTTCCCTCATAGCCAACTGAGCAATGCAACCAGCAGGTCTGTCCCCAATGTTGACTCTGGTTATTGCATATTCACTTATCTCTTCAACTGGGCTGTCCCTCCAGAGGAACCTGTGAAGATGCATCTCGAGCTCCTCCAGCCATACAGAGTTGTACATCTTTTTGATGTCTCCTAGAGATGCATACGTCCCCTCTCTGAACCTCAGCAAGACAGCTCTTATAGGGTTGAGAACGTCTGGTCCCTTCAGAAGAAGATCATTCATACTCACGCCTTTGTATTTCTGGCTACTATTCCATACAATTTGAACCGGTGTTGTTACTGAATGAGGGTTTGGTGCCACCAGGTGGCTTACGTACCACACTGGTCCATTCCACTCGTCCATGATTTTGTTGGTGAGTTTTATGGCTGCGCCTCGCTCGACCATTTCATGGATTTGGGTAGCATATGCGACTTTCCAGTCTGGCTCTCTGCTTAGTTGTTTTTCCATCCTTAAGAAACAAGCCTGGACTGCACTTTTGTTATTCGGGAGAGAGGCTGGATCTACCGTCCAAGGATACTTTGCATCCCAATGTGGAGCCGGTGTGTGAGCATCCCCCTTCTCGTAGGTGAGGCCTCCTTTAATGATCTCCCGTTCCCTCTCCTCTGCCAGGGTCATTTATTTTCCTCCCGTTGGACAGTTTCCACATCGGCATCCTCCACATCTTGGCTCACATGCAGCTCCGATGCTGTCCCAGTGCCACCACTCAAGGAACTCACGGTTACTGGCAGCTGTAAATTTGGTCAGAGTCACATCCTCCTGCTGTAGCTGGGCTGTGTCAGTTGTTGGACTTGTGATTTCTTGATATTTGACAGCTGCTGTCCTCATGGAGCGAGCAAAGTGTGTTTTGGACTCATATAGTGCAACCTCCACTTCTTCAAATAAGTCGGGATCTGCTCCACCCACTGTTTTCCCCAATGGACCCTCCCACAAGACGAGGTCTCCCATGATTTTTACCCTCTGGGGAGCGAGCCTTCCCTCTCGGTGGCTAATGAGAAGTTCGACCTCTTCTGGCCTTTCCAATTCTGTAAGTTTGACTTCTGGGAAGAATTTTTTCAACTTCTCAGGTTCAATTACTTGATGCACCCTGGCGATTTCATCCAAGCCGTAGCAGACCATTTCATGAGCTCTCTCTGTCCCTTTAGGTGTCTTGACTCTGACTTTGAGGAGATACATTAGTGTGTTCACTTTCATGGTCATACCACCAACCCCATGAACAACTAAAGTTATCTTCTCATGTCTTAACCTCAGTCTTTCAGCAGCCTTATGGGTAATGTAGTTTGTGTCTGATGCAAGGTCAATTAAAGTCCCAATCTTCTGCCCTGCGTTCGCCGTGACTTGCATCAACATCATGATGACAGGAAGTTCAGTGAGCCCATTTCTTTGCAGTAGCTCAGACTGGCCTGAAGCATCGAGTGTCACTGCGGTTTTGTTGGTGTTGGTGAAAGCCTTTCTGCATCGATCTGCCATTTCCTGGGAAAGTTCAGACAAGATCTTCTCTTGTTCCTCCGTTAGCTTGCTTTCACCTTTGCCGTCTCATCCACTCTTTCTCTCTTCCCCTCTTTTGACTTCTCCTTTTGGGCAGAGGAAAAAATTGTGGTCTGGGGCACCACCTTCCCTTTTACAGTCTTTGTTTCTGCATAGGAAAGTGTCTCTGCAGTATCCATCTTCATGGCATCCGAGACATTTTCTGCATGCTCCCAGCTTTCTTAATACAGTTTTCTTTTCAGGTAGCTTAAGTCTTTTGAACTTTCTACAGAAGAAGATCTTGTTGTTGTGCCCACTATCACCACATATACCTCATCAAGCTCTTCTTTCCTTGTGGTTTTTGTTAAGGCAATCTTTCTGTCATACTTCTTGTCCAAACGATCCGATTTTTCCACCTTCTCCTCAGTTCTGAGCTGTTCGAGTCTCTCCAGTATTCCTTCTTGACTTTTCAGGAACTTCAAGACCATGACAAAGTGGTTGTCTGATGTGTCATCGTTTCTGGGTTCAACCATGAACATAACCCAGTCTCTTTTAACCTGTTAGGGCTAGGGGGCAGCATTGACACGGCTGGATAAAAAACATACCCGATTTAATCTGGTTACCACTCCTACTCAGTAACTAGAATATGCATATACTTATTACATATGGATAGAAAACACCCTAAATTTTCTAAAACTGTTTGAATGGTGTCTGTGAGTATAACAGAACTCAAATGGCAGGTCAAAACCTGAGAGATTCCTTTACAGGAAGTGGCCTGTCTGACCATTTCTGGAACTTCTTTGCCATCTCTATCATTTACTAAGGATCTCTGCTCTAACGTGACACTTCCCACGTCGTCCATAGGCTCTCATAGCCCGGGAAAAAAGAGAATGTCGTCATTCCAGCCCCAGGCTGAAACACATTATCGCCTTTCTCAAGTGGCCCATCAAGAGACACTAGCTTATGCGCGTGACCCCGACCGCCCCCGCCTTTGGGATTTTTTCCTCTGTTTGCCGAAAAGGAGATTCCCTGTCGGAATTTTACCGCTTTTCTACGAGAAAAATGACGTAAAAATTGATTTTAAACAGCGGTTGACATGCTTCGACGTACGGCAATTGAATACTTTGAATTTTATTGTCAGGAATTGCGCCAAGCGCGCGACACTTCTTTACTATTTCGGATAGTGTCTGGAACGCACGAACAAAACGCCGCTATTCGGATATAACGATGGATTATTTTGGACCAAACCAACATTTGTTATTGAAGTAGACGTCCTGGGTGTGCATTCTGACGAAGACAACAAAAGGTAATGACATTTTTATAATAGTAAATATGATTATGGTGAGTGCTAAACTTGCCGGGTGTCTAAATAGCGAGCCCGTGATGCCTGGGCTATATACTTAGAATATTGCAAAATGTGCTTTCACCAAAAAGCTATTTTAAAATCGGACATATCGAGTGCATAGAGGAGGTCTGTATCTATAATTCTTAAAATAATTGTTATGCTTTTTGTGAACGTTTATCGTGAGTAATTTAGTAAAATGTTAGCGAATTCCCCGTAAGTTTGCGGGGGGTATGCTAGTTCTGAACGTCACATGCTAATGTAAAAAGCTGGTTTTTGATATAAATATGAACTTGATTGAACAAAACATGCATGTATTGTATAACATAATGTCCTAGGGTTGTCATCTGATGAAGATCATCAAAGGTGAGTGCTGCATTTAGCTGTCTTCTGGGTTTTGGTGACATTATATGCTGGCTTGAAAAATGGGTGTCTGATTATTTCTGGCTTGGTACTCTGCTGACATAATCTAATGTTTTGCTTTCGTTGTAAAGCCTTTTTGAAATCGGACAGTGTGGTTAGATTAACGAGAGTCTTATCTTTAAATGGCTGTAAAATAGTCATATGTTTGAGAAATTGAAGTAATAGGATTTTGAAGATTTTGAAAATCGCGCCACAGGCTGGCAGTGGATGTTACGTAGGTGGGACGAATTCGTCCCGCCGGTCCCATAGAGGTTAATGAAGTCAGGCAACTTGCTTTCAATGGATCTAATTACTAGTGGGTTATTTATGGCTCCAGAGTTTCCTTACTCTGTGAGATCTGCTAGAGCCTTCGCCACTGACTGTATGAGATCAATGACCTTTCTTGGTTGGTTCCCTTTCACATGTGGCATCTTCTCCAGCTCTTCCAGGATTTCCACTATGATGGTTGACTTGTTGCCATACGTGTTCTCCAGGACTCTGAACATGTCATCGGCAGTGGTGTAGGTTGAAAGTCTGAGGTCTTTTGAGATTTTGTCATCCACACTCTCCAGGAGTTGAATTTTCTTAACTTCAGTTGATCCGGATGGCTCTCCCTGCTTTAGCAGGCTTTCCCAGTCTTTCCTCCATCTGTGATATTCTCTCCTGCTTCCATTGAAGATAGGTAGAGAGATTGGCTTGACTCTCACTATTGGTGTGGATGTTGCCGGTTGGGGTAGTAGTTTCACTCCTGTGCCTCGCTCATTGGTCGTCCGTGCAGTGGCAAATTCAGGTCTCCTTAACTCAAGCCTGTAGTAGAATGCTCTTACGTCCTTGACTCTTCCATCTAATTCGTCCTTTAATTCTACAGGGATCCATCGCTCCCATGATGACATTGCTGAGATGGCCTCTTTTATCCTCTTGTCCAAGAGAGCGAGGTGCACTTCATAGCCCTCTAAATTGGCACTTTCCACTGGTACATAAGCCGCTATATCATTAGCTTTTTCTGCTTCCAGGATTGCCACAAGAAGTTCACTCCTTCCATACCTCGACCACAGGTTTGTTTGAACAATGTCTCTTATTTCCGCCAACTTTGTTTCACCTTCATTTACAGATCTATCAATGTCGGCCTCTTGCTGTTCATTAAGACCTGGTTCCTCATCCTCAGTCATGTCAGCCTCCAGTCCAATCCTGTAGTCATCGTTGGCATCGAGCATCTTTCTGAAACAATCTGAAAGCTTAGCGAATTCCTCCTTTAACTCCACTTGAAGCATGCTGCTTGCTCCTCTTGAAATGAAGTTGGCTTGTCTGGTGAAGCTGCTTTTTGCAGTGGTCCTCTCCTTTTTGAGCTGCTGGACCGACTTCCCCAGGACATCTTCCGCCATCTTGACTTCCTCAGCGTCAACAGCTTATTTCTGGATCTGAAGCCGTTTATCCTCAGGGCCAGGCCGCTCCGCGTGGTTTACAACTGTCAAGTCCTCCTCTTGTTCACCATCCAAAGGACACAGGGACAACTCAATTTTCCAACTCAATCTTTTTTATTTTTAGTTTGCCTTCAGTTGATTGGTCTGTCCAGTAATTTAGCCAGTAAATTAGCCAGTAAATTAGCCGGTAAATTAGCCAGTGAATTAGCCAGTGAATTAGCCAGTGAATTAGGTTGTAAACCTTTAAAGACAGAACAAAAAGTTACCATCTTAATTAAACATTTTAATGAACTTAAATTAGTTTAAACATTTAAATAACATTCTAAATAACTAAGATGAATTAACCATTTAAGCCTTTTACCATTGGCATCTTTGGACTGAACCTGTGAGTGAACTTGGAGTTTTCCCTCTGAAGTTTGTTCTTCTGAATGACTAACGCCCTCCATGCCTTCACAGGTGCTCCAAATCAGTGAAAATGATTAATCAGGTGACAAGCAGCCGGTTTGCTGCTGCTGGTGCACTCTGGGAAGTGTAGTCCTTTGACTCACTCCTGATATTCAGCTCAACAAGCCCTGAGGTGCATGTCCACAAACTGGCACATCCAGTACCAGCACCACACATCAGGCTTCCAGTGCGTCAGCCCAGTCCCGAGTGTCCGGCAACAGTACCTCGTCCAGAGTGTCCGGCAACAGTACCTCGTCCAGAGTGTCCGGCAACAGTACCTCGTTCAGAGTGCCCGGCAACAGTACCTCGTCCAGTGTATCCGGCAACAGTGTCTAGTCCGGAACCGAGTGAGACGGCCTAATGTCCGGAACCGAGTGAGACGGTCTACTGTCCGGAACCGAGTGAGACGGCCTACTGTCCGGAACCGAGTGAGACGGCCTACTGTCCGGCACCGAGTGAGACGGCCTACTGTCCGGCACCGAGTGAGACGGCCTACAGTCCGGCACCGAGTGAGACGGCCTACAGTCCGGCACCGAGTGAGACGGCCTACAGTCCGGCACCGAGTGAGACGGCCTACAGTCCGGCACCGAGTGAGACGGCCTACAGTGCGGCAGCGAGTGAGACGGCCTACAGTCCGGCACCGAGTGAGACGGCCTACAGTCCGGCACCGAGTGAGCCTGCCTGCAGTCCGGAGCTTCCAGAGTCGGCTTACTGTCCGGAGCTTCCAGAGTCGGCTTACTGTCCAGAGCTCCCAGAGACGCTCTACAGCCCTGAGCATTCTGCAGGGGTGGACAGGTTGGGTGGGGGAAATAGACCTGAGCCTGAGCCACCTCCAGTATAGGTTGGTTGGGGGGGGGGGGGGTGTAGCACAGGTGCCGTCGTTGATGGTAGCCACCCTCCCTTCCCTGCCTTTAGTTAGGGATTTTTTTTTTTTTTTTTGAGGTGCATACAGGGTCTGCACCTTTGGGGGAGGGGTAATGTCACGTCCTGACCAGTAATAGGGGTTATTTTGTTATTGTAGTTTGGTCAGGACGTGGCAGAGGGTATTTGTTTTATGTGGTTTCGGGGTGGTTGTGTGTTTAGTGGTGTGTTTGATTTATTATTCCAGGTTTTGGGCACTGGTCTATGTTAATGTATTTCTATGTTTAGTCTAGTTCTTTGTATTTCTTTGTTTAGTTAATTGGGGATTGGACTCTCAATTGGAGGCAGGTGTTTTCTAGTTGCCTCTGATTGAGGGTCCTATATATAGGTATGTGTTTGTTTTAGTGTTTTGTGGGAGATTGTGCTAGGTATAGCTTTGTTGCCTTACCGGCCTGTTATTAGTCGTTGTGTTTTTGTTGTGTACGTATTTATTTTGGTTTACCTTCTTGTCCGTTTAAATAAAAAGAAGATGAGTGCACATTTCCCCGCTGCGTCTTGGTCCACTTTACCCCACGACAAACGTGACAATTCCTCACTTGTGTCCGTTTAGCATCATTATGATGTATTATGATGCCATGCATGCTTTTCATATACTTCCTATTCCCAAACATTGGAATGTTGCATATTGTCATTTTGCATCCATCAAATATAAATGTTGACTTTGAACCCTGGAGAAAACCCTCCCATTTCAACCCACTTCTCTGGAGCCATCCCCATTTTGTATGTACTGTATATTGTATACTGCTTTGAACATGTACAGCATATTTCGGCAGAGGCTCCTTCCGACATAATCAAGCATGATCTACAGTATACTGTATGCACGCATTAGTTTACATCACATGAAGTCTTTGCAACAAGCTACTGCTCTGATGCGGTCACGCAGGGCATGCACACGTACATTTTGTCTTATTATAAGTCCTTTTGGATCTTCCTAAAAAGCCACCAAGAATATTTTGTCTCTCTCTCTCTTTCTCTCACACTTTATTTCACTTTCTCTTGAAGGCATGTGATATCTCATTACCCAATGGGGGATGTCAATATAAATAAGCCCATCAACTCTGCCCCTACACATAGAAAGCCACTGAACCAAGCCCTAGCAGACAGATGTGTAGAAAGCCCTGGGAAGACGGACGGACAGATGGACGGGGGAGATCTGGTTGGTCAGCACCTCCTTTCTTCTCCTCTTTTCTTTCTTTGCTGAAAGAGACAAGACCACAAACAATTTAATCTGTTCCTCTCTCTCTTTCTTCAACCGAGGGCTGCTGTTCAGTGCTGACGCCAATTAGCAGGCCTGTAGTTTTACGCAGGAAGTCTCCTTATGCACCGGACGGAGCATTACGGAACATGATTTATTTAATGAGTGCCTGTTGATGTACATATGTATGGAATATGCTATGTGGCAATAGCTTTGATATGGTATGCGTTTGATTAATTCTGATGGTAAGAAAGAGATCACTTGTGTATCTCTGGGATTAGGTAATTGGCCTTATGGCATATTGACAGTGTTATACCTTGAATAGTGAATAGTCCTTTCTACTGTAATATTAGGGCTTCACAATCAATCGAATTCACATCGATATCGCAATATTGACATGTGTAATATCCATTTCGCAAGGGATTCCTATCACATGCAATATTTTGAAATGACAGTCAGCAGCATGTGACGTTTTTATAGTTTACTCAGTTTTTTTCTCCTCTTTCGGCTGCTTCACACACACACACACACACACACACGCACGCACGCACGCACGCGCACACACACACACACACACACACACAAAGCCCTGCCCCCTCACTCAAGCAGCGCAGTTCCTCCACCTCGCTGTTAGATCCACTTTACTAAACTCCTTACACTCGTGGGAATTGGCCTATATGGATAGGCTAAATTTCAATGTTTCTTACAAAAGAAATATGGAAAGCATATGCATAACTATGGTAGCAATTTAAAGGGAACAGTTTGTAGATTATGGGGAAATTATTAGACTAAAACTGAAGACATAACAGTTCACCTGACAGGACTGAATCGAAACATTACTCTGTTGATTTTATGTGCATTTTACATTAACTGTACTTTTTGTGACGTTTGTTGATAACAAAATCTGAAAATACTCTGGATACATTCAGTAACATGATAAGAATATTTGTGGAAAACTTGGGTTAGGTGCAACATAAGACAAAAAAAATCACAAGGGTTTGAAAGAAAGGTCTAACTGGTGGCCACACACCTCTCCAAAGTGTACACAGTTCCTAAGTAATTTCAATGTACTTTTTTGACTCTAAGAAGAGTCTTCAACTATAAGGTGGTTTTTTGAGCTCTCCTAGATTTGCTGTTGAGGAACTAGAGCAAGCACACTTGTAGTAGTTTTGGTTGGAATACAGCCCTACATCCCTGCCTTTACATAATTACTGTTGTTGTTTAAGCAATCCAAAAATTGATTTTTTTATAAAAGTAAGCATAATTTGAAAGCTTGTTCTATTGCCAACAGTACTAGCTAAATTATTGAATACGATCTGACAGTGTAAGGTTTTCACGAGGCAATTCATATTTAAAAAATACATAGATTCCTTGTAATTTACAGCATTTCCCTCAATTCAGACAACAACACATTTGCATAACTTGCCCAATTAGCGGGAGGGATGGGGGCAACTTCTTGTCACGCACGGTGCTCAAGTTCAGAACGGCTGTCAGTCAAAACCCATACAGAGCTGTGAAGCTCTGACGTCATGTATAGCATGTTACTGTACAGCCACTGCATTCCAATTGAGGCGCGTATCAGTGTCCAAATCTGCCATTTTCAACCCGTATACAGATATGAATGTAAAGGGCTACATTTACATGCTGTTCTGTTAGGTCAAATGCAGTCAACATATTGTTCCAAACAGTAGGTCAAATGCTGTCAACAGATTATTCCAAAAATTAAGTCAAATGCGGTAAACAGATTGTTCCAAACATTAGGTCAAATGCAGTCAAGAGATTGTTCCAAACATTAGGTCAAATGCAGTCAAGAGATTGTTCCAAACATTAGGTCAAATGCAGTCAACAGATTGTTCCAAACATTAGGTCAAATGCAGTCAACAGATTGTTCTAAACAATAATGATGTTGCTTTCCACTTTGCTTTTTAATGTATCATTCTATTTATATGATTCAAACAGTTCACCCAAGTGTTTTGATCTATATTTAGTCAAATAAAAATCGCAATTATACTGAACAAAAATCTAACTGCAACATGTGAAGTGTTGGTCCCATATTTCATGAGCTAAAATAAAAATTGCAGAAATTGTCCATTTGCACAAAAGCTTATTTCTCTAAAATATTGTGCACACATTTTTTACTTCCCTGTTAGTGAGCATTTCTCCTTTGCCAAGATAATCCATCCACCTGACATGTGGCATATCAAGAAGCTGATTAAACAGCATGATCATTACACAGGTGCACCTTGTGCTGGGGACAATAAAAGGCCACTCTAGAATGTGCAGTTTTGTCACACAACACAATACCACAGATGTCAAAAATGTTGAGGGAATGTGTAATTGGCATGCTGACTACAGGAATGTCCACCAGAGCTGTTGCCAGAGAATGGTTTGTTCATTTCTCTACCATAAGCCGCCTCCAACTTCATTTTAGAGAATTTGGCAGTACATCCAACCGGCCTCACATCTGCAGACCACGTATATCCATGCCAGCCCAGGACCTCCACATCCGGCTTCTTCACCTGCGGGATCATTTGAGACCAGCCACTCGGACAACTGCTGAAACTGTGGGTTTGCACAACCAAAGAATTTCTACACAAACTGTCAGAAACCGTCTCAGAGAAGCTCATCTGTGTGCTCGTCGTCCTCACCAGGGTCTTAACCTGACTGCAGTTCGGCGTCGTAACCGATTTCAGTGGGCAAATGCACAGCTATTGAAGAGGAGTAGGACAACATTCCACAGGCCACAATCACCAGCCTGATCAACTCCATGCGAAGGAGATGTGCAGCGCTGCATAAGGCAAATGGAGGTCACACCAGATACTGACTGGTTTTCTGATCCACGACCCTACTTTTCTTTTTAAAGGTATGTGTATTCCCAGTCTTGCGAAATCAATAGATTAGGGTCGAATGCATTTATTTCAATTGACTGATTTCCTTATATGAACTGTAACTCAGTAAAATCATTGAAATTGTTGCATGTTAAGTTAATTTTTTGTTCAGTGTAGATTCTTTCCCCATATCGTGCAGCCCTATGTAATATCTGGTTAAAACACATGTGCAAATGTGACAAGAAAAGAAGCCAATATGCCCAACCCTGGCAGTGTGTGGGATACTGCCATACATTTCATAGCGGAGCGCAAGAGAATCGTATGTACAAGCATAAAGCATCTCACTAAATATATATGTGAACAATTGAATAATTTTGTGTTGCTGTGACTGTGAACAAAGCCCATTGAAGTGGTCTTTATTGCATGTTTATTACAACGTCATAACCCTCTATCAACAGGCGTGTCCTGCTTCCATTCCAGTTAGCTAACCTCTCGATCCACTTTCTAGCACTATAGACATTGGATGAAACAAAATCTATGGAATGGTACCAAAATATGGGTAATATGCCAGCTTGGCACTGCATCACCATAATACTATTATATCATCACCAGTTTCTACTTGACCCCCTATAGTCTGCAGCTTCCTCATTGGTCAACAGCAGTAGTAATGTACAGTAGTACAATGCACTAGTAGCATTGACCATATGACCAGTGGCATATCACAGTTTCACGGGACACCCCCGCAAGGTGATATTCTACACATTATGCCGTGAGGCCTTGTAGGGGGCTGCTTGGTAATGTCATGTATTACATCCCCATCAGCAGTCTCTATTGAACCCCTCAGTTTGACCGACCCTCACTGGCTCTGGATAATGCCACCAGTACATAGCATGCCTGCTTGGTACTAAAGCATCACCACCAGCATCGGCAGTCTTAAACCCTGATCTGACCGGAGCTTTCTCTCTGGTCTACAAACTTCTCTCAGGTCATTGCCACTAGTAGCAACAGCTGTAGGTCAGTGCTGTCTGTCCCCATGTATCCAGCTCAGAGGTGAGGTGGCTCCACTGGCTCCTATGATTCATATTATTACCACAGAGCAGTGAGAGCACCACTGCTTTCAACACACATGCTTATTCAGCCAAGGCAGCATCAGTCAGTGCCTCTGTTTGCACACTCCTGTCCAACTTGGCAAAAGCTGGTTGAATCAACTTGTTTCCACATCATTTAAACCAAAAAACGCTATGTGAATCAACATGGAAAACTGATTGGATTTCCAAAAATTTATCTATGTAAGGGAATTTCGACTTTGTTGCACCCAATTTCTAACCTAAATCTAATGAGAGTGAAATGTTTTGTTGATTTCATGTTGAATTCATGTTAGTTGACAACTCAAACAAATGTAAATAAAAACTAGAAGTTGAACTGATGTCTGTGCCCAGTGGTGTGTGTGTGTGTGTGTGTGTGTGTGTGTGTGTGTGTGTGTGTGTGTGTGTGTGTGTGTGTGTGTGTGTGTGTGTGTGTGTGTGTGGAGAGAGAGAGAGAGAGAGAAGGAGGGATAGATAGACCCTGTCTGCTCACACATTATTTGAATACCATTCATGTTGGTGAATACCAAAAGTTTATACATAACAGTACTCGCTCACTGATGACTGTTAGGAGACGCTTATTAACGCAATAATGTGACGGTCACATTGTCTGAATCTAGAAACGTAAAACATTATACTTAATAGGTTAAGATACATAGACGGCCCTCAATACGCACCCACATCGACACTAACAACGGAGGGACTTAATCGGAGGGACTTAATAAATAATCAATATTTAGACGAATAATTTGTGATGGATTTGATCGGAATTAGACAGTTTGTGATATATTCTCTGTTCAATAACATGGCGCGGGTCACTCACCAGTCTATAAAATGTAAATCAACTCCCCGTGCAACATCAGCACTATATGATTCTATGGAGAAAGCATCGGAGTGTATGTGTATATAGGCTATGTTGCCAGGTAGATGTACGGTTGCAATTATTTTACAAGGTCATGATCACGTTTGTTGCAACCCGTGGGAGGATAAGGCACACTTACCGTACACTCCTTGGCAACGGATGCCCTCCAGAGACAGCGTCAGGAGCCCCAAAACAGAAATTATTAGGTCCATCCTTCACGTTAATCTCAACATTTCCAGCTCTCAAAGGCGAGAAGTCCTTTCCGGGGCGAGGAAGGAGGTTGGCGAGGCGGAACTCGCGTGCATAGATAGATCACCGAACACCGCTGCCGCTCCAATCCGGGTGCTGATTAATTTATGTTCTGAATATGTTGCGCCTTGAATTTATGAACATCGATTGCAAAAAGGCGCGTTTTCACCTCAGTACACTGTCAAAATAAATCAAGGGCTGACGAATTCACTTGAAAAAGCGGTGTTCTGCTCGTATAGTGAGCCAATGGATGTCTTGGCGGTTCTGTAGAAAACAGAGAGCCAGGGAAGAGAGACAGAGTAGAGCACAATAGTACACCCTAGCCTACAGTCAGTCAGTGATGATAGTGGACGAACTAAGCTGTTTCAGGTAGGTGGGACCCAATAATGATGTAGACTATATTCGGTCCTGTCCGTCACGTTAGTGCTGATCTTCTGGGCTCCTCACTGAGTGGTCACACTGATGCTCCTGGCTGCGGAATGGTTGAGAAGATAACCAGGGACATGGCTCCTCAGCGGTTCCAGCGGTTGTCATTTCTTTATCTGGGTCTGTTTAGATAGAATCAATGAACTGCCATTTGAAAAGCGCTACCGTGTAAATCACAACTATATTCTATGCAATTTGCTGCTCGGCAAAAAAACGGTTGCCTGCTGCTACAAGCGGGTGGGTTCTAGAACCGCGATTATCAGCACAGCGCTACATCAGCACTGCATCTCGACGCCGTGCGCGAGTCATCTCCGGTGGGGATGTTGATGTAGAGGAGGGTGAGTCCGGTTTAGGGAGAGGGAGGGGGGAAGAGAGCAGTGCGTGCACCAGATTGCCGGTATGATTCCGGTGTAGAATAAAATGAGAAGCTTCTCGTCGTTTCTCTTCCCACTTTATAAGATAACGGTATTTTACCGGCTGGATTGGCGGATATGGGGGGAGTTGAGCATCAGTCACGCTGCGCAATACGTGCTGCGCTGATTCGGAGACGGAGCGGCACTGCAACCGGTCTCTCGCTACGTCAAGGAGTGCGTGACTTCCAGCCTTCATCTGTATGGAAGGCTACGCGCAGCGTCAGGCGAGGCGTGTGGGTGAGTGCAGCTGCTGGATTGAGAGATAGAAAGAGAGAGATGTATTGGAATTCTGTAGAGATAACTGATCACTGCAATCAACAGCAAACACCTCGAGATGCCCGGTCATATTCCGACTTGTCTATTCACTTCTCTATAGTCAAGGCGCTTTCGTTGATTGTTATTGTCTTCAGTTGATTGGCAGTAGGCTACAACAGGGCTACTGATCTAACTTAGAATGTGAATGTGTCTACAGAGGGGTCTCTATGAGATAACTAACTATTCATGTTACAGCACTCTACTTTTCTGCAGCGAGGAAAGACAGGAGGAGAGGACCACAACCCCAAACACCTGAATGCACACGGGCGTGCGCGCGTTCTCTCTCTCTCTCTCACACACAGACACACACACACTGCGCGCGCTCTCAATTCAATTCAAAAGGCTTTATTGGCATGGGAAACATATGTTTACGTTGCCAAAGCAAGTGAAATCATAAACAAAAGTGAAATAAACAATCAAAATGAACAGTAAACATTGCACTCACAAAAATGTCAGAGGAATAGAGGCATTTCAAATGTCATATTATGGCTATGTACAGTATTATAACGATGTGCAAATAGTACAACAAAAACAGTACAAAAGGGAAAATAAATAAACATAAGTATGGGTTGTATTTACTTAATGTTTGTTTTTCACTGGTTGCCCTTTCCTTGAGACAACAGGTCACAAATCAAATAGAATGTTATTGGTCACATACACATATATAGCAGATGCTATTGCAGGTGTAGCAAAATGCTTGTGTTCCTAGCTCCAACAGTGCAGTAGTATCTAACAATTCACAATACACACAAATCTCAAAGTAAAATGATAGAATTAAGAAATATATAAATGTTAGGAGGAGCAATGTCAGAGTGGCATTGACTAGAATACAGTAGAATACAGTATATACATATGAAATTAGTAAAACAGTATGTAAACATTATTAAAGTGTCCAGTGTTCCATTATTAAAGTGACCAGTGATTCCATGTCTAAGTTGTCGTGGGAATGTTCTAATCAAGTGAGAGAGACTTCACAAGACCCAATAAATATAGGAGTTTATCAAAATTGGATTTGTTTTCAAATTCTTTGTGGGTCTGTGTAATCTGAGGGAAATATGTGTCTCTAATATAGCCATACATTTGGCAGGAGGCTGGGAAGTGCAGCTCAGTTACCACCTCATTTTGTGGGCAGTGTGCACATAGGCTGCCAGGTCTGCCTACTACGGCGGCCTCTCTCAACAGCAAGGCTATGCTCACTGAATCTGTACATATTAATTTTGGGTCACAGTGGTCAGGTATTCTGCCACTGTGTACTCTCTGTTTTGGGCCAAATAGCATTCCAGTTTGCTCTTTTTCTTGGTAAATTCTTTCCAATGTGTTAAGTAATTATCTTTTTGTTTTCTCATGATTTGATTGGGTCTAATTGTGTTGCTGTTGCTGTCCTGGGGCACTGTGGGGTCTGTTTGTGTTTGTGAACAGAGCCCCTGGACCAGCTTGCTTAGGGGACTCATCTCCAGGTTCATCTCTCTGTAGGGGGTGGCTTTGTTAAGGAAGGTTTGGGAATTGATTCCTTTTAGGTGGTTGTAGAATTTAACGGCTCTTTTCTGGATTTGGATAATTAGCAGGTATCGGCCTAATTCTGCTCTGCATGCATTATTTGGTGTTTTACGCTGTACACTGAGGATGTTTTCGCAGATTTCTGCATACAGAGTCTCAATTTGGTATTTGTCCCATTTTGTGGATTCTTGGTTGGTGAGCAGACGCCAGACCTCATGACCCTAAAAGGCAATGAGTTCCATAACTGATTCAAGTATTTTTTTGCCAGATCCTAATTGGGATGTCGAATTTTATGTTCCTTTTGATGGCATCGAAGGCCCTTCTTGCCTTGTCTCTCAGATCATTCACAGCTTTGTAGAAGTTACCTGCGGTGTTGATGTTTAGGCTGAGGTACGTTTAATTGTTTGTGTGCTCTAGGGAAACAGTGTCTAGATGGAATTTGTATTTGTATTTGTGGTACTGGCAACTGGACCTTTTTTGGAAGACCATTATTTTTGTCTTACTGAGATTTACTGTCAGGGCCCAGGCATGTCAGAATCTGTGCAGAAGATCTAGGTGCTACTGTAGGCCCTCCTTGGTTGGAGACAGCAGCACCAGATCATCAGCAAACAGTAGACATTTGACTTCAGATTCTAGTAAGGTGAAGCTGGGTGCTACAGACTCCTCTGGTGCCCTCGCCAATTTGTTGACATGCACTATATCTACAAAAGTATGTGGACACCCCTTCAAATTAGTGGATTTGGCTATTTCAGCCACACCCATTGCTGACAGATGTATAAAATTGAGCACATAGCCATGCAATCTCCATAGACAAACATTGGCAGTAGAATGGTCTTACTGTAGAGCTCAGTAATGGTTTGTCGAGACTGGTGTGGAAGAACTTCACTGGCCTGCACAGAGCCTTCGCCTCAACCCCATCAAAGGTCCTTGGGATAAATTGGAACGCCGACTGTGAGCCAGGCCTAATCGCCCAACATCAGTGCCCGACCTCACTAATGCTCTTGTGGCTGAGTCGAAGCAAGTTCCCGCAGCAGTGTTCCAACCCCAGAGGAGTGGAGGGCTGTTTATAGATTTTGGAATGAGATGTTAGACGAGCAGGTGTCCACATACTTTTGGTCAGGTAGTGTATGTGTTGAAGTGGGTGGGTCTCACCCCACGGCCCTGTTGAAAGAAATGTTGTATGTTTTTCCCACAACGCTTTCCATCAATTTGTATAGCAGACCTTCATGCCAAATTGAGTGAAAAGCTTTTATTTAAGTCAATAAAACTACAAAGCATTGCCTTTGTTTTTGTTGTTTGTTTGTCAATTTGGGTGTGCAGGGTGAATACGTGGTCTGTCGTATGGTAATTTGGTAAAAAGACAATTTGACATTTGCTCAATGCATTGTTTTCACTGAAGAAATGTACGAGTCTGCTGGTAATGATAATGCAGAGGATTTCCCCAAGGTGGCTGTAGATGCATATCCCACGGTGGTTATTGGGGTCAAATTTGTTTCCACTTTTGTGCATTGCAGTGATCAGTCCTTGCTTCCAAATATTGGTGAAGATGCCAGAGGTGAGGATGATGTTAAAGAGTTTAAGTATAGCCAATTGGAATTTGTGGTCTATATTTCATCATTTAATTTAGGATACCATCAACACAACAGGCCTTTTTGGGTTTGAGGGTTTTCCTTTTGTCCTGTAGTTCATTCAATGTAATTTGAGAAACAGGTGGATCCTGGTCGTCTTTAATAGATGATTCTAAGATTTGTAATTTATCATGTACAGTACCAGTCAAAAGTTTAGACACACCTACTCATTCCAGGGTTTTTCTCTATTTTTACTATTTTCTACATTGTAGAACAATAGTTAAGAGATCAAAACTGTGAAATAACACATATTGAATCATGTACAGTAGTAACCAAAAAAAGTGTTAAACAAATCAAATTTATTTTATATTTGAGATTCTTCAAAGTAGCCACCATTTGCCTTGATGACAGCTTTGCACACTCTTGGCATTCTCTCAACCAGCTTAATGAGGCAATCACCTGGAATGCATTTCAATTAACAGGTGTGCCTTAATTTCTTTCCTTCTTATTGAATTTGAGCTGTGTTGTGACAAAGTACGGTTGGTACACAGAAGATAACCCTATTTGGTAAAAGACCAAGTCGATATTATGGCAAGAACAGCTCAAATAAGCAAAGAAAAATGGCAGTCCATCACTACTTTAAGACATGAAGGTCAGACAATGCGGAACATTTAAAGACCTTTGAATGTTTCTTCAAGTGCAGTCGCAAAAACCATCAAGCGGTATGATGAAACTGGCTATCATGAGGACCGCAATAGGAAAGGAAGACCCAGAGTTACCTCTGCTGCAGAGGATAAGATCATTATAGTTATCAGCCTCAGAAATCTGCAATTAACTGCACCTCAGATTGCAGCCCAAAAATTGCTACAGAAAATATATTAAAAAAAAACATTACTAAAGAACAACAATAATAAGAAGAGACTTGTTTAGGCCAAGAAACATGAGCAATGTCCTTTGGTCTGATGAGTCCAAATTTGAGATTTTTGGTTTCAACCGCTGTGTCTTTGTGAGATGCAGAGTAGGTGAACGGATGATCTCCGCATGTGTGGTTCCCACCGTGAAGCATAGAGGAGGAGGTGTGATGGTGTGGGGATGCTTTGCTGGTGATACTGTCAGTGATTTATTTAGAATTCAAGGCACACTTAAACAGCATGGCTACCACAGCATTCTGCAGCGATACGCCATCCATCTGGTTTCGCTTAGTGGGACTATAATTTGTTTTTCAACAGGACAATGACTCAAAACACACCTCCAGGTTGCGTAAGGGCTATTTGACGAAGAAGGAGGGTGATGAAGTGCTGCATCAGATGATCTGGCCTCCACAATAACCCGACCTCAACCCAATTGAGATGGTTTGGGATGAGTTTGACCTCAGAGTGAAGGAAAAGCAGCCAACAAGTGCGCAGCATATGTGGGAACTCCTTCAAGACTGTTGGAAAAGCATTCCAGGTGACTACCTCATGAAGATGGTTGAGAGAATGCTAAGAGTGTGCGAAGCTGTCATCAAGGCAAAGGGTGGCTTCTTTGAAGAATCTAAAATATATTTTGATTTGTTTAACACTTTTTTGGTTACTACATGATTCCATATGTGTTATTTCTTAGTTCTGATGTCTTCACTATTATTATACAATGTAGAAAATAGTGATCTGATAGAGGTGTCATTTGGCTGACTGTGAACGCTCTGAGAGACTCTAGGTTGAGGACAGTGATAAAGTAATCTACAGTACACTGCCAAGAGAAGCTGTCATCGTTCAAGTATGAGGATTCTATTGGGGGGATATACAGTTGAAGTCGGAAGTTTATGTACACTTAGGTTGGAGTCATTAAAACTCGTTTTTTAACCACTCCACAAATTTCTTGTTAACAAACTAAAGTTTTGGCAAATTGGTTAGAACATCTACTTTGTGCATGACACAAGTAATTTTTCCAACAATTGTTTACAGACATATTATTTCACTTATAATTCACTGTATCACATTTCCAGTGGGTCAGAAGTTTACATACACTAAGTCGACTGTGCTTTTAAACAGCTTGGAAAATTCCAGAAAATGATGTCATGGCTTTAGAAGCTTCTGATAGGCTAATTGAAATCATTTGAGTCAACTGGAGGTGTACCTGTGGATGTATTTCAAGGCCTACCTTCAAACTCAGTGCCTCTTTGCTTGACATCATGGGAAAATCAAAAGAAATCAGCCAAGACCTCAGAAAACAAATTGTAGACCTCCACAAGTCTGGTTCATCCTTGGGAGCAATTTCCAAACACCTGAAGGTACCACGCTCAACTGTACAAACAATGGTCTGCAAGTATAAACACCATGGGACAATGCAGCCATCATACCGCTCAGGAAGGAGATGCGTTCTGTCTCCTAGAGATGAACGTACTTTGATGTGAAAAGTGCAAATCAATCTCAGAACAACAGCAACGGACCTTGTGAAGATGCTGGAGGAGAGCAGGTACAAAAGTATCTATATCCACAGTAAAACGAGTATCATATCAACATAACCTGAAAGGCTGCTCAGCTAGGAGGAAGCCACTGCTCCAAAACCGCCATAACAAGCCAGACAACAGTTTACAACTGCACATCGGGACAAAGATCGTACTTTTTGGAGAAATGTCCTCTGGTGTGATGAAACAAAAATACAATTGTTTAGCCATAATGACCATCGTTATGTTTGGATGGAAAAGGGGGAGGCTTGCAAGCCGAAGAACACCATCCCAACCGTGAAGCATGGGGGTGGTAGCATCATGTTGTGGGGGTGTTTTGCTGCAGGAGGGCCTGGTGCACTTCACAAAATAGATGGCATCATGAGGGAGGAAAATTCCGTGGATATATTGAAGCAACATCTCAGTTACACCAGCTCTGTCAGGAGGAATGGGCCAAAATTCACCCAATTTATTGTGGGAAGCTTGTGGAAGGCTACCCAAAACATTTGAACCAAGTTAAACAATTTAAAGGCAATGCTACCAAATACTAATTGAGTGTATGTAAACTTCTGACCCACTGGGAACGTGATAAAATAAATAAAAGCTGAAAAATCATTCTCTCTACTATTATTCTGACATTTCACATTCTAAAAATAAAGTGGTGATCCTAACTGACCTAAGACAGGGAATTTTTACTAGGATTAAATGTCAGGAATTGTGAAAAACAGTTTAAATGTATTTGGCTAAGGTGTATGTAAACTTCCGACTTGGGGCCATTTTTCTCTGTTGAGATAATTTCCTTATTAATTTCTTGCCAGATGATAATGTTCCTGTTTTGACTAATTTAATCTCTCTCTCTCTGTCTCTCACACTCACTCACCAATACTCACACACATCATCATCGATGGAGGGCAAAATAAATGTAGCCTATGTTGAGGAAGATGGACTTGTCACCCCTGATGAAACTGTTTTACTTACTCAAACATGTTCTCAAAGCTGAAAGGACTATAATTGGTTGCGTCAGGTCCCCAGTGAAAATGGAGAGGAGGCAGGAATACCAAACTGAGAGCAGGCGGGGAGTAGACGTGTCACATGACTGGATTCAGAAAAAATTTGAGGCAAAAAAGTGAGGGAAGAAGAGGAAAAACAAAATTCGCCAGGAGTGAGCAGCAAGAAAGCAAAATAAGGTATGTTGAATATAGCTAGCAAGTTCTTCATTTTGCACATTAATGTCCTGATTCCAGCTAGTCTAAGGAATAGATTAAATACTAAATGTGATGCAAGCTAAAGTTAGTTAGCTAAAATGTATTTTTCTAGCTAATGTTAGCTAGACAACAGTTTAGCTCTTAGTTAGCTTGCTAGTAAACAATTTAAGCCTGCAGGCTATCTAGGCATCTAAATATGTTGCTGTTCTAGTAGTAGCAGCATTAATGAACTGGGAGCGCTGCTGCTATTGGAACAGAACTGTGTTGAACTGTGTTAACCACAGTAGATTTTGCTGCTCTAAGAGTTCAACATTTCAACTGTGTTGCAGGCCCGGTTAAACGAAGCGGGTTCTTTTTAGTTTTTGCAAAGAGAAACTCGACAGTATAAAGCATTAACGTCACAAGGACGGTTTATTTACAACATGACAGTGGATACAACATAGCCTGTTCATTGCCATCTGGAACCGCTCAAAGGTAGCACACTTGAATACTCTGGCAACAACCAATTAAGCTATGCATATCCAATCAGATACATATTTACAATATCACACACTGAACATGTGCATACTATTTTAACCAGATGTGCATAATAACATGCTGCTTATCTCTCAAACACTACAGCTCCTCCCTTGTAAATTCAACTCGTTTTGAGAACCATACTCTTATTTTATAACAAAAAACTCCTGAGTACAAAACCCATTTACAGTATTTTAACATTTCCTTTTACAGGTAGCAGGATTATTCAAAACAATTTGTTACACATTTTTTTATTTACATCATTTAAATAAAAAACGTGTTCTTCCAGTAGTCCTTTTACAAGTCCAGCCTCTGTGGTGTGCATTTGTTATTGACAGGATGGGGTCTCAGAACAACATTCTGAGGCTGTGGTGGAGGCATCTCAACTGCTTCAGTAGCTGTGCTCTGAGGCACATTGATCGTATTGTCCATCTCAATGTCCAAATCAATGTCATCAACATCATAATCCCAAGATCCACCTACATAAAGAGAACCATCTCCCTGTGCAAGAGCATCATCTTGTCTCCTTGGCATGATGTTAAACATCTGATTCACATGTCTTTTCACATAGTTAGCCTCAACATTAACCATGTATGTGACAGGACCCAGGACCTTAGTTATCACACCATTCACCGTTTTTCTCCTCCCTTGTAATTCTTTACCAAGACCGATTGATCAACAGAGAAGGATCTTACCTGTGTTTTGTCACTGTTGACTTGTGACCCTTCAGTCTGTACCCTCGAAGAGAACTGTGTTTTGACCAGGGACAGTTGTATATGGACCTGTCTATTTAAGAAAAGCTCTGCTGGCGTTTTCATTGTACTACAGTTAAGGCTGGTGGGAGGAGCAATAGGAGGACAGGCTCATTGTAATGGCTGGAATGGAATTGATGGAACGGTATCAAACACATCAAACATATGGAAACCACATGTTTGACTCCGTTCCAATAATTCCATTCCTGCCATTACAATGAGCCTGTCCTCCTATAGCTCCTCCCATCAGCCTCCACTGGTGTACTAGGATGTCGTGTGTTGCGGTAGCCATATAGGAAGTTAGCAACACAGTGTTGTAACGTCATACCACCTACTGCTCTGTTCTTAGTTAGCGACTTCTTAAGGTTTTGCACTAGCCTTTCCGCTAACCCATTTGAAGCTGGGTGATATGCAGGTGATGTGGTATGCTCAATACCGTTCAATTTTAAGAACATTTTCATTTCACAGGAAGTTAATTGTGTGCCATTATGTGTGACTACTTCCTGGGGCAGATCATAGGAAGCAAACTGATTTCTGAGTACCTCAACAGTTTTAGCTGAAGTAGGACTCTGCATGTGTACAATTTTTGGCCATCTAGCATAAGCATCCATAACAACCAAAAACATTTGCTTGTGGTCTTCAGCAAAGTCTAAGTGAATTCTCTCTCATGGACCTGATGCTCATTTCCATGTATGTACTGGCACTTTTGCAGGCATGCTACACTACTGCTTGCATATGTCTCTGACTTCAGTTTCAATATTTTCATCAAGAGTAGGCCACCAGAGAAGACTTCTAACTAAGGATTTTATCTTAACTATACACCAATGACTCTCATGTAGTTCTGCCAATAGTCTGCTTTGCAGGCTTTGTGGAATCACCACCCTGTAACCCCAAAGAATAGAGTCATCCTCAATGGTAAGTTCAAACTTTCTTTTGACGAAAGGTTTGAAGACTTCATTTGGTACACGGTTTGGCCAACCTGATATACATACTGCTTCACCATTTTCAATACAGGATCTTTCTCAGTTTCAAGTGATATATCTTTAGCAGTGATTGGCAAGTCATCTATAAATTACACTCTATCCACTGGATTTGGTGTAGGACCCCTACAATCTCTCAGTGGGAGTCTGGACAATGCTTCTGCGTTGCCATGCTGCTCTGACGGTTTGTGCTGTATCTCATTATGTGTAAGCTGCTATAATCAAATACCATCGTTGCATTCTAGCTGCTACAAGTGTTGGTACACCTATTTTAGGATCAAGAATCTTAAGAAGCTTATGGTCTGTCAGCAAGGTACATTTCAGGGTCCTGAAAAAGGAACGTTTCTTTTTTTGCTGAGTTTATTAGTGTGGAGGTCTTACTGTATTGCATTCCTCCGACACACAGTCCAATAGGCATGAGACCAGAGGGGTATACTATGATTGAAGCTAGAGATACAAGCTAGCCAGTTTCGCTTAGCTTCACATTCCAGCTCATTCTTCACAAGCATGGGAAACAGTGTTAAAACCCTACAATGAAGATCTGTGAAGATATTTGGATTTTTACGAATGATCTTTGAAAGACAGGGTCCTGATAAAGGGATGTTTCTTTTTTGCTGAGTTAAGTTAAGTAATGAAAGAAAAGACCTGAGCTCAGTGGTGTTTAGGAATGGGAGCCTTCTCAATAGTTTCAGTTTTCTGTTTCATGGGGTGTATCCCCTCTGCATCTAGATAGGCTACGCTGTTCTGGAAGAAAGAACATTTCTCTTTTTTAACTTTCAGATTGCACACTTGTTCTTTTTAGCACTTCTTCCAGATTTCTCATGTGCTTTTCTGTCACACCCTGTGATAAGTATCTCATCAAGATAGCAGATGACCCCATCTATACCTTGCTTTTTAACAAAGCAAATTTGAGGAAAACGCTTCCAAAGTTCTATCAACGCATTGACTGTTGTACTCGTGTTGCTAAAACGATCGATCACTGCTACTCCCCCTACCGGAATGCCTACAAGGCCCTCCTCCGCCCTCCCTTCAACAAATCAGATCACGACTCCTTTTTGGTCCTCCCTTCCTATAGGCACAAACTCAAACAGGAAGTACCCGTGCTAAGGTCTATTCAACGCTGGTCTGACCAATCGGAATCCATGCTTCAAGATTGTTTTGATCACGTGGACTGGGGTATGTTCCAGGTAACCTCTGAGAATAACATTGATATATACATGTACACGGTGACTGAGTTAATCGGGAAGTGTACAGGCAATGTTGTTCCCACTGTAACTATTAAAACCTACCTAAACCAGAAACCTTGGATAGATAGCAGCATTCGCACAAAACTGAAAGTGCAAACCACCACATTTAACCAAGACAAGGTGACTGGGAATATGGTCGAATACAAATAGTATAGTTATTAACTCCGTAAGGCAATCAAACAGGCAAAACATCAGCATTCAGTTTTGCACGACTGCTGCCGTCTATACATGGTCAAAACAATCTTGAAGCATGGATTCCGATTGGTCAGACCAGCATTGAATAACCCTTAGCACGGGTACTTCCTGTTTGAGTTTCTGCCTACAGGAAAAGGTGGGCCGAACAGGCCCCCATTAACCTGTTGGGTCTAGGGGGCAGCATTTGCACGTCTGGATAAAAAAAATGTACCCGATTTAATCTGGTTACTAATCCTACCCAGTAACTAGAATATGCATATACTTATTATATATGGATAGAAAACACTCTAAAGTTTCCAAAACTGTTTGAATGGTGTCTGTGAGTATAACAGAACTCATTTGGCAGGCAAAACCCTGAGACATTTTCTGACAGGAAGTGGATACCTGATGTGTTGTATTGACTTTAAAGCTATCCCATTGAAAAACACAGGGGTTTAGGAATATTTTGGCACTTCCTATTGCTTCCACTAGATGTCACCAGCCTTTACAAAGTGTTTTGAGTCTTCTGGAGGGAGATCTGACCGAACAAGAGCCATGGAACGGTGATGTCCCATTAGACACCTGGCGCGCTACTTCATGTTGGGTACCCTCGTTCCAATACGTTATAAAAGGCTATGCATTCGTCCACCTTGAATATTATTCATGTTCTGGTTAAAAAAGGCCCTAATGATTTATGCTATACAACGTTTGACATGTTTGAACGAACGGAAATATATTTTTTCCCCTCGTTCATGACGAGAAGTCCGGCTGGCTTACATCATGTGCTAACGAGACGGAGATTTTTGGACATAAATGATGAGCTTTTTTGAACAAAACTACATTCGTTATGGACCTGTGATACCTGGAAGTGACATCTGATGAAGAGAATCAAAGGTAATGGATTATTTACATAGTATTTTCGATTTTAGATCTCCCCAACATGACGTCTAGTCTGTATCGCAACGCGTATTTTTCTGGGCACAGTGCTCAGATTATTGCAAAGTGTGATTTCCCAGTAAGGTTATTTTTAAATCTGGCAAGTTGATTGCGTTCAAAAGATGTAAATCTATAATTCTTTAAATGACAATATAATATTTTAACAATGTTTTCTAATTTTAATTATTTAATTTCTGACGCTGACTTGACTGCCGGTTATTGGAGGGAAACGATTTCCTCAACATCAATGCCATAGTAAAACGCTGTTTTTGTATATAAATATGAACTTGATAGAACTAAAAATGCATGCATTGTCTAACATAATGTCCTAGGAGTGTCATCTGATGGAGATTGTAAAAGGTTAGTGTATCATTTTAGCTGGTTTTATGGTTTTGGTGACCCTGTCTTTGACTTGACAAAACATTACACACAACTCTTGTAAATGTACTGTCCTAACATACTCTAAATTTATGCTTTCGCCGTAAAACCTTTTTGAAATCGTAAAACGTGGTTAGATTAAGGAGATGTTTATCTTTCAAATGGTGTAACATAGTTGTATTTTTGAAAAATTTGAATTTTGACATTTATTTGGATTCAAATTTGCCGCTCTTGAAATGCACCTGCTGTTGATGGAGTGCACCACAGGTGGCACGCTAGCGTCCCACCTAGCCCCAAGAGGTTAACATCGACAGGTGTAGTGGAGGGCTGTAGTGGAGCGGGTCGAGAGTTTCAAGTTCCTTGGTGTCCTCATCAGCAATGAACTATCATGGTCCAAACATACCAAGACAGTCGTGAAGAGGGCATGACAACACCTTTTCTCCCTCAGGAGACTGAAAAGATTTGTCATGGGTCCCCAGATCCTTAAAAGGTTCTACAGCTGCACCATCGAGAGCATCCTGACTGGTTGCATCACCACCTGGTATGGCAACTGCTTGTCATCTGACCTTAAGTTGCTACAGAGGGTAGTGCGTACAGCCCATTACATCACTGGGGCTTAGTTTCCTGCCATCCAGGACCTATATACTAGGCGGTGTCAGAGGAAAGCCACAAAAATGGTCAAAGACTCGAGTCACCCAGGTCATAGACTGTTTTCTCTGCTACCGCACGGCAAGCGTTATCAGACAGGGTGGTAAAGAAGGCAACCTCAGGAGGCTGAAGAAATTCGGCTTGGCCCCTAAGAACCTCACAAACTATTACAGATGCACAATTGTTAGCATCCTGTCAGGCTGTATCATCACCTGGTACGGCAACTGCACCGCCCGCAACTGCAGGACTCTCCAGAGGGTGGTGCGGTCTGTCCAACGCATCCCCAGTGGCACACTGCCTGCCCTCCAGGACACCTATAGCATCCTATGTCACAGGAAGGCCTAAAAGATCATCAAAGGCATCAACCACCTGAGTCACGGCCTGTTCACCCCACTATCATCCAGAAGGCGAGGTCAGTACGGGTGCATCAAAGCTGGGACCGAGAGACTGAAAAACTCGCTTCTATCTCAAGGACATCAGACTGTTAAATAGCCATCACCAGCCGGCTACCACCCGGTAACTCAACCCTGCACCTTAGAGGCTGCTGCCCTATGTACATAGACATGGAATCACTGGTCACTTTAATAATGGAACACTAGTCACTTTAATAATGTTTACATACCCTACTGCTTTACTAATTTCATAAGTATATACTGTATTCTATTCTACTGTATTTTAGTCAATGCCACTCCGACATTGCTCATCCTAATATTTATATATTTCTTAATTCCATTATTTTACTTTAGATTTGTGTGTGTTGTTGTGAATTGTTTGATACTACTGCACTGTTGGAGCTACGTAGGTGCACAAGCATTTCGCTACACCCGCAGTAACATCTACTAAATATGTGTATGTGACCAGTAACATCTGCTAAATGTGTATGTGACCAGTAACATCTGCTAAATATGTGTATGTGACCAATAACATCTGCTAAATATGTGTATGTGACCAATAACATCTGCTAAATATGTGTATGTGAGCAGTAACATCTGCTAAATATGTGTATGTGACCAGTAACATCTGCTAAATATGTGTATGTGACCAGTAACATCTGCTAAATATGTGTATGTGACCAGTAACATCTGCTAAATGTATATGTGACCAGTAACATCTGCTAAATATGTGTACGTGACCAATAACATCTGCTAAATATGTGTATGTGACCAATAACATCTGCTAAATATGTGTATGTGACCAATAACATCTGCTAAATATGTGTATGTGACCAGTAACATCTGCTAAATATGTGTATGTGATCAATAACATTTGCTAAATATGTGTATGTGACCAATAAGATCTGATTTTGGACCTGATCCATTATTATTTTTTAAATAGCTGGAGCTTAGGCAACACCATAAGGAAGCCTGTTGACCTTAAACAACCTTAATGGTGCGATAGTGCTTAGACCTCTCCTCTAACTGTACTTGCTGGTATGCCTGTGACAAATCCAGCTTTGTGAATTTTTCACCCCCTGTCAGCTTTGTGAACAAGTCCTGCATTTTTGGTAACGGATACTGATCTACTTCCAGACACGGATTGATAGTTACCTTGTAATCTCCACATATTTTTACAGTATTGTCTGTTTTCAGGATAGACACATTTGGAACAGCCCATTCACTGTAGTTAACTGGAGTAAGGACCCCTTCTGACTCCAACTTGAGTAGCTGTTTTTCAACAGCTTCTCTAAGTGCATATGGCGCTGGGCGAGTCTTGCAGAGCTTAGGTACAGCCCCCTTAGTTACATATATCTTGGCTGTGATACGTTTTAGCATTCCTAGCTCTGGCTGAAACACAGAGGAATATTTTTCACACAAACCCTCTACTGTCTCTACAGCTGTTACTCTGTGTACACAGGGAGTTTTTCCTAGCCACCGTGCTTCTACACCTGCATTGCTTTCTGTTTGGGGTTTTAGGCTGGGTTTCTGTACAGCACTTTGAGATATCAGCTGATGTAAGTAGAGCTATATAAATACATTTGATTTGATTTGATACACGTGACCAGTCTAGCTTCAACTACCCAGCAGGCCAGGACCATTTCCCTTGACCACCAGCAAGTCTAAAGATATAGTGCTCCCATTACACTTGACCTTGACTCAGATTTTCCCTCTTAGAACTAGTGACTCTTTACTGTACGTTTTTAACACAGTTTGCAGGGGTCAATTTCGCCATTTTGAACCTGCGGTTGTACAACTGATATCACAGAAACTACTGCACATTTATCAACTTCCATTTTGAGTCTCACATCATCTACCCTTACATACAGTACACATAGTACGGTTTAGTAATGTCCTTACCTGTTTCTAATGCAAACAGTTCAGTTCCTTTTACGTTACTCAACTCATAGTCAGTGGTGAAAACCGCTGATGTCCCTTTATCAGATGTCTCGCTCTCATGTGAGATGCAATGCTCATCACTCTGGTGCTTGAGTGCGACGCAATGCTTGTCTCCGTTGCAATGACGTTCTTGTCCTCTGTCTCACTGGTGTGCGTTGCCCTGGTGCTGATCATCGTTGCTCCTCTCATCTTCCTGCAGTCGTAGTAAGGAGGCTTCTCCCTCAGTAGCATCCAGGTGCTTGTTCCATTTCGCTTGCTTCGTGTCATTTTTTTCCCGCTTGACGTGAGCGGCATGCCCCTGCAATATGTCCTTTTCTTCTTGCACTCCCGATCCTTGTAGCAGCACTCATCTGACTTGTGCCCTTTTCCTGCGCAATGTCAACATGGTTAACCTGTTGCCTCCATTTTCTTGGCAAAGCTTTTCTTCTCCACGGCATTTTCTTTAAAAGTCTGTGAAAACTGCTGTGCACTTTTCTTTGTTACTTCAAACGAAAGTCCCATATCCACAGCAAGTGCTAATGTTAAGTATGTTGTGTGAGCTACGTTCAGTAAACGGTCTCTCAGCTCTGCTCTTTTAACCCTGCACACAAATCTATCACTTAATGACTCTTCAAGAAACTAACCAAATTTACATTTGGCTGATAGTTAAACTGGTCAGGTACTCACTAATCAACTCTCCCTCGAGTTGACTCCTTGCATGAAACTTAAAATTCATCCTCGCTACGTAGTGACTTTTCAACAGTGCGACCAGCGCTGTCAACATTTTTTCACATGGTTTCTATGGTGCACATAAGTCCATTCACAAATTGTCAGTCTTTCTGCCAACAATCGTCAGAAAAATTCATCCTCGTACTTGAGCCCATTAGCTTCAAAATACCGTTCCAACCTTTCCAAATAGGCTTCGAAACTTTCCTCACTTTCCTCGAAGTGAAAAGCCTTGCCTAACGCCATCTTCGGTGCTAGCTTTTCTACACAGGCTGTCTCGACGGAGCTAGCACTTTTTTGCTCGCTCTGTTCCCTTTCAGACAAAAACTCTGGTACCTCATTGCCAATCTGTTGCATCCCCGGTTAAAGGAAGCTGCTCTTTTTAGTTCTTGCAAAGAGAAACTTAATATCACAAAGACGGTTTATTTCCAGCATGACAGCGGATACAACATAGCCTGTTCCAAGCTGAGTCCATCTGCACCCGCTCACAGGTAACACACTTGAATACTCTGGCCAACAACCTATTAAGCTAAGCGCATATAATCAGATACATATTTCCAATATAACGTACTGAACACGTGCATACCATTTTAACCAGATGTGCACAATAACATGCTGCTTATCTCTCAAACACTATAAGTCAGTGCTCCATATTCATATCTTTCCATTTTCCAGAATAATTTTATTCCCTTTTAATGTTGTACTCGTAATCCATGTGAAATGCACTTGAAATAAACTCTGGCTTGATTACTAACATATAACTTTTTTCCTGACTGTAAAACAAAGATTATTCAGTTGGTGAAGATCAGATGATGTTGGGTTGTCTTTTTGCTCCTAGGCGTGTAACGAGCTGGGTCAGATCTGGATGGAGTCAGGTGTGAGTGGGAATGCTGTGCCTGGGCACATCCCGCTCATCATACTCGGGGAGAACCCCTGCTTCACAGCATGTCACAATACACACACTTACTCTATAAGCAATTGTTTTCTATTTAATCAATATAAATGTCTGTAGACTCATAACACAAGATTTGGTGGCCTGTGTGGTTATTGCCGCAGACCCTGGCACACGTATGGCCTAGTCTACTAGAGGTTGCATCAGTTAGAATCCGACCCACCGGCCTTCTCTGGCAACCTGTCCTACATTTAATGTCTCCTTTTCCCTCTCCTTTACCCTTATCTCAATAAAATAAATAAAACCTGTCAAATAAACAGTACCAGTCAAAAGTTTGGACACATCTACCCATTCCAGGGTTTTTCTTTATTTGTATTATTTTCTACCTTGTAGAATAATAGTGACGACATCAAAACTATGAAATAACACATATGGAATCATTTAGTAACCAAAAAAGTGTTTAACAAATCAAAATATATTTTATATTTGAGATTTTTCAAAGTAGCCACCCTTTGCCTTGATGATAAATATAACCTTTTGATAACCCTTTGCTATGAGACTCGAAATTTAGCTCAGGTGCATCCTGTTTCCATTGATCATCCTTGAGATGTTTCTAAAACTTGATTGGAGTTCAATTGATTGGCCATGATTTGGAAAGGCACTCACCTGTCTATAGAAAGTCCCACAGTTGACAGCGCATGTCAGAGCAAAAACCAACGCATGTGGTCAAAGGAATTGCCCGTAGAACTCTGGGGAGTACCAAAGTACCCAAAACATTTCTGCAGCATTGAAGGTCCCCAAGAACACAGTGGCCTCCATCATTCTTAAATGGAATTAGTTTGGAACCACCAAGACTCTACCTAGAGCAATCGGGGGAAGAAGGGCCTTGGTCAGGGAGGTGACCAAGAACCCGATGGTCACTCTGACAGAGCTCCAGAGTTCCTCTGTGGAGATGGGAGAACCTTCCAGATGGATAACCATCTCTGCAGCACTCTGCCAATCAGGCCTTTATGGTGGAGTGGCCAGACAGAAGCCACTCCTCAGTAAAAGGCTCATGACAGCCCACTTGGAGTTTGCCAAAAGGCACCTAAAGTTTCTCTGGTTGGATGAAACCAAGATTGAACTCTTTGGCCTGAATGCCAAGCGGCATGTGTGGAGAAAACCTGGCACCATCCTTACGGTGAAGCATGGTGGTGGCAGCATGATGCTGTGCAAATGTTTTTTAGCGTCAGGGTCTGGGGGACTAGTCAGGATCAAAGGAAAGATGAACGGATCAAAGTATAGGGAGATCCTTGATGAAAGCATGCTCCAGAGCGCTCAGGACCTCAGACTGGGGTGAAGGTTCACCTTCCAACAGGACAATGACCCTAAGCACACAGCCAAGACAATGCAGGAGTGGCTTCGGGACAAGTCTCTGAATGTCCTTGAGTGGCCTAGCCAGAGCCCGGACTTGAACCCAGTCAAACATCTCTGGAGAGAACTGCAAACAGCTGTGCAGCGATGCTCCCCATCCAACTCCCCAAATACAGCTGTGCCAAGTAGCATCATACCAAAGACGACTCAGGGCTGTATTCGCTGCCACAGGTGCTTCAACAAAGTACTGAGTAAATGGTCTGAATGCTTATGTAAATGTGTTATTTCAGATTATTTTAATAAATTAAAAATCCCGGCTCAGAGGAAGGCTCCGGCCATGGAGCGGGACTGGACGCCGTGCCTGGACTGGGCACTGGCGCAGAGAAAGGCTCCTGCCATGGAGCGGGACTGGACGCCATGCCTGGACTGGGCACCATCGCTGGAAGCTCTGGACTGTGAAACGTTGCTGGAGGTTCCGGGCTGGAACGCAAAACCCATCGGTCCTTGTCACGGATGTGCTATTATAGCAGATGACCACACTGGGTTCCACTCCTATCAGCTAAAAACAAGAAGAAGCGGCTCCAGTGGGCACACGATCGCCAACACTGGAGAATTGAGGAGTGAAAAAACATTGTCCTCTGAAACTAATTGAGCAACGTTTGAACGACACACCTTGTAGATTCCATGCCCAGAAAAATTCTGGCTTTTCTGGAGGCAAAGGAGGCAAATCTAATACTTGCTCCAACCAAGTATTAGATTTGTGTACCTAATAACCTGGCCACTGAGTGTATATTTGTGGGGTTTTATTACTTTATTGAGATGAGGGTAAAGTATAGGGAAAATGAGACATGAAAGGTAGGACAGGTTGCCAGAGAAGGGCAGTGAGTCTGATTCGAACTGGTGTAGACTCTAGTAGACATTAGCTTAACTGTTTTTCTAAAACACGTTTCAGCTAACTGACTTCAGTTTTCACTTTAAAAAGTTCTAAAGCTGAATAGTTTATCCCCTCTCCATGTAATCTATAGTATGCATCTCTTTAGGAGATATACAGTACTTTAATGTTTAGCACTGATTCTCATTATTTTACAATTCAATATCACCCTAACATCTTCAATCCACTTCAAGTTGTGGAATTTCCACTTCAACATGTAAGTTATGCAACAGCCATACCAGAAATGGACTATGTTATTCGTGAGAAATGTAAAATGTTGAGGATAGCTCAGATAAGTTGATGAAATTGTCTGATTTATTATGGAAGTGTCACGGCTGTCAAAAGGAGAGGACCAAGGTGCAGTGTGTGTGTAGTTCCACATTTTATTTACTCTGTGAAACTATGCAATACATCAAATAACAGAATAGACAAAACAACAAACCGTGCCGCAGAGTACAAACAAACACTACTCAAAAATAATCACCCACAAATCCCAGGAAGAAAAATCCCTACTTAAGTATGATCTCCAATTAGAGACAACGAGGACCAGCTGCCTCTAATTGGAGATCATCCCAAACAAACCAACATAGAAATACAAAAACTAGAACCTAAGAACATAGAAATAGAACACATAGAATTAACCCCCCTGTCACGACCTGACCTAGTCTACCATAGAAAATAACAGCTTACCATGGTCAGGACGTGACAGGAAGAGCTGGAAATGTGTCTTGAATTCAACACAAATATCGAAGTGATTAAACCAATCTATCAATTTGAGATTAAAGAGGTACCCCGTGGAGATAGTCACAGTGTGAAACACAGGGAAGAATTGTTCTTATTATTCAAGTGAACATTTGCTTTGTTTTATCTCAACAAGGCCTCTTCAGCAGAAGTGTGTGTGGTTATTATGTAATCTAAAGTCCCCATCTGTGTGTGTGTGCATGCATCTCTGTCTGCGTGTCTGTGTCTATGTGTTTGTGAAAGCCTATGTGACATCTTCTCCTATTTGAGGTTAATATTAATACAGCATCTGTTATTCCGAAGATATTTTTGTTTTCTGAATGTACCTTAGAATTATCAATCCAATATGGATGCCTACACCGGGGGGCCACAAAGGACCCTGCAGACTTTAATTCCCCATCTGTCTACTGTTGATCAGACACACTCCAGGTCCACTCACTCCTCTTCACCAGTGAACCATAATGGATCCTTTTATATCCAACGTGTCCGACTCATAATGACCATACGAGATGGATGGAGCTGCAGTTGCACTATACTGGGGATGGCTCAGTGGAGAGTGCTTCTTTGTCCATTTAACCTAATTTAAAGGCTCATAGATATGATGGCTTCTTCCTGGAGAGTCCCAGTGGAGACTGTATTGGATTTTAGTGGAGATGTGAGGCTGTAAGGCACAAACATAGAAGATATATCTTAAGGTTTGGGGAGATCATTTGTTTTCTTTTTAATACACTTCCCACTAGGCACACACAGGTTGAATCAATGTTGTTTCCACGTCATTTCAATTAAATTACGTTGAACCAATGTGGAATAGATGTTAATTGACAACTGTGCCCAGTGGGTGGGGTGTATATAGTTAATTCCTGTGTTTGTAGCAGATGGCTAGCTGGTTGATGGCTTATAGTTAAATATGTATTTTCACCATTGTTACCGGTAGAATTGTAAAGTAAACTGGTGAGAAAACAGCACAAGCCCTCCTGAAAATGTTTTAGATAAAAGTCCCTAACGGAGAGAGTGTTGCTATTGCACATAACAGCCATACTAGAACCCCATGCCTACAATCCTTTTTAGTTCTATGGTAATGGAGTCAGCGCTGAAAATAACATTTAACAAGGTGCAGACAAAATAATTGTAACTTGAGAAAGTTGCACACTCTAGTCTATATTACAGTAACCCCAAATACTGTATTTATTGCATGACTGAACCGACAATTCAGTTTCGGCACACACACACACACACACACACACACACAGACGATTTATGATAATAAACACATGAAGTTATTGAGGTTATTGTATTCCAACATACAGGCAGCATTTTGCATTACAGCACACATGAACAAATCCAGAACAGACACCATGTACTGTTTCCATTCCATTGCTTCCAAAATGCTGTCCTATAATAGCCACCTGTGGCAACTGTAGTTGGAGTCCCACCGCCATGCTCAGTGCTCGTGCACAGTGATGGTGCTGAACAACAAAGCCCATCCTCAGTCTCATCAGGGTACAGTAATGAACACAGCCCTGGTTCTGTTTGTCTTTGTGCCATTCCCTGTTGCTCCGTTTAAATTGTCAACATCACTGCTCAAATGTGGCATTTGAAGCGAATGATTACTTTGAACTTCTATCTGTTCAACAAGGGAGTCTTTGTTCGACGCCCACCAGGGGAGTTGGGAAATAGACACATGACAGAGTCCCCAAGCGTCAGGATTCAAAGCAGTGCTTTGATGGCTCAAACACTCTACCATTACCTTTCTCCTCAAGGAAGACCATGGGAGATGTAATTTAACATAGAGACACTAAGGCTTCTAGGCCCATATGGAGTGGAGTGGCTAGGCAGGGCTCATAGGAGGCGCTGCGTTTTATTAATATTTTTGTATGTACTGGAAATTGTAGAATTGTACATGGCTCACTGCATGGGCCAACTCAGAATGCTTAGAACTCTGGAGATTCACCGGACAGGCCGGAACGTTCCACAGCGGGTCTTTAGGAAGGTTCTCTCAGCAAAAATAGGACGCCTCGGCAGAGAAAACTGTGATTGGAGTGAAAGTTGCAACCTAGAATTTGATTGGAGTGAAAGTTGCAACCTAGAATTTGATTTAATTGCGTGTTGTTGTGGTTAATTGTTGTGCACACACATAGTTTACTTGGCCTCACAGCCTTTGGTTTTGGTCTGTGTGGAACAAGTGTTAGCCCACTGAGCTAAAGCACACAGGGGCTAAGGCACATCTGTCACGTCCTGACCCTAGTAAGATGTCATTTTCTATAGTAGAGTAGGTCAGGGTGTGACAGGGGGTGTTTTGTGTTTTTCTATGTTTTCTATTTCTATGTTTGTGTTCTAGGTTTTCTATTTCTATGTTGGTTTATTTTGGGTTGATCTCCAATTGGAGGCAGCTGGTCCTCGTTGCCTCTGATTGGAGATCATATTTAAGTAGGGGTTTTTCTTCCTGGGTTTTTGTGGGTAGTTGTTTTCCGTTTTGTCAAGTGTACCTGACGGAACTGTTGGCTGTCGTTTTGTTGTTTTGTTTCAGTGTTTCATTAAAAGTAAACATGAGCACTTCACACGCCGCACCTTGGTCTCCTTTATACGACCCACGTTACAGAACTACCCACCATGACTGGATCAAGCGGCGTGCCCCGGGCAGAAATGGACACCTGGTTACATACGGAGTGGATGGAGAGGAGGAACTGGACTTGGGGCCAGGTAATCGATAGATATCGGAGCCTACCTGGGAAGAACGAGAGGCACACGGGTAGTTTGGCTGGGCCAGGGGTGAGGCCTGAGTCAACTCCCAGTGCTTTTTGTGGTAAGCATGTGCCTGCCTCTCGCACTCTCTCTCCAGTGCGCCTCCATAGCACAGTACGTCCTGTGCCTGCTCCTCGCGCTCTCCCTCCAGCGTGCCTCCAGAATCCAGTACGTCCTGTGCCTGTTCTTCGCACTCTCCCTCAAGTGCACATCCATAACCCAGTACGGCCGGTGCCTGCTTTGAGCAGTCGGTCCACAGTGCATCTCCCCAGTCCGGTGAGACCGGTTCAAAAGCCTCCAGTTATAATCGATGGTCCGACGCCTGTAGAGATGACCCATGGCACTAAGCCTCTAGTGATGATCCATGACCCGGAACCTGAAGAAATAATCCTTGGCAAAAAGCCTGGAGGGATAATAAATGATCCGGAGCCTGTAGGGATAAACCATGGCACGAAGCCTGTAGGAATAATCCATGGCCCGGCACCTGTAGAGATAATCCACGGTAAGAAGCCTCCATTGATGATCCTTGGCGCGGAACCTGTAGAGATGATCCATGGCATGGAGCCAGCAGCAACGGTCACTAGTCCGGAACCTATTATGACGCCTCCCAGTCCGGAGCCTCCGGCGGCGGTCCGCAGCCCGGACCCTCCGGCGGCGGTCCGCAGCCCGGAGCCTCCGGCGGCGGTCCGCAGCCCGGAGCCTCCGGCGGCGGTCCGCAGCCCGGAGCCTCCGGCGACGCTCTTCAGTCCGGAGCCTCCGGCGGCGGCCTGCAGCCCGGAACCTCCAGCGGCGACCTGCAGCCCAGAACCTCCAGCAATGATCTACAGTCCGGTTCCTTCAACGACGATCCACAGACAGGTGGTAATAAAGCAGAAGGATCAGCGGGTGGAGCAGGGAGTACGCCCCGAACCGGAGCCGCCTCCTATGCTGGAGGTTAAGGTTATGGGGACTGCATTTGAGCCGCCATAGACAACTATCACCCTCCGTACCCTCCCTTTTGTTTTGTGTTTTTTTGGGGGGGTTTTGTTGCATTCAGAGTCTGCACCTTTGGGGGGGGGCGGTACTGTCACGTCCTGACCCTAGTAAGATGTCATTTTCTATAGTAGAGTAGGTCAGGGCATGACAGGGGGTGTTTTGTGTTTTTCTATGTTTTCTATTTCTATGGTTGTGTTCTAGGTTTTCTATTTCTGTTGTTTTTTGGGGTTGATCTCCAATTGGAGGCAGCTGGTCCTCGTTGCCTCTGATTGGAGATCATATTTAAGTAGGGGTTTTTCTTCCTGGGTTTTTGTGGGTAGTTGTTTTCCGTTTTGTCAAGTGTACCTGATGGAACTGTTGGCTGTCATTTTGTTTTGTGTCAGTGTTTCATTAAAAGTAAATATTAGCACTTCACACGCCGCACTTTGGTCTCCTTTATACGACCCGCATTACAACATCTTAGGTCTCAGGCAAGATTATTTAATGGGTTGTTTAACGTAATGGGTGCCTTTTTATATTAAGTAAAAATTATGCACCAATATTTAATTTTTAAATCCTGTTACATTAAATTAAGTGCACTTTAATAAAAAACACATGGAGAATTCAATAAATCCGATTTTCTTATATGAATAGAGGTTTGCTAAAGTACAAAAAGGCAGCATTTTGACATGTCCCTTTGTCATACCCTGTGTCAATTCTAGGGAGATTTCAACCAACTTAATCCAAAGATTCTACAAGTTTCACCATCATTGTAAAGGCATAGTTATTTTTCTGCTTTGACAAAGACATTTGTGAAGATGATTATTTATATTAATGTGGTTAGTGATGCATTTATGTCTGTCCCTCATTTTAAGGCCAACCCTGTTATAAAAACTATTTACCCCTTTAATATAATGGACCATTCCACCAAGTTAAATGATTCACAGCAGGTGACATCGCTTGGATCCTCTGAACAGCATGGTGAGAAAGGAAAACTTGAATTTGATTTGACTTTCATTATGTGTGGAACATAGTGTATGTACAGTATAATTGGGAGAATGTGGTCCCATTCTCTTCACCACAAGAGGAGTAACGGCCAATACTCACCTAAAACCTCAGCCCTGTTATGTTCAAACCTGTTAGAGGCCCAATGGTAACTTTATCGGTTTGATTTTATACTGTGAGTTTATTTGTTTAAGGGATACTTGATCAATGAGAAAAGGTTGGATTTATCTCAAACATGGTTTTAAATAATAGTTAGGCACTTACATACATAAGTGTCTGTAACCGGGTTGACAAACAGTGTAGTACACGTGCAGATAAAATGCTCCTAGTTCATAGGATTTTGATGCCTGATAAAGATATCCACCATGCAATTGAACGTTGAAAGAAGAGATATTTTAAAGATCATTTCTTAAAAGTTTGCATGTCCAAAAGGCATGTGGAATGACCCTAATATTGAATGAAAACTAAATCATAACTTTGGGTACAGTGCCTAAACTAGTGCCTAAGTATTCACCACATTTATCATTACAATAAAATGTGAGAAAAGTTCAAGGGGGGGAATACATATGTGATTCCCAAATAGACCTTGGTTGACACTTTTATCAGTGGCTAAGTGCATTTCTCCGTCTGAATCAAAAGCACTGGGGCTTTTTCATGTCAAGGTTAATTCAAACGCTCTGTGATGATGATGATACAAAGAAAACTACAAATGCATTTTTAAACAAATACATTCTTTTAAATGCTAAACATTCCGGCTATGCATTTACATTCTATGCTCTCACCATTCAGTGTGATACTATCGCCACTTTGTTTTCCGCCATGATGTGAGACGGAAAGACATGCGTGTGCCTGACTGTAGAAACAAAACGTGGTTATGGCAGGCTTGACTTGTGTCTTTTCTACAAGTGTTCCCTCCAACACACATCTCTCTCTTTTTATCTCTCTCCTGGCCCCGATAGGCATATCACATATACCTCCCTCTTTCACCTGATAGCTGTTCAGTCACTCTTCTTTCTTTCTCTCTTTCTCTCCTCGATAGCATCACAGTCCCTCTCTCTATTTGTCTTCCTACCTCTCTCTGTCTCTCTCTCCCTCTGTCTCTTCAACCTGGTTAGCGTTTCAGACACACTCAGTATTCTTGTCAGCAGAGGAGCTGTCAGCAGCATTTACACACATTACCAGGGTGAAAAGAGGTAGGTTGAGGTACAATGTTGTGCAGTGGTTCATGGCAGTTGGTATCAAGATGCTGTCAGAATCGAAAAAAGTGGCCCCTTTGTGAGAGTCCCACGGAGATATGGGCTTAGGCAGGCTGAATTGTCAATGGATTCAATGAGTCGTTGCATTAAATGGCAGACCAACTCAGAGGAAATATAGTGCAACGTTTTCTGTACAGTCAAAGTTTAAACTTGTCTCTGCTCACTGCAGTGAAGTGTTGAACAGTGTTGTAGCTGAAACTGTAATATGATATCTAGTGGCGTGTATTCATGAATGTCAAGGAAATCCAGGATTCCCCAAAACATTGACCAATATTTGTTTTATTTTTATAAACCATACCCCTCTCTCTCTCTACGTGTAGGCCATCTATCTGATGCTGTCTGATCCAAACGAGTATGACATTGTTGCTGCCCTTAGTATTAAAGGCAAGGGAAGCCAGTGAGCATCTGGCCTCCCTTGACAAAAAAAGTTAACAAAAATTTGCCAATAGCTCAACTTAGTGAATGATCCTGTTACACCCCAAATACGTTTCAAGGGAAGCCAGCTTGGATTTGAAGCCAGGGGGTTGGCATTTCTCTATAAGTAGGGTGAGTCAACATGTTTTTCTACTTGCACGAACGCGCACACACACGCACACAGAAATCAGAACCATGGACAGCCACATCATTTTTAGGGGGCGCTTGGCTTCCCCAGTGATTTTACCCACGCACTGCTATCCACATTAATCAAGGTGCTAAATTAACACTTCCTTCTCAAACCAATGACAACTCCTGTGATTCATATGACATTAATAATTCAGTAAGCCCAGCTGATGTATTAATGACCCCTAGGACCTATTGATGTGGTAATTGATTCTGTCCCAAGTGATTCAGTTTGACTCAGCAGATGTATTCTGTCCCAAGTGATTCAGTTTGACTCAGCAGACTGATTCTGTCCCAAGTGATTCAGTTTGACTCAGCAGACTGATTCTGTCCCATGTGATTTTATCAGCTTAGTATGGCACGTTGACTCAGTTACAAATTCATGAGGTCTAAGATTATTGTATGAATTGAATGACAATAGACCTACTGTATAGGAAATCTATATCCTGTCCTGATAAAAGCATTAAAGGCCCAGTGCAGTATATTTCCAAACTATTACATTTTAGTCATTCAGCAGATGCTCTTATTCAGAACGATTTACAGCAGCAATTATGGGTTAACCTGTTATGGCTAGGGGGCAGTATTTTCACGGCTGGATAAAAAACGTGCCCGATTTAATCTGGTTACCACTCCTACCCAGTAACTAGAATATGCATATACTTATTACATATGGATAGAAAACACCCTAAAGTTTCTAAAACTGTTTGAATGGTGTCTGTGAGTATAACAGAACTCATTTGGCAGGCAAAAACCTGACAAGGTTTCAGGCAGGAAGTGGCCTGTCTGACAAGGTGTCGTTCTTCTTGTCTCTGTTTATTGAAGAGTGAGGATCTTAGCTGTCCCGTGACACTTCCTACGGCTGCCATAGGGTCTCAGAAGGCGGTAAAAAGCTGAATCGTGGCTTTGCAGGCTCTGGCTGAAACAAAGTAGCGTGTTTGGGTAGTGGCTGGTTACAGTACTGTGAGACTCAGGCGCGTGCCTGCGTCGACCGAATGCTTTGTTTTCTTTCCTCTGTTTAGCTAAAAGGAGATTCCCGGTCGGAATATTATCGCTTTTTTACGAGAAAAATGGCATAAAAATTGATTTTAAACAGCGGTTGACGTGCTTCGAAGTACGGTAATGGAATATTTCGATTTTTTTTGTCACGAATTGCGCCACGCGCGCGACCCTGATTTACCATTTCAGATAGTGTCTGGGACGCATGAACAAAACGCCGCTATTCGGATATAACGATGGATTATTTTGGACCAAACCAACATTTGTTATTGAAGTAGCAGTCCTGGGAGTGCATTCTGACGAAGACAACAAAAGGTAATGAAACTTTTATAATAGTAAAGCTGATATTGGTGAGTGCTAAACTTGCCGGGTGTCTAAATAGCTAGCCCGTGATGCCTGGGCTATGTACTTAGAATATTGCAAAATGTGCTTTCACCAAAAAGCTATTTTAAAATCGGACATATCGAGTGCATAGAGGAGGTCTGTATCTATAATTCTTAAAATAATTGTTATGCTTTTTGTGAACGTTGATCGTGAGTAATTTAGTAAAATGTTAGCGAATTCCCCGGAAGTTTGCGGGGGGTATGCTAGTTCTGAACGTCACATGCTAATGTAAAAAGCTGGTTTTTGATATAAATATGAACTTGATTGAACAAAACATGCATGTATTGTATAACATAATGTCCTAGGGTTGTCATCTGATGAAGATCATCAAAGGTTAGTGTTGCATTTAGCTGTCTTCTAGGTTTTTGTGACATTATATGCTAGCTTGAAAAATGGGTGTCTGATTATTTCTGGCTTGGTACTCTGCTGACATAATCTAATGTTTTGCTTTCGTTGTAAAGCCTTTTTGAAATCGGACAGTGTGGTTAGATAAAGGAGAGTCTTATCTTTAAAATGCTGTGAAATAGTCATATGTTTGAAAAATGGAAGTTTTTGTATTTTAGAGGAGTTTGTATTTCGCGCCACGCCCATCATTGGATAATGGAGCAGGTGTTCCGCTAGCGGAACGTCTAGATGTAAGAGGTTAAGTGCCTTGCTCAAAGGCACATCAACATATTTCTCATCTAGCCGGTGTGGTGGCTAATTTCTGCATTACCAAATGAGGAGAGTTACAAACTTCACACACTAGTCAGAGTTATACTTAAACTACATCTTTAATAATAAGAGCTTTGCAATAGCACTTGACTTTCAATGATGCGCCATTGAAAGTGACAACACAAAAGTACAAAAGATCTTTTATAGCCAAGATACACCCCTCTCAACCTACATGACGAACAACAGATACATAGAATGGTCACAAGGTTAAGATATGTATGAAAGCTATCTATAAAACATAGCAGACAGCAATTGCTGTGTCAACAGTTTTCATTGTATAGACCAGTTTCTGGTCCTCCTACTCCAAACTGGAACCGCCTCTCCCTGGTACGGTATAGAACAGAACCATTAGCTCATGTTCTCTGGAATGCTCTTTATGCTTTATTACCCAAAGACATTGTAAATCTCCTCTGTCAGTGCTATCTCATAGAGGCCCATCCTCAGTAAAACACACACACACACACACACACACACACACACACAATAGTTAACAGAATACTCTATTCTGTCGAATAAAACAAACATTATAATACAATACAAGCATTATAACATAATCTTGCAATTTTCCATGACATCTCCCCCATTTTGAGAATCTTCTCAACTTAAAAGAAAATTACAATATTTAAGAACATTCATTCACATAGAAAATACATATTCTACATAAACCAAAAATCACAAAACAATAACTCATTGCATGGGGTTCCTGCACATGACCAGCTTCCACAACACTAACTCAGCCTCATTCAAACCCCCAACACATTTTCTAAGCACTCTAGCAATTTGTCTGGGAAGGTTATGATACACAGTCACCTGCACGAACCCACGAAGAAAAACAAAAAATGCATACAGTTTATGAGATTCAAAGCTATATTTTCCATAGACAGTGAAAAGCGCATATTTAATGCATAATGCAGTGCTTGCAACAATGGAGTTTAATAAAATAAGCATTAGTTATGTATCACACTCCAATGGATCAGCATAGTATGTTGGAAATAACTAATCCCAGAAACTAAAATAACATATCTTGTTGTATAAATCCAGGTAGTGACTCCTAGTTAAAATAAAATGTATCCCCTTGGTGCCTAATGAACATGACCCAAGACAAGCATCAGGATTCCACTATTCATAAGGCAATGCCTATAGATCAAATAGATTAGGATCATTTTCACTCTCCAGATCAGAGTTCACCCATGTCATTCACCATGGCATGCTTATAATAGCGTCAACATCTTTAGTTCATAACAACAATCAAAACAATCAATCCCTAATACTTTAATTTCTTCACTCATATAGATATTAACCTACTCAACTCAAATAAATCCTTCAGTTTTAAAAATCATTCAATTTCCAAATAAAATCATAATTAGAACCCAGTTAATTATCCAACCAAAATGTTAAAATGACATTGCTCAGTGATTCAAATTGATCCTATCACTCAAAGAAAAAACTCAATTTAAACACACATCAACATTGGCAGAATGTACATTTATATTAACATCCAGTATAATTATCCCATAATTCTACAATTAACTTATTTTTTATCACGATTATAATACAGATCAGTATCTCAATGCATTCTTAATCCAAATTACTATAATTTTACGTGGTGTAGACCTCTACAATCAACCTGATGCCCCAAAAGTCTAAACAGTTTTGGGCACAGTTGACCAAACCCCTCCTCCAGGCACTGATTCTTCTGGCGTCCTTTTCGTTCTTCTTCAGATAGCTTTAAAGTTCAAATTGAATTGCCCATGATAATGTCCCAATTTCAATGTTTCACCTTAGACGCCATCGCCTTTACCACCCATTATGTCTTGTCCATTCGTCAACCAGTATAACAGCAACATTAGAGAAGTTCAGAATAGATCTCTCCCAATGCTCACTCCACGTGGACTCCTCTCACACTCCTGAGAAAAACATGAGAGAAAAGCAGTTGACAACTTAGATCAGATACTGTACACCGATTTCTGTCTCGGCCATTTCTCTCGGTAGAAATGGTGCGGACAGGGCCGTATTCAACGCCTTTGTCACTCTTCTTCAGACAGTTAGAGGGGGTTTGGTGTAAAATAGTCATATGTTTGAGAAATTGAAGTAATAGCATTTCTAAGGTATTTGAATAACGCGCCACAGGATTCCACTGGCTGTTACGTAGGTGGGACGATTTCGTCCCCCCGACCCTGATTATTTTGAACCAAACCAACATTTGTTATTGAAGTAGCAGTCCTGGGAGTGCATTCTGACGAAGAACACCAAAGGTAATCAAACTTTTCTAATAGTAAATCGGAGTTTGGTCAGGGATAAACTTGGTGGGTGTCTAAATAGCTAGCCGTGATGGCTGGGCTATCTACTCAGAATATTGCAAAATGTGCTTTCACCGAAAAGCTATTTTAAAATCGGACACCTCGATTGCACAAAGGAGTTCTGTATCTATAATTCTTAAAATAATTGGTATGTTTTTTGTGAACGTTTATCGTGAGTAATTTAGTAAATTCACCGGAGGTTTGCGGGGGGTATGCTAGTTCTGAACGTCACATGCTAATGTAAAAAGCTGGTTTTTGATATAAATATGAACTTGATTGAACAAAACATGCATGTATTGTATAACATAATGTCCTAGGTGTGTCATCTGATGAAGATCATCAAAGGTTAGTGCTGCATTTAGCTGTGGTTTTGTTTTTTGTGACATTATATGCTAGCTTGAAAAATGGGTGTCTGATTATTTCTGGCTGGGTACTCTGCTGACATAATCTAATGTTTTGCTTTCGCTGTAAAGCCTTTTTGAAATCGGACAGTGTGGTTAGATAAAGGAGAGTCTTGTCTTTAAAATGCTGTGAAATAGTCATATGTTTGAAAAATGGAAGTGTTTGTAATTTTGAGGAATTTGTCATTCGCGCCACGCCTATCATTGGATATTGGAGCAGGTGTTCCGCTAGCGGAACGTCTAGATGTAAGAGGTTAAGGATCACCCACACAGGATTGGTCAGATGTCCACAAAGAACTGGTCAGATGTCCACACAGAACATCAGAACATAATTGAAAGGTTACCCACACAGAGTCAACCTACCCCGCTCACACAGAACGCTCCTGCAAAGATTACCTAGTGGTCCCAAAACAAAATACTCACACAGAGTAACCCACGGCATACCTGGCTAGCACATTTAAAATAATTGGAATTCACCACCTCTGAGGGTCACTTAGACAGTCACACAGACACTTTCAGAACAAGGTCCTTCTTCCAATAGGGCTTCACCAAGTACCGTGTTTCACACAGAACACACAGTCACCCTGGCCCCTCACCCCCACAGACCACACCAATCCCCACTGTGATCAATTCAGTGTCAGGACGGCTCTAGGTCACCCACGACCGACCAATGATAGGTGTCTTTGAGTCGACTGACTCTCAGATCATCCTCCACTGACTCGGCCCTGCTTACGCCTCCAAGGTGCCCCCCTCACAAAGGAATACACACTCAGAGCTCACGTAACACAGGCTTTTCTAAAAACTCGACTTCAAGTGTGGTTTGCTCACCTCTTTCTTTAAAATAAACTAAGTTCGAGAAGTGGTATCCACTCGGCTCGCTGCCTCTCAGATCAAAGGTGGGTCCATCTGCTTCGTTCCTGAAGTGTGGTTTCCCTGAGATCCCAAGTTTGAGGGATCCCTCGTGCACGATTTGCCCAGATCGTCGGGAGCGGTAACCAAGTGAAGATTCACATCCCATCCTCGTCGCCAAATGTGGTGGCTAATTCCTGCATTACCAAATGAGGAGAGTTAACTTCTTGGGGCTATGTGGGACGCTAGCGTGCCACCCGTGGTGCACCCTATCAACAGCAGGTGCATTTCAAGAGCGGCAAATTTGAAACCAAATAAATGTCAAAATTCAAATTTTTCAAACATACAACTATCTTACACCCTTTGAAAGATAAACATCTCCTTAATCTAACCACGTTGTCCGATTTCAAAAAGGTTTTACGGCGAAAGCATAAAGTTAGATTATGTTAGGAGAGTACATTGACAATAGCTGTGTGTAATGTTTTGTCAATTCAAAGACAGGGTCACCAAAAACCATAAAACCAGCTAAAATGATGCACTAACCTTTTACAATCTCCATCAGATGACACTCCTAGGACATTATGTTAGACAATGCATGCATTTTTAGTTCTATCAAGTTCATATTTATATCCAAAAACAGCGTTTTACTATGGCATTGATGTTGAGGAAATCGTTTCCCTCCAATAACCGGCAGTCAAGTCAGCACCACAAATTAACCTGTTAGGGCTAGGGGGCAGCATTGACACGGCTGGATAAAAAACATACCCGATTTAATCTGGTTACCACTCCTACCCAGTAACTAGAATATGCATATACTTATTACATATGGATAGAAAACACCCTAAATTTTCTAAAACTGTTTGAATGGTGTCTGTGAGTATAACAGAACTCAAATGGCAGGTCAAAACCTGAGAGATTCCTTTACAGGAAGTGGCCTGTCTGACCATTTGTTGAACTTCTTTTCCATCTCTATCATTTACTAAGGATCTCTGCTCTAACGTGACACTTCCCACGTCGTCCATAGGCGCTCAGAGCCCGGGAAAAAACAGAATGTCGTCATTCCAGCCCCAGGCTGAAACACATTATCGCCTTTCTCAAGTGGCCGATCAAGAGACACTGGCTTATGCGCGTGACCCCGACCGCCCCCGCCTTTGGGATTTTTTCCTCTGTTTGCCGAAAAGGAGATTCCCTGTCGGAATATTATCGCTTTTCTACGAGAAAAATGTCGTAAAAATTGATTTTAAACAGCGGTTGACATGCTTCGAAGTACGGTAATGGAATACTTAGAATTTTATTGTCACGAATTGCGCCATGCGCGTGACACTTCTTTACTATTTCGGATAGTGTCTGGAACGCACGAACAAAACGCCGCTATTCGGATATAACGATGGATTATTTTGGACCAAACCAACATTTGTTATTGAAGTAGCAGTCCTGGGTGTGTATTCTGACGAAGACAACAAAAGGTAATGAAACTTTTATAATAGTAAATATGATTATGGTGAGTGCTAAACTTGCCGGGTGTCTAAATAGCGAGCCCGTGATGCCTGGGCTATGTACTTAGAATATTGCAAAATGTGCTTTCACCAAAAAGCTATTTTAAAATCGGACATATCGAGTGCATAGAGGAGGTCTGTATCTATAATTCTTAAAATAATTGTTATGCTTTTTGTGAACGTTTATCGTGAGTAATTTAGTAAAATGTTAGCGAATTCCCTGGAAGTTTGCGGGGGGTATGCTAGTTCTGAACGTCACATGCTAATGTAAAAAGCTGGTTTTTGATATAAATATGAACTTGATTGAACAAAACATGCATGTATTGTATAACATAATGTCCTAGGGTTGTCATCTGATGAAGATCATCAAAGGTGAGTGCTGCATTTAGCTGTCTTCTGGGTTTTGGTGACATTATATGCTGGCTTGAAAAATGGGTGTCTGATTATTTCTGGCTTGGTACTCTGCTGACATAATCTAATGTTTTGCTTTCGTTGTAAAGCCTTTTTGAAATCGGACAGTGTGGTTAGATTAACGAGAGTCTTGTCTTTAAATGGCTGTAAAATAGTCATATGTTTGAGAAATTGAAGTAATAGGATTTTTAAGGTTTTGAAAATCGCGCCACAGGATAGCAGTGGCTGTTACGTAGGTGGGACGAATTCGTCCCGCCTAGCCTAGAGAGGTTAAATAATTAAAATTAGAAAACATTGGTAAAATATTACATTGTCATTTAAAGAATTATAGATTTACATCTCTTGAACGCAATCAACTTGCCAGATTTAAAAATAACCTTACTGGGAAATCACACTTTGCAATAATCTGAGCACTGCGCCCAGAAAAATACGCGTTGCGATACAGACTAGCCGCCATGTTGGGGAGATCTAAAATCGAAAATACTATGTAAATAATCCATTACCTTTGATTCTCTTCATCAGATGTCACTTCCCGGAATCCCAGGTCCATAACGAATGTAGTTTTGTTCAAAAAAGCTCATCATTTATATCCAAAAAGATCCGTGTTGTTAGCACATGATCTAAGCCAGCCGGACTTCTCGTCATGAACGAGGGGAAAAAATATATTTACGTTCGTTCAAACATGTCAAATGTTGTATAGCATAAATCATTAGGGCCTTTTTTAACCAGAACATGAATAATATTCAAGGTGGACGAATGCATTCTCTTTTAAAACGTTTTGGAACGAGGGTACCCAACATGACCTCGCGCGCCAGAGTCTAATCGGCCATCACCGTTCCAAGGCTCTTGTTCGGTCAGATCTCATAGTAGAAGATTCAAAACACTTTGTAAAGGCTGGTGACATCTAGTGGAAGCAATAGGAAGTGCCAAAACATTAATCAGCCCCTGTGTGTTTCAATGGCATAGCCTTAAAGGTAATTCAACACATCAGGTATCCACTTCCTGTCAGAAAATGTCTCAGGGTTTTGCCTGCCAAATGAGTTCTGTTATACTCACAGACACCATTCAAACAGTTTTAGAAACTTTAGGGTGTTTTCTATCCATATTTAATAAGTATATGCATATTCTAGTTACTGGGTAGGATTAGTAACCAGATTAAATCGTCTACGTTTTTTTATCCAGCCGTGAAAATACTGCCCCCTAGCCCCAACAGGTTAAAAACTTCACACACCAGTCAGTTATACTTAAACTACATCTTTAATAATAAGAGCTTTGCAATAGCACTTGACTTTCAATGATGTGACATTGAAAGTGACAACACAAAAGTACAAGATCTTTTATAGCCAAGATACACCCCTCTCAACCTACATGACGAACAACAGATACATAGAATGGTCACAAGGTTAAGATTTGTATGAAAGATATCTATAAAACATAGCAGACAGCAATTGCTGTGTCAACAGTTTTCATTGTATAGACCAGTGTCTGGTCCTTCTACTCCAAACTGGAACCGTCTCTCCCTGGTACGGTATAGAACAGAACCATTAGCTCATGTTCTCTGGAATGCTCTTTAGGCTTTATTACCCAAAGACATCGTAAATCTCCTCTGTCAGTGCTATCTCATAGAGGCCCATCCTCAGTAAAACACACACACAATAGTTAACCTCTCTAGGGTAGGGGGCAGTATTTGCACGGCCGGATAAAAAAAAACGTACCCGATTTAATGTGGTTATTACTACTGCCCAGAAACTAGAATATGCATATAATTGTTTGATTTGGATGGAAAACACCCTAAAGTTTCTAAAACTGTTTGAATGGTGTCTGTGAGTATAACAGAACTCATATGGCAGGCAAGAACCTGAGAAGATTCCTTAAATGAAGTGCCCTCTCTGAGCATTTCTTGGCCTTCTACACTCTCTTTATTGAAAACTGAGGATCTCTGCTGTAACGTGACACTTCCTACGGCTCCCAAAGGCTCTCAGAAGGCGGCAAAACGTTGAAAGATGACTTTGCAGGCCATGGCTGAAAAACAGTAGCGCATTTGGATAGTGGTCGATCAGAGAACAATGAGAAAGGGGGCGCGTGCACGAGCCGACACCATGTTTTTATTTTTTCGTCTTTGAACGAAAACAGGGTTTCCCGGTCGGAATAGTATCGGTTTTTTATGAGAAAAATCGCATAAAAATTGATTTTAAACAGCGGTTGACATGCTTCGAAGTACGGTAATGGAATATTTAGAATTTTTTGGGCACGAAACGCGTCGGGCTCGTCACCCTTCGGATAGTGTCTTGAACGCACGAACAAAACAGAGGATATTTGAACATAACTATGGATTATTTTGAACCAAACCAACATTTTTTATTGAAGTAGAAGTCCTGGGAGTGCATTCTGACGAAGAACAGCAAAGGTAATCCAATTTTTCTTATAGTAAATCTGAGTTTGGTGAGGGCCAAACTTGGTGGGTGTCAAAATAGCTAGCCCGTGATGGCGAGCTATCTACTCAGAATATTGCAAAATGTGCTTTTGCCGAAAAGCTATTTTAAAATCGGACATAGTGATTGCATAAAGGAGTTCTGTATCTATAATTATTAAAATAATTGTTATGTTTTTTGTGAATGTTTATCGTGAGTAATTTAGTAAATTCACAGGAAGTTTGGTGGGTATGCTAGTTCTGAACATCACATGCTAATGTAAAAAGCTGGTTTTTGATGTAAATATGAACTTGATTGAACAAAAAATGCATGTATTGTATAACATAATGTCCTAGGAGTGTCATCTGATGAAGATCATCAAAGGTTAGTGCTGCATTTAGCTGTGGTTTTGGTTTTTGTGACATTATATGCTAGCTTGAAAAATGGGTGTCTGATTATTTCTGGCTGGGTACTCTGCTGACATAATCTAACGTTTTGCTTTCGTTGTAAAGCCTTTTTGAAATCGGACAGTGTGGTTAGATTAACGAGAGTCTTGTCTTTAAAATGGTGTAAAATAGTCATATGTTTGAGAAATTGAAGTAATAGCATTTCTAAGGTATTTGAATATCGCGCCACGGGATTCCACTGGCTGTTGAGTAGGTGGGACGATTTCGTCCCACATACCCTAGAGAGGTTAACAGAATACTCTATTCTCTCGAATAAAACAACCATTATAATACAATACAAGCATTATAACATAATCTTGCAATTTTCCACGACACCGGCTCAGGGTTTCAAAGCGCAAACTTTTCAGTTAATAGCACAATGTACTTAACCGCTAGGCTACCTGCCGCCCCACTATGAGGAAATGATGATAACGCCCTTCTAGAGTAAGAGCTGTTTGAAAAGACTGCCTGATATTTTAGCCTGTTTTGGTGGGAAGGCGCTTTGGTGTGCCTGGTGACATCACCAGGTGGTAAATTAGTTTGTAGACCAATAAGAAAGAGACTTCCAAACCTCTCTGCCAATAACAGCTTGTTTTCAGTTTTCCTCTCCCCACTCAGACCACTCCCAGGCAGTCCTAGAAAAATTCTTGCTTGAGAAATTGCTTTTTGCGAAGAAGCATTTTTTACATTTTTTACCATTTTATTTGAAGACAATCACACTAAGGTACTTGGTGTAATTGTTACCCAGAAATTATACGATATGGAGATAGAAATAGCTGCATTTTAACAGTATTATTCCAACTTCATAGTGTGGGAATGCAGTATATAAAACTCAGGAAATCATGCTTTTGGCTGCACTGGGACTTAAAATATGTAACGTGTCGTAGTGGAGAGAAGACCAAGGTGCAGCGGGAATGTGGATACTCATATTTTTTTTATAAAAACACGCAAAGCATCCACAGGGAAAAACAATAAACAATACTCACAACGACAGGAACAGTTTTGCAGGCTAACCAAACGCAGGGCAAAAACAACTACCCACAAACACAAAGAAAAACACACACCTGTTTATAGGACTCCCAATCAGAGGCAACTAGAAACACCTGCCTCCAATTGAGAGTCCAGCAAACAACCTACACACAACACAAACTTCTGCCACGTCCTGACCAAAACTAATACAATACTCCCTCTGCTGGTCAGGACGTGACAAAATATAATGTCAAAATGTATATTTCAGCCTAAATAGACATACCCAAAATAAATTATTTATTATGTCAGGGCAATACCTAGTTATTGTGGTACCGCCAGAGATATTAAAATCTCCCCATTCTGCAACAAATAGTCATAAATTGCTGAGGTGTAGTCACTTTTGAGGACACAAGCTCAAGTACCCAGTACAAATATGACACAAATATAAAAAAATATGAAAAATCATATTATTTTTTCCTTATAGTGGGGGAATAGGGATCGAAATGATTGAAAAGCATTCTAAATATAGTAACAATGTCACAGTATCCACCGAGGATGGTGCCCCTCCTCGGTCGGGCGGCGCTCGGTGGTCGTCGTCGCCGGTCTACTAGCTGCCACCGATCTATATTTCTGTGTTCTTTGGTTTTTGTCTGCTCTAGCCCGCACCTGTCTGTTGTCTGTCATTAGTGGGGAGGTATTTAGTTTGTTTCTTTGGGTTCGTCTTTGTGCGGGATTGTTTGTTTGTCAGCGGGCAGGTCTGTGTATGTTCTGTGCTTTTTGCACATTTTTCCCCAGCGGATTCTCGCTGGATGAATATTGCATTTGCCGGGCTGTGCCCCGTGTGTATTTTTGTTTTCTCGGGGTTTACTGTGTTCCCGTGTGGTCTCTGGGCGCACTCTATGCCCTTTTGTTACGCCGAGCGGTTTTTCGGTGCAATAAATATATCATTCTACGACACTACTGGACTACGTCTCCTGCGTTTGACTCTGCCCTTTCCTCCTGCCTTAAGGAACCGTGACAGAATCCTGCACCACTAAAATTATGGAGTCAGCAGGAGCGGAAGCACCGTCAGTGGCAGAACAGGTGTCACAGCACGCCAACCTTCTCCACCGCCTGGGCTCGGCGATGGACCAAGTGCTGGCCAGATTGGAGAACTGGGAGAGAGGGACTTCACCCACCGGACCAGCTCCGGTTCCTCAGCCGGCGCCCCTACCGACCCCCCCTGAAGCGGGCGTGAGCGGCATCCGGATTGCGCCACCGAGGGAGTTTGACGGGACAGCTGCAGGATGTAAGGGGTTTTTGCTACAGGTTGAACTCTACCTGGCGACCGTTCACCCCTCTCCCTCCGACGAAGATAAGGTGAGCGTCCTCGTCTCTTGTTTTACGGGTAGAGCCCTGGAATGGGCCAACGCGGTTTGGGATGGCCCAGACTCGGCTCGGGGTGACTACCCGGAGTTCACCCGCCGCTTCCGGGCGGTATTCGATCATCCCCCGGAGGGCAAGGCGGCGGGTGAGCGGTTGTTTCACTTAAGACAGGGGACGAGGAGCGGTCAGGACTTCGCCCTGGAGTTCAGGACTTCGCCCTGGAGTTCAGGACTCTCGCCGCGGGGTCGGGGTGGAATGAGCGGGCCCTGATGGATCATTATCGCTGCAGTCTCCGAGAGGATGTCCGCCGGGAGCTGGCCTGCAGGGACCACGCCATCACACTGGACCAGCTGGTGGATTTATCCATCAGACTGGACAACCTGCTGGCTGCCCGGGGACGTTCCAGTCGGGGCCTGTTCGTTCCACCTCCCAGCCCTCCTGCTCCACAGCCCATGGAGATAGGAGGAGCTGCGTCGAGGAGGACCGGGGGGGGGGGCCTCTCCTGCACCCACTGCGGGTGCAGAGGACACAATGCGGACCGGTGCTGGAGGAGTCCCCCCCGGGAGTTCGGATGGCAGGCAGAGCACTACATCGACCCCCCCAGGTGAGTCAGCACCAGCCACACCCAGAGCCCCCTGTCGACCACCTGTACACTTCAGTTTGTTTTCCCGATTTTTCCCCTCACTTCCAGTATAAGGCACTAGTCGATTCAGGTGCAGCTGGGAGTTTTATGGACCATGGGGTCGCTAAGAGGTTAGGGATTCCCCTGGTTCAGCTGGACCACCCCTTCCCTGTGCACGCCTTAGACAGTCGACCACTAGGGTCCGGCCAAGTGGTGGAGGCTACTGTACCACTGGTTATGGTGACGTGGGGGGGTCATGTGGAACGTATCAGCCTCTTCCTCATTGACTCCCCGGCATTTCCAATGGTACTGGGTATCCCCTGGCTAGCCACTCACAACCCTCAGATTTCGTGGAGGCAGAGGGCTCTTAAGTGTTGGTCGAGGGAGTGCTCAGGTAGGTGTATAGGAGTTCCCATCGGTGCAACCACAGTGGAGAGTCCAGACCAAGTCTCTACCGTGCACATTCCCTCTGAATATGCCAATTTGGCTATCGCCTTCAGTAAGACGAAGGCGACCCAATTACCACCCCATCGACAGGGGGATTGTGCAATAAACCTCCAGGCTGACGCGGTCCTTCCTAAAAGTCACGTGTATCCTCTGTCTCAGGAGGAGACAGTGGCAATGGAAACGTATGTCGCTGAGTCCTTGAGACAGGGATACATTCGGCCATCTAAATCCCCTGTCTCCTCAAGCTTATTTTTTGTGAAGAAGAAGGAGGGAGGTCTGCGTCCGTGCATTGACTATAGAGGTCTAAATTCGATCACAATGGGGTTCAGTTACCCGCTACCTCTCATTGCTACGGCGGTGGAGTCATTTCACGGGGCGCGCTTCTTCACCAAACTAGATCTCAGGAGCGCGTATAACCTGGTGCGTATCCGAGGGGGAGACGAGTGGAAAACCGCATTTAGTACCACATCCGGCCATTATGAGTACCTCGTCATGCCGTATGGGTTAAAAAATGCTCCCGCTGTCTTCCAATCCTTTGTGGACGAGGTTCTCAGAGACATGCTCGGACAGGGTGTGGTGGTGTACATCGATGACATTCTGATCTACTCCGCCACATACGCCGCGCATGTGGCTCTGGTGCGCAAAGTGCTTAGGCGGCTGCTGGAGCATAACCTATACGTCAAGGCTGAGAAATGTGAGTTCTCCAAACGAGCCGTCTCTTTCCTGGGATATCGCATTTCCACCACAGGGGTGGTGATGGACTGTGACAGCGTTACGTCTGTGCGTAATTGGCCGACCCCTACCACGGTGAATGAAGTGCAGCGGTTCTTGGGGTTCGCCAATTATTACCGGAGGTTTATCCGGGGTTTTGGTCAGGTGGCAGCTCCTATTACCTCACTGATGAAGGGGGGTCTGGTGCGACTGCGGTGGTCGGCAGAGGCAGACAGAGCCTTCCGTCGTCTGAAGGTTCTGTTTACCGACGCTCCAGTGCTGGCGCATCCGGATCCCTCTTTGCCATTCATAGTAGAGGTGGACGCGTCCGAGGCTGGGGTAGGAGCAGTGCTGTCGCAGCGCTCGGGCGCTCCTCCGAAGCTCCGCCCCTGTGCATTCTTTTCTAAGAAGCTGAGTCCGGCGGAGCGCAACTATGACGTGGGGGACAGGGAGTTGTTAGCCGTGGTCAAGGCTTTGACAGTGTGGAGACATTGGCTTGAGGGGGCACTTCACCCTTTTCTCATCTGGACCGACCACTGTAACCTGGAGTACATCCGAGCAGCGAGGAGACTCAATCCTCGTCAGGCCAGGTGGGCCATGTTCTTTACGAGGTTCCAATTCACCCTTTCATACATTCCGGGTTCTCGGAACCGGAAGGCCGACGCACTGTCGCGTCTCTACGACACCGAGGAGCGGACCATCGATCCGGCGTCCTGTACTCCCATACTCCCGGCGTCCTGTCTAGTGGCACCGGTGGTATGGGAGGTGGATGCGGACATCGAGCGGGCGGTTCAGTCGGAACCCACTCCCCCTCAATGTCCCGCGGGTCTGAAGTTCGTTCCACTTGGTGTTCGCGATCGCCTGATCCGATGGGCTCACACTCTACCCTCCTCGGGTCATCCTGGAGTGGAACGGACAGTGCGAGGCCTGAAAGGAAAGTACTGGTGGCCCACCTTGGCTGAGGATGTAAGACACTATGTCTCTTCCTGTTCGGTGTGCGCCCAGTGCAAGGCTCCTAGGCACCTGCCTCGGGGGAAACTACAGCCCCTCCCCATTCCACAGCGACCTTGGTCTCACCTCTCGGTGGATTTCCTTACGGATCTCCCGCCATCTCAGGGGAATACTACCATCCTGGTTGTTGTGGATCGGTTCTCGAAGTCCTGCCATCTGCTCTCATTACCCGGTCTTCCTACGGCCCTACAGACCGCGGAGGCCCTATTCACCCATGTCTTCCGGCACTACAGGGTGCCCGAGGCCATCGTATCTGATCGAGGTCCCCAGTTTACTTCCAGGGTGTGGAGGTCGTTTATGGAGAGAATGGGGTCTCGGTCAGCCTGACCTCGGGTTTTCACCCCGAGAGTAATGGGCAGGTAGAGCGCATTAACCAAGATGTGGGCAGGTTTCTGCGGTTGTATTGCCAGGACCGGCCAGGGGAGTGGGCGAGGTTCGTGCCATGGGCCGAGATGGCCCAGAACTCTCCGCGCCACTCCTCTACTAACCTGTCACCTTTTCAGGTTGTGTTAGGTTATCAGCCGGTCCTGGTGCCCTGGCAGCAGAGCCAGACAGAGGCTCCTGCGGTGGAGGAATGGGTACAGCGCTCTCAGGAGACCTGGAGAGCTGTCCAGGAATGCCTGAGGCGAGCGATAGGTCGACAGAAGGAGAGCGCTGACCGCCACCGCAGTGAGGCTCCCGTTTATAATCTGGGGGACAGAGTCTGGCTCTCGACCCGGAACCTGCCCCTCCGCCTGCCCTGCCGGAAGCTGGGTCCACGATTTGTGGGGCCGTTCAAAGTCCTGAGGAGAATAAACGAGGTGTGTTATAGGTTGCAACTCCCTTCATACTACCGTATTAACCCCTCGTTTCATGTGTCTCTCCTCAGGCCGGTGGTAGCTGGTCCACTACAGGACGCTGAGGTGCGGGAGGTCCCTCCGTCCCCCCTGGACATCGGGGGGGCCCCGGCGTACACAGTCCGAGCCATCCTGGACTCCCGACGTCGGGTAGGGGGCCTGCAGTACCTCGTGGACTGGGAGGGGTACGGCCCGGAGGAGAGGTGCTGGGTTCCGGTTCGAGACATTTGTGATCCAGCTATGCTACAGGAGTTTCATCGTCTCTGGCCGGACCGGCCGGTGCCTCGCCCTCCGGGTTGTCCCCGAGGCCGGCGTCGGCGCGCTGCGGGAGCCGCGCGTCAGCGGAGGGGTACTGTCACAGTATCCACCGAGGATGGCGCCCCTCCTCGGTCGGGCGGCGCTCGGCGGTCGTCGTTGCCGGTCTACTAGCTGCCACCGATCTATGTTTCTGTGTTCTTTGGTTTTTGTCTGCTCTAGCCCGCACCTGTCTCTTGTCTGTCATTAGTGGGGAGGTATTTAGTTTGTTTCTTTGGGTTTGTCTTTGTGCGGGATTGTTTGTTTGTCAGCGGGCAGGTCTGTGTACGTTCTGTGCTTTTTGCACATTTTTCCCCAGCGGATTCTCGCTGGATGAATATTGCATTTGCCGGGCTGTGCCCCGTGCGTATTTTTGTTTTCTCGTGGTTTATTGTGTTCCCGTGTGGTCTCTGGGCGCACCGTATGCCCTTTTGTTACGCCGAGCGGTTTTTCGGTGCAATAAATATATCATTCTACGACACTACTGGACTACGTCTCCTGCGTTTGACTCTGCCCTTTCCTCCTGCCTTAAGGAACCGTAACAAACAATCAAATTATAAACGACTCACTATAATATTTTGACTTCCTTTTAACTATAAAATAAATATGATCATACTTAGTGAGTACAAAATTCTCACCATTTCATATAACTGACAACAAACATTTTTCTGCCCAGCGTCCTCTGAGTGACGCAGACGCCATTCAAATGCCTGTTAACTCGTTACAATTTCAGCTTTAAGCATGAAGTCCCTGTGACCAAGAGAAAGCAGTCGTGTTTCAATTCTACAAAAATATTTTGTATTTTTTCATGCGAAAGCTCTAAATCCACCTGAGAACATCACAGCAAGATGATACTGCTTTTGCTGCAATCGATAGGCTCTCCCATTTCATGTGCCATATTGTAAGAGGAGTTGCAGGTTCACAGCCAGAGGATATTGAGTACTACAGGCAATGTGTTGATAGAACTTCGGTAGTTTCCTTTTGTAGAGTTTTCCTTTGTCTGGATAGGCCAGAAAAGTGTCGCCCCTTATGCAAATATTTATATATACTGCATCTCAGATGAGAGCGGAGACCAACATGTGAAAGGGACAACCAGAGCTTTCATGGAGTTGTCGTGACGTTGCTACCATTAATGCGATGATGGTTATTCATCGACAGATTACATACCACGTTCAATTATTACGCAATTAAATTAATCAAATAACAATTAATTAATCAGTAATCTGGGGCACCACGGGAAAAGTTTATTTAACTTTTTAAGGTATAGGGGGCAGTATTTTCATTTTCGGATGAAAAGCATGCCCAGAGTAAACTGCCTAATACTCGGGCCTAAAGTCAAATATTTGCATATTATTAGTAGATTTGGATAGAAAACACTCTGAAGTTTCTAAAACTGTTTGAATGATGTCTGTGAGTATAACAGAACTCATATGGCAGGCAAAAACCTGAGACAAATCCAACCAGGAAGTGGAAAATCTGAGAATTGTAGTTCTTCTTTTGAATCCCTACCGAAACTACAGTGTCTGTGGGGTCACGTTGCACTTCCTAAGGCTTTTATTGGCTGTCAACAGCCTTTTGAAACGTGTTTCATCATTCTCCTGTTACTGGGCAGAGAATAGTAGCTCAGTCAATGAGTGGACTGTCTATGGACAAAGGGCTTGGGTATGCGCGAGTCCGCGAGCGCGCCGTTCCTTCTTTTTCTCCTGGAATGAATACGCTATTGTCCAGTTGGAATATTATCAATGTTTTATATTAAAAAGACCCTAAGGATTGATTGTAAGCAACAATTTGACTTTTCGTGTCGTGATTTATGCTCGCGCGTTATGCTTTTGGATAGTGATCTGAACGCACGAACAAAACGGAGGTATTTGGACATAAATTTGGAGTATTTAGAACAAAACTAACATTTCTTGTGGAAGTAGGCGTCCTCGGAGTGCATTCTGATGAAGATCAGCAAAGGTAAGAGAATATTTATAATACTAATTCAGAGTTTTGTTGATGCCAGAACTTGGCGGGTAGCTGTATAGCTTGCTTCGATGGCTGAGCTATGTACTCAGAATATTGAACAACGTGCTTTCTCCGTAAAGTTATTTTGAAATCTGACAAAGCGGCTGCGTCAAGGAGTAGTGTATCTATAATTCTTTCAATAACTGTTCTAAATTTTATCAACGTTTATGATGAGTATTTTTGTCAATTGATGTGCACATTCACTGGAAGTTTTGGTGGGAATACATTTTCTGAACATCACGTGCCAATGTAAAATGCTGTTTTTTGATATAAATATGAACTTTATCGAGCAAAACATACATGTATTGTATAACATGAAGTCCTATGAGTGCCATCTGATGAAGATCATCAAAGGTTAGTAAATATTTTAGCTGTACTTTTGGTTTTTGTGATGCATGTCCTTGCTTGGAAAATGGCTGTGTGGTTTTTCTTGTGAAGTTTATGTCCTAACATAATCTAATTTTATGCTTTTGCCGTAAAGCCTTTTTGAAATCGGACAATGTGGTTAGATTAACGAGTCTTATCTTTAAAATGGTGTAAAATAGTTGATTGTTTGAGAAAATGAAATTATGAGATTTTTGCTGTTTTGTATTTCGCGCCATGCTATTTCACTGGCTGATGAATAGCGTGTCCCGCAGGTGGGACGGTAGCATCCCACGTAGCCCTGCGAAGTTAACGACTTAATGTTTCCCGAATTAACTCAAAATATCTGAATATCTCCATATACTATCCGTTATCCATCAATCATTTACTCCTATTTCACTCAGTCTCATTCTGAACGTCGTAATATTCCAAAAATCTGCACAAACCCTAGTCTCCATGAGGAATCAGCTTACACAAATTGGCTTAATTATTTATTTACTAACTAACTAACTAAATAATCACACAGAATTACATAAACACACAGACACAGGATAGATTATACATTGATACTACATAATGCAATGAAAAGTCCCTAGTGGATCAACTCGGTATGACGGCGTGTTACACAATGAAAGGGTGGGGGGAGAAAGAGTGGGAGGAGCACAACAAAGTGATTCAACTATTGTACATACAGTTGAATAATACGCTCATAGTAAATATGGATATTTAACACCCCAACAACCGCTCATTCAGATTTAAAAATGCAAGGTATACATTTACGCTCGTATGACTTTGTAGTCTCACTCTGTTAAAAACGCCCGATCAGTCTGTGGAGTCAGTCGACAGAAAGTCTCTGGTTGTGTAAGTCTCTGGTTGTCCACCAGAGATCATCATGTCTTTTTTAGTCGTAGCTTCTTGGTCTTGGAGAGTCTGTTTAGAACAGATCTTCCAGAGGTGTACCACGTGGTGTTCAGCGGTCCTTGTCCTTCGCTCTGTTTGTTTAGAATAGATACCCTAGAAATACCTCTAGTGGTGAGAGGAAATTGTTCTTTGTCCCTCATCTTCGGTCAAGTTTCCTAGGCTAACAGTGGATAAACAGCTGTACATTGAATGTTCCTGTGTAGTCTTCTTCAATAAAGTGTTTCAGAGGGTATTACCGTTTTCTGGTATTTTAGTCTTTAAACCATTTCGTAACGTATTCAGCTCGAGCTGCACGTATACGAATCTTTAGCTTTAACCTGTTGGGGATAGGGGGCAGTGTTTGCACGTACCCGATTTAATCTGGTTACTACTCCTGCCCAGTAACTAGAATATGCATATAATTGTTTGATTTGGATAGAAAACACCCTAAAGTTTCTAAAACTGTTTGAATGGTGTCTGTGAGTATAACAGAACTCATTTGGCAGGCCAAAACCTGAGAAGATTCCAAACAGGAAGCGCTCTCTCTGACTATTTCTTGGCCTTCTTGATCATCTCTAACCAAAACAGGGGATCTCTGGCATAACGTGACATTTTCTAACGCTCCCATAGGCTCTCAGAAGGTGCCAGAACGTTGAATGGTGACTTTGCAGGCCATGGCTGAAAAACAGTAGCGCATATGGATAGTGGTCGATCTGAGAACAATGAGACTGGGGCGCGTGCACGAGCCGACACCATGTTTTTATTTTTTCGTCTTTGAACGAAAACAGGGTTTCCCGGTCGGAATATTATCGCATTTTTACAAGAAAAATCGCATAAAAATTGATTTTAAACAGCGTTTGACATGCTTCGAAGTACGGTAATGGAATATTTCGAATTTTTTTGTCACGAAACGCGTCGGGCGCGTCACCCTTCTTTACCCTTCGGATAGTGTCTTGAACGCACGAACAAAACGCCGCTATTTGGATATAACTATGGATTATTTGGAACCAAACCAACATTTGTTATTGAAGTAGAAGTCCTGGGAGTGCATTCTGACAAAGAACAGCAAAGGTAATCCAATTTTTCTAATAGTAAATCGGAGTTTGGTGAGTACCACACTTGGTGGGTGTCAAAATAGCTAGCCTGTGATGGCCGGGCTATCTACTCAGAATATTGCAAAATGTGCTTTCACCGAAAAGCTATTTTAAAATCGGACATAGCGATTGCATAAAGGAGTTCTGTATCTATAATTCTTAAAATAATTGTTATGTTTTTTGTGAACGTTTATCGTGAGCAATTTATTAAATTCACCGAAAGTGTTCGGTGGGAATGCTAGTCACATGCTAGTCACATGCTAATGTAAAAAGCTGGTTTTTGATATAAATATGAACTTGATTGAACAAAACATGCATGTATTGTATAACATAATGTCCTAGGAGTGTCATCTGATGAAGATCATCAAAGGTTAGTGCTGCATTTAGCTGTAGTTTTGGTTTTTGTGACATTATATGCTAGCTTGAAATGGGTGTCTGATTATTTCTGGCTGGGTACTCTGCTGACATAATCTAATGTTTTGCTTTCGCTGTAAAGCCTTTTTGAAATCGGACAGTGTGGTTAGATAAAGGAGAGTCTTGTCTTTAAAATGGTGTAAAATAGTAATATGTTTGAAAAATTGAAGTTTTTGTATTTTTGAGGAATTTGTAATTCGCGCCACGCCTATCATTGGATTTTGGAGCAGGTGTTCCGCTAGCGGAACGGCTAGTTTGCTGAAAATAAACAAAGTTGACAGTGAGAGGATGTTTCTTTTTTTGCTGGGTTTAATATGGACGAGAAAGAGAAACCCAGCCGCGAGCTGCCCAGTGGCTTGAGCCTACCAAATGGGCTAAATACATTTTATGCTCGCTTCGAGGCAAGCAACACTGAAGAATGCATAAGAGCACCAGCTGTTCCAGACTACTGTGTGATGACGCTCTGCGTAGCCGCGGGGCCAGACAGATTACCAGGGCGTGTACTCAGAGCATGCACGGACCCACTGGCAAGTGTCTTCACTGACATTTTCAACCTCTCCCAGATCGAGTCTGTAATACCTACATGTTTCAAGCAGACCACCATAGTGTCTGTGCCCAAGAAAGCGAAGTTAACCTGCCTAAATGACTACCACCACGTAGCACTCACGTCAGTAGCCATGAAGTGCTTTGAAAGGCTGGTCATGGCTCACATCAATACCATTATCCCTGAAACCCTAAACCCACTCCAATTTGCATACCACCCCAACAGATCCACAGATGATGCAATCTTAATCACACGCCACACTGCCCTTTCCCACTAGGACAAAAGGTACAGCTATGTGAAAAGGCTGTTCATTGACTACAGCTCAGCATTCAACACCATTGTGCCCACAAAGATACAGTCAGTATCTGGTGTGACCACCATGTGCCTCATGCAGCCCGATACATTTTCACATAGAGTTGATCAGGCTGCTGATTGTGGTGTTTGTAATGTTGCCCCACTCTTCTTCAATGGCTGTGCGAAGTTGCTGGATATGGGCGGGAACTGGAATACACTCTTGTACACGTCGATCCAAAGCATCCCAAACATGCTCAAAGGGTGACATTTTCAGCTTCCAGGAATTGTGAACAGATCCTTGCAACATTGGGCCATGCATTATCATGCTGAAACATGAGGTGATGGCGGCGGATGAATGGCACGACAATGGGCCTCAGTATCTCGTCACGGTATCGCTGTGCATTCAAATTGCCATAGACAAAATGCAGTTCTTATCAGAACTCAGGATAAGGCCCAGATGCAGACAGCTAGAGTCGCAGATGTTTATTGACCCAAACAGGGGGCAGGCAAAAGACAGGTCAAAGGCAGGCAGAGGTCCGTAATCCAGGGCAGAGTCAATAAGGTACAGAACAGCAGGCAGGCAGAGGTTTCGAAACGGGTCAGAGTCAGGCAGGTACAGAACGGTAGGAAGGCTCAAGGTTAGGGCAGGCAGAGTGGTCAGAACCGGGGACACTAGGAAACAGAACTTGAGAAAGCAGGGAGACGGGAAAACACGTTTGTAAGACCTGACAAGACGGACTGGCAACAAACAAACAGAGAACACAGGTATAAATACACTGGGGATAATGAGGAAGATGGGCGACACCTGGAAGGGGAGCGGAAGACAAGCACAAAGACAGGTGAAACAGATCAAGGTGTGAGTTCTGTTCGTTTTCCGTAGCTTATGCCTACACATACCATAACCCCACCATTGGGCACTCTGCTTGCAACGTTGACATCTGCAATCCGCTCGCCCACACAACACCATATCCGCTGTCTACCATCTGCCCAGTACAGTTCATACCAGGATTCATCCATGACAAGCACACTTCTCCAGTGTGTCAGCGGCCATCGAAGGTGAGCATTTGAACACTGAAGTTGGTTACGATGCAGAACTGGAGCCAGGTATTTGTATTTGTATTTATTATGGATCCTCATTAGCTCTTCCTGTGGTCAGTCAAAATTATTAAGAGCCTGCTTGGCAATAACTTCAACCTCCTCATTCCCCTCTACTCCCACATGAACTGGTACCCAGAGGAACATCACAAGTGCCCCATCTGTCTCACATTACACAAGCACTGTAAAACCTTATACAGTACATCCTGTCTGCTCAGAGACAAATCAGTTTAAGCTCATTAGTGATGCACAGGAGTCAGAGCAGATGACTACCCTTTCTGGCCTCACCTCCTCCACTCTGAAGAGTATGGCCATCAACTCCATTGTGTAAACAGATAAATGATTTGTTGCTCTTTTTGTCACTTCCACCTTAAACTCAGGAACACTAAAAGCTGCACTTGTCCTCCCTGTTTTAGGGTCCTTAGATCCATCTGTGAATATATTCACGAAAGCATAGTATTGTGTTCTTAAATGTTCACCTACAACTGAATCTACTCTTTCCTCAACAGCTCTTACCCTCTCATATAACCCTAGATCTATCACTGGCTGAGGGAGAAACCAAGGTGGGATAGAAGGAAGAATCACAGATGGGCTAACCTTTCTCCCAAACAACCCATCTCTCTCGCCATGACATTGCCTATCCACCCAAAACCTGTATTCAGATTTTGTTAATGTACGCAGCACTCTTGGAGTTCCTTTTTTGTAGGACGTGTAACCTCATAGATTTACCCAATATGTCATGGTTAGCTGTTGTCTTAACTTTAACCTCTTGGGGCTAGGTGGGACGCTAGCGTGCCACCCGTGGTGCACTCCATCAACAGCAGGTGCATTTCAAGAGCGGCAAATTTGAATCCAAATAAATGTCAAAATTCAAATTTTTCAAAAATACAACTATTTTACACCATTTGAAAGATAAACATCTCCTTAATCTAACCACGTTTTACGATTTCAAAAAGGTTTTACGGCGAAAGCATAAATTTAGAGTATGTTAGGACAGTACATTTACAAGAGTTGTGTGTAATGTTTTGTCAAGTCAAAGACAGGGTCACCAAAACCATAAAACCAGCTAAAATGATGCACTAACCTTTTACAATCTCCATCAGATGACACTCCTAGGACATTATGTTAGACAATGCATGCATTTTTAGTTCTATCAAGTTCATATTTATATCCAAAAACAGCGTTTTACTATGGCATTGATGTTGAGGAAATCGTTTCCCTCCAATAACCGGCAGTCAAGTCAGCGTAACAAATTAAATAATTAAAATTAGAAAACATTGGTAAAATATTATATTGTCATTTAAAGAATTATAGATTTACATCTCTTGAACGCAATCAACTTGCCAGATTTAAAAATAACCTTACTGGGAAATCACACTTTGCAATAATCTGAGCACTGCGCCCAGAAAAATACGCGTTGCGATACAGACTAGACGTCATGTTGGGGAGATCTAAAATCGAAAATACTATGTAAATAATCCATTACCTTTGATTCTCTTCATCAGATGTCACTTCCAGGTATCACAGGTCCATAACGAATGTAGTTTTGTTCAAAAAAGCTCATCATTTATGTCCAAAAATCTCCGTCTCGTTAGCACATGATGTAAGCCAGCCGGACTTCTCGTCATGAACGAGGGGAAAAAATATATTTCCGTTCGTTCAAACATGTCAAATGTTGTATAGCATAAATCATTAGGGCCTTTTTTAACCAGAACATGAATAATATTCAAGGTGGACGAATGCATACTCTTTTATAACGTATTGGAACGAGGGTACCCAACATGAACTCGCGCGCCAGGTGTCTAATGGGACATCATCGTTCCATGGCTCTTGTTCGGTCAGATCTCCCTCCAGAAGACTCAAAACACTTTGTAAAGGCTGGTGACATCTAGTGGAAGCAATAGGAAGTGCCAAAATATTCCTAAACCCCTGTGTTTTTCAATGGGATAGGTTTAAAGTCAATACAACACATCAGGTATCCACTTCCTGTCAGAAAATGTCTCAGGGTTTTGCCTGCCAAATGAGTTCTGTTATACTCACAGACACCATTCAAACAGTTTTGGAAACTTTAGAGTGTTTTCTATCCATATATAATAAGTATATGCATATTCTAGTTACTGGGTAGGATTAGTAACCAGATTAAATCGGGTACATTTTTTTTATCCAGACGTGCAAATGCTGCCCCCTAGACCCAACAGGTTAACAGCATCTCTCCCAACTCTACCTGCATCGCTGGCATCGGGGAGGTCCTGAGTGCACCTCAACATATATTTAAGGCTTTTGCCTGGATTACATCAAGAGTCTTTACAGACGTCTGAGCTGCTGATCCATATGATACACTTCTAAAATCCAGTGATGACCTTAACAGCGCTATATGTAGCAATTTCAACTCCATTCTATCTGCCATCCACTTCATTCCTGACAGGCAACACATCACATTCAATATTTTCTTTCCTTTGACAACTATTCTATTAATGTGTTCCACCCCTGTAATTCCAGTGTCAAACCAGACCCCTAGAAACCTAAACACTCCCACCCTCTACAGATTCCTTCCATACAACTTCAAGAATAAAGTAGTTCTCCCCAACCTTCCTTTTAGAAAAAACTGTCTGTCTTCAACTGAAAACTTGAAGCCCCACCTGAGGGACCACTGCTCAACTACATTGATCGCTTCTTGAACTGTCCTGGCTGTATGGGTAATCTTTCTCCCTCTCTTCAACAGGGAGAATACATTGTCAAACATAATGGAGAAAATCAAAGACCTAATGACTCAATCGCACTCCACACTGCCCTTTCCAACCTGGTCAAAAAGAACACCTATGTGAAAATGCTGTCCATTGACTACAGCTCAGCGTTCAACACCATAGCGCCGACAAAGCTCGTCACTAAGCTAAGGACCCTGGGACTAAACACCTCCCTCTAGTACTAGATGCTGACGGGCCACCCCCGGGTAGTAAGGGTCGGCAGCAACACATCTGCCACGCTGATCCTCAACACTGGGGCCCCTCAGGGTTGCGTGCTTAGTCCTCTCCTGTACTCCCTGTTCACCCACAACTGCATGGCCAAGCACAACTCCAACACAATCATTAAGTTTGCTGATGACACAACAACGGTAAGCCTGATCACCGACAATGATGAGACAGCCTATAGGCAAGCGTCCCACCTAGCCATAGAGGTTAAACCATTTGTGACGTTCAGCTTACCATCCGTATACTGGTCTAAATGGTTGATTATTCAGGGTACAGCTAAGACCACTGTCCACACCGGCAGCAACCCGGCATGTTTTGGTCGATAGAGATTTTCTTCTCTGTTGAAAGTTCCAGAGTTTCTAATCATTTTGTACCGGTCAGCTCACGCTGTCGGTCACGCTGGTCTCTAGAGATTTAAATTCCCACCATTTCAAATGTGTGGATGATCCTCACATTCTCTGGTCTAATATGTAAATTCTTCAGTAAGTCCTTTAATTCACTCGCCTTGGACGGTGGTTCCACCCCGTTGCCACAATGTCTGTGCTCACGTGGGCGTGGTTACTGACTTGGCAAAAGTCTATATGAAAAACTATTATCTCATTTAGAAGGCTAAAATCACATTTCATATTCTCAAAAATAGTTTTATATTTAATCATATACGTTTTAAAACATTTAGATGTAAACCTGACCCCTTGAATGCGTACACTTTCAGAGATACAGTTATTTAGTTTTACCGTCCTTAACGATATCACAAAACAACAACTGATTTGATATGATTATTGTTTAAGTCTCACCAACCATTTCCCACATTATTTATGTTAGAAATATTGTTTCAATGTCCAACCTTTTAATGTAACAGTACTAAATCTCTCTCTGTTGTAACAAAGAGATGTTTAAACCTGTTAGGGCTAGGGGGCAGTATTGACACGGCTGGATAAAAAAACATACCCGATTTAATCTGGTTACTACTCCTACCCAGTAACTAGAATATGCATATACTTATTACATATGGATAGAAAACACCCTACAGTTTCTAAAACTGTTTGAATGGTGTCTGTGAGTATAACAGAACTCATTTGGCAGGCAAAACCCTGAGACATTTTCTGACAGGAAGTGGATACCTGATGTGTTGTATTGCCTTTAAACCTATCCCATTGAAAAACACAGGGGCTGAGGAATATTTTGGCACTTCCTATTGCTTCCACTAGATGTCACCAGCCTTTACAAAGTGTTTTGAGTCTTCTGGAGGGAGATCTGACCGAACAAGAGCCATGGAACGATGATGTCCCATTAGACACCTGGCGCGCGAGTTCATGTTGGGTACCCTCGTTCCAATACGTTATAAAAGAGTATGCATTCGTCCACCTTGAATATTATTCATGTTCTGGTTAAAAAAGGCCCTAATGATTTATGCTATACAACGTTTGACATGTTTGAACGAACGTAAATATATTTTTTCCCCTCGTTCATGACGAGAAGTCCGGCTGGCTTAGATCATGTGCTAACAAGACGGAGATTTTTGGACATAAATGATGAGCTTTTTTGAACAAAACTACATTCGTTATGGACCTGTGATACCTGGAAGTGACATCTGATGAAGAGAATCAAAGGTAATGGATTATTTACATAGTATTTTCGATTTTAGATCTCCCCAACATGACGTCTAGTCTGTATCGCAACGCGTATTTTTCTGGGCGCAGTGCTCAGATTATTGCAAAGTGTGATTTCCCAGTAAGGTTATTTTTAAATCTGGCAAGTTGATTGCGTTCAAGAGATGTAAATCTATAATTCTTTAAATGACAATATAATATTTTACCAATGTTTTCTAATTTTAATTATTTAATTTGTGACGCTGACTTGACTGCCGGTTATTGGAGGGAAACGATTTCCTCAACATCAATGCCATAGCAAAACGCTGTTTTTGGATATAAATATGAACTTGATAGAACTAAAAATGCATGCATTGTCTAACATAATGTCCTAGGAGTGTCATCTGATGGAGATTGTAAAAGGTTAGTGCATCATTTTAGCTGGTTTTATGGTTTTGGTGACCCTGTCTTTGACTTGACAAAACATTACACACAACTCTTGTAAATGTACTGTCCTAACATACTCTAAATTTATGCTTTCGCCGTAAAACCTTTTTGAAATCGTAAAACGTGGTTAGATTAAGGAGATGTTTATCTTTCAAAGGGTGTAAAATAGTTGTATGTTTGAAAAATTTGAATTTTGACATTTATTTGGATTCAAATTTGCCGCTCTTGAAATGCACCTGCTGTTGATGGAGTGCACCACGGGTGGCACGCTAGCGTCCCACCTAGCCCATAGAGGTTAACTTACTTTCCCGTAGAGTGGGAGAGAGAGTTCCTGCAAGGTATTTACAGCTGTCATAAAACTGGCCAATTTTGAAACCATTGATTAGCCGGCATCTTTGATCTCCATCCAGGAGGGCAGGTCATGACAGAGTGCACAGCAATTCATGTTCCGCCATTCACAGAGCACTTTTGTGCACAAAAATGGTTGCCGGAATGGCCCAGAACCGCTCAAAGTGCCTTAAATAGGGGACTTAAAGTTTAAAAATACATTTTTGTCAGTTTTTGTCATAGTTGAGCAAGCATTGGTTGCATTTTGAGTAAATTACAAACTTTTTAAGAAATTCATTATTTTCAAACACTTACTCTTGTTTGTTTGTGTGAAATGTCGGAATCAAATCAAATTGTATTGGTCGCATACACATATTTATCAGATTTATTGCGGGTGTAGTGAAATGCTCATGTTCCTAGCTCCAACAGTGCAGTAATATTTAACAATTCATAACAATACACACAAATCTGAAAGTTAAATGAAGAAATATATAAATATTAGGACGCGCAATGTCGGAGTCCGGAGTATAATACACTACCATTCAAAAGCTTGGGGTCACTTAGAAATGTCACTGTTTTGAAAGAAAATAAAAAACGTTGTCCATTAAAATAACATAAAATTTATCGGAAATACTTTGTAGACACAGTTAATGTTGTAAATTAATATTGTAGCTGGAAACAGCTGATTTTTTATGGAATATCTACATAGGCGTACAGAGGCCCATTACCAGCAACCATCACTCTTGTGTTCCAATGGCACGTTGTGTTAGCTAATCCAAGTTTATCATTTTTAAAGGCTAATTGATCATTAGAAGCTATTTTTTCAATTATGTTAGCACAGCTGAAAACTGTTCTAATTAAAGAAGCAATAAAACTGGCCTTCTTTGGAGTATCTGGAGCATCTGCATTTGTGGGTTCGATTACAGGATCAAAATGGCCAGAAACAAAGACCTTTCTTCTGAAACTCATAAGTCTATTGTTCTGAGAAATTAAGGCAATTCCATGCGAGAAATTGCCAAGAAACTGAAGATCTCGTACAATGCTGTGTGCTACTCCCTTCACAGAACAGCGCAAAGTCCTCAACTGGCAGCTTTTTTAACCTCTCTAGGCTAGGCGGGACGAATTCGTCCCACCTACGTAACAGCCACTGCTATCCTGTGGCGCGATTTTCAAAACCTTAAAAATCCTATTGAGAGCCCTCAGTCCTCAGGAGTGGCCCGTGTCGATGGCACTGTGTTATCCTCAAAACGGGCAAGGAAGGTGTTTAGCTTGTCTGGGAGCAAGACAACAGTGTCCGCGACGTGGCTGGTTTTCTCTATGTAATCCACGATTGTTTGGAGTCCATGCCACATACGTCTTTTGTCTGAGCCATTGTCGTGACTTGACTTAATCTGAAGACTGGTATTTATCTAATCAACTATGTTTAATTGTTACCCGATTAATTTAATCATGTAACAATTAACTCATTAAGAACTGGGTACCACGAGAGCGGTTCTTTAAAGAGTTACCAACTCCCAAATTAAATTCTAAAGGTCTTTACCTATTCTTTACCTATTATATCTATAAACAGTCAACTTATTAATTATAACCTTGTATCTTATTGTCACATCCTGACCCTTGTAAGAGGTCATTTTCTATAGTAGATGGGTCAGGGCATGACAGGGGGTGTTTGGTTGGTTTTCTTGTTTTCTATTTCTATGTTTTGTGTTCTAGGTTTTCTATTTCTATGTTGTTGTTTTGGGGGTTGATCTCCAATTGGAGGCAGCTGGTCCTCGTTGCCTCTGATTGGAGATCATATTTAAGTAGAGGGTTTTTCCTTTTGGGTTTGTGGGTTGTTAATTTTGAGTAGTGTGTTTTCCTCTCTGCGTCACGGTTTGTTGTTTTTTGTATTTCTAGTATTTGGTGTATTGCAACGTTTCACTATAAATAAAAAGATGTGGAACTACAAACATGCTGCGCGTTGGTCTGATCATTCTGACAGCCGTGACAGAACTACCCACCACAAAAGGACCAAGCAGCATGGTAAGGAGTATCTGGAGGAATGGACTTGGGAGGAAATTTTGGATGGAAAATGACCTTGGAGGCAGTCCGGAGCCTTCAGCGGCGGTCTGCAGCCCGGAGCCTTCAGCGGCGGTCTGCAGCCCGGAGCCTTCAGCGGCGGTCTGCAGCCCGGAGCCTTCAGCGGCGGTCTGCAGCCCGGAGCCTTCAGCGGCGGTCTGCAGCCCGGAGCCTTCAGCGGCGGTCTGCAGCCCGGAGCCTTCAGCGGCGGTCTGCAACCCGGAGCCTTCAGCGGCGGCCTGCAGCCCAGATCCTCCAGCGGCGGTCTGCAGCACAGAGCTTCCGGTAATGATCTACAGTCCGATTCTTCTAATAATGATCCACAGGTGTGATTTTGTGTGATTTTGTTGTCAGCACATTCAACTATGTAAAGAAAAAAGTATTTAATAACATTATTTCTTTCATTCAGATCTAGGATGTGTTGTTTAAGTGTTCCCTTTATTTTTTTGAGCAGTATATATAAAGTTGCTTAGGAGCTAGAAGCAGAGCTGCCATGTCTGTCGGCACCATCTTGTTGTTGAATTTGTGTAGATACTTTATGTAGATAAAAGAAAAACACACAGAAACTTCTAAATATGTTATATTAATTTGCATTGTAATTATTCATTGTTTGCAATGTGTGTGATTCTGCGTGAATGGTCTGATTGTGAAAATGAGCTATTTTCTAAAGCCTTATTGAGGCCGGGAGCAATCGCAGAAAGCAATGAAGTATGGGGTAAAGCGCTGTATGTGGATAAAATATAAATGCTGCTTCATTCTAGCATGCATATACACCCCACAGTCACTTGCAGCTGAGCTGTGAGCAAACAAATTAATTATTTATGAAGGATGAATATTGCATATTGGTCTGAAAATTGTTGTTTCGTCTGCATCATATGCCAACAAGATTAGATTTACATGACAAAATATTTACCTCCACAGAGCAAAGAATTCTAATCAGCCTGCAATATATGCTGTGGGATACTACAGGACTGATCTGAGTTAAAAACAGGAAAACTATTTTTTTAAATTCTACAGTGGGATCCAAAATGTTAGACCATTCCTCCATACAGAATCCTGCCAGATACTTGACATCATTTGCCTGCGCTTATAGACTGCACTCTTCAATTCAAACCACATGTTTTCAATGGGTTATAAATCCAGAGACTGAGATGGCCTTTGCAAAATGGCCAATTAACCATTTCTTTGTTGATATTGATGTGTGCTTGGTTTTTTTTTCTTGCTGTAAGATCCACTTGTGGCCAAGTTTCAGCCTTACAAGGGCCCCAGGACCAGTGGAAGCAAAATAGCCCCATAATATCAAATATCCTCAACCCCATACCTACTGTCAAATATGATTTTCTGCTTATTCATTCTAATTTCGACGACAAACCCCACCACTGGTGTGCATGGCCAAAGAGCTCTATTTTCATGTCATCTGACCAAACCACCGGTTTCAATTCAAGTGCCAATGCCTTTTAGCAAACTCCAGACATGTACATTTGTTGGATGATATGAAAATATAGCTCTTTGGCCACAAAAACCTTTTTGAGCATACAATATAGCTCAGTATTTGAATAATTTTTTAATACTGTAATTTTTGCTCATCTTTATCAAGGGTGTCAATAATTCCAGACCCCACTGTACATGTCTACAGGACTGATATATACACAATTGTTTAGACTGGATATTTAATTGGAGAATTTTGTGTGGGGTATTGTGCACTATGTATTTCAATGTAACATGCTGTTATGTTAATTTTTTTGTGTTTGTATGTGGCTGACATCATCAATTAAGTTCCCTAGGGAAAATAAAAGTTCATCTAAAAGTCCAAGTCCAAAGTACTTTAGTACATAAGCTGTGATTTATATTCTAGATAGAACACCCTGAAGCCAGTCAACCTAGTGCGCCTTGTGTTTCTTTTATCCTCTGGTTGATAAACGTTGCTTGTCTTGCACCATCACAATCTGTCATGCCCTCATTTTGAACCAGCATCCAATTCTGTTGTGGCTGTCTTTGAAAAGTAATGGACTGGTAAAACATGGCTTTGAACAGGACACACACACATACACACACACACACACACACACACACACACAGACACAAAGATATACTCTAACCATTGGCTTTTCTGTTCTGTGCTCTCCCCGCCCCAGTTGAGGGGTAATAATGGGTTTTGGAATATAATACTGACATCAATGCATGAGTCAAGGGAAAGTTTGAGTTATGCCCGGCAATGACTCTGCAAATACTGTGAACTATAAGAAATCTCATAGTTTGTCAGGGATGATTAGAATTCAACATTATTGATCAGGACTTTGAATTCAGGGTTGTAGGTTAAAACAAAGGCTGTCGATGTGAAATATTAATAAAACAGAAATTGTTATTGCTGACACTATTCCCAGGTGTATGCCCACTTCATGGCTGGCTTATTCATATTTAATAACAGTGAAACAATGTCAGGACTATAGGGACAATCAACCCGTACCTAAAATTCCACTTTTCAGGTAATAGATGAAATATGGTACCGCACCCACTGGAGTTACTGGCTTAGTTATTTGGATGTTGCAGGTTATCCTACCATGTGGGTATAGTATTGTATATACAGTACATACTAATTAATATACAAATGGAAAACCTCACCTTTCAACAAACAGGAATGCTTTTGGTCGGTGGGATTAGACAATTCTTTACGGCTGCACTTGATGTGGTGTGTTTTCCAGTTTCACCCCTATCAAACACACAGGCTCAGGGGAGAGACTGACGGCAAGAACCAAAATATATCTAATATATCTAGTGAGGAATAGCCTTAGGGGATGCTCTCCCTGTGGTGTGTCATAGGGTTTTAGAAATTATCCGTGGAGCTGTAGGCTGGCTGGATGGTGTTTGACAGATATGAATGTGGAAATGTCTTACCTGAAGACTTTGGCTGTTTCTAAACTGTAAACTGACACCTTGTTCAGTTTCTCAAACCCATGCTTCACTCCACTGCAACAACTGTTATAATGTATACTGCAGAGCTCACCAACTCAATCAGACTACTAGTCAAAACTCAGTAGAGACAGCTAAGGATGTGCACTTATCACTATGGCTGAGGTTGAGTGAAAACTGAAAGAAAGTGTGGTAAAGTGCTGCGAAATAAATAAATAAATAATAGCTATTTTAGTAAAGCTACAGTCAAGCGTGCTTTTGGGAACAATGTCAACTCACTCAGTATAGTTCTGTCGCCACGTTAAAGATTCATGATGTTTTACAAGGAGCAGACGCACAGATCGTACATTACTGACCTTTAGTGCAGAACTGTACTCAAAGTTACTGTCTTTTTGTGCACTCATTCAGACGTTTAGCCAAAATTATTAAACCAGTTTATACATATTTATTCATTAAACATCATACTGCACCACCGTCAAGAGAACCGGTGCCCTCTTCACCTCTTCTAAGGCATGCATGAGATCTACTTGCCTGGCTACCCAAACTCCTTGCTCCGGCCAATCGCTATGGCACGGCCACAGATGTTAGTTTCTTCTATGCAATGATTCGAGATCTGAGTACCTCTCGAACAATTTCGAGAACACAAACACATTCGCACCATTCTGATTGGTCCCAGAAGCCAATGGGTTTGGCCAGAGCCAGAACACATGTGGGTAAAGTGCCATTTTGAAAATTCATCATTGGCTTTGGTACTCTGATTGGTTAGAGATGATCCAATTGCTGGTGACTTCGTTTGTACAAGACCTCTCATTTTGACATTACCACAACTGATTTCAACAATGGCTCTTGCAGTGTAAAGAGTGTCTGCAGGCGGATGAATCCAAGATTTAGAAGTTGTGGAAAAGAAGTTCATGGTGTTTCTTATGAAGAAGCTGTAAAGTGTTGCAACTGTGGTGGAAAGCATGAAGCTACATGAGGTTGTCATAGTCATGGCCATCCAGAGGATTTCATATGTAGAGGCTGTCAAAAAGGTGGAGGGAACAAAAGGTACTCTTGAGGACTCCATGGTGTTGGGAAGGCCTTCAATGCAGGCTGCAGAGTTCGCTTTCCACCAGTAGGATCCAGGATGTTACGTGCAAAGGTGGACTTTGTGAATTTTGTGGCAATGGCGATCAATGGCACGGCTAAAGTGGAGGGACAGTCCAGGAAGATGGACATTATTGTGGATGCGGCAGAGCGGTTCCGGGGACTAAAGGATTTCTCAGGGAAGGAGTAACATGAAGCTCTGTCTCGAGCAGTGATACCTCCTCAGGTCCCAGAGCCTGGGGAGGGAGATATGGAAGATTGAAGAATTGAGGGAGTTAGAAATAGGTTTTTGTTAAGTAATTTTTTTGTGTTTTAGGTTATGTGGATTAGCCCCCCGCCCCATCACCGTATGGAGTTTCCTTTTTACCCCCCGTACAGTTGGTGGCGGTAATGCACCATAAGTATTGGATGCCAACCACCATTAAACTCCATCGAAGAAAACTTCAATTTTGGCAGTCTCAGACTGAAGTATGTAGCAAACCTACAGAAGCAGAATAATTTAGTTTGAGTTGTCAGGCAAGAGATCTACAAGGCCTAGATTCCATCAGATCAAGCGTTAATCGGCGACAGCCAACACCTGCATAGCTGATGTTTTGGCTGCGTCGGAGGTGGAACTGCGTTGGCGCTGTCAAATCGGTGAACAGCTGCTCTTGATCATACTTGCATTAGAAGTTCAGAATGAGAAAGTGTAGGCTATATAGAAATAATGATGCTCAAATTCAAAATCATTAAATAATGTGGATTTTTATTAGCCAAATCGAAGAGTAGATTATATCTCACATTTCAGTGTTCAAACTTGTAAACAAGACTGCATGGGATTCCTCTTAATGCAACTCCGTGCAGCCAATCGCTTCAGTTATAATGCCAGGAGCTGCTGGTGGATTTGACCGCTTTAACTTCACTAGGGGAGGGGGCACTATTTTCACCTCCGGATGAAAAGCGTGCCCAAAGTAAACTGCCTGCTACTCAGGCCCAGAAGCTAGGATATGCATAATTGGTAGATTTGGATAGAAAACACTCTAAAGTTTCCAAAACTGTTAAAATAATGTCTGTGAGCATAACAGAACTGATATGGCAGGCGAAAACCTGAGAAAAATCCATCCAGGAAGTGGGCTTTTTTTATTTTGTAGTTTTCTATTGAATGCCAGTACAGTATCCATTGACTTAGGACTCAAATTGCACTTCCTATGGCTTCCACTAGATGTCAACAGTCTTTAGAAATTGTTTCAGGCTTGTATTCTGAAAAATGAGGGAGTAAGACCACTTTGAATGAGTGGATCATTCAGTGTCCCAGAGGTTTTTCATGCACGCGACCGAGAGCACGCCTTTCTTGTTTTCCTTTTATATTGACAAAGCTTTTGTCCAGTTGAAATGTTATTGATTATTATGACTAAAAACAACCTGAGGATTGATTACAAACATCGTTTGACATGTTATTACGAACTTTACTGATACTTTTCAGATTTTGTTGGGACTGCCTTTGAGCCTGTGGATTACTGAACAAAATGCACAAACAAAACAGAGGTTTTTGGATATAAAGACGGACTTTATCGAACAAAACAAACATTTATTGAGTAAATGGGAGTCTTGTGAGTGTAACCATACGAAGATCATCAAAGGTAAGTGATTAACTTCTCTAGGGTAGGGGGCAGTATTTTGACGTCCGGATGAAAGGCGTGCCCATAGTAAGCTGCCTGCTACTCAGGCTCAGAAGGTAGGATATGCATATTATTAGTAGATTTGGATAGAAAACACTGAAGATTCTAAAACCATTTCAATGATGTCTGTGAGTATAACAGAACTCATATGGCAGGCAAAACCCTGAGAAAAAAACAACCGGGAAGTGTGGAAATCTGAGGTTTGTAGTTTTTCAAGTGATTGCCTATACAGTATACAGTGATTTAGCACTTAGCAACAAAACAAACATTTATTGTGGAACTGGGATTCCTGGGAGTGCATTCTGATGAAGATCATCAAAAGTAAGTGAATATTTATAATGCTGTTTCTGATTTTAGTTGACTCTAAAATGGCGGGTATATGTATTGCTTGTTGTTGTTGTCTGAGCGCTGTACTCAGATTATTGCAAAATTTGCTTTCGCCGTAAAGCTTTTTTGAAATATGACACAGAGGTTGCATTAAGGAGAAGTGTATCTATAATTCTTTGAATAACTGTTGAATATTTTATCAACGTTTATGATGAGTATTTCTGTAAATTGATGTGCTCATTCACCGGAGGTTTTGGGATGCAAAACATTTCTGAACATTACACGCCAATGTAAAATGGGGTTTTTGGATATAAATATGAACTTTATCGAGCAAATACATGGATTGTGTAACATGAAGTCCTATGAGTGCCATCTGATGAAGATCATCAAAGGTTAGTGATTAATTTTAGCTGTATTTCTGGTTTTTGTGACGCCTCTTCTTGCATGGAAAATGGCTGTGTGGTTTTTCCTGTCTCGGCACTGTCCTAACATAATCTAATGTTATGCTTTCGCCATAAAGCCTTTTGGAAATCGGACAATGTGGTTGGATTAACGAGAAGTGTATCTTTAAAATGGGATATAATAGTTGGATGTTTGAGAAATTTGAATTATGAGATTTTGTTGTTTTGAATTTGCCGCCCTGGTATTTCACTGGCTGTTGAATAGTGTGTCCCGTGGGTGGGACGCTAGCGTCCCACATACCCCAGAGAGGTTAATATTATCACTATTTCTGACTTGTGTAACTCCTCTACTTGGCTGGTAATGGTTTGTAATGATTTGTCTGCTGGGCGCTGTTCTCAGATAATCGCATGGTATGCTTTCGCCGTAAAGCCTTTTTGAAATCTGACACCGTGGTTGGATTAACAAGAAGTTAATTTTTAAACCGATGTATAACACTTGTATGTTTCATGAATTTTTATAATGAGTATTTCTGTTTTTGAATTTGGCGCTCTGCAATTTCACTGGATGTTGGCCAGGTGAGATGGTAGCGTCCCACACCCCCTAGAGAGGTTAACGCAGTTTCACCTCCAACACCACCAAAACAACCGCTATGCCAAAGCAACTGCTATGCAGATGTCAGCTAAAGCAGATCTGATTGAATAGAGTGCCTACTAATTTTCAGGATAATTTAGGTTCTCAGTGGTGTGCCTGAGTCGTTGTTGAATTTACAGTATGTTGCAACTCCTTGATTTCATAAGCTACTGAACATTAAATCTGCTCACTTGCTCATTAGGAAATGAGACACATTTTTTGCTGAGAGAGACGATGATGCAAATGACTTCTGAAATAAAGCCACCATTGCCATTCCCATTTATATTTCCTTTAATTCCAATGTGATACTGTTAGTATGCTTATTTCCAACCAAAACCTGGATGTTGACTTGGATGTGCATCAGCTCAAACATAGTAGTAGAAATAGGGAGAGGGAAAGGGAGGGAAGAATGCAAACGTTGAAAATTATACTTATTTTCCAGCATTCGCCAAAAATGTTCTCTGTCATTTAGTTGCTGGACAGGCATCTAATGTGGCTTGCTTGCATGTAACTAATGGATGTAAGATGAAGACAGACACTCATGGCTGGGTAATGGAGATCCTCCATTGCAGCATTTATCGCAACATGCAGAGAATCAGAGAATCACAGTTCATCTGACAGGCCTAGCGCATCGCTTTTGAGGCATTCTCATTCAGCAACTCACCAAAATGAAGACTAAATGGATTTTTAATTTCCAATTACATTGAATTTACAGAAGTTGCATTGCTGGTATCACAGTAACATAAATGTGAAGGAAGCATTAGCACACCTGGCCTGAGCAATGTTTGGAGGCAACATGTTTCCCAGTGTTTGCATTTCCAAGAAGGTGAAATGTGTTCAATTCTAACTAACCATATAGTTAGAGGTGTATTATTATGGCATTTTAGTATTTTAGCAGACACTCTTATCCAGAGCAACTTACAGTTAGTGCATTCATCTTAAGATAGCTAGGTGGGACAACATCGAAGTTGAGATATCTGCCAGGCACGCAGAGATGCGTGTTGGCACTTGGGTGTCAAAGGAGGGGAAGGAGAAAAGTAGTTGAGTGTCATTTGCATAGCAATGATAGGAGAGATCATGTGAGGATATGAAGGAGCCAAGTGACTTGGTGTATAGAGAGAAGAGAAGAGGGCCTAGAACCATGCCCTGGGGGACACCAGTAGTGAGAGTATGTGGTGCAGACACAGATCCGCTCCACGTCAGGCAGGATGCAATCCAAGAGTGCACATAGCCTGAGACGTCCAGCCTTGAGATGGTGGAGAGGAGGATCTGATTGTTCACGGTGTCGAAGGCAGTGGATAGATCTAGGAGGATGAGAACAGCTTTGGCAGTGCGGAGAGCCTCCATGACATAGAGAAGAGCAATCTCAGTTGAGTGAACCGTCTTGAAACCTGACTGGTTAGGGTCAAGAAGATTGTTCTGAGAGAGATAACGAGAAAGTTTATGGAAAGAGTTTTGGAAAGAAAAGAAAGAAGGCATACAGGTCTATAGTTTTTGACGTCAGATGAGTCAAGTGTTGGTTTCTTGAGGAGGGGAGCAACTCTGACCATTTTGAAGTCAGAGGGGACGTAGCCAGTGGTCAGGGATTAGTTGATGAGGGAAGTGAGGAATGGGAGGAGGTCTCCAGAGATGGTCTGGAGAAGGGAGGAGAGGATAGGGTCGAGCGGGCAGGTTGTCGGGGGGTCAGACCTCACTAGTAGCAGGATGTCATCTGGAGAGAGAGGGAAGAAAGAGGTCAACGCATAGGTTAGTTCTGTGTGAGTGAGATCAGTGGACTAAATAGGCTGAGTGAATGAGTAGTGGTTGTCGTCATCCTTTTTTTCAAAGTTGTCCGCAGAGAGGGGGGAGGGAGGAGGGAGGAGGGGGTGGAAGACTAAGGAAGGAGGAGAAGGTGGAAAAGAGTTTCCTATGGTTAGAGGCAGAAGCTTGACATTTAAAGTGGTAGAAAGTGGATTTAGCAGCGGATACAGAAGAAGAGAAGGTAGAGAGGAGGGAGTAAAAGGATGATAGGTCCTCCGAAAGTTTAGTTTTCCTCCATTTTTGCTCAGCTGCCCACAGCCCTGTTCTATAAGTTCGCAATGAGTCACTCAGACACGGAGCAGGAGGGAAGGGTTGAGCCAGCCGACCGGAATGCATAGGATGCGGAAAGGGAGGAGAATAGGGACGAAGAGGCAGAATCAGGAGACTGGAGGGAGAAGGATTTAGCAGAAGGGAGAAATGATAGGATAGAAGAAGAGAGAGAGCGAAGATTGTGATGGCACATGATCAGGGTTGGGGGAAAGGGAGACAGAAAAGGAAACAAAGTGGTGATCAGAGGGGGGTTGTAGTAAGATTAGTAGGTGAGCAGCTTCCAGTAAAGATGAGGTCAAGTGTATTGCTTGCCTTGTGAGTTGGAGGAGATTGGGAAATTGGGAAAGGGTGAGGTCAAAAAAGACAAGGAGGGGAAAGAGAGAGCTGGAAAGAAATGAATTGAACGCAAACGACGGGAGGTTGAAGTTGCAAAGTACGAAGAGCCGTGAGCCATCGTCAGGAAATAAGCTTATCAAGGTGTCAAGCTCATACATTGATGAAGATACACCCATCGCCCTGCCTGACTTGGTCTGACAGGTGTGTATGTGCGTGTGCTTGTATGCGTGTCTGACAAGGTAGTCCTGAGCCCAGCAAAGCAGAACTGTAGTGAGTGGAGCAGACTGAGGGGTCCTAATTACTGTGTGATGCTTCCCTCTGCCCTGCTGACCCTGCTGCTGATCCTAATGGGCCCGGGGGTGCCTAATGGGCCCAGGGATGCCAGGAGGATAGGAAGGGGGGGGGGGGGGGTATAATAAATAGATAATCACATCTGTCTCCTCTCTTCCTCTCAATACCTCTCTCAACCATTATTTCTCTCTTCCCTTCAATACTTCTCTACCTTTCAAACCTCTATGACTCTCTCCACCTCTCTCTCTTTCTACCTCTCCACATCTCCCACACAGGGCTCCCAAGTGGCGCAGCAGTCTAAGGCACTGCATCTCAGTGCTTGAGGCGTCACAACAGACACCCTGGTTTGATTCCAGGCTGTATTACAACTGACTGTGATTGGGAGTCCCGTAGGGATGTGCACAATTGGCCCAGTGTTGTCCCATCATTGTAAATGAATTTGTTCCTAACTGATTTACCTAGTTAAATAAATAAATAAAATAATCTCTCTCTCCACAACTGATGAAGGTTTTTGAAGATTTGGTTCTTATAAAGTGCAGAAGCATGACTAATGACTAATACACTTTTAGAAAAAAGGGTTCCAAAAGGGTTCTTCGGCTGTCCCCATAGGACAACAGGTTTTGGTTCCAGGTATAACTATTTTGGTTTCCATGTAGAAGCCTCTGGGGAAATAGTTTTACATGGAATCCAATAGGGTTCTACCTGGAACCAAAACGGTTCTGCCCGGAACCAAAAAGGTTCTTCAAAGGGTTCTCCTATGGGGACAGCCGGGGAACCCTTTTAGGTTCTAGATAGCATATTTTTTTTCTAAGAGTGTACTATAGGAATGTCTCAAGGTAGACTCAGCAATGACAGCGGGGACGACTTCCTGCTTTCAAACAATCAAAACAACAACAAAAGAGTGACTGACTAATTGACTGAAGTACGAACTGACAGACCAACTGAAATGAGTGAGTGTTGATTCCTTTGACTCCTCCTCTCCTCTCCTCAGGGCCGGCTCTAGCCTGCAATGCCAAATAGTGTCCACCTGCCAAAAAGTGTCCCCCTACCCTGTGTCACAAGGGGATTTCATTTTAAGATATTAGCGTCCGTATCTATACCACTATTCTATATGTGATATTGCGTAAGATTTTGGAGATCATTGCAGCCAAACTTACGTTGTTTTCATCCCCACTATGTAAACAAAGCTGATTTCCGCTACAATTTTGCTGCTTAAACAAGTTTTGTTTAGCTAATGTAGGGCAGCCCAGGCCCCGAAGTGACTCTTCTTATCAACTGTATGCAAGGATTTCCTCTTTTGTTTTAGGAATTCAGCATTCTCTGTGTGTATCTTACCAACCCCCATTGTCACACATCTGAGCAGCAGATGTTCTGTTGTGATTAAATCATGTAGGTCTGATATCTGATGGGAGGTTAACTTTACAGTAATGCTTTTGGTCAACAACTCAGATGTTATAAAAGGGTCTTAGACTCACTGTCTCTCTCTCTTTTTGTTCCTGAACTGCTGTGGTGAGATTCTTTCTTTCTTTCTTTAGAATTCCATTCTCATTTCTAGATTACCTATTATTGTAACTCAACAATAGTCTTGCATATTGCTAAATGATCTTTATGGAGTCAGATAAACATTTTAATAGGCTAATTGTTTAGTATTATTATGTGTTGCATGTGAGGTACAGTGCATTTGGAAAGTATATATTGACCTTTTCCACATTTTGTTACAATACAGCCTTATTCTAAAATGGATTAAACATTTTTTTCTTATCAATCTACACACAATAATGCAAGCAAAAACAGTTTTTTTTGCCAGTGTCTAAAAACAGAAATAACTTAATTGCATAACTGTTCAGACCCTTTCCTATGATACTCAAAATTGAGCTCAGGTGCATCCTGTTTCCATTGATCATCCTTGAGATGTTTCTACAACTTGATTGGAGTCCACCTGTGGTAAATTCAATTGACTGGACATGATTTGGAAAGGCACACCTGTCTTTATAAGGTCCCACAGTTGACAGTGAATGTCAGAGCAAAAACCAAGCCATGAGGTCGAAAGGATTTGAATGTAGAACTCCGAGACAGGATTGCGTCAAGGCACAGATCTGGGGCAGGGTACTAAAAGATGTCTGCGGCATTGAACGTCCTCAAAAACACAGTGGCCTTTTTGGAGCCACCAAGACTCTTCCTAGAACTGGCCGCCTGGCCAAACTGAGCAATCAGGGGAGAAGGGCCTTGGTCAGGGAGATGACCAGGAGCCCGATGGTCACTCTGACAAAGCTCCAGAGTTCCTCTGTGGAGATGGGAGAAGGACAACCATCTCTGCAGCACTCCACCAATCAGGCCTTTTTGGTAGAGTGGCCAGACGGAAGCCACTCATCAGTAAAATGCACATGACAGCCCGCTTGGAGTTTGCCAGAAGGCACCTAAAGTACTCTCAGACGATGAGAAACAAGATTCTCTGGTCTGATGAAACCAAGATTGAACTCTTTTTCAGCGGCAGGGACTGAGAAACTAGTCAGGATCGAGGGAAAGATGAACGAAGCAAAGTACAGAGAGATCCTTGATGAAAACCTGCTCCAGAGCCCTCAGGACCTCAGACTGCGGCGAAGGTTCACCTACCAACAGGACAACAACCCCAAGCACACAGCCAAGACAACGCAGGAGTGGCTTCAGGACAAGTCTCGGAATGTGCTTGAGTGGGCCAGTCAGAGCCCGCACTTGAATCTGAGAGACCTGAAAATAGCTATGCGGCGACGCTCCCCATCCAACCTGACAGGGCTTGAGAGGATCTGCAGAGACAAATGGGAGAAACTTCCTAAATACAGTTGTGCAAAGCTTGTAGCGTCATACCCAAGAAGACTCAAGGCTGTAATTGCTGCCAAACGTGCCTCAACAAAGTGCTGAGTAAAGGGAATATTTATGTAAATGACATACCTGTTTTTATTGTTTCCAAAATTTCTAAAAACCTTTTTCTGCTTTGTCATTATGGGGTATTGTTTGTAGATTTATCAGGGAAAAAATGATTTAATCAATTTTAGAATACATTTACATTTACATTTAAGTCATTTAGCAGACGCTCTTATCCAGAGCGACTTACAAATTGGGATAAGGCTATAACAAGACGGAGCTGCTCTTCCTCCCGGGGAAGGACTGCCCTTCCATGATCTCGCCATCACGGTTGACAACTCCATTGTGTCCTCCTCCCAGAGTGCTAAGAACCTTGGCGTGACCCTGGACAACACCCTGTCGTTCTCCACTAACATCAAGGCGGTGACCCGATCCTGTAGGTTCATGCTCTACAACATTCGCAGAGTACGACCCTGCCTCACACAGGAAGCGGCGCAGGTCCTAATCCAGGCACTTGTCATCTCCCGTCTGGATTACTGCAACTCGCTGTTGGCTGAGCTCCCTGCCTGTGCCATTAAACCCCTACAACTCATCCAGAACGCCGCAGCCCGTCTGGTGTTCAACCTTCCCAAGTTCTCTCTCGTCACCCCGCTCCTCCGCTCTCTCCACTGGCTTCCAGTTGAAGCTCGCATCCGCTACAAGACCATGGTGCTTGCCTACGGAGCTGTGAGGGGAACGGCACCTCCGTACCTTCAGGCTCTGATCAGGCCCTACACCCAAACAAGGGCACTGCGTTCATCCACCTCTGGCCTGCTCGCCTCCCTACCTCTGAGGAAGCACAGTTCCCGCTCAGCCCAGTCAAAACTGTTCGCTGCTCTGGCACCCCAATGGTGGAACAAGCTCCCAGGACAGCGGATAAAGTAATCCTTCTAACCCCCCCCCCCCCCTTAAAATATATAGATGTACTATTGTAAAGTGGTTGTTCCACTGGATATCATAAGGTGAATGCACCAATTTGTAAGTCGCTCTGGATAAGAGAGTCTGCTAAATGACTTAAATGTAATGTAAATGTAACATAACAAAATGTGGAAAAAGTCTAGCGGTCTGAATAATTTCTGAATGCTCTGTATATATATTGTACTTATATGATAAATATCCCTGCACTGCAGAGATTTGGAAAGTTTTAATTTCAAATAAACTGTCATATATGATGCAGTTATCTTTGATATATTTTTGACAAAACCACATCTGAAGTTGCTATTGACTAATCCAAACAGAATATTTTATGATCATTGAAGTGTGAATTAATATCTAGCTTGCTTGCAAACACTCTAAAGTTTCTAAAACTGTTTGAATGGTGTCTGTGAGTATAACAGAACTCATATGGCAGGCCAAAACCTGAGAAGATTCCATACAGGAAGTGCCCTGTCTGACAATTTGTTCTCCTTCTAGGGCATCTCTATCAAAAATACAGCATCTCTGCTGTAACGTGACATTTTCTAAGGCTTCAATTGGCTCTCAGAAGGCACCAGAAAACGGAATGACGTCTCTGCAGTCTCTGGGCTAAAAAAAGCAGGAGTTTTTGTGAGTGGTCAGGCAGGGAACAATGACAATGGAGTGCGCGTTCACGAGACGACTCCATGTTTTTCTTTCAGTCTATGAATGAATATATCGTTGCCCGGTTGGAATATTATCGCTATTTTACGAGAAAAATAGCAAAAAAAATATTTTAAACAACGTTTGACATGCTTCGAAGTACGGTACTCTGCTTACATAATATAATGTTTTGCTTTCGTTGTAAAGCCTTTTTGAAATCGGACAGTGTGGTTAGATTACCGAGAGTCTTGTCTTTAAAATGGTGTAAAATAGTAAAATAGAGAAATTGAAGTAATAGCATTTCTAAGGTATTTGAATAACGCGCCACGGGATTCCACTGGCTGTTACGTAGGTGGGACAAAATCATCCCACTGGCCCTAGAGAAGTTAAACAACGTTTGACATGCTTCGAAGTACGGTAATGGAATATTTTGAATTTTTTTGTCACGAAATACGCCCGCGCGTCAGCCTTCGGATACTGACATGAACGCACGAACAAAACGGAGCTATTTGGATATAACTATGGATTATTTGGAACCAAAACAACATTTGTTGTTGAAGTAGAAGCCCTAGGAGTGCATTGTGACGAAGAACAGCAAAGGTAATCCAATTTTTCTTATAGTAAATCTGAGTTTGGTGAGGGCCAAACTTGGTGGGTGTCAAATTAGCTAGCCATGATGGCCGGGCTATGTACTCAAAATATTGCAAAATGTGATTCACCGAAAAGCTATTTTAAAATCTGACACCGCGATTGCATAAAGGAGTTCTGTATCTATAATTCTTAAAATAATTGTTATGTTTTTTGTCAACATTTATCGTGAGTAATTTAGTAAATTCACCGGAAGTTTGCAGTGGGTATGCTAGTTCTGAACATCACATGCTAATGTAAAAAGCTGGTTTTTGATATAAATATGAACTTGATTGAACAAAACATGCATGTATTGTATAACATAATGTCCTAAGATTGTCATCTGTTGAAGATCATCAAAGGTTAGTGCTGCATTTAGCTGTGGTTTTGGTTTTTGTGACATATATGCTTGCTTTGAAAATGGCTGTGTGATTTATTTTTGGCAGGGTACTCTCCTGACATAATCTAATGTTTTGCTTTTGCTGTAAAGCCTTTTTGAAATCGGACAATGTGGTTAGATAAAGGAGAGTCTTGTCTTTAAAATGGTGTAAAATAGTAATATGTTTGAGAAATTGAAATTATAGCATTTTTGAGGTATTTGTATTTCGCGCCACGCTATACCATTGGATATTGGTGAGGCGTTCCGCTAGCGGAACATCTGTCCCTAACAGGTTTTAATGCTTTGTAATTTAAGATTTATGCCTTGTATGTGAATCCATTGTGTACTTGTATTTAGAATTAAATTCTCAGACATTTCTTGAGTGTATATTACTTTAACTCAACTATAGTCTCTTGCCTATTGCTAGATAATGTTTATGGAGTCAGATAAACATTTTAACAGGCTAATTGAAATTGCTTAGTCTTATTATGATTTGCATGTGAGGTATATAGAGCAGTGGAGGCTGCTGAGGGGAGGACGGTTTATAATAATGGCTGGAACAGAGCAAATGGTATGGAATCAACCACATAGAAACCATGTGTTTGATACCATTTCACTCATTCCGCTCCAGCCATTACCACGAGCCTGTTCTCCCCAATTAAGGTACCACCAACCTCGTTTGATATACAGCATAATATACTAATATGATAAATATTACTTCACTACACTAATAAGATGAAAACATTACTTCAAACTACTTTTGGGTATCTTTTTAACAATTCAACAACATGAAATCTATGTCTTAAATGTGGCTTTGTTGAGGAAAAAGCAAAGAAAACCTGTAATCTGCTTGACACATTAAAGTTACTTACCTTAAAGATCACAAAGTCAGCTAATTTCCACTCCATTCATATGCAAATAAGTTTGATTTATACACTGGCATGTCTGGCTGGCATGTTTTTATTTTGAGCCGCCCTCCGCTTGTCTTGTCTACACAGAAATAATATTATTTCAGTAGTCCTCAATTTTTTTCTACCTCTCATAACTCATTAGTACACCCTTGTGGTTGAATATATATATGTACCTATTGTAAGTCCTAGGATACAACAATTAACAATGTTGGATTAACAAATACCATCAAGGGACACATGAAAGATAGCGACCCGGCTCTACGTAGTTTACTGGTTTGACTCACTGACACCGCCTCCGGTTAGAGGGGAATAAAGCAGCCCAATAGTGAATACACACAGTAACTTTAATCACACACAGGCGAAGATGAACATGGGCATGCTTCTGTAATGGACAGAAACAGAGTTAATAAATATGCAATACAGGAGATAAATGCACTGACCTGAAAAGATATGTGCAAAGAACGATAGAATGAGATATGGGCTAGAACAACAAGGACTGTGTCTAATAATACCCTAATAACCATGTATTACATAGTAACACCCAATTCATGACTAGCATGGCAATAGCACAGTAATAATAATCGCAAGGACTGTATATTACACAAATAGTAGGCTATTGCACAGAAACACATAAGAGCAAAAACTCATCATTGCAGACAATTAGTAGTAACATAATCATAATAGAAATGACTACTACATAGAATACCGCTACTCCACATACTGCAATGACAACAACAGCGACAGCAACTTACTTTGTAGTCACGCATCCCATGCACATATTTCCACCCTCACAGACTGGAATAACACCGTTCAGTTACGGGCAATATTTACTCCCTTGGAGAGCATGGGTCAGGCTTGCTAGCCAATCAGGGCCTGGAGAGACTGCAAGGCTAGAGCACGCACAGAGGTGAGACACATGGCTATTGTCCGATTGGCTGAAGTCATGAGCTGGAGGAGATATTGATCTCTCAGGTGAGGGGGAGAAAGGGCGAGGATTGGTGAGAGACAGACAACGCAGCTCCAGAAACCAAATGAACAAATGCTCATACAAACAGTGATATAGCGTCCTGTAGTGCTCTCGGCAGGGGGATTCTGTAACAGATACGTTACAATTTCCAACAATGAACACCTTGTGAAACAGCTGTGAAAACCAACCTGCCAATATTTAAAATGTAAATATATAAACTTTGATCTTTTTATGGTACCGGTATTTCATACATTTATTTTCACAGATTTTTAATACACTGACATGACAATCATAGACTGGAGGTGGGTGCTGTTTGGGTGGGTGGTTCTGTCACTTGTTCTAAACAGGCAGCCAGTCTCAGAAGGAGGACTTGAAGAGTGTTTGGAGTGCTGGTGTTTTAAGTCTATCTGTGTATCTCACATTATATCTCCAGTATGACACAGCAAGTAAACCAATTTAGCAGATAATGGCAATATGATGATAACAGTAGATGTCGATAATGTAATGAAAAGATGGAGGGTGGTTGGTAATGGAAGACATCAGGTGGATCAACGGTTGGTTATTAGGCAGAACCATTAGGTCCTGGAGAACAGGATTTTTTTACGTCAGATGTGTTGATAAGGGCGGTAAGGAACAGAAGCAGGTCTCCAGAGACAGAGAAGGGAGGAGGAGATGAGGTGAGTAAGCAGATTGTTGGGCAATCAGACATCACTAGATGCAGAAGTTCGGGGTCCCCACATTTTAGTGGCTCCCCTCTTGACGTTGGAGAGAACATTTTGTTTGAAAAATAATTTCCTGCAATTCTACACTTTTTGCATAGAGCAAATATTGCAGTTTTAAAGTTTTCTGCAAATGTACTCATTTTGCCATGGGGCAGAGAGAAGAAAATTGAAACTTTGCAGCTACTTTTAAATTTAATCCATTTTGCCATGGGATGGAGCAACATTTTTGCTGTTTTAATTTTTTGTTGTTGTTGCAATTCTACACATTTTGAAATTACTTCTGCCATGTTTATATAATATCAGTGTGAGAATAACTAACAAAATCAATGAGCCCACTGGGCACGTGCCATGCGTGCCCGGTCGGTATTCGGCCAAGGTTACTAGTTAAGATAGAATCTTTTTGGGTATGACGCTACAAGCTTGGCATACCTGTATTTGCGGAGTTTCTCCCATTCTTCTCTGCAGATCCTCTCAAGCTCTGTCAGGTTGGGTGGGGAGTAACGCTGCTGGAGATGTTCGATCGGGTTCAAGTCCGGGCTCTGGCTGGGCCACTCAAAGACATTTAGAGATCTGTCAAGAAGCCACTCCTGCATTGTCTTGGCTGTGTGCTTAGGGTCGTTGTCCTGTTGGATGGTTAACCTTCACCCAGCCTGATGTCCTGAGGGCTCTGGAGCAGGTTTTCATCACGTACTTTTTCATCATGTACTTTGCTCCGTTCAGCTTTGCCTCAATCCTGACTAGTCTCCCAGTCCCTGCCATTGAAAAACATCCCCACAGCATGATCCCGCCACCACCATGCTTCACTGTAGGAATAGTGCCAGGTTTTCCTCAGACGTGACACTTGGTATTCAGGCCAAAGAGTTCAATCTTGGTTTCATCAGACCAGAGAATCTTGTTTCTCATGGTCTGAGAGTCCTTTGGTGCCCTTTGGCAAACTCTAAGCGGGCTGTCATGTGCCTTTTACTGAGTAGTGGCTTCTGTTTGGCCACTTTACCCTAAAGGCCTGATTGGTGGAGTGCTGTAGAGATGGTTCTCCTTCTGGAATGTTGTCCCATCGCCACAGAGGAACTCTTGAGCTCTGTCAGAATGACCATCGGGTTCGTGGTCACCTCCCTGACCAAGGCCCTTCTCCCCTGACTGCTCAGTTTGGCTGGGCGGCCAGACTTGGTGGTTCCAAACTTCTTCCATTTAAGAATGATGGGGACATGTTTTGGTACCCTTCCCTAGATCTGTGCCTCGACACATCTTGTCTCGGAGCTCTACGGACAATTCCTTTGATCTCATGGCTTGGTTTTTGCTCTGACATACTGTCATGGCTGTCGTAGGAAGGAGCAGACCAAAGTGCAGCGTGTGTGTCGTTCCACATTTTATTTTCACTGTGAAGCTATGCAATACATATAAATTAACTGAATAACAAAACAACAAACCGTGACGCAGAGGTGAAACAAACAATGACTCAAAGACAATCTCCCACAAACCCAGGGGGAAAAAAACCCTACTTAAGTATGATCTCCAATTAGAGACAACGAGGACCAGCTGCCTCTAAATGGAGATCATCCCAAACAAAACCCAACATAGAAATACAAAACTAGAACCTGACAACATAGAAAAACTAAACTAGAACACCCCCCTGTCACGCCCTGACCTACTCTACCATAGAAAATAACAGCTTTCTATGGTCAGGACGTGACAGTAACCGCCCCCCCCCCCCCCAAAGGTGCGGACTCCGAACGCACCTACACAACAAAATAACAAAAAAAAGGTTAGGGTTAGGGAGGGTGATAAATGTCTATGGCGGCTCTGGTGCAGCAAGAAGAACCTTCACATCGCACAGATCCTCCAACAGAGGAGGCGGCTCCGGTTTGGGGCGTAACACCCGCTCCGCCCGCTGATCCCTCTGCTTTTGTGCCACCGGACAGTGGATTGTCATCGGAGGAACCGGACCGTAGATCATCGGCGGAGGATCTGTACTGCGGACCGCCGCCGGAGGTTCTGGGCTGCGGGCCGTTGCCGGAGGTTCTGGGCTGCGGGCCGTCGCCGGAGGTTCTGGGCTGCAGCCGTCGCCGGAGGTTCTGGGCTATCGGCCGTCGCCGGAGGTTCTGGGCTGCGGGCCGTCGCCGAAGACTCTGGACAACTCAGGAGGTTCCGGACTGCTGGCCGCCTCAGGAAGTTCCGGACTGCGGGCCGACTCAGGAAGTTCCGGACTGCGGGCCGACTCAGGAAGTTCCGGACTGCGGGCCGACTCAGGAAGTTCCGGACTGCGGGCCGACTCAGGAAGTTCCGGACTGCGGGCCGACTCAGGAAGTTCCGGACTGCGGGCCGACTCAGGAAGTTCCGGACTGCGGGCCGACTCGGGAAGTTCCGGACTGCGGGCCGACTCGGGAAGTTCCGGACTGCGGGCCGACTCGGGAGGTTCCAGACTGCGGGCCGCCTCGGGAGGTTCCGGACTGCGGGCCGACTCAGGAAGTTCCGGACTGCGGGCCGACTCAGGAGGTTCCTTGACTGCGGGCCGTCTCAGGAGGTTCCTTGACTGCGGGCCGTCTCAGGAGGTTCCTTGACTGCGGGCCGTCTCAGGAGGTTCCTGGACTGCGGGCCGTCTCAGGAGGTTCCTGGACTGCGGGCCGTCTCAGGAGGTTCCGGACTGCAAAACGTCGCCGGAAGCTCTGGACTGGAAACTGTCCCCGGAAGCTCTGGACTGGGAACTGTCGCCGGAAGCTCTGGACTGGGAGCTGTCGACAGAAGCTCTGGACTGGGAACTGTCGCCGGAAGCTCTGGACTGGAAACTGTCGCCGGAAGCTCTGGACTGGGAATGCGCACTGGAGGCCTGATGCATGAGGCTGGGACAGGTAACGGCAGACTATTAACACTCACCTCAGGGCGAGTGCAGGGAGCAGGAACAGGACACCCCGGACTGGGCAGGCGCGCTGAAGGCCTGATGCGTGGGGCTGGCACAGGTGGTGTCAGACTGGTGACACGCACCTCAGGGCAAGTGCAGGGAGCAGGAACAGGAAACACCGGACTGGGAATGCGCACTGGAGGCCTGATGCGTGGGGCTGGCACAGGTGGCGCCAGACTGGTAATACGCACCTCAGGGCAAGTGCGTGGAGCAGGCACAGGGCGTACCAGGCTGGATAGACTCACTGGAGGCCGGGCACGTGGGGCAGGCACAGGATATACTGGGCCGTGGAGGCGCACTGGAGGTCTCGAGTGTAGAGCTGACATAACCCGTCCTGGCTGGATGCTCAACCTAGCTCGACAAATGCGGGGTGCGGGCACAGATCACACTGGGCTGTGAATGCGCACTGGCGACACAGTGCGCATCACCGCATAACACGGTATTTGCTTCATCACTCGCTCCCCACAGTAAGCCCGGGGAGTTGGCTCAGGTCTCCACCCTGACTCTGCCAATCTCCTCCGTGTGCCCCCCCCAAAAACAATTTTGGGGGCTGCCTCTCGCACTTGCCTCGTAGTTGGTATAGTGCCTCGTAATATCGCCGGTCCGCTTTCGCTGCCTCAATCTCCTCTTTCGGACGGCGATACTCCCCAGCCTGACTCCAGGGTACTTTCCCGTCCAGAATTTCCTCCCAGGTCCATTCCTGTTTCTCCTGGGTACGATGCTTGGTCCTTTGGTGGTGAGAGATTCTGTCACGGCTGTCGTAGGAAGAGCGGACCAAAGTGCAGCGTGTGTGTCGTTCCACATTTTATTTTCAATGTGAAACTATGCAATACATATAAATAAACTGAATAACAAAACAACAAACCGTGACGCAGAGGTGAAACAAACACTGACTCAAAGACAATCTCCCACAAACTCAGGTGGAAAAAAACCCTACTTAAGTATGATCTCCAATTAGAGACAAGGAGGACCAGCTGCCTCTAATTGGAGATCATCCCAAACAAAACCCAACATAGATATACAAAACTAGAACCTGACAACATAGAAAAACTAAACTAGAACACCCCCCTGTCACGCCCTGACCTACTCTACCATAGAAAAGAACAGCTTTCTATGGTCAGGACGTGACACATACACTGTCAAATGTGGGACCTTATAGAGACAGGTGTTTCCAAATCATGTCCAATCAATTCAATTTACCACAGGTGGACCCCAATCAAGTTGTAGAAACATCTCAAGGATGATCAATGGAAACAGGATGCACCTGAGCTCAATTTCGAGTCATAGCAAAGGGTCTGAATATTTATTTAAATAAGGTATTTTTTTATTTTTTTTTAATACATTTGCAGAAAAAAAATATGTTTTTGCTTTGTCATTATTGTATGTAGATTGATGAGGATTTTGTTTCATTCAATCCATTTTAGAATAAGGCTGTGGAAAAGGTGAATGGGTCTCAATAGTTTCAAATGCACTGTATGTATTATAAGTAATGAATGTGTAGGGGACATCAGAAATTCTACACACTGTGCGCAACAGAAATGTCAGCGTACCCCAAATCCAGAGGTTTTGAGTTACATGTGGTCATATTGAAAAGTCAGTACTAAGTGATCATGTCAAATGTAATTATATTGTCATTGATTAAAGATTTTACACTTTATAGCTGTACATCCTACTACTTACCTTAAAATCTCCATATCATTTCATTAATTTACTTATAATGGTTTGGGACACATGAGAACATCACGTTACAAAAACCTCCAGGGACCATGACACACCGTCCCAAGTAGGTTCAGGAGACCTTCAGGGGACCATAACACAACTACCCAGGAACGTCATAAAAACGTCCTCGGTGACGTCCAGGGGACAAACTAGGAATTAGAGAAAACTTCCAGGGGACCATGAGAGAATATCCCATGAACATTCAGGGTACCTTGAAGGGACCATGACACAATGTCCCAAGAAAGTCTTAAAACGTCCCGGAACAAACCTGGGAACTATAAAAATGTCCCCCAGAGATCCTTTGGGACCATCACGCAACGTCCTAATGACTAGTAAAATGAAAGTCATGAGAACGTCAAAAAGTTCCTGACATGGTCCTTAGTGACGTCTTGGGAACTTACAGGGAACTGCACAAAGGTCCCCCAGAGAACGTTCCCTTGGGACCATCACGCTACATTCTCAGTGGGATAATGTTGCGGCGAAAACCTAAAGGGACCTAATGGGAACGTTGCCGAACGTTCTCAGGCTGTCCCCTGTTTGCTGCGATCTCCTCTCATGCCATCCCCTATCCCCCCCTCCCCTGTCTACTCCTCCCCTGCCCTTCCCTCCTCTCCTCTGTCCTCCAAGAGTTCTCGCAGTCTCCAGTGTGCTGGTGGTGGAATGTGAATCAGTCTCAGCCAGGCCAGCTGGCTCTCCATTGGAGGGAAAGACTTACAGTGACAGCATGGGTGGCCAGCCAACACTAACTGTCAAGGCTCAGAGTGCTGCCAGACAGCCAGCAGTGAGAAGCTGTGAGCGCTCCATTCTGGTTAAGATGATTCTGTAACAGAAGACAATACAATTCAATTAGATTCAATCTAAGATATTTTGATCCTTTGGATCCTCATTAGATGTTACTTTAACATCAACCATGTTCTTTCTGTGGTTCACACATAACATGACGAAACAATCATACACATATGTCTGACATGAGATTCTCTCTGCACTGATCTGTCAAGTATTATTACATTGATTCATTTCTCAGATCAAATGAAGTCAAGTCTCCCATCCTGTCATTACGGCTGAGGTGTTATATAAAGATGTCTTGGTTCGTTAAGCTTCGGAGTGTAGGCTGGAAGGCCTAACTCATTTTAATTAGGCTTTTAATATTTTATTAAAGACTGTAGGTCTCTATCTTTTTTACCACTGTGGGTTTTACTAATTACAAGAGGTGGGTAGCCTTGAAGGTTTAAGGAGTATTGGTCTCTCTCTCTTTCGATGTCTTATTCTCCCATCATACCCTTAGTCTCTCATTCTATCTCACTCTCTGTGGCTTTGGTCACGCTTCTCTCTCTTTTTCTCTCTCTTCCTCTCTCCTATATTCCCTGCTCAAAAAAATAAAGGGAACACTAAAATAACACATCCTAGATCTGAATGAATGAAATAATCTTATTAAATACTTTTATCTTTACATAGTTGAATGTGCTGACAACAAAATCACGCAAAAATAATCAATGGAAATCCAATTTATCAACCCATGGAGGTCTGGATTTGGAGTCACACTCAAAATTAAAGTGGAAAACCACACTACAGGCTTATCCAACTTTGATGTAATGTCATTAAAACAAGTCAAAATGAGGCTCAGTAGTGTGTGTGGCCTCCACGTGCCTGTATGACCTCCCTACAACGCCTGGGCATGCTCCTGATGAGGTGGCGGATGGTCTCCTGAGGGATCTCCTCCCAGACCTGGACTAAAGCATCCGCCAACTCCTGGACAGTCTGTGGTGCAACGTGGCGTTGGTGGATGGAGCGAGACATGATGTCCCAGATGTGCTCAATTGGATTCAGGTCTGGGGAACGGGCAGGCCAGTCCATAGCATCAATGCCTTCCTCTTGCAGGAACTGCTGACACACTCCAGCCACATGAGGTCTAGCATTGTCTTGCATTAGGAGGAACCCAGGGCCAACTGCACCAGCATATGGTCTCACAAGGGGTCTGAGGATCTCATCTCGGTACCTAATGGCAGTCAGGCTACCTCTGGCGAGCACATGGAGGGCTGTGCGGCCCCCCAAAGAAATGCCACCCCACACCATGACTGACCCACCGCCAAACCGGTCATGCTGGAGGATGTTGCAGGCAGCAGAATGTTCTCCACGGCGTCTCCAGACTGTCATGTCTGTCACATGTGCTCAGTGTGAACCTGCTTTCATCTGTGAAGAGCACAGGGCGCCAGTGGCGAATTTGACAATCTTGGTTTTCTCTGGCAAATGCCAAACGTCCTGCACGGTGTTGGGCTGTAAGCACAACCCCCACCTGTGGATGTCGGGCCCTCATACCACCCTCATGGAGTCTGTTTCTGACCGTTTGAGCAGACACATGCACATTTGTGGCCTGCCGGAGGTCATTTTGCAGGGCTCTGGCAGTGCTCCTCCTTGCACAAAGGCGGAGGTAGCGGTCCTGCTGCTGGGTTGTTGCCCTCCTACGGCCTCCTCCACGTCTCCTGATGTACTGGCCTGTCTCCTGGTAGCGCCTCCATGCTCTGGACACTACGCTGACAGACACAGTAAACCTTCTTGCCGCAGCTCGCATTGATGTGCCATCCTGGATGAGCTGCACTACCTGAGCCACTTGTGTGGGTTGTAGACTCCGTCTCATGCTACCACTAGAGTGAAAGCACCGCCAGCATTCAAAAGTGACCAAAACATCAGCCAGGAAGCATAGGAACTGAGAAGTGGTCTGTGGTTACCACCTGCAGAACCACTCCTTTATTGGGGGTGTCTTGCTAATTGCCTATAATTTCCACCTGTTGTCTATTCCATTTGCACAACAGCATGTGAAATTTTTTGTCAATCAGTGTCGCTTCCTAAGTGGACAGTTTGATTTCACAGAAGTGTGATTGACTTGGAGTTACATTGTGTTGTTTAAGTGTTCCCTTTATTTTTTTGAGCAGCATATTTTCCTTGTATCTCTCCCCTCTCTCTTTGTTCCTCTGTTTTTCCCTGTCTCTCTCTCCCTGCTCCTCTCCCTGTGTCTCCCTGTGTCCTCTCACTTCATCTCTCTCTTTCTTCGCCCTCACTCGCTCCCTCCCTCTCTCTTTCTCCACCCCCCTCTCCCTCTCTCTCTCTCTCCCTCCCTCTCTCTGTATGTAAATTGTAAAGTCTTTGTAAAGTATTTTTGGGGGTCTGTAATGTCTTTTTCGTTATGTGACCCCAGTAAGACTAGCTGTCGCCATTGGCGTCGGCTAATGGGGATCCTAATAAATCAAAATCAAAATCTCTCTCTGAAGAGTAGTGAGGCTGAGCAGACATTACATGCACCATGTATTTGCCAGATGTTATTGCTTACACACTGCTAATTTGATAAGGTGCTGTGACAATGTCATTAACTTCAAGGAAATCTGACTCTCTCTCGCTTTCCCAGAGCAGGATGCAAATAGAAGAAAAATGTGAATCAGATTCCGGAAGGCTATAATACTTTGTCAAATGAGAAAGGAGCCCATCACAGTTGGATTATAAAGCGCTTTAGCAGTAGACAGGCCAGAACCATTCTCCTGTAGACTAATGAGATATGTTCAATGCATGACACATTTAGCATGGGCTAAATAAAAATGACCGACTGACTGTCCATTTCTGAGCCAAGAATTGTTTTTTTATTTTTATGGCTTACACTGGTGATATCACTACCTTACCATGTGGAAGGATATCACAGTGATAGGATTATAATTAGCTTGTCGTGTGAATTAGGATTACCGTGTGGTGCAACATCAGATATATGAAGTATTTATTCAATTTTCTCTTGCAAATGTAGAAGGCTCAGGTATACAGTACACTAGCACTGAGCCTTGGAAAAGGGGCCCTTGTCGAGAGTTCCACCTTCGAAGTCACACTGTAGGCTACTGTAAATAGTGTTACAGTGGTGGAAGAAGACCAGAGATAATAGCAACCGCCAACCGTATTACGGGTGTATTGAATTACGCTCTGTGGCCACTGAGTAAAGGTGAATCGACATAATCTTGTTAGCAGCTTCTTGTAGAATCACTACCTCAAGATAGGGTAGTTTTACAGATAAAGTTTGATCTTTTAATTTCTACAGTGCCGACAGCAAGGAATTGCTCTTTGCATGCTAGCTTTTCATTTTCAATCTTACAATTTACATAATGTTACACAGATACCTTATCTCTATCTCTCTCTCTCTGATATACAGTGGGTCTGAAACAACACCGTTCTGCCACTCATATTCTGTTAAAGGTCCCCAAAGCACACACATCCCTGGGTCGCTCCTCTTTTCAGTTCGCTGCAGCTAGTGACTGGAACGAGCTGCAAAAAACACTCAAACTGGACAGTTTTATCTCCATCTCTTCATTCAAAGACTCAATCATGGACACTCTTACTGACACTTGTGGCTGCTTCGCGTGATGTATTGTTATCTCTAGCTTCTTGCCCTTGTGCTGTTGTCTGTGCCCAATAATGTTTGTACCTTGTTTTGTGCTGCTACCATGTTGTGTTTCTACCATGTTGCTGTCATGTTATGTTGCTAATGTACCATGCTGTGTTGTCATATGTTGCTGCCATGCTATGTTGTTGTCTTAGCTCTCTCTTTATGTAGTGTTGTGGTGTCTCTTGTCATGTGTTTTGTCCTATATTTGTATTTTATTTTTAATCCCAACTCCCATCCCCGCAGGAGGCCTTTTGCCTTTTGGTAGGCCGTCATTTTAAATAAGAATTTGTTCTTAATTGACATGCCTAGTTAAATAGGTCTGGGCCTGTTGTCCGGACCTCTGGAAGTCTCTATGGGGGTGCCACAGGGTTCAATTCTCGGGCTGACTCTTTTCTCTGTATATATCAATGATGTCGCTCTTGCTGCGGGTGATTCTTTGATCCACCTCAACGCAGACGACACCATTCTGTATACATTTGGCCCTTCTTTGGACACTGTTAACAAACCTCCAAACGAGCTTCAACGTCATACAACACTCATTCTGTGTCCTCCAACTGCTCTTAAATGCTAGTAAAATGAAATGCATGCTCTTCAACCGATCGCTGCCCGCACCCGCCCATCCGACTAGCATCACTACTCTGGACGGTTCTGATTTAGAATATGTGGACAACTTTAAATACCTAGGTGTCTGGTTAGACTGTGAACTCTCCTTCCAGACTCACATAAAGCATCTCCAATCCAAAATTAAATCTAGAATCGGCTTCCTATTTCGCAACAATGCCTCCTTCACTCATGCTGCCAAACTTATTCTCGTAAAATTGACTGTCCTACCGGCCCTTGACTTCGGCGATATCATTTACAGATTATCCTCCAACACTCTACTCAGCAAATTGGATGCAGTCTATCACAGTGCCATCCATTTTGTCACCAAAGCCCCATATACTACTCAGCACTGCGACCTGTATGCTCTTGTTGGCTGGTCCTCGCTACATATTTGTCGCCAAACCCACCGGTCATCTATAAGCCTTTGCTAGGTATAGCTCCACCTTATCTCAACTCACTGGTCAACATAGCAACACCCACCCGTAGCGCTCCAGCAGGTATGTTTCACTGGTTATCCCCAAAGCCAACGCCTTTCTTTCCAGTTCTCTGCTGCCAATGACTGGAACGAATTGCAAAAATTACTGAAGTTGGAGACTTATATCTCCCTCACTAACTTTAAGCGTCAGCTGTCAGAGCAGCTTACCGATCGCTGCAGCTGTACACAGCCCATCCAACCAACTACCTACCTCATCCCCATATTTGTTTTTCTGCTCTTTTGCACACCAGTATTTCTACTTGCACATCCTAATCTGCACATATATCACTCCAGTGTAAATTGCCAAATTATAATCACTTCGCCACTATTGGCCTATTTATTGCCTTACCTCCTTACTTAATTTGCACAAACTGTATACAGATTTGTCTATTGTGTTATTGACTGTATGTTTCTTTATCCCATGTGTAACTCTGTGTTGTTGTTTTTGTTGCACTGCTTTGCTTTATCTTGGCCAGGTTGCAGTTGTAAATGAGAACTTGTTCTCAACTGGCCTACCTGGTTAAATAAAGGTTAAATAAAATTTTACAAAATAAAAAGGTTAAATACAAAATAAATAAATAAAAAATCATTGCATGGTGAAAAAACAATGGTTTCAATTATTTGATCACTACATTTACTTGTTCAACAAAATGTCTTTCTCTGATCTTTATCAAGGGTGTCAATAATTTATATTTTATACATGAAGAGTTTCTTTCCAAAACGCTATAGAACTATTGGTAAATTAGCTTTTATTGCTTAAAGAACTTATGAAAAAGATTGGTGTGTTTTTTCACTATGTAATCATGGCTCAAGTTGTAAGTTTTTTTAGTAGTATGTACAGGATACACATGGTATACACCATCCAACAAAATGCTTACTTGCAGGTTCCTTCTCAATAATGCAACAACAATAAGAAATAATAAAAGATAAGAATATGAACATAAAGTAAATGGCTCATTAGAATAGAATAAACACTGTATTTTTTATTTATTTAACCTTTATTTAAGTAGGCAAGTCAGTTAAGAACAAATTCTTATTTACAATGACGTTCTACCAAAAGGCAAAAGGCCACCTGCGGGGACGGGGTCCTGGGATTAAAAATGAATAAATAAATACATACAATATAAATATAGGACAAAACACACATCACAACAAGAGAGACAACACAACACTACATAAAGAGAGACCTAAGACAACAACATAGCAAGGCAGCAACACAACATGACAACACCATTGTAGCACCACAAAACATGGTACAAACATTATTGGGCACTATCAACAACACAAAGGTCAAGAATGTAGTGACAACAATATATCACACAAAGCAGCCACAACTGTCAGTAAGAGTGTCCATGACTGAGTCTTTGAATGAAGAGATTGAGATAAAACTGTCCAGTTTGAGTGTTTGTTGCAGCTCGTTCCAGTCGCTAGCTGCAGCAAACTGAAAAGAGGAGCGACCAAGGGATGTGTGTGCTTTGGGGACCATTAACAGAATATGACTGGCAGAATGGGTGTTGTATGTGGAGGATGAGGGCTGCAGTAGATATCTCAGATAGGATGGAGTGAGGCCTAAGAGGGTTTTATAAATAAGCATCAACCAGTTGGTCTTGCGACGGGTATACAAAGATTACCAGTTTACAGTGGAGTATAGAGAGCAGTGATGTGTCCTATAAGGAGCATTGGTGGCAAATCTGATGGCCGTATGGTAAAGAACGTGTAGCCGCTCGAGAGCACCCTTACCTGCCGATCTATAAATTATGTCTCCGTAATCTAGCATGGGTAGGATGGTCATCTGAATCAGAGATAGTTTGGTAGGTGGGGTGAAAGAGGAGTGAATATGATATAGGAAACCAAGTCTAGATTTAACTTTAGCCAGCAGCTTTGATATGTGCTGAGAAAAGGACAGTGCACCGTCTAGCCATACTCCCAAGTACTTGTATGAGGTGACTACCTCAAACTCTAAACCCTCAGAGGTAGTAATAACACCTGCGGGAAGAGGTCATTCTTCTTACCAAACCACATTACCTTTGTTTTGGAGGTGTTCAGAACAAGGTTAAGGTTAGAGAAAGCTTGTTGGACACTAAGAAAGCTTTGTTGTAGAGCATTTAGCACAAAATCCGGGGAGGGGCAAGCTGAGTATAAGACTGTATCATCTGCATATAAACGGAGAGAGAGAGCTTCCGACTGCCTGAGCTATGTTGTTTATGTAAATTGAGAAGGGCGTGGGGCCTAGGATTGAGCCTTGGGGTACTCCCTTGGTGACAGGCCCACTGAGACAGCAGATTTTCTGACTTTATACACTGCACTCTTTGAGAAAGGTAGTTAGCAAACGAGGCCAAAGACCCCTCAGGGACATCATTGAGGACCTTTAACCTCTATGGGCTAGGTGGGACGCTTGCTACTCAACAGCCAGTTGAATCCTGTGGCGCGTTATTCAAATCCTTAGCCTGTTGGGTCTAGGGGGCAGCATTTGCACGTCTGGATAAAAAAAATGTACCCGATTTAATCTGGTTACTAATCCTACCCAGTAACTAGAATATGCATATACTTATTATATATGGATAGAAAACACTCTAAAGTTTCCAAAACTGTTTGAATGGTGTCTGTGAGTATAACAGAACTCATTTGGCAGGCAAAACCCTGAGACATTTTCTGACAGGAAGTGGATACCTGATGTGTTGTATTGACTTTAAAGCTATCCCATTGAAAAACACAGGGGTTTAGGAATATTTTGGCACTTCCTATTGCTTCCACTAGATGTCACCAGCCTTTACAAAGTGTTTTGAGTCTTCTGGAGGGAGATCTGACCGAACAAGAGCCATGGAACGGTGATGTCCCATTAGACACCTGGCGCGCTACTTCATGTTGGGTACCCTCGTTCCAATACGTTATAAAAGGCTATGCATTCGTCCACCTTGAATATTATTCATGTTCTGGTTAAAAAAGGCCCTAATGATTTATGCTATACAACGTTTGACATGTTTGAACGAACGGAAATATATTTTTTCCCCTCGTTCATGACGAGAAGTCCGGCTGGCTTACATCATGTGCTAACGAGACGGAGATTTTTGGACATAAATGATGAGCTTTTTTGAACAAAACTACATTCGTTATGGACCTGTGATACCTGGAAGTGACATCTGATGAAGAGAATCAAAGGTAATGGATTATTTACATAGTATTTTCGATTTTAGATCTCCCCAACATGACGTCTAGTCTGTATCGCAACGCGTATTTTTCTGGGCACAGTGCTCAGATTATTGCAAAGTGTGATTTCCCAGTAAGGTTATTTTTAAATCTGGCAAGTTGATTGCGTTCAAAAGATGTAAATCTATAATTCTTTAAATGACAATATAATATTTTACCAATGTTTTCTAATTTTAATTATTTAATTTGTGACGCTGACTTGACTGCCGGTTATTGGAGGGAAACGATTTCCTCAACATCAATGCCATAGTAAAACGCTGTTTTTGTATATAAATATGAACTTGATAGAACTAAAAATGCATGCATTGTCTAACATAATGTCCTAGGAGTGTCATCTGATGGAGATTGTAAAAGGTTAGTGCTATCATTTTAGCTGGTTTTATGGTTTTGGTGACCCTGTCTTTGCAGCTTGACAAAACAGGTGTACACACAACTCTTGCTAAATGTACTGTCCTAACATACTCTAAATGTTATGCTTTCGCCGTAAAGCCTTTTTGAAATCGTAAAGCGTGGTTAGATTAAGGAGATGTCTTATCTTTCAAATGGTGTAACATAGTTGTATTTTTGAAAAATTTGAAGTTTTGAGCATTTATCTTGGATTCAAATTTGCGCGCTCTTGACAGGATGCACCTGGCTGTTGATGGAGTGCACCACAGGTGGCACGCTAGCGTCCCACCTAGCCCCAAGAGGTTAGATATGCTATTACTTCAATTTTTCAAAAATATCACTATTTTACACCATTTTAAAGATAAGACTCTCGTTAATCTAACCACACTGTCCGATTTCAAAAAGGCTTTACAACGAAAGCAAAACATTAGATTATGTCAGCAGACTACCCAGCCAGAAATAATCAGACACCCATTTTTCAAGCTAGCATATAATGTCACATAAATCCAAACCACAGCTAAATGTAGCACTAACCTTTGATGATCTTCATCAGATGACAACCCTAGGACATTATGTTATACAATACATGCATGTTTTGTTCAATCAAGTTCATATTTATATCAAAAACCAGCTTTTTACATTAGCATGTGACTAGCATGTGACTAGCATTCCCACCGAAAACTGCCGGTGAATTTACTAAATTACTCACGATAAATGTTCACAAAAAGCATAACAATTATTTTAAGAATTATAGATACAGAACTCCTCTATGCACTCGATATGTCCGATTTTAAAATAGCTTTTCGGTGAAAGCACATTTTGCAATATTCTCAGTAGATAGCCCGGCATCACAGGGCTAGCTATTTAGACACCCAGCAGGTTTAGCACTCATCAAAGTCAGATTTACTATAAGAAAAATGTTCTTACCTTTGTTGTCTTCGTCAGAATGCACTCCCAGGACTTCTACTTCAATAACAAATGTTGGTTTGGTCCAAAATAATCCATCGTTATATCCAAACAGCGGCGTTTTGTTTGTGCGTTCTAGACACTATCCTAAAGGCTAAATAAGGGTGACGAGCATGGCGCAATTCGTGACAAAAGAATTCTAAATATTCCTTTACCGTACTTCGAAGCATGTCAACCGCTGTTTAAAATCAATTTTTATGCCATTTTTCTCATAAAAAAGCGATAATATTCCGACCGGGAATCTGCGTTTAGATAAACAGACAAAGGAAAACAAAGCATTCGGTCGAAGCGGGCACGCGCCTAAGCCCATAGTACTCTGAGTGGCCACTTGCCAAAAGCGATAAAGTGTTTCAGCCAGAGCCTGCCTCGATATCGTTCAACGTTTTCCCGGGCTCTGAGACCCTATGGAAGACGTAGGAAGTGTCACGTTATTGCACAGATCCTGAGTCTTCAATAAAAAGAGCCAAGATGAAACACTACTTCTCAGACAGGCCACTTCCTGCTTGAAATCTTCTCAGGTTTTGGCCTGCCATAGGAGTTCTGTTATACTCACAGACACCATTCAAACAGTTTTAGAAACTTTAGGGTGTTTTCTATCCAAAGCCAATAATTATATGCATATTCTAGTTACTGGTCCGGTGTAGTAACCAGATTAAATCGGGTACGTTTTTTATCCAGCCGTGCAAATACTGCCCCCTATCCCCAACAGGTTAAGGTTGCAGTGACACATCCATAACCTGAGTGGAAACCAGATTGCATACCCGAGAGAATACTATAGACATCAAGTAAGCCAGTCAGTTGATTATTGACAAGTTTTTCCAACACTTTTGATAAACAGGGCAAAATAGAAATAGGCCTATAACAGTTAGGATCAGCTTGATCTCCCCCTTTAAATAAAGGATGAACTGCGGCTGCCTTCCAAGAAATGGGAATCTCCCCAGAAAGGAGAGACAGGTTAAAAAGGTTGAAGATAGGCTTGGCGACGATAGGGGCAGCAACCTTAAAGAAGATATGATCGAAACCACCTGACCCTGATGTTTTTTTGGGGTGAAGTTTAAGGAGCTCCTTTAGCACCTCGGACTCAGTGACTGCCTGCAGGGAGAAACTTTGTAGCGGGGCAGGGGGAAAAGAGGGAGAAGCAACAGGGGTAGTAGCATTAGACGGGGTGGGAGATGAGGAAATGTTGGACGGGCAAGGAGGCATGGCCGAGTCAAATAGGAATCCTGACTTAATGAAGTGGTGATTAAAGAGCTCAGCCATGTGCTTCTTGTCAGTAACAACCACATCATCAACATTAAGGGACATGGGCAGCTGTGAGGAGGAGGGTTTATTCTCCAGGTCTTTAACCGTTTTCCAGAATTTCTTGGGGTTGGACCCACAGAGAGAGAACTGCTCCTTAAACTAACTAACTTTGGCCTTCCGGATAGCCTGAGTACACTCATTTTTCATTTGCCTGAATGAGTCAGCTTGAGTATGCGTGTGCCGAGGCTTTCGCCAAATGCAATTCTTGAGGTGGAGTAACTTTGCAAGATCACGGTCGAACCAGTGGGCGGAACATGTTTTTAATTCTCATTTTCTTTATGGGGGCGTGTTTGTTAACAATACCACTAAAAATATCAAAAAAGAATGTCCAAGCATCTTCGACAGAGGGGATCAAGCTGATTCTATAGCTTTTTACAGAGTCCAGTTCATGAAGGAAGGCTTACTCATTAAAGTTTTTTAGCAAGCGTCTATGACAAATCAGGACAGGTCATTTCACTGAACAGCCATTACGAACACAGGCTGTAAAACAGTGATCACTAAGGTCATTACAGAAAACACCAGACTGGTACCTATCAGGATTATTTGTGAGAATAACATCGAGGAGAGTAGCCTTTTCTGGGTGTTTGGAGTCATACCTTGTGGGATTGGTGATAATCTGAGAAAGATTTAGGGAGTCCCATTGCTTTAGGACTTGGTCAGGTGGTTTAAGCATGTCCCACTTTAGGTCACCTAGCAGGACAAATTCAGACTCAGTGTAAGGGGCCAGGAGAGAGTTTAAGGCAAGTAGGGTACAGGCCGGTGCTGATGGAGGACGATAGCAACCAGTAACAGTCAAACAAGAGCTATTTGAAAGTTTAATGCTTAAAACCAGCAAATCAAATTGTCTGGGGACAGACTTGGTGGAGACAACCGAGGACTGAAGGTGATCCTTGGTAAAGGTTGCCACTCCCCTACCTTTGGAAGATCTGTCTTGCTGAAAAAGGTTATACAGAGAAAGGTTAACATCAGTATTCAAAACACTCTTCTTAACCACGTCTCAGTAATGACCAACACATCTGGATTGGAGCTGTGAACCCACACTTTCAATTGATCCATTTTAGGTAATAAGCTTCTAGTGTTAACGTGCCGAAAACCCAGGCTTTTATGAGAGCAGAAATCAATGAAGCAGATATCAGAGCACAAGTCAGAATTGGGTCTAGCAACTGTAGATGGGCCAGGGTGTACATGCATATTTCCAGATATCATCAACATTAATACAATCAAAGCACGGCATAGTACAGGAAGAGCTCTGCAGTGCTGATTTATGACATCTGAATGTGCATCAGGTGGCAACAAGATCATATTGTACAGCAATTTCATCAGGTAACATGAATTCAAAGACGGCGAAAGGTGGTTAGAATAGGATGGGAGGCCGAAACTCTGTGTAACTAATAGAGAGTCAGAGTCCCGAGTGTGGGAAAAAAACACAGTCTGTCTGTAATGGCTGTCGTGAGAGAGAGTAGACCAAGGTGCAGCGGAGTTAGTGTTCATCATTGAATATTTAATAGCCGAAAGAACACTATACAAAAATAAGAAAAAACCGACAGCCAAACAGTCCTGTCAGGTGCAGGGGTGATGACTGCGCCCGACTGGCGGGCGGCGATGGCTACGCCCGGCTGGCGGGCGGTGATGGCTGCGCCCGGCTGGCGGGCAACCCTGGCTGCGCCCGGCTGGCGGCCGTCCCTGGCGGCTCCGGCGGCACTGACCCAGGATTCACCAGGCTGAGGACACATGTAAGAGGCCTGGCCCTAGGCGCAGGCACAGGACTCACCGGGCTGGCGGGCGGCTCTGACTGCTCCGGACAGGCGGGCGGCTCTGGCGGCTCCGGACAGGCGGGCGGCTCTGGCGGCTCCGGACAGGCTGGCGGCTCTGGCGGCTCCGGACTGGCGGGCGGCTCTGGCGGCTCCGGACTGGCGGGCGGCTCTGGCGGTTCCGGACTGGCGGGCAGCTCTGGCGGCTCTGGACTGGCGAGACCCACTGGAGGCCTAGTCCTAGGAGGTGGCACAGGATGGACCAGGCTGGAGAGATCCACTGGAGGCCTGGTCCGAGGAGGAGGCACAGGATAAACCGAGCTGTGGGGGAGCACTGGAGTTCTAGACTTGACGCTCTTTACCCATACTCCAGGCTGAATGCCCACTTTGGCCCGGCACGGGCGGAGAGCAGGCATTGGGCGAACTGGACCCTCCCAGCGCTCTGGAGACACAGTGCGCAGCGCCGGCGCAGGATAACCTGGACCGAGGAGTCGCACTGGAGACCAGACGCGCTGAGCTGGCACCATCCGCCCTGGCTCGATGCCCACTCTCGCATGGCACTTGCGGGGGGCTGCAATGTAGCGCACCGGGCTATGCACGCGCACTGGAGACTCCGTGCGCTCCACAGCATAACACGGTGCCTTACCAGTACCACGCTGCTTCCGGTAAGCACGGGGAGTTGGCTCAGGTCTACCGCCTGACTCTGCCAATCTCCCCGTGTGCCCCCCCCAAAAAAATTATTGGGGCTGCCTCCCTTGTCTGTCGCTCTCCCTCGGCAGGTTGTTGCAGTGGTCAAATAATTGATCCCATGTCCAGTCAATCCTGGACTCCAACACCTCCAGCGACCAGGATGCCATGACTTCCCGAGCGCGCTGTTTCCTGTAGTCCTCCTTGTGCTGCTCCTTCCTCCGCTGCTTGGTCCGTTTTTGGTGGGAATTCTGTAACGGCTGTCGTGAGAGAGAGTAGACCAAGGTGCAGCGGAGTTAGTGTTCATCATTGAATATTTAATAGCAGAAAGAACACTATACAAAAATAAGAAAAAAACGACAGCCAAACAGTCCTGTCAGGTGCAAAACACTAACAGAAACAATTACCCACAAAACCCAAAGGAAAAACATGCTCCTTATGACTCCCAATCAGCAACAACGAACTTCAGCTGTGCCTGATTGGGAGCCACACACGGCCCAAAACAAAGAAATACAAAAAACCTAGAAAACGAACATAGAACGCCCACCCAATGTAACACCCTGGCCTAAACAAAATAAAGAACAAAAAACCCCTCTCTATGGCCAGGGCGTTACACTGTCCCATGGTTGGGTAAAGTTTGTAGTCATCAAAGTATGCAGGAGTCATGAGGAAAATAGTAAAATAACAACTTGCCCAATCATTTTTTTTAAATACAATGTAAGTTCAGAGTCACTCGCCCCAACAGTGTGTGTGTGCTGGAGGCAAGCGAAAGCTCAGGAGAGAGGGGTGAGTCTTACAGTTGAAGTCAGAAGTTGACATAAACCTTAGCCAAATACATTCAAACTCAGTTTTTCACAATTCCTAACATTTAATCAGAGTAAAAAATCCCGGTCTTTGGTCAGTTAAGATCACCACCTTATTTTAATTTAGTAAAATGTTAGCGAATTCCCCGTAAGTTTGCGGGGGGTATGCTAGTTCTGAACGTCACATGCTAATGTAAAAAGCTGGTTTTTGATATAAATATGAACTTGATTGAACAAAACATGCATGTATTGTATAACATAATGTCCTAGGGTTGTCATCTGATGAAGATCATCAAAGGTGAGTGCTGCATTTAGCTGTCTTCTGGGTTTTGGTGACATTATATGCTGGCTTGAAAAATGGGTGTCTGATTATTTCTGGCTTGGTACTCTGCTGACATAATCTAATGTTTTGCTTTCGTTGTAAAGCCTTTTTGAAATCGGACAGTGTGGTTAGATTAACGAGAGTCTTATCTTTAAATGGCTGTAAAATAGTCATATGTTTGAGAAATTGAAGTAATAGGATTTTGAAGATTTTGAAAATCGCGCCACAGGCTGGCAGTGGATGTTACGTAGGTGGGACGAATTCGTCCCGCCGGTCACATAGAGGTTAAGAATGTGAAATGTCAGAATAATAGTAGAGAGAATTATTTATTTCAGCTTTTATTTCTTTCATCACATTCCCAGTGGGTCAGAAGTTTACATACACTCAATTAGTATTTGGTAGCATTGCCTTTAAATTATTTAACTTGGGTCAAACGTTTCGGGTAGCCTTCCACAAGCTTCCCACAATAAGTTGGGTGAATTTTGGCCCATTCCTCCTGACAGAGCTGGTGTAACTGAGTCAGGCTTGTAGGCCTCCTTGCTCGCACATGCTTTTTCAGTTCTGCCCACACATTTTCTATGGGATTGAGGTCAGGGCTTTGTGATGGCCACTCCAATACCTTGACTTTGTTGTCCTTAGGCAATTTTGCCACCAACTTTGGAAGTATGCTTGGGGATGCTTCAATATATCCACATCATTTTCTTGCCTCATGATGCCATCTATTTTGTGAAGTGCACCAGTCCCTCCTGCAGCAAAGCCTCCCCACAACATGATGCTGCCACTCCGTGCTTCACGGTTGGGATGGTGTTCTTCGGCTTGCAAGCCTCCCCCTTTTTCCTCCAAACATAACGATGGTCATTATGGCCAAACAGTTCTATTTTTGTTTCATCAGACCAGAGGACATTTCTCCAAAAAGTATGATCTGTGATCCCCTTATGCAATTGCAAACCGTAGTCTGGCTTTTTTATGGCGGTTTTGGAGCAGTGGCTTCTTCCTTGCTAAGCTGCCTTGCTGGTTATGTCGATATAGGACTTGTTTTACTGTGGATATAGATACTTTTGTACCTGTTTCCTCCAGCATCTTCACAATTTCCTTTGCTGTTGTTCTGGGATTGATTTGCACTTTTCGCACCAAAGTACGTTCATCTCTAGGAGACAGAACACGTCTCCTTCCTGAGCGGTATGATGGCTGCATGGTCCCATGGTGTTTATAATTGCGTACCATTGTTTGTACAGATGAACATGGTACCCTCAGGCGTTTGGAAATTGCTCCCAAGGATGAACCAGACTTGTGGTGGTCTACAATTTGTTTTCTGAGGTCTTGGCTGATTGCTTTTGATTTTCCCATGATGTCAAGCAAAGAGGCACTGAATTTGAAGGTAGGCCTTGAAATACATCCACAGGTACACCTCCAATGACTCAAATGATGTCAGTTAGCCTATCAGAAGCTTTTAAAGCCATGACATAATTTTCTAGACTTTTCCAAAGCTGTTTAAAGGCACAGTCGACTTAAACTTCTGACCCACTGGAATTGTGATACAGTGAATTATGAGTGAAAAATAATCTGTCTGTAAACAATTGTTGGAAAAACTACTTGTATCATGCACAAAGTAGATGTCCTAACCGACCTGCCAAAGCTATAGTTTGTTAACAAGAAATTTATGGAGTGGTTGAAAAATGAGTTTTAATGACTCCAACCTAAGTGTATGTAAACTTCCGACTTCAACTGTACCAGCCTGGGAGACAGGCCCACGCAGACGGTGAACAGATCACCAGGTGGAATCCAAGCAGCAGTGCAGCAGGCAACGGGAGTATGTGTCACACCCACCTGGGAGAAGCTTTTATTTCTGGTGGCAGATTTCTTGTAGAAAATGCCAGTGAATGGTCTTTGAACAGCAGGAGGGGGCTTCAGATGACGCTTCAAAGACTCCTGACACTGTAGCATAAGTATAATACAGAAATACAGTAATACAGAAAGGCACAATTTATAGTACAATATTTACTAATGTATCAGAGAAAGGGGGGATTGGGATTGTGAAGTATTATCTATAGTAAATAATAATATGGTAGCAGCAATTGTGATGTGTGTGTGTGTAGCATGCATGTACTGTGTGGATGTATGTGTGTGTGTGTGTGTGTGTGTGTGTGTGTGTGTGTGTGTGTGTGTGTGTGTGTGTGTGTGTGTGTGTGTGTGTGTGTGTGTGTGTGTGTGGGTGTGTGTGTGAGTGAGTGCATGTGTGCTAAGGTGCACACAGTCAGTGGAGGTTGTCAGTCCAGTTAAAGTGTGGCATGGGGTTGTTCAATGACAGACATGTATTTGAAATTATCACTTGATGATTTAATTTTAGAGAGACAAATAATCATGTTCGTCATGTTTTTTTTAAACACTAGACACATATAATTGCCTCACTCTCAGAGAAATAAGTAAATGTGTTAAATGTTACTGTCAAATGTAACAAATAACTAAATTGTTATTAAATAATTGTACAAAAGATGCAAAAGATGCATCAATAGCTAAAACAAAAGTTTCAAAAATGAATCAAAACATTTTACATTTTTATAATTTAGTAGATGCTCTTATCTTCTGTAGACAGACTTACAGTTAGTGCATTCATCTTAAGATACCAAGGTGAGATAACCACATATCACAGTCAAATATACAATCAGTGGCCAGTTTATTAAAGATGGAGGATCTTAATTTGATCACTCCTTTGTTGCTGATAATTTTGCAAATGCAATCTTTTTTGTGTGAAGTCAGTTAAGAACAAATTCTTATTTACAATGACCACCTTCCAAAAGGCAAAAGGCCTCCTGCAGAGACGGGGGCTGGAATTAAAAATACATTTAACACACATCATGTCAAGAGAGACACCACAACACTACATATAAAGAGAGACCTAAGACAACAACAGAGCATGGCAGCAGCACATGACAACAACACGGTAGCAACCCAACATGGCAGTAGCACAACATGGTATCAGCGCAAAACAAAGTACAAACATGTTGGATCGGCAAAGAGGCATGGCTGAGTCAAATAGAAATCCTGACTTAATGAAGTGGTGATTAAAGAGCTCAGCCATGTGCTCCTTGTCAGTAACAACCACATCATCAACATTAATTAAGGGACATGGGCAGCTGTGAGGAGGAGGGTTTTTTTTGTCAACGTTTAAAAAGGCTTCTAAAGTTATTAATTTTCACTTTGAAATGTCAGATTTGATTTGCCGTAGCGAGAAATGTATCAACCACTTAAAAAAATGTCTATTAACTATAATCTACAGAACAATTAACATTTGCTGTTCCTGCAGGATTATTTTCCTGCTGTAGCAAAGTGACTCAAATTAAGATCCTACATCTGTAGGTACACCCATTTAGCCTCTAGAACAGCCTGAATTCTTTGGGGTATGGAAATGGGATCAAACGTGCGGCAGGAAAACATTCCCTACCTCATGACACGACCGCCACCAGCCTGTACCGTTGACTGCAGACAGGATGGGGCATAGACTCATGCTGCTTATGCCAAATCCTGACTCTGCCATCAGCATGACTCATCAGGAACCAAGATTCGTCAGACCAGGCAATGTTTTTCCACTCCTCAATTTTCCAGTGTTGGTTATCGCGTGTCCACTGGAGCCGCTTCTTCTTGTTTTTAGCTGATAGTAGTGGAACCCGGTGTGGCCGTCTGCTGACAAGGACTGACGAGTCGTGCGTTATGAGATGCCGATCTGCATACCACTGTTGTACTGCGCTGTTATTTTCCTGTTAGTGTACACAATTCTTGCCATTTTCCTTCAAACCCTCATCAACGAGCTGTTTTCTCCCACAGGACTGCCGCTGACTGGATGTTTTTTTGTCACAGCATTCTCTGTCACACCCTAGACACTGTCGTGCGTGAAAAGCCCAGTGGGGAGGCCGTTTCTGAGATGCTGGATCCGGCGTACCTGGCACTGACGATCATACCACGCATAAAGTCGCTTAGTTCACTGGTTTTGCCCAGTCTAACGTTCAATCGAACAGTAACGGAATGCTTCAATGCCTGTCTGCCTGCTTTATATCGTGAGCCACGGCCACGTGACTCATTGTCTGTAGGAGTGATACATTTCCGTGAATAGGGTGGTGTACCTAATAAACTGTGAGTGTACAGGATATGAACATTCCATTCCAGCTAAACAACTGATATACACGGCGTGTACAAAACTTTAGGAACTCTTTCCATGACATAGACTGACCAGGTGAATCCAGGTGAAAGCTATGCTCCCTTATTGATGTCATTTCAATCAGTGTAGATGAAGGGGAGGAGACAGAGTCTATTGGTGGACACGTGCGTCAATCTAATGTAATACAAAAATCCCCATCCATATTTGTCAGTTTAAGATAGAGATGTTTTTTTTGTTGCATGGGCTGCATCTCAATCCTGAGCTTTCTTATATATTCTAGATATAGGACAGCCACTTCAAAACCTTATTCCTTATGATCTATATTTTGAATGTATTTTTTCCATTTATGAATTACTTATTCAATGTGTTTCTTTGGGTTATAGTAGTAAAGGCCAAATTGAATATTTTATCAAAAACATTTTAATATTGTTTTATACCTAAAGTGTACTAAAATTCAAAATCAAATAGCTAAATAATCCATGGTTTGACCATCTTTAAACAGTTCCATATGTTATTTTAGTAGACTTAATCGCGGACACAGATTAAGCCTAATCCTAGACAAAATTGCACTTTTAAACTGGACTAACTGAAATGGAATTTTTCAGACATGGTTTAAAATAGTCTCAGACTTGTCCTAGTCTAGATTTAAAAAGTCGGATTTCCAGAAGGGTGATTAGAGTTCATCTAGATATAAGCAAAGGCTTAAATTAAATCTGGCAGAGGCAGGTTTAACTTCAGATGAATGGATGTGGGCCCCCAGGTTGACCTTGTCAATGGAGGAAAAAGGATTACGTGGACTATTTCAATGATGATCAAAGAACACCACCAAGGCCAGACAGAAGGGCGGTTATAGACCGCATAAACCCACTGAAGGATTTTGATTAAATCTATTTCCTTGACTGTTTCCGTATGTACAAAGACAATTCAGCTGACATTTCTTTGCTTCAGCCAAGGCATTCATCTGACTTTCTTCGGGAAGGCCCATCCTTCCTGCCCTACAAGTACTGATCACCTTAACGTTTTTGGAATCTGGAACCTTCCATCGTGAAACAGGAGATTTGTGTGGTGTAAGTGAACCGACTGTATGCAGAATAGTCCACAAAGTCTGCAATGCTATATGTGAACTTAAAGGCAATTATATGATGCTGCTGCACAAGCCAACTACAAGGTAGACTTCTATGAATATGGGAACTTCTCTGGAGTCATTGGCTGTACATATGGATGTCATATTCCCATCAAGTGTCCCTCTACAGCAGATGCTGAGGAGTACAGGATTCTTAAAAACTGTTTCTCAATAAATGTACAAAGTGTGCACTCCCAATTTGCAGTTCTCCAACACTCATGACTCAAGGATTTTCCAACATTCCTCTATGTATGCTCACCTTGAAGGAGGACAACATAGTGGAATAAAACTTGGTGACGGTGGGTATGCAAAAACCAACTTCTTGTTCACCCCCTATCTTCATGCAATAGGACCTGAGCAACAATGGTTCAACCAAGCTCATATCCGCACCAGGTGTAGTGGAGGGCATGTTTGGTGTATGGAAGTGTCATTTCCAGTGTCTCAGAAACACATTGCCCTTTCAACCGATAAGATGCTGCATTGTCAAAATTGCAACAGCAATTCTTCACAATTACCTCAAACAGCATGGCTGCCGAGATCCTCGCATTGAAGATGAGGATGGCCCAGATGTTCCCATGGTTGAGGCAGACAATGACAGAAACGGCAGAGATGCTTTTGCTATGCAGCACCTCTCATAACAAAGTGATTGAAATAAACAATAGGCATGGATTCTTAACAAAAAAAAAGGTTTTTAATTCACAAATGGAAATATTGGGACCCCGAACTGGTGCTGGTTCTTGAAGAACATCGGTACATTGAAAAACATTGGTACTGCTCCTGCTGCTGCTTCACGCCATAGCCTACTCAACATGAAGGATTTGCCTCTTCATTTCATGCTCTTCTTTTAAATAGATTAGACTACGCTCATGAAATTCCATGGCCAGTTTTCTCATGCATGCTCAGCCTTGTCTTTGTCCTCCGGCCCTGGTTAGTGACATAATCTTCCCTCCTGGCTGCTGCAGATGTAGTGGGCTGACCTTCATCCCTTCCAAGCTATGGTGATCATCTGCCTCCAGAAAATGATTACATTGCTGCATTAGAGAACACTATTTCCTCAATAATTGAGTTCATTACATAATTGTTATTATGGGAGTGCAAGAGATGACAGACAACATTACATATCCCCTGCAGTCCGGGGATGGCACATGTTGAATGAATGTGTCCTACAAAATGAGGATTGGAATGGTCCCCCATCTGAACTGTCCAAATAGTCATCATTGAGGATACCTTCCAGGGGTTGCTGGCTATCAATGATCCCGGTCAACAAGTCCCCCAACTCATCTCTGTGGTTTTACCAGTCTTGAAACGCTGCCTACAAGCAACAGCATTTGTCTTCTAAAAGATGATGAAATTTGAACCTTAGAAAGACAAGACAATATAAACATGATATTAGTAATTATGTATGATATTGTTTGTGCTACATTTCTGTCACACAAGTACATTTAGGCCCCATTGTGTTGTTAAAACAAGAAAACTAACATTCAAAATGATTTGTAATAGTGGGCCAACAATAAAGTTGTTGTGGCATGCTTTTGCTCACTTTTTCATTTCAGTTGAATTCATTACAAATGGTAGTCCAGGCATTATTTTTATTGTTTTCTGTGGAGAAATAATGCTGTTTGTTATCGATAATTGGGTGGTTTTACACAATTCGCTTCAAGAGTTGTTTTTTTAAACCACTTAACTTCTTTGAACATTGTCTTTTATCTCTGTCCGTTGTTTAGTTTAGGTGACTTGCTCAAATTCCACACAAGACATTAGTGTCCCATCCCTGGTTTTTGCACATTGTTAATCAAATCAGCCTACACAAAGATGAACTGGTTAGCCCTTATTTATCTTAATCTGGGACTCCCTAGTCTAGAACTAATTAATCTGAAATTAAGCAACGTCTAAGGAAGCAATTTTTTTACATCTGGATTCATTTAAGTAGAGTTAGCCAAGTCCTGATTTAAATAAAACTCTGTTTTGGAAACCGCCCCATAGAGGGTCTTTTTTAAGCCTTGAGACATGGATTGCGTAGGTGTGCCATTCAGAGGGTGAATGGGCAAGACAAAATATTATGTCTTTGAACGGGGTACGGTAGTAGGTACCAGGCACACTGGTTTGAGTGTGTCAACAACTGCAATGCTGCTGGGATTTACATGCTCAACAGTTTCCTGTGTGTATCAAGAGTGGTCCACCACCCAAAGGACATCCAACCAACTTGAGACAACTGTGGGAAGCATACCTGTTGAACGCTTTCGACACCTTGTAGAGTCCATGCCCCAACAAATTGACGCTATTCTGAAGGCAAAAGGGGGTGCAACTGTGGGGATGTTTTTCAGCGGCAGGGACTGGGAGACTAGTCAGGATCGAGGGAAAGATACAGAAAGTACAGAAGGATCCTTTTTAAAAACCTGCTCCAGAGCACTCGGGAACTCAGACTGGGGTGAAGGTTCACCTTCCAACAGGACAACAACCCTAAGCACAAAGCCAAGACAATGCAAGAGTGGGTTCAGGACAAGTCTCTGAATGTCCTTGAGTGGCCCAGCCAGAGCCCAGACTTGAACCCGATCGAACATCTCTGGAGAGACCTGAAAATCGCTGTGCAGCAACACTCCCCATCCAACCTGACAGAGCTTGAGAGGATCCGCAGAGAAGAATGGGAGAAACTCCACAAATACAGGCGTGCCAAGCTTGTAGCATCATACCCAAGAAGACTCAAGGCTGTAATCACTGCCAAAGGTGCTTCAACAAAGTATTGAGTAAAGGGTCTGAATACTTCATTTAAAAAATTATACATTTGCAAACATTTCGAAAAACCTGTTTTTGCCATGTCATTATGGAGTATTGTGTGTAGACTGATGAGGGAAAAAAACAATTTAATCAATTTTAATATAGGTTGTAAAGTAACAAAGTGTGGAAAAAGTAAAGGGTTCTGAATACTTTCCGAATGCACTGTATAGAGGAGGTACCCGTACTGAGTCAATGTACGGGGGTACAGGTTAGTCGAGGTAGTTGAGGTAATGTGTACATGTAGGTAGGGGTAAAGTGACTACTTATAGATAATAGATAATAAACAGCGAGTAGCAGCAGCGTAAAAAATGGTGTGGGTTCAATGCAAATAGTCCAGGTAGCCATTTGATTAGCTGTTCAGCAGTCTTATGGCTTGGGGGTAGAAACTGTTAAGAAGCCTTTTGGACCTATACTTGGCGCTCCGGTGCACATGAGGGTAACCAAAAGCAACAATTTCTGCTTAAAAAACATAAATGTGATTTTTATTTTTGAGGTGGATATAGCGTTTTGTAAATAAATTATTCAGATCTCTCTCTCTCTCTCTCTCAAGACTTATTCTCAGACAACAGATAGAAGGCCTCATCATAAAGGTAGTTGTAGCCCCTTGGTGTATTATTCATTGTTGATCAAATTTACAACATTTTATATATTACATTTTCCCCCAACTTATTGTGTAATAATAACATAATGTATTTTCTGATGGTATTGTCAGTTTGGTGTCACCAAGAGCTCCAGTATAATTTCCATTTTAGCAGCCAGGCCACATTACCATACATCACTCCATAATGCAGGACCGCTGGGTCTTCTACAGATAGGATTAAAGAACAGAGACTGCCAGAGCAGAACCGATTTAGATACAGAGGAGGGGGATAGAGGGATAGAGAGAGGGAGAGAGAGAGGACGGTGGGGAGAAAAAAAAGGGAGGGTGAATTTGAAGGGTGTGTGTGGGGGGCATGGGGGTGTATAAGGGCATGACCTTTATCATCAAAATGTACAGTATAGATCAGTATAGATCTGCCCAAATCGAAAGGGTTAGAACCGAGGTGGAGAAGGATAGGGAGTGAATTGGGACCGGCTGTCAGAGTGGAGGTCTACAGTTCTCTGCTCACCAGCCTGGCTGTTGCCTCCATCACTCTGGCATCTCGATCCCCCTCTACTCTCTCCAGAGAGCTTACAGCCAGTACACCCCTTTATGATTATTTCACATTCTCATTTCTCTATTGCATCAATAATGTACGTGGGTGTGTGTGGGGGGTTCTATGTGTGTATGTGAGTATGCTCTTTGTGTGTGTGTGTGTGTGTGTGTGTGTGTGTGTGTGTGTGTGTGTGTGTGTGTGTGTGTGTGTGTGTGTGTGTGTGTGTGTGTGTGTGTGTGTGTGTGTGTGTGTGTGTGTGTGTGTGTGTGTGTGTGTGACAAGTGACATCAGATCTTTCGAGGTTGATTCTGAATGAGGAGCTCTCTAGTCTTTAGCAAAACCTGGAGCTGTTTATGTATAGTTTGGTGGGGAATATTTACAGTAGTTGCTAGCATTCACTTTGATTTGTAGACTTGTTGACAAAATGTTTCAATAAGTTGCTTATGAATCTCTGCCAATGCCAACATAAATACTATGTTTCCCAATCTTCCTTAAAATGTGTGAAGTAGTTTTGGTCTTCATCAGACTTCATCAAGTACACTGCAAATACATTTAGATTTTTGAAAAGATTAGAACTGCCTCTTCTTATGACGAGACAAAAATCAATGGCTGAAAAGTTCTTCTTGAAATGTACAGTACAGTAGAGTGGTATAAACAGCTAAAAGCTTGAGGAAAAAAATATGCTTCAATTGAGTAGAAGTTCTATGAAACCGGTTTCTCCTTAAAATAAAGTTTATTGCGGCCGTTGGATCTAAAGGCCAGCTCCTCTTAGATATTCAATGAGTCTTTTCCAGTGGTAGGTCCTGAGTCAGCCGAATATACTGCCTCTCTACTGCCAGGTGAGGAAGACATCCATCAAATTGGAATACACAAGGCTTCTCTCTCTCTCTCACTCTCTCTCTCTCTCTCTCTCTCTCGCTCTCTCTGCCACCACTGCATCCCTAACCAGGGCCCACAACTTTGCTGCTAAATTGCTGTTCTCAGCAGTAAGTATTCAAACTGCTCAACATGCAGATTAGTCTTGTACAATACAACTTTTTAGTTGGTATCCTTGTAAGGCAACTAAGCTAACATACGGTTCAGTTCTTGTCGAACTGTCAAGATCATTTTAACAAGGATATCTGTGAGTAAAGTCCAGAGGTTTTATTAAAGCTTAGGCAGGAACAGTATGTGTGGAACACACAGCATTAAGGGAAAGTTACCGCTTGCACAAAACGTATTTAAAAATATATATATACACTGTATATATATATATATATCATGTTTTTTTTCCCCCTTATTTTTTTTTACATTCCCCCCAAAAAACGTATATAAATAACAACAACTTACAGACACACACAAAAAATAACTACATCTCATCTGCCCAGAATTGCATGGTCCCACCCCCATTCCTAGTGCCTGCATTATTGTTTGCCACTTAGCCTTAAATTGTACCAATTTGTTTTTCTCGGTCGCCCATGCTATTTAAATATTTAAATAATAAATCATTTGATTTTTCCATTGTGTCAATGACGGCGGATTGATTGACTTCCAAGTTTTTGTAAAAAAAAATTCAAGATGAGTAATGAAAAGATAATCATTCAGCCCTTTGGGTATCTCACTACAGCCCCATATGACGTCTTTAAATATGCAGACAGACAGATGAAAAGCAAGTTCACATTGTAATACACCTGACAGCCAAACTTCTAGCTCTGCTCACAACTTCCAGACTTTATAGCATTCCTGGAAAGCATGGATTATTGAGTCATTATTGGTTTTACAGTTGAGACATGACTCTCTTGTATAATACATTACTTTATACTGGATTAAGCATATATTTTCGTAAACTGTAGTTATGCTACAACTTTCCCTCCATCTTGAACCAACATCAGTTCTTTTTAAATCTTGGTTTATAACTTTTTCTAAGAGATTGTCAGTTGGATAGGCTCTCTACCAGGTTTTGTATATCTTCCCTATCATATGAACATCCTTTTCTGACTCAAATAAGATTCCCATGAGGTTACTCTGATGATATGTAACTTTTAAGTTGCATGTATTTGGAAGTGTTCAAATTGGTCAGTCTAATTTTTTTATTTATTCTGTCAAGGAAATAAATGTATTTCTTGTTACCAAGTGTCACACGTGTGTGTAGGAACGGACCAAGGCGCAGTGTGAGTATCGTTCCACATCTTTTATTAGAATGTGAAACTTTGCAAGACAAACAATAAACTATAAACAAAACACAAACCGTGACGACAGAGGTGCAACATGCACTAACTCAAAAAATAATCTCCCACAAACACAGGTGGGAAAAACAACTACTTAAATATGATCCCCAATTAGAGACAATGATGACCAGCTGCCTCTAATTGGAAATCATACAAAAAACCAACATAGAAAAAATAAACTAGATAAACCCCCCAGTCACGCCCTGACCTACTCTACCATAGAAAATAAGAGCACTCAATGGTCAGGACGTGACACCATGTAATTTACGGTTTCTATGCCTTTAGTTTTCCATGTGGACCAATTTTAATCTGCGAATTCTGAAAAGCTATCCACGGATTGTTCCATAAGGCTGTGTTTTTAGGGAGTGAAATTGGTACTTGTAGAATACGTTTCATTTTCTTCCATATTGTTATAGTGTTCTTAACTATGAAGTTGTTAATGTTCTTAGCTTAATCCTTTGAAAATAGACACGTAAAATATTATTCAATAAAAGCCACATGACAGCCTGCTTGGAGTTGGCCAAAAGGCACCTAAAAGACTCTCAGACCACGAGAAACAATGGTCTGATGAAAGCAAGATTGAATTTTTTGGCCTGAATGCCAAGCGTCTGGAGGAAATCTGGCACCATACCTACGGTGAAGGATTGTGGTGGCAGCATCATGCTGGGGGATGTTTTTCAGCGGCAGGGACTGGGAGACTAGTCAGGATCGAGGGAAAGATGAATGGAGCAAAGTACAGAAAGATCCTTGATGAAAACCTGCTCCAGAGTGCTCAGGACCTCAGACTGGGGCGAAGGATGACCTTCCAACAGGACAACGACCCTAAGAACAAAGCCAAGACAATGCAAGAGTGGGTTCGGGACAAGTCTCTGAATGTCCTTGAGTGGCCCAGCCAGAGCCCGGACTTGATCCCGATCAAACATCTCTGGAGAGATCTGAAAATGCTGTGCAGCGGCGCTCCACATCCAACCTGACAGAGCTTGAGAGGATCTGCAGAGAACAATGGGAGAAACTCCTCAAATACAGGTGTGCCAAGTTTATAGCGTCATACCCAAGAAGACTCGAGGCTGTAATCCCTCCCCAAATTACTTCAACAAAGTCCTAAGTAAATGGTCTGAATACTTATGTGAATGTTATATTTCCGTTTTTTATTTGTAATACATTTCCAAAAATGTTTAAAAAAAAATGTTTTTGCTTGGTCATTATGGGGTATTGTGTGTAGATTGATGAGGGGGGAAAAAACGATTTATCCATTTCAGAATAAGACTGTAATGTAACAAAATGTGAAAAAGTAAAGTTGTCTGAATACTTTCCGAATGCACTGTAACTGAAATAACTGTTTGATACATTAAACGTGAATGTATTGAATTAAGTGACGTGTGTTGTCATTTGTGTAAATAAGGGGGTTATTTTGTCCCAAAATGTTGAATAGAGTTCTATGGGAAAGCCATCCATTCCTGGTGCTTTTCTCCATGCTAATGTTTTAACAGTATCCACTATTTCTTCTTGGGGGATTTCTGTTTCTAATTATTTTTTAAAGTCTGCTGATTGTTGCTTCAGAGTTGTTGAGTCTAAGAAGGCTGTATGATCCGTCCCACTGTTGTTTCATTTATATATATTTTCAAAGCAGCTTTTAAAATTGTTATTCATCTCATTTTTGTTTCGAATTACCATTTTTGTGTCTTTATCTTGTAAAATGATAACTGGTTTAGCATGCATTTGTTTTGTGAGAGCTGCAGGTTTGTTTGTCATTAGCTAGTATGCTTTGTTTGAGTTTAACCTGAAGTAAAAGATCGTATTCCTGCTTAAGTTCCAACATTTTATTTTATTCTTTACAAAACGTATTTCTCACTGGACCACCCCCTCCATACAATGTGATTGCAGAGACATCATTTGGAATGAGACATAGTAACAAAGACATGATGCTGACTGGAGGTTCACTGAGTGAGACTTTTAATACAATGGAATGACAAACAGCAAAATAATGAGGCATGAAGGTAGATGCCCCTCCGTGTACCCCTCAGTAAATCAGAGCCATGTAGAGTGTCAGATCAAAACTCTAGTCGCTCATTATCCAATGACTACATAACCATCTGTGCTGGTTATAAGCCACTTAGGTGCATTCATGAGAAGTGTGCTCTTGTCTACAGCTCTGGGCAAACCCCAAGGCCCCCCAAGCGCCCCCTCCTTCCCACTCCCACCTCTACTATACCTGTCCTTCTTTTCAAGACACTACCCCCATCCCTCTCCCCTCTCTCCTTCCTTCTTTCCTTCAAGACACCACCCCTCAACATCCCTCTTCCCCATAGCCACGAGAAGTAGGGGTGCTGAAAAATAATCATTTAAAAAATATATAGCGATACGTTAAGTGGGCAACAAAAAATATGAAATACTTAGGATGCTTAATAAGAGACAGCAAACAACAAATATATAAAGATAACTTTATTCCATTTCTCAACTATATGAAAGCAGATGTAATTAAATGGAATAATCTCCTGAGCCTTTAATAGTCCTGTATTAGTGGATATATACGTCTGTATCACCATCGACTTTGCGGCTATCCTCTCCCCTCTCTCCTTCCACATTACCATGCACCACCCCCTCAACATCCCTATCCCCTATTCCCCATCCTTCATCCTTCCCTCCCCTCTCTCCTTCCTCCTTTCCTTCAGAGACCACCCCCTCACCATCCCTCTCTCCTTTCTATGAATCCATGATGCGACAGAGAGCCAAATTGAGCTCACCACATTCCCCCAAAGTGCCCTTCATCAGACTGGCCCGGTGCTCCAGTGCTTCAGCAAACAGCACACTGTACACTGGGCCAATTAGCAGGTCCACAGCGTGGGCGAGGGGGGCGTGGCAGACGTGGGATGGATGGGGCATAATGACCCTGCAGGGTAATGACCATGGTTCTCTCTCTCTCTCTATCCTTCTTTTACTTGTTCTTCTCTTTTTTTTCTGTCTCATTCCATCTCCCTCTCTCTGTCTCACTCTGTCTGTTGACTGGCTGTCACTCCCAGCGTGCTCCTGGGGATGGCTAAGGTTGCACACATATTGGAAAAGATTACACACACATGAAGTACATATGCTTACAAAAAAAAAATTATAATGAAAAAAATCACATGTGAAAAAACATATGTGATTTCCCAACGTTTCACGTGTGCTTTTGTAACTGGCAGGATTAGAACCCAGATCTCCCAAAGGAGAAGCCAACATCTTGATCATTCGACCAAGAGAGCCAACGCTAACTTTGAAGTCGCAGACAGAGCTACCTCATCACGTGACCATGAGCAAACGACTCATAACCGCTAGACTTTAACCTGTTAGGGCTAGGGGGCAGTATTTGCACGGCTGGATAATTTTTTTTTACCCGATTTCATCTGGTTACTAATCCTACCCAGTAACTAGAATATGCATATACTTATTATATATGGATAGAAAACACTCTAAAGGTTCTAAAACTGTTTGAATGGTGTCTGTGAGTATAACAGAACTCATTTGGCAGGCAAAACCCTGAGACATTTTCTGACAGGAAGTGGATACCTGATGTGTTGTATTACCTTTAAACCTATGCCATTGAAAAACACAGGGGCTGAGGAATATTTTGGCACTTCCTATTGCTTCCACTAGATGTCACCAGCCTTTACAAAGTGTTTTGAGTCTTCTGGAGGGAGATCTGACCGAACAAGAGCCATGGAACTATGATGGCCCATTAGACACCTGGCGCGCGAGTTCATGTTGGGTACCCTCGTTCCAATACGTTATAAAAGAGAATGCATTCGTCCACCTTGAATATTATTCATGTTCTGGTTAAAAAAGGCCCTAATGATTTATGCTATACAACGTTTGACATGTTTGAACGAACGTAAATATATTTTTTCCCCTCGTTCATGACGAGAAGTCCGGCTGGCTTAGATCATGTGCTAACAAGACGGAGATTTTTGGACATAAATGATGAGCTTTTTTGAACAAAACTACATTCGTTATGGACCTGTGATACCTGGAAGTGACATCTGATGAAGAGAATCAAAGGTAATGGATTATTTACATCGTATTTTCGATTTTAGATCTCCCCAACATGACGGCTTGTCTGTATCGCAACGCGTATTTTTCTGGGCGCAGTGCTCAGATTATTGCAAAGTGTGATTTCCCAGTAAGGTTATTTTTAAATCTGGCAAGTTGATTGCGTTCAAGAGATGTAAATCTATAATTCTTTAAATGACAATATAATATTTTACCAATGTTTTCTAATTTTAATTATTTAATTTGTGTTGCTGACTTGACTGCCGGTTATTGGAGGGAAACGATTTCCTCAACATCAATGCCATAGTAAAACGCTGTTTTTGGATATAAATATGAACTTGATAGAACTAAAAATGCATGCATTGCCTAACATAATGTCCTAGGAGTGTCATCTGATGGAGATTGTAAAAGGTTAGTGCATCATTTTAGCTGGTTTTATGGTTTTGGTGACCCTGTCTTTGAATTGACAAAACATTACACACAACTCTTGTAAATGTACTGTCCTAACATACTCTAAATTTATGCTTTCGCCGTAAAACCTTTTTGAAATCGTAAAACGTGGTTAGATTAAGGAGATGTTTATCTTTCAAAGGGTGTAAAATAGTTGTATGTTTGAAAAATTTGAATTTTGACATTTATTTGGATTCAAATTTGTCGCTCTTGAAATGCACCTGCTGTTGATGGAGTGCACCACGGGTGGGACGCTTGCGTCCCACCTAGCCCATAGAGGTTAACTTGTGTATTTTCTGTCACATCTGCTCCTGCAACGCCCTCTACTGCTCATCCTGTGTCTCCTTGACCTGCCACCACTCCCCCAGTACTCTCTCCCTCTCCCTCTGTGTGTGTGTGTGTGTGTGTGTGTGTGTGTGTGTGTGTGATTGTGTTGGCGAAGACATGTGTGCTGGAGTCAGAGCAGATCCCCACCAGCTGCAACCTGTTCCATAATAAAGACCTCTACAAATACTCAGCCCTGCCACTTCCACGCTACCAGATCGTAATCTCTGCTTCGTCAGTCTACGCTTCTAGCTGTTTGTTACTATTCAGATCCTGTTGTGCCTGTTTTCCTTGCCTGACGCTTGCCTGACATTTTCACATTTAAGGTCAACTAGGGCTGTCAAATAAGAATAGATGAATAATCAAGTTAATCAAAGGTTTTGCTGTGATTAATCACGACTAATCACAAATTCATAATTTGCTCAAATTGTGCTGCATTTTATGATTTTTTGTATACCAAAAAACATTACACAAATATTGACATGTCGATTTTGTCCAATGTAACGGTTAGCTAAATCAGATAAATTGATAAACACACTTTCTTTTTTAATCACCAACCTTTTATTCAGTATTGTAATTTTTCTTTTTCAGATGGGGGTTACAGGTACAAAAACATCCAATTAAATGCCTGGAAAGTTAACCCAAACCCATTTCCCCCCTGAGTGCCCATCCACCCGCCCACCCACCCACATCCTCCCTCCCCACCCAGAAACCATGCAAAGAAAGTAACAAAAGTCTAAATATACAGTTGAAGTCGGAAGTTTACATACAATTAGGTATGGAGTTGGAGGCATTAACTTCTTTGGGATAGGGGGCAGTATTTTCACGGCCGAATAAAAAACGTACCCGATTTAATCTGGTTACTACTCCTGCCTAGAAACTAGAATATGCATATAATTAGTAGATTTGGATATACAACACTCTAAAGTTTCTAAAACTGTTTGAATGGTGTCTGTGAGTATAACAGAACTCATATGGCAGGCCAAAACCTGAGAAGATTCCATACAGGAAGTGCCCTGTCTGACAATTTGTTGTCCTTCTGTTGCATCTCTATCGAAAATACAGCATCTGTGCTGTAACGTGACATTTTCTAAGGCTTCCATTGGCTCTCTAAAGCTGCCAGAAAGTGGAATGGGGTGTCTGCTATCTCTGGGAAAAGAACAGTAGCAGAATTTGTAAGTGGTCAGCCTGGGGACAGTGAGACTGAGATGCCCGTTCACGAGACTACTCAATTTCTTTCTTTCAGCCTTTGAATGAATACAACGTCGCCCGGTTGGAATATTATCGCTTTTTTACGAGAAAAATAGCATAAAAATTGATTTTAAACAGCGTTTGACATGCTTCGAAGTACGGTAATGGAATATTTGGACATTTTTTGTCACAAAATGCGCTCGCGCGTCACCCTTCGGATAGTGACTTGAACACACGAACAAAACGGAGGTATTTGGATATAACTATGGATTATTTGGAACCAAAACAACATTGGGTGTTGAAGTAGAAGTCCTGGGAGTGCATTCTGACGAAGAACAGCAAAGGTAATCCAATTTTTCTTATAGTAAATCTGAGTTTGGTGAGTGCCAAACCTGGTGGGTGTCAAAATAGCTAGCCATGATGGCCGGGCTATCTACTCAGAATATTGCAAAATGTGCTTTTCCCGAAAAGCTATTTTAAAATCTGACGCGATTGCATAAAGGAGTTCTGTATCTATAATTCTTAAAATAATTGTTATGTATTTTGTGAACGTTAATCGTAAGTAATTTAGTAAATTCACCGGAGGTTTTCGGTGGGTATGCTAGTTCTGAACAAAACATGCTAATGTAAAAAGCTGTTTTTTGATATAAATATGAACTTGATTAAACAAAACATGCATGTATTGTATAACATAATGTCCTAGGAGTGTCATCTGATGAAGATCATCAAAGGTTAGTGCTGCATTTAGCTGTGTTTTGGTTTTTGTGACATATATGCTAGCTTGAAAAATGGGTGTGTGATTATTTCTGGCTGGGTACTCTCCTGACATAATCTAATGTTTTGCTTTCGTTGTAAAGCCTTTTTGAAATCGGACAATGTGGTTAGATAAAGGAGAGTCTTGTCTTTAAAATGGTGTAAAATAGTCATATGTTTGAAAATTGAAGTTTTTGCAGGTATTTGTAATTCGCGCCACTCTATACCATGTGGTTATCATGTGGTTTTCTGTCGGTAGCTAGCTAGCAATATACTGTAAGCTCTCTTTTAATACGAGTCAGTGTTGTTCAGTACAGTACAATTTGGTGATTGATTCGGCCATAACGGGGCTTGCTCCTACCATTACAAGCCAAGCTAGCCAAGTTTAGCTAGCTAGCTAGCTATGTTTGCTATACCTGAAATGTACTGTAAGCCTAATGTTATAGCTAGCTAGCTAACTAGCCGAGCTAGCCTAAGTGTCTCTCTTTAGGAGCAAAACTGGAGAAATGTTTTGATGATGGCGGAGTTACTTTGGTTTGATGACTCATATTAGTCTTGGAGTAACTATAGAGTACCACAGAATGAGTCATGATACCCATAAAACCTAGCGGTCAAACAAGTAAATGGTTCCAATCGTTTTTCCACCATTCATTTTTCCAGTAGGGGATTTTCGAAACACTTAAAATAAGGGCTGTGTTTTGTGTAGGCTTAACCTGGTGTGACGTTTTGATAACCGAGTAAATCTCTCTTGGACAAGGTGACATTTTTGTCATCATTGTCTAAATGTCCTGGAATCCAATGTTCAATGTTCAGCAATTCTACTACTACTACTACTACTACTACTACTACTACTACTACTACTACTACTACTACTATAATAATAATAATAATATTCCTTTACCCAATTGAGGGGGTGTCTTCATCATTGTCTTAAGCCGAGGGCAGCATCACAGCCATAGGCTAGGCTTCATGATTGCGCTTGGATAGCATACTAGAATATTGAGCCAGCCAAGTCAGCTCTTTCCTTTGTGTGTTGAGCTTTATGTACTCATCAAAGAAGTCTTGAGCCTCCCTGTCAGTGGAAAACGTGTGTGTTGTTGTATTCTTGAAGGTCAAGATGAGTTTTGCCGGGGGGACAAAGCCGCATCTCAGGTTTAGCTTGAGTAGCTGGAATCTCACCTCGTTGTAGGTCGTTCTCTGTTTCAGCAGTTTGGGCACTAAGACCTGGGTATATGTGACCCGATTCAGAAAACCTGGCGTATGTCTCAAGTCACGACCTCACAGGAGAGCCGTTTGAACGTACAAATTAATTTTTTTATCAAAATTTGTGTTTTTGCCAATAATGCCTTCTCGAACATGTGAACTTTCATGTGCCTTAATAACAAACTTTTATGCCATCTGTAAATATGAATAAAGTTGTTAAATTAAGAGCCTAGCTGGTTTAGCCAAAGAAAAAGACAGGAACCATCCTGCGAACCATGATTGGCTGAGATAACGAGTGGGCTGGACATGCCGAGAGATGAGTTTCAGATTGATCTGCAGTGTAGGATCTTGTGTCTCTAAAATGAGCTGCTCGTTATGTGTAGATAATCCTTCCTACTGCAGTTTTTTAGAAAGATATAACGTTAGCCATGGAGAACTGCAAATATGTTGTTACAATTATCAATAACATTACTGCCCTGAATTAATTAAGCTCTATCAACAAAGGTCAGTCAGAAAAAGTTGTGATGAACTACTTTCTGGAGGACGATTGTGCCATGCTGACTCTCTCTGACTCTGAAAATGAATCAGATGATGAGGAAATCCCTGATTTAGGCAAACACATTTTCATTGAAGAAGACATTGTAGTTAATTTACATGTATGAAATGTGTGTAAAGTTAATGATGTTTTCTCAGAATGCCATTTCACATTGCTAGTTATAGCCTAATGTTAGCTAGCTAACTAGCTAACATTGAACCTATTTGGTTAACTTTAGCTAGCTATGACAATCGGTTTGTATTGCTAGTTAAAGCTTACTGTTAGCTAGCCAGCTGACGTTAGATGGATATATGGTGCATGCATCTGTTTATGTACTGTACATGTTCACCTCCCACGTTTCAACTCAGGTTGCATAGACTTGATTTATAAGAATACGATGTGATAAGTGCGTGTGTAACAGTATATAAAGTATGTTAATGTACTCGTGTGAAGGCATTTGGGCAGTGGTGTAAAGTACTTCAGTAAAAATACTTTAAATACTTTAAAGTACTATTTAAGTATTTTTTGGGGGTATCTGTACATTACCTTACTATTTATATTTTTGTCTACTTGTACTTTTACTTCACTATATTCCGAAACAAAATAATATACTTTTTACTCCATACATTTTCCTTGACACCCAAAAGTACTCGTTACATTATGACAGGAAAATTGTCCAATTCACACACATATCAAGAGAATATCCCTGCTCAGCCCTACTGCATTTGATCTGGCAGATTCACTAAACACAAACGCTTCGTTTGTAAATCATGTCTGAGTGTTGGAGTGTGCCCCTGGCAGAATTTTTTTTATACAAATTGGGCCATCTGGCCATTTGAAATTATTTAAACTTTTACTTTAAATACTGAAGTATTTTTAAAACCAAATACTTTTAGACTTTCACTCAAGTAGTATTTTACTGGGTGATTTTCACTTTTACTTGAGTCGTTTTCTATTAAGGTATCTTTACATTTACTCAAGTATGACAATTTAGTACTTTTTCCACCACTGAATGTGGCTGGGGTTATAGCATTTATTTCACACAACCCATCAATTGAGACAAGTGTGTCTGGGTAAGCGTCATTTGTCACTTCTAGATTAGACTACTACAATGCTCTACTTTCCGGCTACCCGGATAAAGCACTAAATAAACTTCAGTTAGTGCTAAACACAGCTGCTAGAATCTTGACTAGAACAACAAATATTTGATCATATTACTCCACTGGTAGCCTCTCTACACTGGCTTTCTGTTAAGGCTAGGACTGATTTCAAGATTTTACTGCTAACCTGCAAAGCATTGCATGGGCCTACTCCTACCAATCATTCTGATTTGGTCCTGCCGTATATACCTGCACGTACACTATGGTCACAAGACACAGGCCTCCTTATTGTCCCTAGAATTTCTAAGCAAACAGCTGGAGGCAGGGCTTTCTCCTATGGAGCTCAAATTTTATGGAATGGTCTGCCATCCATGTGATAGATGCAGACTCGGTCTCAACCTTTCAGTCTTTATTGAAGACTCATCTCTTCAGTAGGTCCTATGATTGAGTGTAGTCTGGCCCAGGGGTTTGAAGGTGAACGGAAAGGCACTGGAGGGACGAACCGCCCTTGCTGTCTCTGCCTGGCCTGTTCTCCTCTCTCCACTGGGATTCTCTGCCTCTAACCCTATTACGGGGGCTGAGTCACTGGCCTACTGGTGCTCTTCCATGCAATCTCTAGGAGGGGTGCGTCACTTGAGTGGCTTGAGTCACTGACCTGATCTTCCTCGCTGGGTTGGCACCCCCCTCGGGTTTGTGCCGTAGGGGAGATCGTCGTGGGCTATACTCTGCCTTGTCTCAAGGTAGTAAGTTGGTGTTTGGCAAAGTGGGTGTGGTTATATCCTGCCTGGTTGGCTCTGTCCGGGGGTATAGTCGGATGGGGCCACAGTGTCTCCCGACCCCTCCTGTCTCAGCCTCCAATAATTATGCTGCAACAGTTTATGTGTCGGGGGGCTAGGGTCAGTCTGTTATATCTGGAGTATTTCTCCTGTCTTAGCCAGTGTCCTGTGTGAATTTAAGTATGCTCACTCTAACTCTCTTTCTCGTTCTCTCTCTCTTTCTCTTCTCTTGGATGAGAGCCCTAGGAGCATGCCTCAGCACAACCTGGCCTGATGACTCCTTGCTCTCCCCAGTCCACCTGGTCGTGCTACTGCTCCAGTTTCAACTGTTCTGCCTGCGGCTATGGAACCCTGGCCTGTTCACCACACGTTCTACTTTGTCCCGGACCTGCTGTTTTCAACTCTCTCGCTCTCTTTCTACCACACCTGCTGTCTCTATCTCTGAATGATTGGCTATGAAAAGCCAACTGACATTTACTCCTGAGGTGCTGACCTGTTGCACCCTCTACAACCACTGTGATTATTATTATTTGACCCTGCTGGTCATTTATGAACGTTTGAACATCTTGGCCATGTACTGTTATAATCTCCACCGGGCACAGCCAGAAGAGGACTGGCCACCCCTCAGAGCCTGGTTCCTCTCTAGGAGTTTTTCCTAGCAATCATGCTTCTTAGGCTGGGTTTCTGTATAGCACTTTGTGACATCGGCTGATGTAAAAAGGGCTTCATAAATACATTTGACGTGTATTTGTATTTATTGTGGATCCCAATTAGCCGCTGCCAAAGCAGCAGCTACTCTTCCTGGAGTCCAGCAAAATTAAGGCAGTATATACACTTTTAAAAACATTACAATACATTCACAGATTTCACAACACACTGTGTGCCCTCGGGCCCCTACTCCACCACCACCACATATCTAGAGTAATACATCCATGTGTATGTATAGTGTGTGTGTGTGTGTGTGTGTGTGTGTGTGTGTGTGTGTGTGTGTGTGTGTGTGTGTGTGTGTGTGTGTGTGTGTGTGTGTGTGTGTGTGTGTGTGTGTGTGTGTGTGTGTGCCAATGATTGTGATGCTTCACAGGCCCCGATCCTCCATAATATATATATATATATATTTAAGTTTACATACACCTTAGCCAAATACATTAAAACTCAGTTTTTCACAATTCCTGACATTTAATCCTAGTAAAAATTCCCTGTCTTAAATCAGTTAGGGTCACCACTTTATTTTAAGAATGTGAAATGTCAGAATAATAGTAGAGAGAATGATTTATTTCAGCTTTTATTTCTTTCATCACATTCCCAGTGGGTCAGAAGTTTATATACACTCAATTAGTATTTGGTAGCATTGCCTTTAAATTGTTTAACTTGGGTCAAATGTTTCGGGTAGCCTTCGACAAGCTTCCCACAATAAGTTGGGTGAATTTTGGCCCATTCCTCCTGACAGAGCTGGTGTAACTGAGTCAGGTTTGTAGGCCTCCATGCTCGCACACACTTTTTCAGTTCTGCCCACAAATCTTCTATGGGATTAAGATCAGGGCTTTGTGATGGCCACTCCAATACCTTGACTTTGTAGTCCTTAAGCCATTTTGCCACAACTTTGGAAGTATGCTTGGGGTCATTGTCCATTTGGAAGACCCATTTGCGACCAAGCTTTAACTTTCAGAATGAGGACTTGAGATGTTGCTTCAATATATCCACATAATTTTCCATCCACATAATTTTCTTTCCTCATGATGCCATCTATTTTGTGAAGTGCACCAGTCCCTCCTGCAGCAAAGCAACCCCACAACACGATGCTGCCAACCCCGTGCTTCACGGTTGGGATGGTATTCTTCGGGCTTGCAAGCCTCCCCTTTTTTCCTCCAAACATAACAATGATCATTTTGGCCAAACAGTTCTATTTTTGTTTCATCAGACCAGACGACATTTCTCCAAAAAGTACGATCTTGGTCCCCATGTGTAGTTGCAAACCTTAGTCCGGCTTTTTTATGGAAGTTTTGGAGCAGTGGCTTCTTCCTTGCTGAGCGGCCTTTCAGGTTTTGTCGATAGACAGTTGAAGTCCGAAGTTTACATACATTTAGGTTGGAGTCAATAAAACTAGTTTTTCAACCACTCCACACATTTCTTATTAACAAACTATAGTTATGGAAAGTCGCTTAGAACATCTACGTTGTGCATGACACAAGTCATTTTTCCAACAATTGTTTACAGACAGATTATTTCACTTATTATTCATTGTATCACAATTCCAGTGGGTCAGAAGTTTATATACACTAAGTTGACTGTGTATTCCAGAAAATTATGTCATGGCTTTAGAAGCTTCTGATAGCCTAATTGACATAATTTGAGTCAATTGGAGGTGTACCTGTGGATGTATTTCAAGGGCTACCTTCAAATTCAGTGCCTCTTTGCTTGACATCATGGGAAAATCAAAAGAAATCAGCCAAGACCTCAGAAAAAAAATTGTAGACCTCCACAATTCTGGTTCATCCTTGGGAGCAATTTCCAAATGCCTGAAGGTACCACGTTCATCTGTACAAACAATAGTACGCAAGTATTAACACCATGGTACCACGCAGCCGTCATACCGCTCAGGAAGGAGACGCATTCTTTCTCCTAGAGATTAACATACTTTGGTGCGAAAAGTGCAAATCAATCCCAGAACAACAGCAAAGGACCTTGTGAAGATGCTGGAGGAAATAGGTACAAAAGTATCTATATCCACAGTAAAAACGAGTCCACCTCTTCCACACTGACTTTATGGAATTCAAAAGTACAATTCTTGATTGATGTAATATTTATAAAATATTTTTATCTGGACACTTTCTATTTACCTGGGAACTTTCCTTATTATAGGGTACTACCACTTTTAGTCTTAATCTTTACTACACTACTCACTGTTTAACACATGACCTCACATGTGAATCCTTAAAGAGATGGGTGTGGCTGGCTTAAAAGAACAATGCTGAATGGGTGTCGACAAAGGAGAGCTCTCCAGTAGGTACAAAACATTCAAAGGCCCTTTTCTCAAAAGTGAGTTTACAAGTTTATCAACTTTCAAAGCAGATTTACTTTCCCATTGTTCCTCAAAAATACAGTGTATGATATACCATTTTGTAGCTCTGAGTCTCTACTTTTTACCAATGTCAAAAACCCAATTAAATATTTTGCTACATAAGACCGATTTGATCTGGTCAGTCACATATGCGGATCCTCTTCTCCACATAGATCAGAACCCGGATTCCGCTACGAGGCGAACAATTTGCAGTTTGACTTCAAAACTGTGGATTCCTACAATCATTCACCGAGATTCGTTCCGGAGAGGACCCATATGGTGCGCAATATTTAACAGCAGCATGGGATCCAGATTCTAACGCCTAAACAGTTCATAGAAAAGATTTCTCATTAAGGAAGTTGGGTTCCACGCTTCCACACCAGTTTCAAGTCCAGTGACCCACACATTGAATTTATGTGAATGATTTTCGAGTGATTCTGTTTTCTTTATTTGGAGATAGATTCTTTCCCCCTTCTAGCTTAGTTCATACTGTTTCCAGGTCATGGAGTGTCCCCTCTGTCTTCAAACTTTGGTATCCACTTTAGAAGAGAGCAGTGCAAGAGATTAATTTATCGGTTTTAATTGCAAGTCGAGGGCAGAGATAATTTCCTCACAAACAGTCTAGAGAGCCTCCATTTTCCCACAGGTGAATTATAAATGTAAAGAATATGCCAGCAGCTGGAACAAAATAGACCCACTATTGTAATACAGTGAACATCCCACACCTTAATGTCACCTTAATGGGATGTTGTATGTTGACAATTTTTTGACAATAAGTCAGTTAGTTCATAGTTATTTTGCAAAAGAAAAGTCACAAGAAAGCCACGCGTATTTTCAGTGTATATTGAACGCTTTAAGACGATGCAATTAAAAACAAATTGTGACCTAAAATTACAAAAAGTTGTTAACTTGTTAACTTTGACAGGGCTAATAGTAACATGTTAAACAGGATAAATAAGAATACGCAGGGTGCTAGTTTCTCTGTTCTTTTCATTGTGCTTTTCCCAACGGTCACAGACCTACGTATGAAGAAGAGAGGCATGCGCCTGCAGCAGTAACGCTCAGAATGGATGGCTCAGAAATAAGAAAACATTACTTTTAATGCACTTGAATTGTTATACTCAGGTAGCCTGTTACCTATTTACAGAACTGCATTACAGCATTTGCAATTCCGTATGTGGAAACATTGCTAATGCAACATGAGATTTTCACGATACAGTTTTTAACATGTGAAACCGCAAATTTCACATGTGCAACTGCAATTCACACGTGAGGTGAAAACATCTCACATGTGAAAAGGTGGTGTTAACATCTGAACTGTCAATTTAATACACATGAAAATATGATTTAACATGTGAAATTTAAGCTCAACTTGTGAAAACACACACATGCTCACCCACACAAACCTCTGGAAGGGAGCTCTGTTGCAGGGGTGCAGAAGGGTGAGGGTAATAAAGGACCCTATTGATGTGTTCTAAATAGTATTCCATGGGTGGGTAAAGCTAGTGGGTCTCATATGCAGAGCTGCATGGCTTTACAAAATAACTATCCATATCTGCTATGCTAACAACAAGACCTGAAAGGAAACTGAGATCTGGCCTGGTTACAACTGCCCCACAGGGATAAACAAAGTTGAGTTTTATTCCACTGGGTACAAACTTCGAGGTATAAAGTTCAACCCTTTCTCTTTGCATGGAGGGACACTGTCTTATCTGGCTTACACCTCTCCCGTTCCGCCGCTGTCGCTGTCAGGTGTTGTGGCAGATCAGCCTGACAGTCTCCATGAAGGAATAGAACGACAGGATGTGACTAATTATGTGTCACAACTTGTCAATCATCTACACCCCAGAGGTTGTCTGTTGTCACACAAATAGCAGCGACTAAACTTCATAGTGACTAAACTTCAAAGGAAATATTACATTTTCTAAAGGTCTGGGTTTGAGTGCTTCGATGGAGATAAAAAAGGCAGTCAGCTATTATTGGTATCAGGGACATTTACATTTGTTTTTAAATTCATACCGAAGTGCTGTTTTGTATATAAAAAATGGATGAATAGTCAGTAGAAGTGTTGCAGTATGTGTTTGCTTGGCACGCAAGTGAAGATTTTTTGCAAATTTGGATTGTGATAATGATGCCTCATTATTGCGCTCACTCTCACAAACTGAGATATTTGAAAGCACCCATGCACACTGCAAATATATATATACAATAATTACATCCACAATTACATTTTATTTTTATTTATTTTTCTGTAAATGGCTGCTTCCTGAAGATCCCGTCTGGCACATCACTGGAGCAGAATATTCCTTTAGAGTTGAATACATCACACATTCTGAAAGAGCTGTCACAAATGATATAGTAAGATAATTACGGCATGAATCCACTTGAGCACAAAACGTGAATGGTTAAGAGGTTACGGAGGACTAGAATGCTTTCTTAAAGGCGATGATGTTTGACAACATGAATCAGGTCGAGACCCCCCCCCCCCCAAAAAAAAACTGCTGTCTTCATCTCTTATAATCTAGCTATAACCGCTAATGACATTACTCGCTAGTTTAAACCCTTGTAAGACAAAAAATATAAAGAACAGACATTTCAGTCTTTTTTTCACTTTTATTCCAGTAAACCTATAAGCTGTCATTATCTATGCCTCATTAAGCTTTGACTTTCTCATCAGTTCTATCTAATCAAGGAGAAAATTAATATTTCACTGTCATTTCTTCACAGTAAATGTTACAATCTATTCATGTCTTTTAACGAGGCAGACTCTGAAAGAAATCAGACAGGCTGACATTCTTTATTAATTATCTACTGTTTACCATTATTATTCTAACATATTCTCCCCCTCTCCCCCCTTTTGCCCTCAGAACAGCCTCAATTTGTTGGGCTATGGACTCTGTCAAAATACTGGCCAATGTTGACTCCATGCTTCCCACAGTTGTGTCAAGTTAGCTGGATGTCCTTTGGGTGGTGGACCAAGAAACTGTTGAGCGTGAAAATCCAGCAGTGTTCCAGTTCTTGACACAAACCGGTGCGCATGGCCTGGCACCTACTACCATGCCATGTTCAAAGGCACTTAAATATTTTGTCTTGCCCATTCATCCTCTGAATGGCACACACACAATCCATGTCTCAATTGCCTCAAGGCTTAAAAATCCTTCTTTAAACTGTCTCCTCCCCTTTATCTACAATCATTGATGTGGATTTAACATGTGACATCAATAAGGGATCATAGCTTTCACCTGGTCAGTCTATGTTACGGAAAGAGCAGGTGTTCTTAAACTGGGGGAACAAAAATGCATCCCCAGTGAAAGTTATGCCCCTGCTTCAAAGCATATTTTATTCAGACTTAAATTAGCCATTACCTGATTTGACATACATTTGTGTTATTCCTAAAGCCAGATTCCATAGCTTCATAAACGTAATCTCCCTCAGGAAAAAAACATCTAAACAGTATTGTTCCATGTTAATATTTGGTTTGCAACATTTGGGGGTTGTTTGAACTTACCTGTCTGCCTCTACGACTTGTGCAACAATATGTCATTTTACAAATGCGATCTCTCCTGTGCAAGTAGGTCAGGCCAAGAATGAATACAAAACCAACAATTTACAATGGAAACCATAAACCATAAATAGCCTATGTAGGCCTATTGGATATTTATTCAATTATTAGTATAGAACTTATTTTCTGTTATTTTCATTTAGCCTGTCTGGGCTAGGGGGCAGTATTTTCACGGCCAGATGAAAAAAGTACCCAATTTAAACTGGTTACTACTCTGGCCCAGAAACTAGAATATGCATATTATTAGTAGATTTGGATAGAAAACACTCAGTTTCTAAAACTATGTGAATGGTGTCTGTGAGTATAACAGAACTCATTTGGCAGGCAAAAACCTGAGAAAAAGTCAACCAGGAAGTGGAGGATCTGAGAATTGTAGTTCTTCTTTCCAGTCCCTTTCGAAACTACAGTATCTGTGGGGTTACATTGCACTTCCTAAGGCTTCCATTGGCTGTCAAAAGCCTTCAGAAAGTGGTTTCAGCATTCTGGTGTCACTGGGCAGAGTATAGGACCTCAGTTACTGAGTGGTCTGCCTGGCAACAAAGGGATTGGATATGCGTGGTCACGCGAGCGCGCCGTTCCTTCTTTTTATTGTTGAATGAATATGCTATGGTCCGGTTGGAATATTATCGCAATTTTATGTTAAAAATACCATAAAGATTGATTTTAAACAGCGTTTGACATGCTTCTAAGTACGGTAATGGAACATTTTGACTTTTCGTCTCTGGTTCCACGCTCGCGCGTTATGCCTTTGGATAAGTGATCTGTACGCACGAACAAAACGGAGGTATTTGTACATAAATATGGATTATTTCAAACAAAAACAACATTTCTTGTGGAAGTAGCAGTCCTGGGAGTGCATTCTGACGAAGATCAGCAAAAGTAAGAGAATATTTTTAATACTAATTCTGAGTTTAGGTTGCTCCGAACTTGGCGGGTGTCTGTATACCTCTCTGTGATGGCTGAGCTATGTACTCAGAATATTGAAAAATGTGCTTTCTCCGTAAAGCTATTTTAAAATCTGACACAGCGGTTGCATCCAGGAGTAGTCTATCTATAATTCTTTTAATAATTGTTATAGATTTTGTCAACGTTTATGATGAGTATTTTTGTAAATTGATGTGCACATTCACTGGAGGTTTGGTGGGAATACATTTTCTGAACATCACACGCCAATGTAAAATGCTGTTTTTGGATATAAATATGAACTTTATCGAACAAAACATACATGTATTGTGTAACATAATGTCCTAGGAGTGTCATCTGATGAAGATCGTCAAAGGTCAGTGCTTCATTTAGCTGTGTTTTGGGTTTTATTGACACATGTCCATGCTTGGAAAATGGCTGTGTGATTATTTTTGTCTATGTAGTCTCCTAACATAATCTAATGTTTTGCTTTCGCTGTAAAGCCTTTTTGAAATCGGACAATGTGGTTACATCAAGGAGAAGTGTATCTTTAAAATGGTGTAAAATAGTTGTATGTTTGAGAAAGTTGAATTATGACATTTTGTTGTTTTTTAATTTGCCGCCCTGATATTTCGTGGGCTAGCGTCCCACGTAGCCCATAGAAGTTAATCTCTGCTAGCTAGCTATATGCCAATGATTTATTTAGTATAGCAATGTTGAATGAATAGAATGATTACAAATAACCAGAGAAAATAATTAACAACCAGCCTGCTCAGGTAGAAACTTCAGACCGGGAGACTCATGGGGTGGTGCACAATTGCCACAGCGTCGTCCGGGTTAGGGGAGGGTTTGGCCGGCCGGGACATCCTTGTCCGATCGCGCTCTTGCGACTCCTGTGGTGGGCCGGGCGCATGCACGCTGACACGGTCGCCAGGTGTACGGTGTTTCCTCCGACACATTGGTGCGCCTGGCTTCCAGGTTAAGCGGGCATTGTGTCAAGAAGCAGTGTGGCTTGGTTGGGTCATGTTTCGGAGGACGCACGGCTCTCGACCTTCCCCTCTCCCGAGTCCGTATGGGAGTTTCAGCGATGGGACAAGACTGTAACTACCAATTGGATACCACAAAACTGGGGAGAAAAAGGGAGAAAATTAAAACAAATAAATAAGAATCCAATGCGGCCATGGAGGCAAGGGAAATGTGAGTGGCCATCGGTGTGAGAGCTCACTCAAGAGTTATTGGTAGCCCCTAATATGGAGCACAGAAAATACTGTGTTCCATTTTAGCAAGCAACAATGTGAGAGACAAGCACTGGCTGTCACCAACCAGGGCCAGGACAATGGAAAGTTCTTCCACTCGTGTGCCATCAATGGAAAAGTCACTAAATAACTAACGACCAGCTCACTTGGGTAGCAACTTCAGAATGCAAAAACAAATGTACTTTTTAAATAATGTTATTAATAAAAAAAATGTAATTCCTATTTTTATAAATATGTTGGCAACCATTTTATAAAAGCAATAAGGCCCTCGAACCGGGGGATTATCGTGTGATAACTCCCTTCTAAGCGCTGTTCACGGGCCTCGGTTTCGCATGATTTGAGTGCTTCCATTTTGTCCAACAAAATTTATTTTGGCCCAACTATTAATGAATTTCTGGCTACGCTACTGGTGTGTGTTTGTGTGTGTAGGTGTGTGTAGGTGTGTCTGTGTGTATGTCTGTGTGTCTGTGCGTGTGTGTGTGTGTGTGTGTGTGTGTGTGTGTGTGTGTGTGTGTGTGTGTGTGTGTGTGTGTGTGTGTGTGTGTGTGTGTGTGTGTGTGTGTGTGTGTGTGTGTGTGTGTGTGTGCGCGCGCACACGTATGTGTGTAGCAAGTGCCTGGTCTGCAAATGGAGTCAATGGATTATTGATCTAAGCCCCTGACAGACGTGAGGAAGCTGCTCCCTGTGGCGACATGCTCATTGACAAGGCAGAGGCTGCATGCAGTGCCCACGCTCCAGCACTCCTTATTTACGCAAAGTTAGACCTCCTCTCCTTTATATCTTTCTTTCTCTATTTGACTGTCTCACAGCTTTCTTTCTTTCTTTCTTAAGTTCAGTTCCGATATCCTTCATTGCCCTGAGATCATCATCACAGATTCTTTGATAGACTTTAGGGATCCTCAGGGTTCCACAAACAGAGCTAGAGAATTCCATCCCTGTTCAATGTGGATCTCCTAAGGGAATCTACCCATACCTGAGTAGCAACATACATTGAGTATATAAAGCATTAAAACCTCTAGGGGACCCCTTCCCGTTCTTATCCCGTTAACGGGATTGATTTTGACAACATCCAGTGGAAAATCAGAGCGCCAAATTCAAAACAGCTAAAATCTCATAATTCCATTTTCTCAAACAATCAACTATTTTACACCATTTTAAAGATAAGACTCTCGTTAATCCAACCACATTGTCCGATTTCAAAAAGGCTTTACGGCGAAAGCATAAAATTAGATTATGTTAGGACAGTTCCAACACAAGAAAAACCACACAGCCATTTTCCTAGGAAGGACAGGCGTCACAAATACCAGAAATTCAGCAAAACTTATGCACTAACCTTTGACGATCTTCATCAGATGACACTCCAAGGACATTATGTAACACAATACATGTATGTTTTGCTAGATAAAGTTCATATTTATATCCAAAAACAGCATTTTACATTGGCGCGTAATGTTGAGAAATGTTTTCCCTCCAAACCTCCCAGTGAATGAGCACAATGAGCACACATATTACAGAAATACTCATCATAAACTTTGATCAATATAGAAGTGTTATGCACAGAATTATACATACACTTCTCCTAAATGTAACCGCTTTGTCAGATTTCAAAAAAGGTTCACGGTGAAAGCACAATTTGCAATAATCTGAGTACAGCCCAGAAGACACCAATAACAAGCAAACAGAAACCCGCCATCTTGGAGTCAATAAAACTAGAAATATTCACTTACCTTTGATTATCTTCATCAGAAGGCACTCCCAGGAACGCCAGCTCCACAATAAATGTTCGATAAAGTTAATATTTATGTCCAAATAATCCATTTTGTTTGCGCGTTATGTTCACTATCCAAATCCACAATGCGCATGCTTACTTAGTCCAGACGAAAAGTCAAAAAAGTTATACTACAGTTTGTAGAAACATGTCAAACGATGTATAGAATCAATCTTTAGGTTGTTTTTATCATATATCTTGAATAAAATTCCAACCAGACCTATAAGGTCTTTTTAGGAGTGGATTATCATGTATTAACCAAAAAAAGTGTTAACCTCTTGGGGCTAGGTGGGACGCTAGCGTGCCACCCGTGGTGCACTCCATCAACAGCAGGTGCATTTCAAGAGCGGCAAATTTGAATCCAAATAAATGTCAAAATTCTAATTTTTCAAAAATACAACTATTTTACACCATTTGAAAGATAAACATCTCCTTAATCTAACCACGTTTTACGATTTCAAAAAGGTTTTACGGCGAAAGCATAAATTTAGAGTATGTTAGGACAGTACATTTACAAGAGTTGTGTGTAATGTTTTGTCAAGTCAAAGACAGGGTCACCAAAACCATAAAACCAGCTAAAATGATGCACTAACCTTTTACAATCTCCATCAGATGACACTCCTAGGACATTATGTTAGACAATGCATGCATTTTTAGTTCTATCAAGTTCATATTTATATCCAAAAACAGCGTTTTACTATGGCATTGATGTTGAGGAAATCGTTTCCCTCCAATAACCGGCAGTCAAGTCAGCGTCACAAATTAAATAATTAAAATTAGAAAACATTGGTAAAATATTATATTGTCATTTAAAGAATTATAGATTTACATCTCTTGAACGCAATCAACTTGCCAGATTTAAAAATAACCTTACTGGGAAATCACACTTTGCAATAATCTGAGCACTGCGCCCAGAAAAATACGCGTTGCGATACAGACTAGACGTCATGTTGGGGAGATCTAAAATCGAAAATACTATGTAAATAATCCATTACCTTTGATTCTCTTCATCAGATGTCACTTCCAGGTATCACAGGTCCATAACGAATGTAGTTTTGTTCAAAAAAGCTCATCATTTATGTCCGAAAATCTCCGTCTCGTTAGCACATGATGTAAGCCAGCCGGACTTCTCATCATGAACGAGGGGAAAAAATATATTTCCGTTCGTTCAAACATGTCAAATGTTGTATAGCATAAATCATTAGGGCCTTTTTTAACCAGAACATGAATAATATTCAAGGTGGACGAATGCATACTCTTTTATAACGTATTGGAACGAGGGTACCCAACATGGACTCGCGCGCCAGGTGTCTAATGGGACATCATCGTTCCATGGCTCTTGTTCGGTCAGATCTCCCTCCAGAAGACTCAAAACACTTTGTAAAGGCTGGTGACATCTAGTGGAAGCAATAGGAAGTGCCAAAATATTCCTAAGCCCCTGTGTTTTTCAATGGGATAGGTTTAAAGTCAAAACAACACATCAGGTATCCACTTCCTGTCAGAAAATGTCTCAGGGTTTTGCCTGCCAAATGAGTTCTGTTATACTCACAGACACCATTCAAACAGTTTTAGAAACTTTAGAGTGTTTTCTATCCATATATAATAAGTATATGCATATTCTAGTTACTGGGTAGGATTAGTAACCAGATTAAATCGGGTACATTTTTTTTATCCAGACGTGCAAATGCTGCCCCCTAGCCCCAACAGGTTAACCTCTCTAGGGTCGGCGGGACGAAATCGTCCCACCTACGTAACAGCCAGTGGAATCCTGTGGCGCGTTATTCAAATACCTTACAAATGCTATTACTTCAATTTCTCAAACATATGACTATTTTACACCATTTTAAAGACAAGACTCTCGTTAATCTAACCACACTGTCCGATTTCAAAAAGGCTTTCCAACGAAAGCAAAACATTAGATTATGTCAGCAGAGTACCCAGCCAGAAATAATCAGACACCCATTTTTCAAGCTAGCATATAATGTCACATAAACCCAGAAGACAGCTAAATGCAGCACTAACCTTTGATGATTTTCATCAGATGACACACCTAGGACATTATGTTATACAATGCATGCATGTTTTGTTCAATCAAGTTCATATTTATATCAAAAACCAGCTTTTTACATTAGCATGTGACGTTCAGAACTAGCATACCCCCCGCAAACTTCCGGTGAATTTACAAAAAATGTACTAAATTACTCATGATAAACGTTCACAAAAAGCATAACAATTATTTTAAGAATTATAGATACAGAACTCCTCTATGCACTCGATATGTCCGGCATCACAGGGCTAGCTATTTAGACACCCAGCAAGTTTAGCACTCACCAAAGTCAGATTTACTATAAGAAAAATGTTATTACCTTTGCTGTCTTCGTCAGAATGCACTCCCAGGACTTCTACTTCAATAACAAATGTTGGTTTGGTCCCAAATAATCCATAGTTATATCCAAACAGCGGCATTTTGTTTGTGCGTTCAAGACACTATCCGAAAGGGTAAAGAAGGGTGACGAGCATGATGCATGATGCATTCAATAAACAGAGACAAGAAGAACAAGATCTTGTCAGAGAGGGCACTTCCTGTAAGGAATCTTCTCAGGTTTTTGCCTGTTTTAGTTTTAGAAACTTTAGGGTGTTTTCTATCCAAATCAAACAATTATATGCATATCTTGTTATGGATAGGGGGCAGTATTTTCACGGCCAGATAAAAAACGTACCCGATTTAATCTGATTATTACTCCTGCCCAGAAACTAGAATATGCATATAATTATTTGCTTTGGATAGAAAACACTCCAAAGTTTCTAAAACTGTTTGAATGGTGTCTGTGAGTATAACAGAACTCATTTGGCAGGCCAAAACCTGAGAAGATTCCAAACAGGAAGCGCCCTCTCTGACTATTTCTTGGCCTTCTTGATCATCTCTATCCAAAACAGGGGATCTCTGCTGTAACGTGACATTTTCTAACGCTCCCATAGGCTCTCAGAAGGCGCCAGAACGTTGAATGATGACTTTGCGGGCCATGGCTGAAAAACAGTAGCGCATTTGGATAGTGGTCGATCTGAGAACAATGAGACTGGGGCGCGCGTGCACGAGAAGACTCCATGTTTTTATTTTCAGTCTTTGAACGAAAACAGGGTTTCCCGGTCAGAATATTATCGCTTTTTTACAAGAAATTGATTTTAATGCTTCGAAGTACGGTAATGGAATATTTTGAAATGTTTTGTCACAAAACGCGCCGGGCGCGTCACCCTTCTTTACCCTTTGGATAGTGTCTTGAACGCACAACAAAACGCCGCTATTTGGATATAACTATGGATTATTTGGAACCAAACCAACATTTGTTATTGAAGTTGAAGTCCTGGGAGTGCATTCTGACGAAGAACAGCAAAGGTAATCCAATTTTTCTAATAGTAAATCTGAGTTTGGTGAGTACCAAACTTGGTGGGTGTCAAAATAGCTAGCCATGATGGCCGGGCTATCTACTCAGAATATTGCAAAATGTGCTTTCACCGAAAAGCTATTTTAAAATCGGACACCGCGATTGCATAAAGGAGTTCTGTATCTATAATTCTTAAAATAATTGTTATGTTTTTTGTGAATTCACCGGAAGTGTTCGGTGGGAATGCTAGTTCTGAACGTCACATGCTAATGTAAAAAGCTGGTTTTAGATATAAATATGAACTTGATTGAACAAAACATGCATGTATTGTTTAACCTCTTACATCTAGACGTTCCGCTAGTGGAACACCTGCTCCAATATCCAATGATGGGCGTGGCGCGAAATACAAATTCCTCTAAAATCCGAAAACTTCAATTTTTCAAACATATGACTATTTCACATTATATGCTAGCTTGAAAAATGGGTGTCTGATTATTTCTGGCTGGGTACTCTGCTGACATAATCTAATGTTTTGTTTTCGCTGTAAAGCCTTTTTGAAATCGGACAGTGTGGTTAGATTAACGAGAGTATTGTCTTTAAAATGGTGTAAAATAGTCATATGTTTGAGAAAATGAAGTTATAGCATTTATGAGGTATTTGTATTTCGCGCCACGCGATTCCACTGGCTGTTGACTAGGTGGGACGCAAACGTCCCACCTTGCCCACGGAGGTTAAGGCAAGAACAGCTCAAATAAGCAAAGAGAAACGACAGTCCATTATTACTTTAAGACATGAAGGTCAGTCAATGCGGAAAATTTCAAGAATTTTGAATGTTTCTTCAAGTGCAGTCGCAATAACTATCAAGCGCTATGATGAAACTGGCTCTGATGAGGACAGCCACAGGAAAGGAAGACCCAGAGTTACTTCTGCTGCTGTACTGGATAAGTTCATTAGCGTTACCAGCCTCAGAAATTGCAGCCCAAATAAATGGTTCACAGAGTTCAAGTAACAAACACATCTCAACATTAACTGTTCAGAGCAGACTGCATGAATCAGGCCTTCATGGTCGAATTGCTGTAAAGAAACCACTACTAAAGGACACCAATAAGAAGAAGAGACTTGCTTGGGTCAAGACACATGAGCAATGGACATTAGACCGGTGGAAGTCTGTCCTTTGGTCTGATGAGTCCAAATTTGAGATTTTTGGTTCCAACCGCAATGTCTTATGAGACGCAGAGTACGTGAACGGATGATCTCTGCATGTGTGGTTCCCACATGAAGCATGGAAGAGGAGGTGTGATGGTGTGGTGGTGCTTTGCTGGTGACACTGTCTGGGATTTATTTAGAATTCAAAGCACACAGCCAGCAGAGCAGAGCATTCTACAGCAATACGCCAACCCATCTGGTTTGCGCTTAGTGGGACTTTCATTTGTTTTTCAACAGGACAATGACCCAACACACCTCCACAATGTGTAAGGGCTATTTGACCAAGAAGCAGAGTGATGGAGTGCTGCATCAGATGACCTGGCCCCAATTGAGATTGTTTGAGAAGAGTTGGACAGCAGAGTGAAGGAAAAGCAGCCAACAAGTGCTCAGCATATGTGGTAACTCCTTCAAGACTGTTGGAAAAGCATTCCAGGTGAAGCTGGTTGAGAGAATGCCAAGAGTGTGCAAAGCTGTCATTAAAGCAAAGGGTGGCTACTTTGACGAATCTAAAATCTAAAATGTATTTTGATTTGTTAAACACTTTTTTGGTTACTATATGATTCTATGTGTTATGTTTTGATGTCTTCACTATTATTCTACAATGTAGAAAATAGTACAAATAAAGAAAACCCTTGAATGTGTGTCCAAACCTTTGACTGGTACTGTAAGTATTCAGACCCTTTTGCGATGAGACTGGAAATTCAGCTCAGGTGCATCTTGTTTCCATTGATCATCCTTGAGATGTTTCTACAATTTGATTGGAGTCCACCTGTGGTAAATTTAATTGATTGGACATGATTTGGAAAGGCACCCTCCTGTCTATATAAGGTCCCACAGTTGACAGTGCATGTCAGAGTAAAAACCAAGCCATGAGGTCAAAGGAATTGTTCATAGAGCTCCGAGACAGGATTGTGTCGAGGCACAGATCTGGGGAGGGTACCAAAAAAGTTCTGCAGCATTGGAGGTCTCCAACAACACAGTGTCCTCCATCATTCTTAAATGGAAGAAGTTTGAAACCACCAAGACTCTTCCTAGAGCTGGCCCTCCCGGCCAAACTGGTCAATCAGGGTAAAAGGGCCTTGGTCAGGGAGGTGACCAAGAACCCACTGCTCTTTCTGACAGAGCTCCTCTGTGGAGATGGGAGAACCTTCCAGAAGGACATCCTTCTCTGCAGCACCCCATCATTCAGGCCTTTAGGGCTGTAGCCAGACGGAAGCCACTCCTCAGCAAAAGGCACATGATAGCCTGCTTGGCGTTTGCCAAAAGGCACCTAAAGACTCTCAGACCATGAGAAACAAGATTTTCTGGTCTGATGAAACCAAGATTGAACTCATTGGCTTGAATGCCAAGCATCACGTCTGAAAGAAACATGGCACCATCCCTACGGTGAAGCATGTTGGTGACAGCATCATGCTGTGGGAATGTTTTTCAGCGTGTTGTGCATTTCCTTTTCAATGATGATTGCATGTTTTTATATCACTTTGACTCATGTAGGTTAAGAGCCGTCCACTTCTTTCTATTATGAATAACTAGGCGTATATCGCAAGTCATGACTTCACAGGAGAGCCATTTTAACTTCTATGGGCTACGTGGGACGCTAGCGTCCCACCTGCGGGACACAGCCAGTGAAATATCAGGGCGGCAAATTCAAAACAACAAAATGTCATAATTCAACTTTCTCAAACATAACTATTTTACACCATTTTAAAGATACACTTCTCCTTGATGTAACCACATTGTCCGATTTCAAAAAGGCTTTACAGCGAAAGCAAAACATTAGATTATGTTAGGAGACTACATAGACAAAAATAATCACACAGCCATTTTCCAAGCAAGGACATGTGTCAATAAAACCCAAAACACAGCTAAATGAAGCACTAACCTTTGACGGTCTTCATCAGATGACACTCCTAAGACATTATGTTACACAATACATGTATGTTTTGTTCGATAAAGTTCATATTTATATCCAAAAACAGCATTTTACATTGGCGCGTGATGTTCAGAAAATGTATTCCCACCAAATCTTCCAGTGAATGTGCACATCAATTTAGAAAAATACTCATCATAAACGTTGACGAAATCTATAACAATTATTTAAAGAATTATAGATAGACTACTCCTGGATGCAACCGCTGTGTCAGATTTTAAAATAGCCTTACGGAGAAAGCACATTTTTCAATATTCTGAGTACATAGCTCGCCATCACAGCAAGCTATACAGACACCCGCCAAGTTCGGGGTCACCTAAACTCAGAATTAGTATTAAAAATATTCTCTTACTTTTGCTGATCTTCGTCAGAATGCACTCCCAGGACTGCTACTTCCACAAGAAATGTTGTTTTTGTCCGAAATAATCCATATTTATGTACAAATACCTCCGTTTTGTTCATGCGTTCAGAACACTATCCAAAGGCATAACGCGCGAGCGCGGTACCAGAGACGAAAAGTCAAAATGTTCCATTTTGTCAAATGCTGTTTAAAATCAATCTTTATGGTATTTTTTATGTAAAATTGCGATAATATTCCAACCGGACAATAGCATATTCATTCAAGAAGAAAAAGAAGGAACGGTGTGCTCGCTGGATCGCGCATATCCAATCCCTTTGTCCACAGGCATTCCACTGATTGACTGAGCTCCTATTATCTGCCCAGTGACAGGAGAATGCTGAAAGAACTTTCTGAAGGCTGTTGACAGCCAATGGAAGCCTTAGGAAGTGTAACGTGACCCCACAGAAACTGTAGTTTCGATAGAGAATCAAAATAAGAACTACAATTCTCAGACTTTCCACTTCCTGGTTGGATTTTTCTCAGGTTTTTGCCTGCCATATGAGTTCTGTTATACTCATAGATACCATTCAAACAGTTTTAGAAACTTCAGAGTGTTTTCTATCCAAATCTACTAATAATATGCATATTCTATTTTCTGGGCCAGAGTAGTAACCAGTTTAATTTGGGTACTTTTTTCATCCGTCCGTGAAAATACTGCCCCCTACACCTCAACAGGTTTTAACATATATATATATATATATTTATCAAAATGTGTTTTTTGGCAGAAATGCCTTCTGGAACATGTGAACTTTCATGCGCCTTAATAACAAACTTGTATGCCATCTGTAAATATGAATACAATTGTTAAATTTGTAATGTATCATGTAGTGATACTTTCTGGACAATCAAGTTTTGAAATCAGTGGAATTAGAGTATGATAGCTAAAGAGAAAAACTGTCTCCAGATTACATCTTCATACTAAGGGCAACTGTGGCATGCCTCTGTGACAGGGAAACGCGTCCATTATGCATGATGATGTATACAGGTAAGATAGTCTAGCGTATTACACGTTTCTAATTTTGACAGAAAGTGGTTTCATTTCAAGCTAAAGTGTACTGTTAGCTAGCTAACGTTAGCTGGCTGGCTAACCTAGCTGACGTTATTATTTGCATCCCAGAGCTGTTTGCTTTGTAGTTAGAGCCTAATTTTAGCAAGCTAACATTGAACCTGGTTGCTTAGCTCCCAGCATATTCATACACTGTAGTAACGACATGATTTGGCACTAGCTTCATTGTTGTTTAACTAGCTGGCTGGCTTGTTAGCTAACATTACGCAACGTGTGTGATCTTACACGTTGTTTACCTAGCTAGGTTCATTGTTTACCTAGCTAGCGAGCTACATGTCTTAAGATAAAGTGTACAACACACTTTGAATATGGCCGGTGTCAGTAAACGTCTGCAAAAAAAGTGTCATGAAATTGTTGCCAGCAGAGCTGGCTGTTTTCCTGTTATCCATAGGTAAACAAATAATCGGCCAGAGCGTCAAGGGGGCTAAATCAGAAAACTTAATGATGGTGTTGGAGTCGTGCCTGGCCGTGCAGTCTGCCTGGCCATGCAGATTTGCATGTGTTATGGTCTTGTGAAGGCTGGCTGAATTCTGGCAAAGAGTATATTTTTTATCTCAGCATGTCTAAAGATTCTCCCTTCAGGAGACTGTTATCTGAAGAAACTGTTAAGCAGGGCGGAGCAGGTGAACCCAAGTGCAGATTCAGACAAAGGTAACTAAGGTATTTATTGAACAGCGAAGGGAAGATGGGGTGCAGGCCAGGGGAGGCTCGGGCGGGGACTGAGGCTGATGCTGGGGCAAGGGGAGCGAAGACAGGGTAAGCAGGTCCAGAGCGGAATCCAAGGAAACTGTAGAGTGGGGGTCCAGGGCAAGGAAACAGGACTGAGACCTGGGACTGGTGACAGGGACCAGAGGCAGAGTGGACGGAACTGTAGCGGAGAGAAAAGCAGCGTCAGGCTAGGGAAAACAGGCACAACAGGATAACAAGATCTATGCACGAACAAACGGCTTGAACCGTAGACTGACTGAGCAAAGATTACGATCTGGCAGCGTGGAAGTGGCAGGGCTGAGTATTTGTAGAGGTCTTGATTATGGAACCGGTTGTAGCTGGTGGGGATCTGCTCTGCGTCCAGCACACCTGTCTCCACTCACACAATTAGATGCACCCACACAGAGAGAGAGAGGGAGAGAGCCCTGGGGGAGTGGCAGCAGGTTAGGGAGACACAGGATGAGAAGTAGAGGGCGTGGCAGGGGCAGATGTAACAGAAACTGTGTAACCAAGAATTGATAGTGGCTAAGTAATGCATTGCCATTAATTGGAAGGTTGGTTATCCTCCCACAATGTCAAGTTATATATCACTAGATTTGATTGATTACAAGATTAAGGACATACATTTACATTTACATTTTAGTCATTTAGCAGACGCTCTTATCCAGAGCGACTTACAGTAGTGAATGCATACATTTCATTTCATGCATATTTTTTTTTTGTTGTACTGGCCTCCCGTGGGAATCAAACCTGGGCAACTTTCATAAGTTCTGGATGCCTTATATGGAATACAGTGCGACTAAAGGAGTCTGTATTGAAAACATACCCACGTCAGGGGAGATACCTATTTAGGTAACCCCTAGCTGCTGTGATGCTCAGTCCTGGCGCTGGGGGTCTGCTGTCCTGTGGGTTGTCACTCTGGCCTTGGCCAAACACACCCGAATCAACAGTCTGATCAACTCTATTGGTCGTTCTGCATGAGGCAAATGCTGGTCACACCTGATGCTGGCAGGTTTTCTGATCCACGCCCTTACCTTTTTTTAAGGTATCTCTGACCAACAGATGCACATCTGAATTCCCAGTCATGTCAAATCCATAGATTAGGGCCTAATGAATCCGTTTCAATTGACTGATTTCCTTATATGACCTGAAACTCAGTAAAATCTCTGAAATTGTTGCATGTTTCATTTATATTTTTGTTAAGAGTATTATTGAATTACCTTTGATTTAGTTCAGTCTTACTAACCACTTAAACATATTTAATAATGATCTCTTACCTAGCTTGATGACAGAGGGCATTTATACTTACTTTTTGTTCTAAATAGAGATGTCATATTGGATTGTGTAAAAATGCAGGAAATCTGCTTTAGATGCCCAAAAAGAACCAGGGGGATTACTCACAGACCTCCCGCCAGGTTTGGTACCCCCCCCCCACTTCTAAAACCAAACTGCCACCCCTGCTTTGAAGTGATTGATTGCTCCCCCGCACCAATGCATCCAGAACCCTCTCGCTAACAAGGTCTCTCTCTTTCTCTTTCTCATCTCAACAAGTAACCTCCAATCTGGAACAGTTGTGGTTAAGGGCAACCCTTTCCAATCCACTCTCTGAGGTAATTCCCTTTCTCTTAATATATCTAAGAGGGAAAGTTTTGCAATTTGCAAATAATTCCTTTAGGTGAGTGACAGTAAGTGACAGCAAATCAGTGATGCAGCTCAGCGGTTCAAGGAAGTCCCTCCTGTGCTGACGGTGCAGGTTCGATTGTTTCCTTTCTTCCTACTTCCTCTCCAACCACGACCCAAAACAGCATTGCAGAGCAGACCTTTTTAAAAGGGCTGGCATTGCAAGGTGTGATCCCACTTTAATTGGCAGGCAGGTCACCCATGATACAAACGCTCCCTAAAAACACCTGGCCCGGGTATCCTGGACGGATATTGACCTCATCCCGTCAGTAGAGGATGCCTGGTTGCTCTTCAAATGTGCTTTCTTCTCCGTCTTAAATAAGCATGCCCCATTCAAAAAATGTAGAACTAAGAATAGCCCTTGGTTGACCCCAGAATTGACTGCCCTTGACCAGCACAAAAACATCCTGTGGCGTTGTGCATTAGCATCGGATAGCCACCGCGATATGCAACTTTTCAGGGAAGTCAGGAACCAATATACTCAGTCAGTTAGGAAAGCTAAGGCTAGCTTTGTCAAACAGACATTTGCTTCCTGTAGCACTAAGTACAAAAGGTTTTGGGACACTGTAAAGTTCATGGAGAATAAGAGCACCTCCTCCCAGCTGCCCACTGCACTGAGGATAGGAAACACTGTCACCACCAATAAATCTACGATAATCGATACTTTCAATAAGCAGCAACTTGTCCAACCCCCCGCTTCTCCTTCATCCAAATCCAGACAGCTGATGTTCTGAAAGAGCTGCAAAATCTGGATCCCTACAAATCAGCTAGAGAATCTGGACCCTCTCTTTCAAAAATGATCCGCCGAAATTGTTGCAACCCCTATTACTAGCCTGTTCAAACTCTCTTTTGTATCATCTGAGATCCCCAAAGATTGGAAAGCTGCCGCAGTCATCCCCCTCTTCAAAGGGGGAGACGCTCTACACCCAAACTGTTATAGACCTATATCCATCCTGCCCTGCCTTTCTAAAATCTTCGAAAGCCAAGTTAATAAACAGATCTCCGCCCATTTCGAATCCCACCATACCTTCTCCACTATGCAATTTGATTTCCGAGCTGGTCATGGGTGAACCTCAGCAATGCTCAAGGTCCTAAACGACATCATAACAGCCATCGATAAAAGATAGTACTGTGCAGCCGTCTTCATCGACCTGGCCAAGGCTTTCATATCTGTCAATCTCCGCATTCTTATCGGCAGACTCAATAGCCTTGGCTTTTCAAATGACTGCCTCCCCTGGTTCACCAACTGCTTCTCAGATAGAGTTCAGTGTGTCAAATTGGAAAGCCTGTTGTCAGGACCTCTGGCTGTCTCTATGGGGATGCCATAAAAAAGACAGAATACGGTTTGCAACTGCACATGCGGAAAAATATCGTACTTTTTGGAGAAATGTCCTCTGGTCTGATGAAACAAAAATATAACTGATTGGCCATAATGACCATTGTTATGTTTGGAGGAAAAAGGGGGAGGCTTGCAAGCCAAAGAACACCATCCCAACCGTGAAGCACGGGGGTGGCAGCATCATGTTGTGGGGTTGCTTTGCTGCAGGAGGGACTGGTGCACTTCACAAAATAGATGGCATCATGAGGCAGGAAAATGATGTGGATATATTGAAGCAACATCTTAACCTGTTGGTGACCCCTTCCCGTTCTCATCCCGTTAACGGGATTGATTTTGACAACAGCCAGTGGAAAATCAGAGCGCCAAACTTAAAACAGCTAAAATCTCATAATTCCATTTTCTCAAACAATCAACTATTTTACACCATTTTAAAGATAAACTTCTCGTTAATCTAACCACATTGTCCGATTTCAAAAAGGCTTTACGGCGAAAGCATAACATTAGATTATGTTAGGACATTAACTTCACAAGAAACACCACACAGCCATTTTCCAAGCAACTAGATGCATCACAAAAACCCAAAACACAGCTAAATGAAGCACGAACCTTTGACGATCTTCATCAGATGACACTCCTAGGACACTATGTTACACAATACATGTATGTTTTGCTCGATAAAGTTCATATTGATATCCAAAAACAGCATTTTACATTGGCGCGTAATGTAGTGAAATGTTTTCCCTCCAAACCTTTCGGTTTGAGCACACATAGTACGTAAATTCTCATCATAAACTTTGATCAATATAGAAGTGTTATGCACAGAATTATAGATACACTTCTCCTAAATGTAATCGCTTTGTCAGATTTCAAAAAAGGTTCACGGCGAAAGCACAATTTGCAATAATCTGAGTACAGCCCAGATGACACTAACAACTAGCAAACAGAAACCCGCCATCTTGGAGTCAATAAAACTAAGAAATTACATTATAAATATTCACTTACCTTTGATTAGCTTCATCAGAAGGCACTCCCAGGAATCCCAGCTCCACAATAAATGTTCGATAAAGTTCATATTTATTTCCAAATAATCCATTTTGTTTGCGCGTTATGTTCACTATCCAAATCCACTACGTGTGTGCTTACATAGTCCAGACGAAAAGTCAAAAAAGTTATACTACAGTTTGTAGAAACATGTCAAACGATGTATAGAATCAATCTTTAGGTTGTTTTTATCATATACCTTGAATAAAATTCCAACCGGACCTATCACTTCTCTTTAGGAGTGAACATGAACTCAGCTCGCTCCCAAGTCATTGCACGTGACTTGAGCCCATGCCTTATAATGGGACACCAGTTTACCACAGCTGGTATTCCCTTCAAATTCACCATAGAATGTTCAAACACCGCTCTAAACACTGCTGACATCTAGTGGAAGCTTTAGGAAGTGCAACCCTAAGTCACTGTATACAGTCAATGCAATCACTTGAAAGGACTACAAGCACCAGACTTCCCACTTCCTGCTTGACTTTTTCTCAGGTTTTTGCCTGCCATATGAGTTCTGTGATACTCACAGACACCATTCAAACAGTTTTAGAAAGTTCAGAGTGTTTTCTATCCAAATCTACTAATATGCATATTCTAGTTTCTGGGACAGAGTAGTAACCTGTTTAAATTGGGTATGTTTTTCATCCGGCCGTGAAAATACTGCCCCCTAGCCCTAAGAGGTTTTAAGACATCAGTTAGGGAGTTAAAGCTTGGTCGAAAATGGGTCTTCCAAATGGACAATGACCCCAAGCATACTTCCAAAGTTGTGGCAAAATGGCTTAAGGACAACAAAGTCAAGGTATTGGAGTGGCCATCCCAAAGCCCTGACCTCAAACCTATAGGAAATGTGTGAACAGAACTGAAAAAGAGCATGTGAGCAAGGAGGCCTATAATCCTGACTCAGTTACACCAGCTCTGTCAGGAGGAATGGGCCAAAATTCAACCAACTTATTGTGGGAAGCTTGTGGAAGGGTACCCAAAATGTTTGACCCAAGTTAAATAATTTAAAGGCAATGCTACCAAATACTAATTGAGTGTATGGAAAATTCTGACCCACTGAGAATGTGATGAAAGAAATAAAAGCTGAAATAAATAATTCTCTCTATTATTATTCTGACATTTCTCATTCTTAAAATAAAGTGGTGCTCCTAACTGACCTAAGACAGGGAATGTTTACTAGAATAAAATTTCATGAATTGTGTAAAGCTGAGTTAAATGTACACTGCTCAAAAAAATAAAGGGAACACTTAAACAACACAATGTAACTCCAAGTCAATCACACTTCTGTGAAATCAAACTGTCCACTTAGGAAGCAACACTGATTGACAATACATTTCACATGCTGTTGTGCAAATGGAATAGACAACAGGTGGAAATTATAGGCAATTAGCAAGACACCCCCAATAAAGGAGTGGTTCTGCAGGTGGGGACCACAGACCACTTCTCAGTTCCTATGCTTCCTGGCTGATGTTTTGGTCACTTTTGAATGCTGGCGGTGCTTTCACTCTAGTGGTAGCATGAGACGGAGTCTACAACCCACACAAGTGGCTCAGGTAGTGCAGCTCATCCAGGATGGCACATCAATGCGAGCTGTGGCAAGAAGGTTTGCTGTGTCTGTCAGAGTAGTGTCCAGAGCATGGAGGCGCTACCAGGAGACAGGCCAGTACATCAGGAGATGTGGAAGAGGCCGTAGGAGGGCAACAACCCAGCAGCAGGACCGCTACCTCCGCCTTTATGCAAGGAGGAGCAGGAGAAGCACTGCCAGAGCCCTGCAAAATTACCTCCAGCAGGCCACAAATGTGCATGTGTCTGCTCAAACAGTCAGAAACAGACTCCATGAGGGTGGTATGAGGGCCCGAAGTCCACATGTGGGGGTTGTGCTTACAGCCCAACACCGTGCAGGACGTTTGGCATTTGCCAGAGAACACCGAGATTGGCAAATTTGCCACTGGCGCCCTGTGCTCTTCACAGATGAAAGCAGGTTCACACTGAGCACGTGACAGACGTGACACAGTCTGGAGACGCCGTGGAGAACGTTCTGCTGCCTGCAACATCCTCCAGCATGACCGGTTTGGCGGTGGGTCAGTCATGCTGTGGGGTGGCATTTCTTTGGGGGGCCGCACAGCCCTCCATGTGCTCGCCAGAGGTAGCCTGACTGCCATTAGGTACCGAGATGAGATCCTCAGACCCCTTGTGAGACCATATGCTGGTGCGGTTGGCCCTGGGTTCCTTCTAATGCAAGACAATGCTAGACCTCATGTGGCTGGAGTGTGTCAGCAGTTCCTGCAAGAGGAAGGCATTGATGCTATGGACTGGCCCGTCCGTTCCCCAGACCTGAATCCAATTGACCACATCTGGGACATCATGTCTCGCTCCATCCACCAACGCCACGTTGCACCACAGACTGTCCAGGAGTTGGCGGACGCTTTAGTCCAGGTCTGGGAGGAGATCCCTCAGGAGACCATCCACTACCTCATCAGGAGCATGCCCAGGCGTTGTAGGGAGGTCATACAGGCACGTGGAGGTCACACACACTACTGAGCCTCATTTTGACTTGTTTTAAGGACATTACATCAAAGTTGGATCAGCCTGTATTGTGGTTTTCCACTTTAATTTTGAGTGTGACTCCAAATCCAGACCTCCATGGGTTGATAAATTGGATTTCCATTGATTATTTTTGTGTGATTTTGTTGTCAGCACATTCAACTATGTAAAGAAAAAAGTATTTAATAAGATTATTTCTTTCATTCAGATCTAGGATGTGTTGTTTAAGTGTTCCCTTTATTTTTTTGAGCAGTATATTTGGCTAAGGTGTATGTTAACATCCCGATTTCAACTGTAGGTGTCTGGTTAGATTGTAAACTCTCCTTCCAGACTCACATTTTGCATCTGCAATCCAAAATTAAATTTAGATTTGGCTTCCTATTTTGCAACACTCATGTTGCCAAACATACCCTCGTAAAAATTACTATCCCTCCGATCCTTGACTTCGGCGATGTCATTTACAAAATAGCCTCCAACACTCTACTCAGCAAACTGGATGTAGTCTATCACAGTGCCATCCGTTTTGTCACCAAAGCCCCATATGCTCTCATTGGCTGGCCCTTACTACATATCCTTCGTCAAACCCAGGTCATCTATAAGTTTTGTTGGGTAAAGCCTCACCTTATCTCAACTCACGGGTCACCATAGCAACACCCACCCGTAGCACGCCCTCCAGCAGATATATTTCACTGGTCATCCCCAAAGCCAACACTTCCTTTTGCCACCTTCCCTTCCAGTTCTCTGCTGCCAATGACTGGAACGAATTGCAAAAATCTCTGAAGCTGGAGTCTTATATCTCCCTCTCTAACTTTAAGCATCAGCTGTCAGAGCAGCTTACCGATCACTGTACCTGTACACAGCCAATCTATAAATAGCACACCCAACTACCTCATCCCCATATTATTACTTACCCTCTTGCTCTTTTGCACCCAGTATCTCTACTTGCACATCATCATCTGCACATCTATCACTCCAGTATTAATGCTAAATTGTAATTATTTCGCCTCTATGGCCTTTTTATTGCCTACCTCCCTACTCTTCTACATTTGCACACACTGTACATAGATTTTTCTATTTTTCTTATTGACTGTACGTTTGTGTAACACTGTGTTGTTGTTTTTGTCGCACTGCTTTGCTTTATCTTGGCTAGGTCGCAGTTGTAAATGAGAACTTGTTCTCAACTGGCCTACCTGGTTAAATAATGGTGAAATAAATACAAATAAATATAAAAGTCAGTATTTGACATCCATCCATGTCTGAGGACACCGGGAAATTAAGTGGAAACTGGCCACTAGGGACAACAGTGAGCGCTGTTACCTTCAAGTAGGTTTAGGTTTTGCTAGGGCATTGTGGACAGGGATAGAGGATGGGCGTAAGTATCTGCATCTGGTTCTTAAGGTTGCATGTTTGAATCAAGTTGTTATTATATTTTTTTTTCAAGCCTATCCCAAACCTTAATACTTACCTTAACAATTTGGAATTAATGCCTAATCTTAATAGTTTGGAGTTAATGCCTAAACTTAACCTGAAACACTTTCAAATTTGACGTTTGGAACAACTTCAAAATTTGATGTTTGAGAAATTTGTTATTCTGACTTAAGACTGTGAGAGCTTGTTGTTAATTTGATTGTTTGTCTATAGATGTTCTACAGATGGTCACACTATCAACAAGCTATCTGTTGATAAGCAACTACTTGCTAAGTTTAGGGTTAGGGTTAGAATGAGGGTTTGGGTAAGGGTTAAGGTTAAGTTCAGGGCTAGAGTAATGGTTATGTTTAGAGTTAGGATAAGGGTTAAGGTTAGGATTAGTAGATAGCTAAATACTGATACTCAGTAATAATCTATAGAGAATCTACAAATTGACAATGCAAATAAAATGTTACCCAATGTATTTGTGTTCCTTATGAATTAACAGGATAACTTCTTGGACACGCATTTCAAAGTAGGTTAGATATAAATCTTCAAACCCCTTGACATGTTCTGTGAGCTGATTGTCTGATGAGTTGTTTGCATACATCACAGTAACAAGAGATGTGAAATGCCAAGTATGCATGTACGTTTGTACGTAACTTGAATGAGAAGTGTTTCCTTTAGTCGTCTTAAATCATTAACCTAAACTCAGTAATGTAATCTGATTACTTTTGGCTTACTTTCCAGTTAAGTGGCATTAGAAGAAGACAGAAAGGATCCATCAAATGCATTTGTTGTGTCATCATAGTGGTCTCTAACTTGTAGTCAGACTGATTCAGGTGCAACAAACTTAAACTTGCAAAAACAGAAAGGTGTCATAATGTATTTTTACACAAAAGTAATCCAAGAGGTAATCATCTAGTTTTTCAAAAGTATCTGTAATCAGATTACAATATTTTTGCTGGTAGTGTAATCAGGTTACATGTACATGTACTACCCAACCCTGTTGATATCAAGGACTGTCTAATTGGTGATGTCATTGTGTAGTAGACGTGTTTTGTCATCATGATCAAAGAGAATAAAATGGTGTAAAAAAGTGAGTTTAGATCAGGAGGAAGCATCTACTTTGAGACAGGGCTGATATAGTCCAACCATCTAACGGTCAATGACAGAGGTTATAAAATAAGTTATGCCAAGGTGTGGTTGGGCCCAAGAGATTATAAAACCACTACACCCCAATATGGTGAGCTCTGGTGACTCTCTCTCTCTCTTACACAGTTTCACTCTCTTTCTCTAACTGAATCATACTGGTTTTATCCCTTTGAAGGTCTGATGTTACACACACACACACACATACATTCTGGCATTTCCAGACAAGGCCACATGGAAGGCGACTGGCAGTGCTGTGCCAATCCACAGGGGGTTACAAGGCAGTGCTTAATTTGTAAATCGGGAGGTGCTGGAACAAAAAGTGAGTGCGAGAGGGGGGTGGGGGAGTTCTGGGGTACCAGAACACATGAGAAAAAAAAATTGCCTTCAAAATAAAGCATTGCATGCATATAATTGTGTTTGCGTAGTGACATAGAGCAGTAGAGTGGAGGCACTTACAAAAGTTGCACACATTGGGACGATTTTTAGTAGCCTAGGGTCCGGGAAAAATGTGTCCTTTTATAAATGCATTTAATGCAATTCTATGTCATTTAAATTGTAATACTTCACAAATGATCGAAATGGCAGGCTACTTTGACACTTACAAACTGAGAATCTGAGATCAATAAAAACGGCCTTGTGTTGAATCCATCAATGGCCTAGGCCTAGGTGTGTAGATAACGGCGCTGGAGGGGATGGCTGCCGTTTCACAGGCTCCTAACCAACTGTGCTGTTATGTTTGTTATTTTATTTATTTTAGATTTTTTAACACATTTTGTACATAATGTTGCTGCTACCGTTTCTTATGACCAAAAAGAGGTTCTGGACATCAGAACAGCGATTACTCACCTCGAACTGGATGAAGATTTTTTCTTTAATGAGTCCAACGTGAAAGATATACTGCTTTGTCAAGATGAGGCCCAAATCTCCATCATTCGTGTGAAGAAAAGACGGAAATACTGGGGGCGGAGGTGTGGGTGCCTTGTGAGAATTTGATGGCGAGTGAGTAAACCACCACTACCCTCCATATTATTGGCCAATATGCAATCATGGGAAAACAAGCTGGACGATCTACGATTAAGACTATCCTACCAACGGGACATTAAAAACTGTAATATGTCATGTTTCACATAGACATGGCTGAACGACGACACTGATAATATAGAGCTGGCTGGCTTCTCCATTTTTCGGCAGGACAGAGAAGCTACGTCTGGTAAGACGAGGGGCGCAGGTGTGTGTCTGTTTCTCAATAACTGCTGGTGCACGATGTCTAATATTAAAGAAGTCTCAAGGTATTGCTCGCCTGAGGTAGAATACCTCATGATAAGCTGTACACCACACTATCTACCAAGAGAGTTCACATCTATATTATTCGTAGCCGTATATTTACCCCCACAAACCAATGCTGGCACTAAGACCGCACTCAACAAGTTGTATAAGGCCATAAGTAAACAAGAAAAGGCTTATCCAGAAGCGGTGCTTCTAGTGGCCAGGGACTTTAATGCAGGTAAACTTTAATCCTTTTTACCTAATTTCTACCAGCATGTCACATGTGTAACCAGAGGGGAAAAAAACACTAGACCACCTTTACTCCACAAGCAGAGACACATACAAAGGAGTATACCACCTCAGTCACCGGCTTCATCAATAAGTGCATTGATGTGAGCAAGACCTTTAAACAGGTCATTCACAAAGCCAAGGGCCAGACAAATTTCCAGGACGTGTACTCAAAGCACGCGCGGTCCAACTGGCAAGTGTCTTCACTGACAATTTCAACGTCTCCCTGGCCGAGTCTGTAATACCTACATGTTTCAAACAGACCACTGTAGTCCCTGTGCCCAAGATAGCGATGGTAACCTGCCTAAATGATTACCGCCCCGTAGCACTCACGTTGGTAGCCATGAAGTGCTTTGAAAGGCAGGTCATGGCTAACATCAATACCATCATGTCAGAAACCCTAGACCCACTCCTATTCCCATACCAGCCCCAACAGATCCACATATGACGCAATCTTAATCTCACTCCACACTGTCTATTCCCACTAGGACAAAAGGAACACCTATGTGAGAATACTGTTCATTGACTACAGCTCAGTGTTCAACATAATAGCGCCCACAAAGCTCATCACTAAGCTAAGGATACCTACCCTTACCCCCAGGTGGGAGGCAACAACCAATCTGCCACGCTGATCATCAACACTGTTTTCCCTGTTCACCCACGACTTCGTGGCCAAACACGACTCCAACACCATCATTAAGTTTGCTGACGGCACAATAGTGGTATACATGATCACTGACAACAATGAGACAGCCTATAGGGAGAAGGTCATAGATCTGGCAGTGTGGTGACAATAACCTCTCTCTAAATGTGAGCAAGTGGAGCGGGTCGAGAGTTTGAAGTTCCTTGGTGTCCACTTAACCAACAAACTATCATGGTCCAAACACACCAAGACAGTTGTGAAGTGGGAAAGACAACACCTTTTCCCCTTCAGGAGATTGGAAAGATTTGACATGGGTTCCCAGATCCTCAAAAAGTTCTACAGCTGCACCACCGAGATCATCCTGAACGGTTGCATTACCGCCTGGTATAGCAACTGCTCAGCATCTGACCAGAAGGCGCTACAGAGGGTAGAGCGTATGTCCCAGTGCATCACTGGGGCCAAGCTTCCTGACATCCAGGACCTACAGTTGAAGTCAGAAGTTTACATACACCTTAGCCAAATACATTTAAACTCAGTTTTTCACAATTCATGACCTTTAATCCTAGTAAAAATTCCCTGTCTTAGGTCAGTTAGGATCACCACTTTATTTTAAGATTGCGAAATGTCAGAAGAATAGCAGAGAGAATGATTTATTTCAGCTTTTATTTCTTTCATCACATTCCCAGTGGGTCAGAAGTTTACATACACTCAATTAGTATTTGGTAGCATTACCTTTAAATTGTTTAACTTGGGTCAAATGTTTCGGGTACCCTTCCACAAGCTTCAAATCAAATCAAATGTATTTATATAGCCCTTCATACATCAGCTGATATCTCAAAGTGCTGTACAGAAACCCAGCCTAAAACCCCAAACAGCAAGCAATGCATGTGAAAGAAGCACAGTGGCTAGGAAAAACTCCCTAGGAAAAACTCCCTAGAAAGGCCAAAAACCTAGGAAGAAACCTAGTGAGGAACCAGGCTATGAGGGATGGCCAGTCCTCTTCTGGCTGTGCAGGGTGGATATTATAACAGAACATGGTCAAGATGTTAAAATGTTCATAAATGACCAGCATGGTCAAATAATAATAATCATAGTAGTTGTCGAGGGTGCAAAAAGCACGTCCGGTTAACAGGTAAGGGTTCCATAGCCGCAGGCAGAACAGTTGAAACTGGAGCAGCAGCACGGCCAGGTGGACTGGGGACAGCAAGGAGTCATCATGCCAGGTAGTCCTGAGGCATGGTCCTAGGGCTCAGGTCCTCCGAGAGAGAGAAAGAGAGAAAGAGAGAATTAGAGAGAGCATATTTAAATTCACACAAGACACCGGATAAGACAAGAGAAATACTCCAGATGTAACAGACTGACCCTAGCCCCCCGACACATAAACTACTGCAGCATAAATACTGGAGGCTGAGACAGGAGGGATCAGGAGACACTGTGGCCCCATCCGATGAAACCCCCGGACAGGGCCAAACAGGCAGGATATAACCCCACCCACTTTGCCAAAGCACAGCCCCCACACCACACCACAAGCTTCCCACAATAAGTTGGGTGAATTTTGGCCCATTCATCCTGAAAAAGCTGGTGTAACTCAGTCAGGTTGTCAGGCCTCCTTGCTCGCACATGCTTTTTCAGTTCTGCCCACAATTTTCTATAGGACTGAGGTCAGGGCTTTGTGATGACAACTCCAGTCACTTTGTTGTCCTTAAGCCATTTTGCCACAACTTTGGAAGTATGCTTGGGGTCATTGTCCATTTGGAAGACACATTCGCGACTAAGCTTTAACTTCCTGACTGATTTCTTGAAATGTTGCTTCAATATAGCCACATAATTTTCCATCCTCATGATGCCATCTATTTTGTGAAGTGCTCCAGCCCCTCCTGCAGAAAAGCACCCCCACAACATGATGCTGCCACCCCCACGCTTCATGGTTGGGATGGTGTTCTTCGGCTTGCAAGCATCCTCATTTTTCCTCCAAACATGACGATGGACATTATGGCCAAACAGTTCTATTTTTGTTTCTTCAGACCAGAGGACATTTCTCCAAAAGGTACGATCTTTGTCCCCATGTGCAGTTGCAAACCGTAGTCCTGTCTTTTTTATGGTGGTTTTAGAGCAACAGATACTTCCTTGCTGAGCGGCCTTTCAGGTTATGTCGATATAGGACTCGTTTTACTGTGGATATAGGTACTTTTGTACCTGTTTCCTCCAGCATCTTCACAAGGTCCTTTGCTGTTGTTCTGGGATTGATATGCACCTTTCGCACCAAAGTACGTCTTGAAATAGGCCTTGAAATATATCCACAGGTACTCCTCCAATTGACTCAAATGATGTCAATTAGCCTATCAGAAGCTTCTAAAGCCATGACATCATTTTCTGGAATTTTCCAAGCTGTTTAAAGGCACTGTCATCTTAGTGTATGTAAACTTCTGACCCACTGGAATTGGATTACAGTGAATTATAAGTGAAATAATCCGTCTGTAAACAATTGTCGGACAAATGACTTGTGTCTTGCCAAAACTATAGTTTGTTAACAACTTCTACCCCCAAGCCATAAGACTGCTGAACAACAAAACTAATCAAATGGCCACCTGGACTATTTACATTGACCCCCACCACCTCTTGAGGAAATGATAGCCCTAAAATGCTTTCCAGTTCCACTGACTCACCCAATGACACACAGTTACCTCGCTGGTGATGTTTTACTTTGGCAAACAATATTTGGAAGTTGATCAAATATTTATGTAGGCTACAGCATAGATTCTTCTCTTTTCAGCAGGAGCCATTTGCTTTCCAACTTGTGTTTTCCATGGGTTGTATTTGAAATTAAAGCAGGAAGCACCAGTGACTCGGTCTATAAAAAAGTGGTCAGATGAAGCAGATGCTAAACTACAAAACAGTTTTGCTATTACAGACTAGAACATGTTCCAGGATTCTTCCGATGGCATTAAGGAGTACACCACATCAGTCACTGGCTTTATCAATAAGTGCATTGAGGACGTCGTCCCCAACCAGAAGCCATGGCAACATGGCAACATTCGCAACATTTGCACTGAGCTAAAGGGTAGAGCTTTCAAGGTCACAAGAAGCTCACAAGAATTCCTGCTATGCCCTGCAACAAACCATCAAACAAGCAAAGCGTCAATACAGGGCTAAGATTGAATCATACTACACCGGCTAACGACGCTCGTCTTATGTGGCAGGGCTTGCAAACTATTACAGAATACAAAGGGAAGCACAGCTGCGAGCTGCCCAGTGACACGAGCCTACCAGACGAGCTAAATCACTTCTATGCTCGCTTCGAGGCAAGCAACACTGAGGCATGCATGAGAGCATCAGCTGTTCCGGATGACTGTGTGATCACGCTCTCCGTAGCCGACGTGAGTAAGACCTTTAAACAGGTCAACATACACAAGGCTGCGGGGCCAGACGGATTACCAGGACGTGTGCTCCGGGCATGTGCTGACCAACTGGCAGGTGTCTTCACTGACATTTTCAACATGTTCCTGATTGAGTCTGTAATACCAACATGTTTCAAGCAGACCACCATAATCCCTGTGCCCAAGAACACAAAGGCAACCTGCCTAAATGACTACAGACCTGTAGCACTCACATCCGTAGCCATGAAGTGCTTTGAAAGGTTGGTAATGGCTCACATCAACACCATTATCCCAGAAACCCTAGACCCACTCCAATTTGCATACCGCCCAAACAGATCCACAGATGATGCAATCTCTATTGCACTCCACACTGTCTATTCCCACTTTGACAAAAGGAACACTTATGTGAGAATGCTATTCATTGACTATAGCTCAGCATTCAACACCATAGTACCCTCAAAGCTCATCACTAAGCTAAAGATCCTGGGACTAAACACCTCCCTTTGCAACTGGATCCTGGACTTCCTGACGGGCCGCCCCCAGGTGGTGAGGATAGGTAGCAACACATCTGCCACGCTGATCCTCAACACTGGAGCTCCACAGGGGTGCGTGCTCAGTCCCCTCCTGTACTCCCTGTTCACCCACGACTGCATGGCCAGGCACGACTCCAACAACATCATTAAGTTTGCAGACGACACAACAGTGGTAGGCCTGATCACAGACAACGAAGAGACAGCCTATAGGGAGGACGTCAGAGACCTGGCCGTGTGGTGACATAATAACAACCTATCCCTCAACGTAACCAAGACTAAGGAGATGATTGTGGACTACAGGAAAAGGAGCACTGAGCACGCCCCCATTTTCATCGACGGGGCTGTAGTGGAGCAGGTTGAGAGCTTCAAGTTCCTTGGTGTCCACATCAACAACAAACTAGAATGGTCCAAACACACCAAGATAGTCGTGAAGAGGGCATGACAAAGTCTATTCCCCCTCAGGAAACTAAAAAGATTTGGCATGGGTCCTGAGATCCTCAAAAAGTTCTACAGCTGCAACATCGAGAGAATCCTGACTGGCTGCATCACTGCCTGGTACGGCAATTGCTCGGCCTCTGACCGCAAGGCACTACATAGGGTAGTGAGTACAGCCCAGTACATCACTGGGGCTAAGCTGCCTGGCATCCAGGACCTCTACACCAGGCGGTGTCAGAGGAAGGCCCTAAAAATTGTCAAAGACCCCAGCCACCCCAGTCATAGCCTGTTCTCTCTACTACCGCATGACAAGCAGTACCGGAGTGCCAAGTCTAGGACAAAAAGGCTTCTCAACAGTTTTTACCCCCAAGCCATAAGACTCCTGATCAGGTAATCAAATGGCTACCCGGACTATTTGCATTGTGTCCCCCCCAACCCCCCCAAACCCTCTTTTTACGCTGCTGCTACACTCTGTTCATCATATATGCATAGTCACTTTAACTATACATTCATGTACATACTACCTCAATTGGGCTGACCAACCAGTGCTCCCGCACATTGGCTAACCGGGCTATCTGCATTGTGTCCCGCCACCCACCACCCGCCAACCCCTCTTTTACGCTACTTCTACCCTCTGTTCATCATATATGCATAGTCACTTTAACCATATCTACATACTACCTCAATCTTAACTAACCGGTGTCTGTATGTAGCTTCGCCACTTTAATAGCCTCGCTACTGTATATAGCCTGTCTTTTTACTGTTGTTTTATTTCTTTACTTACCTATTGTTCACCTAACACCTTTTTTGTACTATTGGTTAGAGCCTGTAAGTACGCATTTCACTGTAAGGTCTACACCTGTTGTATTCGGCGCACGTGACAAATACACTTTGATTTGATTTGAACTATTGAGAAAGGCCTGTTTTCTCTGCATGCTGTTTGTTCACTGACAGATTTGACTCTCATTCCCGACTGTAGGCTATTCCTTGTTATTGGGCTACAATCCACAAGAGGCTATTGATCCTCTGTGGCAAAGTTATAGGCCTTCTCATGGTGTAGTAGGCTATTCTGCCTTATTTCATTTATTTCTTAACAGACAGCAGTAATTCTATATCTTTGGCAAATTTATTTCAATTTATACAGCGGTGCTTCAGTTCCATCAGAACACTTTGCGCAGCTATGATTTCTATAAGGAAATAATTGATTAAGTGCATCGCTGGATGAGATGAGAGTTGCACGCTCATGTCTATCAGAGCAGAGAGGGAGAGAGTGAATCTCTTTCTAGTTATGCGAAAGATACAGGCATGCTCTCAGACAGCCACCGCCACCTGTTGGTCTCACACATACAGTAGGTTATAATGTTCAGGAAATCATAAACCCGGGCCGGCCCAACCCCAATCAACTCTTAGAATATAGGGCTGAAAATGTACTTTTTCCCATTACTGTCACGGAGCCCCCTGGTACTGCTGCTCATTCTGTTCACCAGTTCCGGAGGTCGACGTCACCAGCCTTCTAGGCTGCACTATGTCATTACGCACACCAGGTCCAATTCCTCACTGATCTTATTTGTATAAATGTGCCCTTGGGTACCCCATTGGGCTGTCGATTACTGTTCCCATGTCCGTTGGTCGTGTGAGTACCTATGTGTTGGCTCAGCCTGTTCTGCGTGTTTTGTGCATTGTTTATTACGGGTCTCATCCCGTGTCGTTCTACGTGCTTTACCCTCACTCTTTTGTCTGGGTACATCCCAGTGTTTTGTATACGTGTTTGTTTTGGGTGTATTAACCTGTTGGGTCTAGGGGGCAGCATTTGCACGTCTGGATAAAAAAAATGTACCCGATTTAATCTGGTTACTAATCCTACCCAGTAACTAGAATTTGCATATACTTATTATATATGGATAGAAAACACTCTAAAGTTTCTAAAACTGTTTGAATGGTGTCTGTGAGTATAACAGAACTCATTTGGCAGGCAAAACCCTGAGACATTTTCTGACAGGAAGTGGATACCTGATGTGTTGTATTGACTTTAAACCTATCCCATTGAAAAACACAGGGGCTTAGGAATATTTTGGCACTTCCTATTGCTTCCACTAGATGTCACCAGCCTTTACAAAGTGTTTTGAGTCTTCTGGAGGGAGATCTGACCGAACAAGAGCCATGGAACGATGATGTCCCATTAGACACCTGGCGCGCGAGTTCATGTTGGGTACCCTCGTTCCAATACGTTATAAAAGAGTATGCATTCGTCCACCTTGAATATTATTCATGTTCTGGTTAAAAAAGGCCCTAATGATTTATGCTATACAACGTTTGACATGTTTGAACGAACGGAAATATATTTTTTCCCCTCGTTCATGACGAGAAGTCCGGCTGGCTTACATCATGTGCTAACGAGACGGAGATTTTTGGACATAAATGATGAGCTTTTTTGAACAAAACTACATTCGTTATGGACCTGTGATACCTGGAAGTGACATCTGATGAAGAGAATCAAAGGTAATGGATTATTTACATAGTATTTTCGATTTTAGATCTCCCCAACATGACGTCTAGTCTGTATCGTAACGCGTATTTTTCTGGGCGCAGTGCTCAGATTATTGCAAAGTGTGATTTCCCAGTAAGGTTATTTTTAAATCTGGCAAGTTGATTGAGTTCAAGAGATGTAAATCTATAATTCTTTAAATGACAATATAATATTTTACCAATGTTTTCTAATTTTAATTATTTAATTTGTGACGCTGACTTGACTGCCGGTTATTGGAGGGAAACGATTTCCTCAACATCAATGCCATAGTAAAACGCTGTTTTTGGATATAAATATGAACTTGATAGAACTAAAAATGCATGCATTGTCTAACATAATGTCCTAGGAGTGTCATCTGATGGAGATTGTAAAAGGTTAGTGCATCATTTTAGCTGGTTTTATGGTTTTGGTGACCCTGTCTTTGACTTGACAAAACATTACACACAACTCTTGTAAATGTACTGTCCTAACATACTCTAAATTTATGCTTTCGCCGTAAAACCTTTTTGAAATCGTAAAACGTGGTTAGATTAAGGAGATGTTTATCTTTCAAATGGTGTAAAATAGTTGTATTTTTGAAAAATTTGAATTTTGACATTTATTTGGATTCAAATTTGCCGCTCTTGAAATGCACCTGCTGTTGATGGAGTGCACCACGGGTGGCACGCTAGCGTCCCACCTAGCCCCAAGAGGTTAAAAACTCAGATGATGTACTTCTGCGCCTGTCTCCAAATCCTTTACGACCAGCGTGACAGAATAATCAACCTGATATATGGAGACAGCAGGGAAGGCCGAGCTTGCGACAATTGTAGGGACAGTACAGCACTACGAGGACTGTCTCTCCAGAGTCGGTGTCGCCATGGACAGTGTGCTGGGAACCATCCTTCGCTTGGAGTGGAATGTGCAGTTCCTCCAGTCTCCAGCACCAATTCCGGTACCAGCTCTCACACCATGACCTACCTCCGTTCCATCAGAGCCGGCCCGCGGAATACCCCTTATCTTCCCGGAGCTCTTCGACAGCGCCAGAAAGATGCAAGGGGTTCCTTCTACAATGTGACCTGTACCTCGCTCGCTATGCCAAGGCTGTTTCTGAAGAGACAGGGTTGCCACCGTCATCTCGGCACTGACCGGCCGGGCTCTGGCCTGGGGTGTGGGCGGACCCGGGAGACAGGCAGGCCCGAGGTCAAGTACTACGAGCACTTCACCCTCCTCTTCCGCTCGGTGTTTGATCATCCTGTGGAGGAATCGAGAGGGGGCATCTACTCTGACTACACCAGAGAGCTAGGACCGCCTAGGAGTTCGCCCTGGAGTTCCGGACCATCGCGGCTTGCACCGATGGAACGAGTTGGCTCTGGTCACCGTTTTCCGCAGCAGACTGTGGGAGAAGGTACAGCTGAATTTAGCCTGCCATGATGACAACCTGTCACTCGACCAGCTCATCAGCATGACAATCCGGTTGGACAACCTCCTGTGGTCCCGAAGTAAACCTGCGTGGAATCTGGAGCCCATGGCTACACCTGCTCCATGGCCAGACCCGATGGAGGTGGGCTCGGTGAGTTTGCCCGAGGCAGAGCATAGGAGAAGGAGGAATATTGGCCTCTGCTTCTATTGTGGGGAAAGGGGTAATTTCTCCCCGACCTGCTCTCTATCCCCTAGGAGGAGAGGAGGTGACAAGCCAGGGAATTCTCCTGCACTAACCCAGGTAGGAGGCAAGGTCTCCTCTCCTTGTCTGTCAAATCAACCAGTGTGTTTTCCTGTTTAAGTCCCTGAGTACTCTTGCCCTTCACACCCGTTAGCTCTGATTGATTCCAGAGCTGCCGTGAAGTTTTAGATAGCGCACTGGCCGCTGCATTACGCATCCCTTTGGTTCCCCTACAGTCACCCATTCCGGTTCGAGCCTTGGATAATCGTCCAATAGGGACAGGGCTCATACATCACATTACTGTTCCTGTTTCTTTGCTGACCCAGGACACTTATTCAGAACAGATCACCTTCTTGATTATAGACACCCCCATGCACCCCATTGTTTTAGGTCTCCCCTGGTTGAGTTTGCATAACCCGGTTATTTCCTTGTCCAAGAGAAGACTACTGGGTTGGTCGCAGGAGTGTCAGGGGATGTGTCTCGCGGTGTCTGTCAACACCACTACAGTGGAAATTCCGGACTGTGCTCCTCAAGTGGATTTACCGGAGGAGTACCAGGATCTGCATTGTGTTTTTTCGAAGACCCAGGCTACACGCCTGCCTCCCCATTGCCGCTGGGACTGTGCCATTGACCTGTTGTCTGACGCAGCTCTCCCGAGAGGACATGTCTATCCCCTCTCCTATGCGGAGACCGAGGCCATGGAAACCTATGTACAGGAGAGTCTCCAGCAGAGTTTTATCCATCCTTCTAAGTCACCAGCCTCCTCAAGGTTCTTTTTTGTTAAGAAGAAAGATGGGGGACTGCGCCACCTACATACAGTAGGTTAAAATGTTCCGCAAACCATAAACCCGGGCCGGCCCTACCCCAATCAACTCTTAGAATATAGGGCTGAAAATGTACTTTTTCCCATTACTGTCACGGAGCCCGCTGGTACTGCTGCTCATTCTGTTAACCAGTTCCGGAGGTCGACGTCACCGGCCTATGTCATTACGCACACCTGGTTCCAATTCCTCACTGATTGTACTTGTATAAATGTGCCCTTTGTTTCCCCATTGGGCTGTCGATTATTGTTCCCATGTCCATTGGTCGTGTGAGTACCTATGCGTTGGCTCAGCCTGTGCTGCCTGTTTTGTGCATTGTGTTTTACGGGTTTCTTCCCGTGTTGTTCTACGAGGTTTACCCTCGGTCTTTTGTTTGGGTACATGTTTTGTATACGTGTTTGTTTTGGTGTATTAAAAATCCAGATGATGTATCCCTGCATCTCCAAATCCTTTACGCCAGCGAGACAATTGTGTGTTTTGTGTGGGTAAGAGATTTAACAAAAAGGCAACTCTAATGAACTTTGATTGCTTTTATTAGAATTTGTACATTGCAAAAAGTGAAGAAAAAAATGTATACCATGAGGGATAACAGATCCGGCCAAATAGGCACTGGTGCAAGTATGGCATTGCAATCATCCAGGCAAACATCTGCCAGACAAGATGAAAAAAGTGACGGAAGAAGAAGAGAAAGGGAAGAGGGCAAAAGCAAGAGGGGAAAGAGGAGTGCAGCCTGCTTCACAGCTCCTCAGGATTTCAACGGAAGGATGCATCTTCCAGGAGCTTTGGCTGAGAGACGTCCTCAGATTACAGCTCATAGGTGCTCTCAAGACATGCCTGGCAGGAGAAAAGGTTGCGTCTGAGCTACACAGCAATGTTTTTTCCCCGTTTTGATACTTACAGAAGAAGGCCCGGACATTAACATGCAGAATGAGTTATAATAATAGACAAACACTGCTTGATTTGCCCATCAAGGGTAAAGGTAATGGAGGTATTTCACCACGTAAACCTACCACTCTCCTGCCTACAACCAAGATTAAGTAGAGTTTAAGGAGATCAGGGCATAGCATACAAAATCTCAAGGCAATCTCAACCATTTATTTCAGGTTTCTGAGCATTAGAACCTTGTATGTTGAAAAATACCTTTCTGTTGGCTCTCTTTTCTATCAATGTTGTATACTTCAAGGAGCACAATTTAACCGTGTATGTACATAGCTACAGATCTGTTATGTTCTGTTAAGAGCACAACTGACCCTGTGGCTGCCATAAAAGCAAACCGCTTTACTGAAAACTTATTTGAAAATAACGGACTGACCTCCATAAATGCAAGTCTTCCTTGTTGGTTTCATTTCAGACAACCTCGCCCAACTATCTCCCCATGTAGGCTTTTTCTCTGTAGTTTCTGAGAAGTTTACAGAACTACTGAACAAAAATATAAATGCAACAATTTTAAAGATTTTACTGTGTTACATTTAAATAAATAAGTACATTTTAGTCTCTTCTGATGGGTTTTGAACTGACACTCATACAGTCTGTATTGTTCAATCAATCTCTTATTAGTTGAGCCAGTGCTATCTTATCCACATGGATCAATATATTGCCGCTTAACAAGAACATTGAATGCTCTTAAGATTAGTAACATTTCCTTGAGACTTGACGACTTGTGTTAGCTCCCATAGTTAATGCCTATGCTTTAGCTTAGTGTGTTATCACTCAGAGTAAATGCCTAGAGTTGAGCTCAGAGGGCTAACGTGGTCTTGAGTCACACAGGCAACCTGGAATTAATACCAAGTCTGTTATACATGTACATGGCACCACGGCACCATGTGGACCAACACTATGACGACAAGGCTTTAACTCAGTGGGCTAATGCAGTCTTGAATCGCACAAACCACCCAGGATCGATACCTGGTAAGTTGCTTATGCATGCACATCTCTCCATAGCACCAAGGGGACCACTGCTGGAACGAATACATCACCATTAGTTTATAACACAGCTATCTTTTCTGTACTCTCTCTCCCTCTACAACACATTTCTCCCGTGGTTCATTACTGATGAGATATGAAAGAGCATATTTCATATTTCTTTTCATGTTTTGATGATGCGTATATACCCCTCAACTTCTTTGTTCGGGATGGGAAGGTGTTTTTATTTTATTTTATTCTCTCTCACTCCATCCGCTTCACCAACCAAATTCCTGCTCGGTTGGTTAAAGCCTTTATCTCTCTGTCCCTTCCCTTATGCAGCGTTGCTTACTGAGTGTTGTGTTTTCCTTTTCTGTCCCTCCGAAATCGCACCTCTGCAGGCCCCCTGGGAAAGACTAGGGTTAGGGGAGATGCCAGTGATTCTTCATGGAGCAGGGAGAGGGAAGTGTGAGAAAGGGTGAAGAAAGAAGATGACAGCTCCTGAAATGTAATTTCAGCTGAGGGTTAATGGGTTAAATCATCAGGAAACGTGTGGACTTATGAAATTAGACAATCCGACAAAAACAGGCCAAAGGATAGTTCGAGGTTATTCAGAAAAGTGATATAACAGGGCTAAAAGGCAGTTACTATCAACCAACAGCAACCTATAAATAAACATGAACTTTTTTTTAAACAACCGGAGCCCCATGCAGCACCAGAAGTAGAGAGAGAGAGAGAGAGAGAGAGAGATAGGGTGTTGCTGGATGCACATGGATGGGGGACACATTTGATGATAGGTCAGTAGTGGTGGCATCTGCTCTGAATGGGGAAAAGCCCAGGCTCAGCAGCACATAGAGGGAGGGGGGAGGGTGAGAGGGAGAGGGAAAGGGAAAGAGAGAGAGAGAGAGCGGGATAGTGATAGAGGTGCAGAGCTGTCCCATGGGACAGGGGAACGAGGGAGGGAAAGAGGAGATGTCCTCTGAGACTAGGGAAACTGGAGGAGAGGGATGGAGGGAGGGAGGGAGGGAGGGAGGGAGGGAGGGAGGGAGGGAGGGAGGGAGGGAGGGAGGGAGGGAGGGAGGGAGGGAGGGAGGGAGGGAGGGAGGGAGGGAGGGAGGGAAAAGGTGATCTAATAAAGTCACATTGAGGAAAACAGGAGAGAATGAGCGATGTATAGTGGGAGGACAGGAACAGTAGAAAAGGAGTTCACCATAAAGTCACATCGAGACTGATCAAAACAGCAAAGGGGGAACAAGGGATAGGGGAGAGGGAGAGGGAATAACAGGGGATACGTGGGTTGGGTAGAGGGGAGGGGAGAAGCAGATGGAAAAGGTGGGGTGGGAGAAGGTTGGGAGGGGTGTAACAGAGGGATAACGAGAGATATGGAGAGAGGGGAGGAGAGAGATAGAAAACAGAGGGATAAGGTTGTGTAAGAACAAGGGCAGGCATAGCCTTCAGCGTTCCCCATAAAGCCACTTCTCTGTTGGCGTATAACCCTTGGAAGATGCTGTCTCCACAGATACCAGGGATGCATCCCAAATCACCCCATATTACCTACGTAGTAGGGAGGGGGGAGAAGGATATGCAGTGTGTTGGGTAGGGGTGAGATGGAGAGAGGGAATAGGGGTTGTAGTGTGTAAGGTAAAGCTGCCTCCACAGATACCAGGAGAGGACAGGCTTTATGACATGAATAATTCAACTGTGGAGGACACAGCGACACGCAGTAACCTTCTGTGTTTGTGCATGTGTGTGTGCATGCGTGAGCAGGGTTGAGTAGGCTACTTTCTAAATGTAATGTTACAATTACTAGTTACCTGTCCAAAATTGTAATCAATAACATAACTTTTGGGTTACCCAAACTCACTAACGTAATCTGATTTTATTCAGTTACTTTTAGGTTACTTTCCCCTCACTAGCCACCTTATATTATATAATGTTTACTTACCCTACATTACTCATCTCATATGTATATACTGTACGCTATACCATCTACTGCATCTTGCCATCTTGATGTAAGTAAATGTATCACTTGCCACTTTAAACAATGCCACTTTATATGTTTTCATACACTACATTTCTCATCTCATATGTATATACTGTACTCTATACCATCTATTACATCTTGCCTATGCCGTTCGGCCATCACTCATTTATATTTTTTATGTAGCTATTCGTATTCATTCCTTTACACTTGTGTGTATAAGGTAGTTGTGAAATTGTTAGGTTATATTACTTGTTAGATATTACTGCATGGTCGGAACAAGAAGCACAAGCATTTCGCTACACTTGCATTAACACCTGCTAACCATGTGTATGTGACAAATACATTTGATTTGGTTTGATTTGATTTTAAGAGGCATTAGAAGACAAACATGTATGTTACTGGGATAAATCAATGTTAAAGTTCACATAGCTTGCCATATATGGATGTTACATTTTACTTTATGGGTTGGTTATGTAGGCTTCTTCTAACCCATCGCTTTCTACTACATATAATATTACTATTCAATTAGGGCTTTACATTAAAAACCAGTCTATCAATATTCCAGTCATTCCAATAAATGTTATACCCCTTAATCTTCAAGAATAGGACTTGGAAATATGGAAGATTAGACAAATTGTTTTACCTGAGCATAACCCCAAAACTAAGGACTTATTAGCCAGCCCTACTATGATTTTGATGTCATGGAGGACTGATTGAGCTCATTGATTTGAGTTGAAAAATAAATGCTGCGCTCATGGAATGGTATGCTTTGAGCACTACTGAAAAGTGCTATTTACATGTGAAAAATGAATGCCATATGCTGCATTTGGTATAGGCCTATTGTTGACCTTTTTGTTGGTAACACTTTGATATCATGATAATATGCAGCAGTTTAAAGTGCAAATCCACAGATGAAACAATAACAAAAATGGTCACCCTGCCTCTGTTTTGGTAAAAAGCTGAGGGATGGGCCTGGAGAAATGTAACCACTCTCAGATTAATAGACAGAGCTATTGTCACAGCTGTCGTGGAAGATAGAATGGGACCAAGGCGCAGCGGGTTGCGTGCTCAACATCTTTATTATAAAAATGAGAACACCACGAAAAAAACTAAACAAACTAACGACAGGAACAGAGTAGCAGGCTCAACAAAAGCAGTGCTAACAAATAACTACCCACAAGTGACAAACAAAACACACACCTACTTATAGGACTCCCAATCAGAGGCAACTAGAAACACCTGCCTCCAATTGAGAGTCTAGCACCCAACCTACACATAGAAAAACTAACCTAGAACATACCCATAGAAATACAAACAAACCAGTGACCAACAAACCCCGTAATACATAAATCAACTACTTCTGCCACGTCCTGACCAAACTACAATAACAAAATATCCTCTATACTGGTCAGGACGTGACAGTACCCCCCCCCAAAGGTGCAGACTCCGGATGCACCTACACAAAACACAGAAAACCCCAAAACAAACAGAAAAATCCCCCTAAACTACAGGGAGGGTGGCTGCAGTCAACGACGGCACTGTGCTACACCCCCCCTCCCCAACCCACCTATATTGGAGGCGGCTCAGGTGCGGGACGTGGACCCCGCTCCACCCTCGGCGTCGCCCACTTAGGTGGCGCCCCTGGCCGCGTCGGAGGACTGGTGGGCGACCCTGACTGCGCCCGACTGGTGGGCGACCCTGACTGCGCCCGACTGGCGGGCGACCCTGGCTGCGCCTGGCTGGCTGGCGGCCCTGGCGGCTCCAGACTGGCTGGCGGCTCCACACTGGCTGGCGGCTCCACACTGGCTGGCGGCTCCACACTGGCTGGCGGCTCCACACTGGCTGGCGGCTCTGGCGGCTCCAGACTGGCTGGCGGCTCCACACTGGCTGGCGGCTCTGGCGGCTCCACACTGGCTGGCGGCTCCAGACTGGCTGGCGGCTCTGGCGGCTCCAGGCTGGCGAGGCTGGGCTGACGCACTAGAAGCCTGATGCGTGGGGCTGGTACTGGACGTGCCAGCCTGGAGACACGCACCTCAAGGCTAGTGCGTGTAGCGGGAAACACTGGACCATAGAGGCGCACTGGCGGTCTCGAGTGCAGGGCTGACATCACCCCTACTGGCTGGATGCCCACTTTCCCCTGGCACATGCGGGGCGCTGGTACTGCGCGTACCGTCCTGAAAATACCCGGCCTCGCCACAGCACCCATCACCCCAAAGCACGGGACCTGTCCAGTATGTCTCTGCCCAAAAAGGGTACGGGGAGCTGGCCTGGGGCTCCATCCTCGCCCCGCCAAACTGCCCTTGTGCCCCCCCCAAAAAAAATATTGGGGCTGCCTCTCGGGCTCCCTTACCAGCCGTGTTCCCCGGTCCTCGCCAGATTTCCTCCGCTGCTTGGTCCTGTTGTGGTGGGTAGTTCTGTCATGATATTCTCCTTCGTCTGAAGATATCTCAAAATCACTGTCAGCAAATGTGGACCAATACGCAGCAGGTTGCGTGCTCAACATTTTTATTATAAAAATGAGAACACCAACAAAAAACTATAAACAAACTAACGACAGGAACAGAGTAGCAGGCTCAACAAAAGCAGTGCTAACAAATAACTACCCACAAGTGACAAACAAAACACACACCTACTTATAGGACTCCCAATCAGAGGCAACTAGAAACACCTGCCTCCAATTGAGAGTCCAGCACCCAACCTACACATAGAAAAACTAACCTAGAACATACCCATAGAAATACAGACATAAACCAGTGACCAACAAACCCGTAATACATAAATCAACTACTTCTGCCACGTCCTGACCAAACTACAATAACAAAATATCCTCTATACTGGTCAGGACGTGACAGTTATGGATGCAAGGACTGACCATCCATGATATCAAAATTATTGTTTTAACCATGTTTTGAGGCTATACAGTGTTTGTTTACATTTACAATGTTTACAAACATTGGAGAGAGAAAAAAGCTTATATTTTGGGTTCTCATGGAGTATGACACTTGAACTAAGCTCATTAGGCTTTTATGAGTTATATTCTTCAAGAGTCAATTGATATATGTATTTTTTATTAGCATGAATTAGATTGAGCAATAAAAGCCCCACTTTTATTCCATAGGCTGGGATCCGCACTATGCAGCTGTTGCAAGAGTGTATTTTTCACTGGCTGTCCACTGGTTTCAAAAACAATGATTGATAGGCAGCTTAAACTTCTTCAATTCAACCATTATTGGGTTCAAATGCACATTTAGATTTGTGAACAGCCATCCACAACAACCACAATCTGTAAGCGCAAATAGCTAAATGAGAGAGAAGCAATGTGATTCACATCAATGCGCTATGTAGATATCAATAATAAGTGATATCTGTATCGCGGAAAACCAAACCACTCCTGTCATCCTTACCTCCAAGCGTTTATTCAAGTTGGATAGTCTTTGGATGGCGACAGCAGTCGCACCACTGGAAAACATAGCTTGGACTGTAGCCTACAAAAGCCTATTCCTGCTCTTTTCCTGTGATCCATCAAACACATTTGGTGTGTCATCATTGTGGTCTCTGACTTGTAGTCAGAATCGCTCAGGTGGAGCAAACTTAAACTTGAGCCTTTTTTCAATGCTGATTTGAATGTCATTGAGAAAACACTGAAGTGTCAAAGATTTTTTTCCCGCAAACATCCTTTCTGAATTTAAGAGTAACCCTTGAAGTAATCATCTAGTTTTTAAAAGTATCTGTAATCTTATTACACAATTTTTGCTGGTAACGCAACGGATTACAGTTACCATTATTTTGTAATCCCTTACATGTAACACTTACTCCCCAAGCCTGTGCATGCGTGAGTGTGTGCGTGAGTTTGTGCGTGTGTGTGTGTGTGTGTGTAGCTAGGATGTAAAAGGGATCCCTGTGTATATAGTCAAGTTATCGTTACTCATTGTGTATTTATTCATTGTGTTATGATTTTCTATTATTTCTCTTTTTTTCTCTCTGTACTGTTGGGAAGGGCCCGTAAGTAAGCATTTCACTGTCTGTCTACACCTGTTGTTTACAAAGCAGGTTTTGCACTAATTGCACTGTTTTGTCTACAAAATCTGGTTCAAGCAATCATGACATTACCCTGAAGAAGGCACAGTGATGCTGAAAGTCTTTAATAATATTTTTTTGGGTGGTTTACCCAATAAATTACTGGGAGTTTATACATAGTGTGTGTGACTCTCTTTGTTTTTATAGCTTACAGTTCATTCCCCGTTTGTCACACCCTGATCTGTTCCACCTGTCCTTGTTTTTGTCTCCACCCCCTCCAGGTGTCGCTTATTTTCCTTTGTGTGTTTATCCCTGTGTTTCATGTCTCTCTGTGCCAGTTCGTCTTGTATGTTCAAGTCAACCAGCGTGTTTTTTCCAGTGCTCCTGCTTTTCTATTCTCTTCTACTAGTCCTCCCGGTTTTGACCTTTGCCTGTTTTCTGAACTCCATTCCCATCTGCCTAACCATTCTGCCTGCCCTGACCTCGAGCCTGCCTGCCATTCTGTACCTCTGAATTGGTTTTGACCTTTTGCCTGTCCACGACCATTCTCTTGCCTACCCTTTTGGATTATTAACAAACATCTTGGCCTCTAACCATCTGCATCTGGGTCTCGCCTTGTGCCCTTAAACCGTTAGTCAGCACCTCTACACAAAATCATTTTCTCTGGGTGTGTGCCAACTCATGGTTTTTTATTACAAAGCATGTGAGAAATACAATTGTATTTCATTTGAGATAGATTAGAGATCTGATCCCCACATACACGGAGTATACCAAACATTAGGAACACATTTTATATGACATTTTAGTCATTTAGCAGACGCTCTTATCCAGAGCGACTTACAGTAGTGAATGCATACATTTCATACATTTTTTTCCCATACTGGTCCCCCATAGGAATCGAACCCACAACCCTGGCGTTGCAAACACCATGCTCTACCAACTGAGCCACACGGGACCACACCTTCCTAATATTGAGTTGCATCCCACCCCCCCCCCAACCCCTTTTGCCCTCTGAACAGCCTCAATTCATCAGGGCATGGACTCTACAAGGTGTCGAAAGTGACCCACAGGGATGCTGGCCCGTGTTGACTCAATGCTTCCCACAGTTGTGTCAAGTTGGCTGGATGTCCATTCTTGGTACACACGTGAAACTGTTGAGCGTGAAAAACCCAGCAGCTTTGCAGTTCTAGACGACAAACGGTGCGCCTGGCACCTACTACTATACCCCGTTCAAAGGCACTTACATTTTTTGTCTTGCCCATTCACCGTCTGAATGGCACACATACACAATCCATGTCTTAATTGTCTCAAGGCTTAAAAAATCCTATAATCCAATGACCCCAAGCATCCTATAAACTCTGAACTAATGGCTAAACACCTTTGAGTTGTTTATGTTTTACCATTGTAACTAAACCAAATTAACCCTGTAACCTCATGGAATTAATGCAATCCAGTGAGGTAAGAGTTAACTAACTTCAAATTTCCTCTGCATGTTTTTGTACACAGGTCTTTATAATTTAGCTGGTGTGTGTCACGTCCTGACCACCAGTAAAAGGGGTTATTTGTCATTATAGTTGGTCAGGGCATGGCAGGGGGGTGTTTGTTTTGTGTGTTTGGGTATTTTGGATTTAGGTTCTAGTTTTCCTATTTCTATGTTTAAATCTAGCTTTTCTATTTTTGGCAATGACCTCCAATTAGAGGCAGCTGGTTGTTGTTGTCTCTAATTGGAGGCCATATTTAGTTGTGTTTGTTTTCACTTGTGTTTGTGGGTGGTTGTTTCTAGTATATTCTGTGCACCTTACTGGACTGTTTTTGTCGTTTGTTTATTTTGATTAAGTGTTTAATAAAATTAAGAAAATGAGCACTTTACCCGCTGCGTTTTGGTCCCCCTTCAACGACGCTTGTGACAGTGTGTTTGTGTGTGAGTGTTTGTGTGTGTGTATGTGTGTGACTCACTAATGGAAAGCAGGATGGTACTGTAGAAATGTGGCCAACAGGGAGAAGAGAGAGAGGTGATCACAGAGAAGACTTCTTCTGGAATGGTGAGGCACCAACTAAGTCATTACTATAGCAGCTGCACATGCACACTACATACACGCGTGCACACACACACAGCTAACTCATTATGAGCCACTCTGTATCCATCTCATTATGTAAGAGTGTATTTCTGCGTGAACATAATGCCTGCTGCATGAATGCAAAGGTGCACACACACACAAACACACTGGCACTACAGAATTGAAAGCACAAATACGCAAACATACTCACAAACAAACAAACACAAACTTAATTATCCAAAGAATCTTGCTGCGAGTCAGATCAATACAGAGGAAACAATCACAGGGGTTTTCAGAACATTTCTCCGATCTTCAATCAGATCCAAAGTTCACCAATAAATCCATGTTTTGTTGTCGTACTGTTCAAGACTGTTTTAGGACAATCATAACCTCTGCCTTGTTAAAGGCATACCCTCTGCCATGTTAAAAACAGTATTTTTCCATTACTCGCTGTTGCATGAGAAACAATGAATTGAGCTTTGCTAGTCTCTAAAATGCATAATTCATTCAGACTGCATCATTGCTTAACATGTATAAAATGTATTATTGCTTGATGCGCATTACTGTGGCTTGCTTGTGGAGAGCTTTTATTGTCACAAAGAATGTTTCCAGAAGCCTATGCTTTGCATGCCACCGTTTTCACAGAAACTGTCCCTTTCTAGTAAACTCTAGCACTAGAACCCTCATCAGAGTAGAACCTATTGGACCCTAAAACCAGAACCAGCATTGTAGAACCCATTGACGTCTTGAACTAGAAACGCTCATTGTAAAAACCCTCAAATGTGGTGTTTCCTTGGTTATTCATTGTATGCATGTCCGTCCTTCCAGAACTGGCTGCACAAATCCACAGTAATCAGCAGAGACAGATGGACAACCCAGGGCTCTTACAGCTGTTTCACATCCCCACCTAATACATCCATCACAATCAAACGACAACCATCCCTGAGCCAGCGAGTCACCTGAGAAACCATAGAGTACCAGAGACATCAGACTACCTCTCCATGGATAGACAGCTAAATGGCTAGACATCACACCTACAGCAGAAGTTTTGTCGGCATGAAACGACCACAGTCCCTCACATCCCACAGCTTTCTTTCGTAAGCAGACAGAGAGTTGACAGAGTGAGTGAATCAGAACACCGAAAGTATTATATCAAAGTAAAGTAATGACATTAACAACCCATCGATCTAGTCATCACCAGTGTTCATTAGTATGGTCCAGAGATTGGATGATTTTCTTATTTTCTGTGAGAGACAGGTTCTTAGAGCCTCTTCTAGTGTGAGAAAGTGGATGTCAATGTTATGAAAATATTTTCCCTTTATGTTCTCACCTCTATTTCTGTGAAGTGATGTTGCGTCTTTTGGGTGAAATGCACTCAGAATAAAGTTGGATTGAAAATGGATTGTATCATTTACAGCTTTCTCCTAGAGATGAACGTACTTTGGTGCGAAAGGTGCAAATCAATCCCAGAACAACAGCAAAGGACCTTGTGAAGATGCTGGAGGAAACAGGTAAAAAAGCCAGACTACGGTTTGCAACTAAACATGGGGACAAAGATTGTACTTTTTGGAGAAATGTCGTCTGGTCTGATGAAACAAAAATAGAACTGTTTGGCCATAATGACCATCGTTTTGTTTGGAGGAAAAGGGGGAGGCTTGCAAGCCGAAGAACACCATCCCAACCGTAAAGCACGGGGGTGGCAGCATCATGCTGTGGGAATGCTTTGCTGCAGGAGGGACTGATGCACTTCACAAAATAGATGGCATCATGAGGATGGAAAATTATGTGGATATATTGAAGCATCTCAAGACATTAGTCAGGAAGTTAAAGCTTGTTCACAAATGAGTCTTCCAAATGGACAATGACCCCAAGCATACTTCCAAAGTTGTGGCAAAATGGCTTAAGGACAACAAAGTCAAGGTATTGGAGTGAAAATCACAAAGCCCTGACCTCAATTCTATAGAAAATGTGTAGCCAAACTGAATAAGCATGTGCGAGCAAGGAGGCCTACAAACCTGACTCAGTTACACCAGCTCTGTCAGGAGGAATGGGCCAAAATTCACCCAACTTATTGTGGGAAGCTCGTGGAAGGCTATCCGAAACGTTCGACCCAAGTTAAACAATTTTAAAGCAATGCCACCAAATACTAATTGAGTGTATGTAAACTTCTGACCCACTGGGAATGTGATGAAAGAAATAAAAGCTGAAATAAATCATTCTCTCTACTATTATTCTGACATTACACATTCTTAAAATAAAGTGGTGATCCTAACTGACCTAAGACAGGGAGTTTTTACTAGGATTAAATGTCAGGAATTGTGAAAAACGGAGTTTAAATGTATTTGGCTAAGGTGTATGTAAACTTCAGACTTCAACTGAAGCCTATAATTTTGTATGTCAAACTGTTAGGAAGAAATAGGCTCCAACACAATGCCCTCTTGTTGTCAGTAAAGTTAAATAAATATTAAACAGTTTAAATGAATTTGGCCTTCTCGAATTAGCCTACTTTCAGCACACATGCGCAGTCTCTGATTGATCTCCGATTGATTGTGCCGTGGCTCCCGCTTCAATGTAATGCATGTTACATAAATTACTCAAATCTGGCTTATTGTGAGGTCAATAACTCAAATAAAAAGCTTCATCATACACAACGAAACATGTTGTATTTAATAAAATAAATTATAGCAGTAGCAAGCTATCAAAATGTACCTCCAGTGCTCCGTCTCATCTTTTCACTTTCCCTCTCAAACTGAACAGGACATCAGTAGCCTCGTCTGCGCCCACAGATATAGATCTTTTTGGAAAAAGCCTTTGACTCGCCTCCTGAAGTGCCACCGTACAAAGCACAGCCATTGGTTAGGCAGCACAAAGGGTTTACATCAGCAAGCGCTGGGCAAGCCAGGACTCATGGGATAGCCTATCCATACAGTGTGTAGGCTTAATGCAATGTAGCCTAGTTTAATTTACACCAAACTTCAGGAAGGAAGTACATTTTCTTAGAAATATAGCTTTTCTCTATGCTTCTCTGAGCACGCACTTCGTATAGCCTAGGCCAATAGCCTATAGTATAGGCTATGGATCATTTGATTGGGACCGCACTAGGCGCACTTGTTATTGCATGCCCAGCAGATAATCCAGGATGAGGGGCAGCATCGAGCACACATCGAGGTATAATAAGAAACAAATTCTCAAACACTGAGCAATACTGAAATTTCATCAAATAAAAACTACATGACCCTCCCCTGGACTAGACGTAACCCTCCCCCTGACTGAAATACTCAAACTCCCCCTGACTGAAATGGAAAACCCTTGGCCCTTCCCCATTTTTCTCCGGGTGCCAGTTCCGACACTGTTTTTACAGTCCCTAAAAGCCTAGCTACTTAGCACAATACTAGCCTAAGAAAATGAGTGCTTTGCTAGTCTTTCGATGAACAATAGTGTGTCTCTCGACCGATAAGCTGTGAAGCTAGGATGGTCAGTCTAATCAACACGGCACGAAGGGAAGTGTGTTGTTCTAAACGAGAGAGAAAGCTAGCAATTCTACCTTTCCAGGTAGAAAAGCTGTTTGTGGTATAGCTGGCCTTGCATCGAGTTAGCCCGGTTAGCTAAGCCTTGCGGCAAGAGCTAGCTAAGTCTCAGTAGCTAGCCGTGTGACACTAGCTACCACAGGAGACGAAGAGTAGGAAAAGCAAAAGAGCAAATTTCTACACGAAGCAAAAACTTTCCTTGCGGTAAGCCTCACGGCACACCTGAGAACAAGAAAACAGGAAACCCGGATCAAGTCGTGCTGAGGAGAGCTTTAAAGTAGTGCTCTTTCTGTGCCAGAGTCTCTTGTAGCAGTCTAGGCCACACATTCCCCCTTGCAATGGGGGTTTGAGCCCTGGCTCGGTCGACTGTCTGTGCCCTTCCTCTGTCTCCCTCCACATACTTTCTCCCTCTGCTTCCTAATGTTCTGTCATGAAAATTGAAAAGATTCCGGTGGTCTGAGCTCCCCATCTTCTAAAAATTATATATATATATATATATATACTGCTCAAAAAAATAGAGGGAACACTTAAACATCACAACCTAGATCTGAATGAAAGAAATAATCTTATGAAATACTTTTTTCTTTACATAGTTGAATGTGCTGACAACAAAATCACACAAAAATTATCAATGGAAATCCAATTTATCAACCCATGGAGGTCTGGATTTGGAGTCACACTCAAAATTAAAGTGGAAAACCACACTACAGGCTGATCCAACTTTGGTGTAATGTCCTTAAAACAAGTCAAAATGAGGCTCAGTAGTGTGTGTGACCTCCACGTGCCTGTATGACCGCCTGTGCATGCTCCTGATGAGGTGGTGGATGGTCTCCTGAGGGATCTCCTCCCAGACCTGGACTAAAGCATCCGCCAACTCCTGGACAGTCTGTGGTGCAACATGGCGTTGGTGGATGGAGCGAGACATGATGTCCCAGATGTGCTCAATTGGATTCAGGTCTGGGGAACGGGCGGGCCGGTCCATAGCATCAATGCCTTCCTCTTGCAGGAACTGCTGACACACTCCAGCCACATGAGGTCTAGCATTGTCTTGCATTAGGAGGAACCCAGGGCCAACCGCACCAGCATATGGTCTCACAAGGGGTCTGAGGATCTCATCTCGGTACCTAATGGCAGTCAGGCTACCTCTGGCGAGCACATGGAGGGCTGTGTGGCCCCCCAAAGAAATGCCACCCCACACCATGACTGACCCACCGACAAACCGGTGATGCTGGAGGATGTTGCAGGCAGCAGAACGTTCTCCATGGCGACTCCAGACTCTGTCACGTCTGTCACGTGCTCAGTGTGAACCTGCTTTCATCTGTGAAGAGCACAGGGCGCCAGTGGCGGAGGTAGCGGTCCTGCTGCTGGGTTGTTGCCCTCCTACGGCCTCCTCCACGTCTCCTGATGTACTGGCCTGTCTCCTGGTAGCGCCTCCATGCTCTGGACACTACGCTGACAGACACAGCAAACCTTCTTGCCACAGCTCGCATTGATGTGCCATCCTGGATGAGCTGCACTACCTGAGCCACTTGTGTGTGTTGTAGACTCCGTCTCATGCTACCACTAGAGTGAAAGCACCGCCAGCATTCAAAAGTGACCAAAACATCAGCCAGGAATTATAGGAACTGAGAAGTGGTCTGTGGTCCCCACCTGCAGAACCACTCCTTTATTGGGGGTGTCTTGCTAATTGCCTATAATTTCCACCTGTTGTCTATTCCATTTGCACAACAGCATGTGAAATGTATTGTCAATCAGTGTTGCTTCCTAAGTGGACAGTTTGATTTCACAGAAGTGTGATTGACTTGGAGTTACATTGTGTTGTTTAAGTGTTCCCTTTATTTTTTGGAGCAGTGTATATATATATATATATTTTTTTTTTTTGTATTGTAGGGAGGTCATACAGGCACAAAAAAGGTGGTGCTCTTCGCAAGGAAGATAGGCAAAAATGACCAGAGGGCAGGAGAGTGGCTCCTTGTAATGAAGTGAGGTCGTCACCTCATTCACCACACGACCTGTCTGTCTCCATCAGACGTTTGATTGGTTATTCAAGCTTTTGTGATTCTGAGCAAATCTCACTGTGAGACATCAAAATGAATATTTCAAATAAAATCAAATCAAATTTATTTATATAGCCCTTCGTACATCAGCTGATATCTCAAAGTGCTGTACAGAAACCCAGCCTAAAACCCCAAACAGCAAGCAATGCATGTGAAAGAAGCACGGTGGCTAGGAAAAACTCCCTAGGAAAAACTCCCTAGAAAGGCCAAAAACCTAGGAAGAAACCTAGAGAGGAACCAGGCTATGAGGGGTGGCCAGTCCTCTTCTGGCTGTGCAGGGTGGATATTATAACAGAACATGGTCAAGATGTTAAAATGTTCATAAATGACCAGCATGGTCAAATAATAATAATCATAGTAGTTGTCGAGGGTGCAACAAGCACATCCGGTGAACAGGTCAGGGTTCCATAGCCGCAGGCAGAACAGTTGAAACTGGAGCAGCAGCACGGCCAGGTGGACTGGGGACAGCAAGGAGTCATCATACCAGGTAGTCCTGAGGCATGGTCCTAGGGCTCAGGTCCTCCGAGAGAAAGACAGAAAGAGAGAAAGAGAGAATTAGAGAGAGCATATTTAAATTCACACAGGACACCGGATAAGACAAGAGAAATACTCCAGATGTAACAGACTGACCCTAGCCCCCCGACACATAAACTACTGCAGCATAAATACTGGAGGCTGAGACAGGAGGGATCAGAAGACACTGTGGCCCCATCCGATGATACCCCCGGACAGGGCCAAACAGGCAGGATATAACCCCACCCACTTTGCCAAAGCACAGCCCCCACACCACTAGAGGGATGTCTCCAACCACCAACTTACCGTCCTAAGACAAGGCCGAGTATAGCCCACAACGATCTCCGCCATGGCACAACCCAAGGGGGGGCACCAACCCAGACAGGAAGACCACGTCAGTGACTCAACCCACTCAAGTGACGCACCCCTCCCATGGACGGCATGGTAGAACACCAGTAAGCCAGTGACTCAGCCCCTGTAAAAGGGTTAGAGGCAGAGAATCCCAGTGGAAAGAGGGGAACCGGCAAGGCAGAGACAGCAAGGGCGGTTCGTTGCTCCAGCCTTTCCGTTCACCTTCACACTCCTGGGCCAGACTATACTTAATCATAGGACCTACTGAATAGATAAGTCTTCAGTAAAGACTTAAAGGTTGAGACTGAGTCTGCGTCTCTCACATTGGTAGGCAGACCATTCCATAAAAATGGAGCTCTATAGGAGAAAGCCCTACCTCCAGCCGTTTGCTTAGAAATTCTGGGGACAATTAGGAGGCCTGCGTCTTGTGATCGTAGCGTACGTGTAGGTATGTACGGCAGGACCAAATCGGAAAGATAGGTAGGAGCAAGCCCATGTAATGCTTTGTAGGTTAGCAGTAAAACCTTGAAATCAGCCCTTGCCTTAACAGGAAGCCAGTATAGGGAGCCTAGCACTGGAGTAATATGATCAATTTTTTTGGTTCTAGTCAGGATTCTAGCAGCCGTATTTAGCACTAACTGAAGTTTGTTTAGTGCTTTATCCGGGTAGCCGGAAAGTAGAGCATTGCAGTAGTCCAGCCTAGAAGTAACAAAAGCATGGATTAATTTTTCTGCGTCATTTTTGGACAGAAAGTTTCTGATTTTTGCAATGTTACGTAGATGGAAAAAAGCTGTCCTTGAAACAGTCTTGATATGTTCTTCAAAAGAGAGATCAGGGTCCAGAGTAACGCCGAGGTCCTTCACAGTTTTATTTGAGACGACTGTACAACCATCCAGATTAATTGTCAGATTCAACAGAAGATCTCTTTGTTTCTTGGGACCTAGAACAAGCATCTCTGTTTTGTCCGAGTTTAAAAGTAGAAAGTTTGCAGCCATCCACTTCTTTATGTCTGAAACACAGGCTTCTAGCGAGGGCAATTTTGGGGCTTCACCATGTTTCATTGAAATGTACAGCTGTGTGTCGTCCGCATAGCAGTGAAATTTAACATTATGTTTTCGAATGACATCCCCAAGAGGTAAAATATATAGTGAAAACAATAGTGGTCCTAAAACGGAACCTTGAGGAACACCGAAATTTACAATTGATTTGTCAGAGGACAAACCATTCACAGAGACAAACTGATATCTTTCCGACAGATAAGATCTAAACCAGGCCAGAACTTGTCCATGTAGACCAATTTGGGTTTCCAATCTCTCCAAAAGAATGTGGTGATTGATGGTATCAAAAGCGGCACTAAGATCTAGGAGCACGAGGACAGATGCAGAGCCTCGGTCTGACGTCATTAAAAGGTAATTTACCACCTTCACAAGTGCAGTCTCAGTGCTATGATGGGGTCTAAAACCAGACTGAAGCGTTTCGTATACATTGTTTGTCTTCAGGAAGGCAGTGAGTTGCTGTGCAACAGCTTTTTCAAAAATGTTTGAGAGGAATGGAAGATTCGATATAGGCCGATAGTTTATAATTTCTGGATCAAGATTCGGCTTTTTCAAGAGAGGCTTTATTACTGCCACTTTTAGTGAGCTTGGTACACATCCGGTGGATAGAGAGCCGTTTATTATGTTCAACATAGGAGGGCCAAGCACAGGAAGCAGCTCTTTCAGTAGTTTAGTTGGAATAGGGTCCAGTATGCAGCTTGAGGGTTTGGAGGCCATGATTATTTTCATCATTGTGTCAAGAGATATAGTACTAAAACACTTTAGTATCTCCCTTGATCCTAGGTCCTGGCAGAGTTGTGTAGACTCAGGACAATGGAGCTTTGGAGGAATACCCAGATTTAAAGAGGAGTCTAATTTGCTTTCTAATGATCATGATCTTTTCCTCAAAGAAGTTCATAAATTTATTACTGCTGAAGTGAAAGCCATCCTCCATTTGCAAAGGCTGCTTTTTAGTTAGCTTTGCGACAGTATCAAAAAGAAATTTTGGATTGTTCTTATTTTCCTCAATTAAGTTGGAAAAATAGGATGATCGAGCAGCAGTGAGGGCTCTTCGATACTGCACGGTACTGTCTTTCCAAGCTAGTCGGAAGACTTCCAGTTTGGTGTGGCGCCATTTCCGTTCCAATTTTCTGGAAGCTTGCTTCAGAGCTCGTGTATTTTCTGTATACCAGGGAGCTAGTTTCTTATGACAGATGTGTTTAGTTTTTAGGGGTGCAACTGCATCTAGGGTATTGCGCAAGGTTAAATTGAGTTCCTCGGTTAGGTGGTTAACTGATTTTTGTCCTCTGACGTCCTTGGGTAGGCAGAGGGAGTCTGGAAGGGCATCAAGGAATCTTTGGGTTGTCTGAGAATTTATAGCACGACTTTTAATGCTCCTTGGTTGGGGTCTGAGCAGATTATTTGTTGCGATTACAAACGTAATAAAATGGTGGTCCGATAGTCCAGGATTATGAGGAAAAACATTAAGATCCACAACATTTATTCCATGGGACAAAACTAGGTCCAGAGTATGACTGTGGCAGTGAGTAGGTCCAGAGACATGTTGGACAAAACCCACTGAGTCGATGATGGCTCCGAAAGCCTTTTGGAGTGGGTCTGTGGACTTTTCCATGTGAATGTTAAAGTCACCAAAAATTTGAATATTATCTGCTATGACTACAAGATCCGATAGGAATTCAGGGAACTCAGTGAGGAACACTGCATATGGCCCAGGAGGCCTGTCAAAGATAACCTAGTCCTTCAAAGAGCGACTTTGTTGCTCATTAAGAAAAATGGGATTTCAGTCTTGGGGGTAGGGTTCGATGTGACATTATTCATCTTTGCCCACCATGAGACACCATAGGAACAAAGCCAGTATCACTTCCTCAAAATAGTCAGCAATAACTCAAGAAATCTGTAATTCATTTTGACATTTTGTCGAGGAGGTTTTAGTTGCACAATTTTACATGTAGCTAAGGTGTTTGGTGCACAATTTCTCAAATAAAAAAAATGCACTACCTATTGTCTTATGTAAAGAAAGTCTGATCTGCTGCAGTAGGATTGTATTGAGCACAATCGCCGCAGCTGTGTTTCCTGTGTTAGTGGGCAAGTGAGCATTGTCGAAATCAAAACCGAACCCTCAAGTAAGTCATGACGAACTCACTTACAAATCTCTGTTTTGGACAACACTTACTTTACGACGAAAATGATCCTATTTACACTTTGTAGTCAATGGTCTGTCATTGGTCTGTCATCTGTAAACCCTGTGACTGACATTGACACCATAGTCAATAGATAATGGGACAATAGCAGGTGTACGTTCCCGGGGCTCAGATGTTTACACACCATGCCGCGCTTAGCGCTCAATGAGGGTGCTTAGCATGTCATTAGACATCTGTCATACTGTAATCATACTCTATATGATGCTCTTCTCTGGTGAATCACAGGAAATAGAAGAAAAGGTACAAACTCTCATTGAGAAAGGCTCTTCATCTTGTTGTTTTTTTGTTTTTTGAATGAAGATTGTTCATCTCATCTGCTGTGATCAACCTACTGCATACCAGTGTTCTTAACAACCTGGAGGATGCGCCTACGTGATGATCTGGGACAGATCGAGTCCGTTAGTAAAACCCATGTTTGTGTATGAGTTAGCGAGACATGCTGCAGGCGTGTATAATTGATTAAGCAAGTGTGTGTGTGTGTGTGTGTGTGTGTGTATGTGTGTGTGTGTGTGTGTGTGTGTGTGTGTGTGTGTGTGTGTGTGTGTGTGTGTGTGTGTGTGTGTGTGTGTGTGTGTGTGTGTGTGTGTGTGTGTGTGTGTGTGTGTGTGTGTGTGTGTGTGTGCGCGTATACGATTGCCACAGAGCCTATAGAGTTCAGTATGTTTTCTCAGCACATTTCTACTGGACAGTGATGAGTTAAAAACAGCTTGGATTTCTCAGAAACTGTTCTATGGTATTGATCGTTTTATGAGATGGAGGCCAGCTCAGTAAAAAGAGTGTGGGCACAGGCACACAAAGAGACATCATTTTCTATTTATGAGAAGCCTGTTGATGTTCTGCTTTGGAGGCCAGAGTCTGATGTTGCAATTGAACAAAGCTAGCTTGTCCTTAGCCGACTCCACACTGGAAAACAAAATGGCTTCACCCACTTAACATGCCCACTGACTGACCAACAACTCAATGGCAATTGTACTGTAGTCCCTGCTGGCAACATGTTACTTAGATATTGTGTATTGGAATATGTGAGGTTATGGTTTCTGTTTGAGAAATGTTTCAAACATATGGAGCAATGTATTTAATCTATGGTTTGTAGTATGTGCAGGTACATTGATTGTTATACATTTTCAAACACGAATCGATAACGTAACGAAGGACCGCTTTCAATAGCATATAGGTGGAGAACTACGACCTCATAAAGTATATCATTCTGGAGTACATTGATCATGTACCAATGAACCACACTGTACATAATGTACAGGTTAAATATCGTGATCTCACTTGTTCTCTAGTCGAGCTCATAACATCAAAAGAGTCAAATGAAATAACCCATCTCAGTAGTTCTCAGTTTGTCCAGTTTTATGGAGGGGTTATTTTCCCTTGGCTTTACCCACGATGCGGATGTGTTTGATGGTATTACTCTAAGAGAATTTTCCAGAAAAGACAAGGATTAAGCGATGGGGTATTTTTTTGGTAGGGCCTCTCCCTGCTTCAGGGCTTTAAAAGAGTTAATGGAATATGTTTCTTAGTGTTTATTTATAACCTTATATGCACATGTAATGGCAATGTCCTAAACCACCCATCTAAACAACCCGGGGCTATGGAAGTGCAACTTAGTTTTTTACTGCCGTACGGACGGTATTCCCCATACATTTTTATAATTATATTTCTCGACATAGAAAGAGGCAGCCTCTTCAAAGAGGGGTGTTATATGCATTTATTGAGTGAGTAGGAGCCTTTTCTGTTCCCCACCTGCTAGAATGCCAACACACCAATGCTCGGCATAAGAAATATACCCTATTTTCAGAAGTATGGAGGGAAGAAGGAGAACGGGAGGGAGGAGGGAGGAGGAGAAAAGAAATGTATGCATTCAAACTGCAGGTCTAACTGAATTGATGGGCACCAAGCATGGTTTTGTTAGGGGAAATAGTTTGCATAATGGGAAAGTGGTTGGAGTTTGGAGCTCTCTTGTCTTCTTCTGTTATGTTATGAGGATGGTCGCTGAAGTGGAAGGAATGGAAGGGGCTGTGATCAGATAACACCAACCCAGAAACGAGACGCTCCAAGGGGGGAGATCCCAGGCTCTGATGCGTTCTTTTGCTCCCTTTCACCTGCCCATTCCATCAGCAAAACAATTTACCAACAATCTCACTCACAGCGAGACTTAGAGAGGAGAGGCAATATCATTTATGAATTTGCATTCATGAATTGTGGACAGGAACCCAAAAACGTTCAGCTTTTCAGCCAACTAATAAATAAAGCACAATAGCATTGAGTCAAGCTGTGCTAATAGAAAATTATTTGGGCTGTACAGAAATTGTAATTGAGCCAGATGACTACTGTGACTTTCTTCACTTAGAAATGTTTTATAGGCAAACTGTTTAAGCAAAATATCACATTTATATCAATACAGCTATATGGGCAAGACATTGTAAGTATTGCCAAAGCAGAAGTGTTTTCAATAAGATAGATGAGAAAATATCTTGGATAAAATAAAAATTATTCATACCACAACAATTGTCCAACATTATACTTTACAACTGTACAAGCCTAACACACACTTAAGACTGACATAGTTTGTTGAACACTGAAATTTGTGCTCTGGCCAGAACGGGAATCAGTTTAGAATCAATACATGTATTTATGTAAGGCTTTTACACCAGTCAATTGTCAAAGAACACATGCACTTACAGAGAGTTCAGAGACAGGTATGGCAAGGCCAGTGAGCAATGGCTGGAGTGACTGGTACAGTATATGAAACAGAAAGCATTAGATGAATTACTACAGCACTCAGAGTCTGTTCCCCTACATGATTTATACGGCTTTGCTGTTCTATTTGGTTTTATGATGCATGTGTGCACTTATCAGTGGGAAGGTGTGTGGAGAGTTAGCGTTGGAGATCGAAGTGGATGGTGTTTGGTATACATTTTTTAAATGTTTTATGGGTGCGTTTCTCAGTGGACTGGAGAAGCAATAGCGCTAAGTGGACTTCCTGACATGTATGTAAAACATCAAGGTGAAACGTACTCCCCCTCAGGTTGAAATACTGAAAAAACTGAATACTGAAATCTTTGATACTGGCACTCTTATTGTTACCTTTATTTGGCTTGCACCTAGTCCAACTATCTGGGCTAGAGTCAGACGTATTTCCTAACCCTGTGACCTGAACATGAACAACTCTGAGCCCTGTTATAGCCGTTGTAGTCTATGACTACAGCCAGCAAAGATTTACTAGAGCTCCAGAGTTTTTCCTGATCGGGTCACATGGTCTGGAAAAACTCCTGTCCCCTACTAATGACACATCTACTTCCCATTCATAAAACATGTTGTGTGCGTCTCCTACCTCCATTAATATTACACGGATGACTCATCCCTGGGCGGAAAACCCTTATGAGATTGCAGGACAGGCCTGACGCATAACAACTATGAAGTTAGGCATTTAAAACTGTTTGGTTAAGAGGAGTTGTTATATTTTCATGAAAAGAGATTAAAGTTTGGTCTTTCGCTCGAGTAATTGACTACAGAAACAAAAGTATTTTGATCCTTAGGCTTATTAATGTGTATTTGCTGGTCTGTGGTGCTCAGGTGTGAACTCTGCTGGGTGGTTGTGGAGAGTACAGGGTTCTGATAACTACTCCCACTCGTGCAGGGATTCACCAACAAAAGACAAAGAATAGCCATTGCATAAATCACAATTTACGGCTTTGTGTGTACTTCGTGTCCTTGTCCATGGTCCTGAAGTGAGGCAGATATAGACATTATCTACAATTGAATAGCCCTGCACATAGAGTACATGTGTGACACTAACACTCACCAATGGCCACTAACCCCCTCTCCCACACACACACACACACAAACAAACACACACACACACACACACACTACCCCCACCACTCCCCCCAACAACCACATCAGGATTAGGGACACACATCAGCAGAGTTCTGGTACAGCTACAGCGGCTCTGTATTAATTCACCACTCACTTTCCTCAATGGCCGCATCTGAGATTTGGAGTCTAATGATTTGTGCAGTGGCAGAATAATAGGATCTTTCTCCTCACAGCCCTTTGAAGTCAAAAAGCCAGATTGTCAGGGTAAAGACTGCCACTTATTCTGTGCCTTAGGTACAAATGAGAGGCATTACTTTGCTGAGCCCTCACAGGAATATCAATGGCATGGAAGCCACAGGGCTCTGGTGGTGGTGCTGGTGGTGGTGTGGGCCTGAGTGGCCCTTCTCACCAGGACATAGAGAGAGAGGGATGGAGGGTAGTTTCATCTCTATGCATAACCCTGTCTGAGAGTAGAAAGCAGACCAAAACACTATAATATGGAGTATATTTTCCTGTCAATATCTGAAATTATGTGTAGGAGTTTTCTTTCCCCACTGTTTCAGATATTGACAGTGACAATGGATCAGTCCTTTCATGTGATGTAACTTTCTCTCATGGTGTACTGCAGGTAAAACTTCAAGGTTGTTTGGTTTTTCCTTTTAGCTAAAATGGAATTGTTTCCCTGTACTGGCTCACTCAAAGCAGAGACAGTTCTTTCAGTTTGTAGTTTTTTCCCCCTGAAACCCAGATTTTTTTAGGCCTTTTGGGAAAATGATCTCAGTACATACAGTGACGGTATGGGGGTGTAATGTTCAAGAAATAAAAAGTGAGTGATGTACAAGAAAAACGGATTTGAAATGTGAATATGTGAAATAGGGTGAAAAGGAGATTGTGTTGAATCTGTCGAAGGTGCATGATATGACATCAAACTAGAAAGCTGTGAACAACTGTCTTGCGGGTGAGTAAGGTGACTCCTGTCATGTTTCTATGTCATATTTCAACACAACACACCACCCACCATGTGTCATTGTTTAATAGGATTGTCATTAGCTTGTCAGGACTACTCGCGCGCGCGTGTGTGTGTGTGTGTGTGTGTGTGTGTGTGTGTGTGTGTGTGTGTGTGTGTGTGTGTGTGTGTGTGTGTGTGTGTGTGTGTGTGTGTGTGTGTGTGTGTGTGTGTGTGTGTGTGTGTGTGTGTGTGTGTGTGTGTGTCAGTCCATCTGTCAGTCCATCTGTCCTACACTCTTACAAAAAAAGGTGCTATTTAGAACCTAAAAGGGTTCTCCGGCTGTCCCCATAGGAGAACCATTTGAAGAACCTTTTTGTTTCCAGGTAAAAGTATTTTGGTTCCAGGTAGAACCCTTTTTGGGTTCCATGTAGAACCCTTTCCACAGAGGCTGTGGAACCAAAAAGGGTTATCTATGGAGACAGCCAAAGAACCCTTATTTTCTAAGAGTACACCAGAACTTCTACTGAAAGATGGTTCTGAAAAGAGTTCAAAATCTCACTGGTAATCCAGAGTTTAAGTTTTCCGGGTCAGATTTGAATATATTTCACTGACTGACGTAATTTAGCCTCCATGCAAATTGATTTGGTTTTTAAATATGTCCACGTGTCCTTATCTCTACGCTGTCTGACATGGCTTGCAGCCCTGGAGATTTCAGGGTTATGTGGCTCTCAGTGCTCTCTGATCCCACAGCGTATCTCTACCTCCTCTGTTCCTCTGATCCTCTGTTCATCTCACAGCCAGCAAAGGTTCGTTTCCACTCTGATAGTTTATATATAGATCCAGGTCTCCAACCCTGGATCTAGAAAGCTATTGTATGTTTTAATGTTTTTAGTGTTAGTCTCTAGATGTATTCAAACGCACTATGCTATTAGTATCTGTAGAAGTTGTAGGAACACTAAGGGTAAGAATTAAGTTGGCACCTCTCTGACAAGATCGCGTTTTTTTCTACTGCAGTTGTCAAACTGTCTGAATATAATATATGTCGGTGTGTGTGTGACAGAGAGAGAATGAGACAGCCCCTCTTCAAAACTCTATACAGCTATCCTTTATTTAATACTTTGCCTATCTAATGTTGCAATCTTAAAGAATTCTCTCGCACTGTAAAATCTCCATCTCTGACTCAGCCAATCAGAACCCCGTGAGAATATACTCCAACATTCTCAAACTCCATCTCCTCTTACTTTCCACTTCTTTTGTTGGACCAGCCTGTCAGGGCTTGTGTGTGTTTCAAACTGTCAGGGTTTGTGTGCCTTTTTTCAACAGCACTCAGCCACAGAAGCCAATGACAGATTGAGGTACAAGGTGTTGAACATGCTTCCTAATCCAAAGCCTGGTCTCAGAGAAACAGACAGACACATGCTCCAAACCCCTACTCCACAGAGAGATGAGACAGAGAGAGGAGGGGAGAGAGAAGATGGGGGGAGAGAGAGAAACAGGGAGACAGATTATAAAGGAGAAAGAGAGAGAAAGAGAGAGAAGTCTGAAAGAGAGAAAGAGAGAAAAGACAGCTGGGATTGTGATAGAGATAACATATAGGGGTGTGACTCAACTCAGAGTTAGTAGGCGCTGCACCTCATCACCAGATGGGGGAATTAACCACACTGACTGAGGTTCCTTCCTTTATAATGGAAACCAGGCCTTTTAATATTCTCTATGACCACCTGAGAGAGATGGGCTGGGAGCAGGGAGGGAGGGATGTAGCCCCCCACACTGCCACCACTCTTAATATTCATTAGATAGGTCTGATTCTGACACGTTATTAATAGGGAAACTGTCACGACGGGGTATGGAATTCTTTATTTAATAATTGTTACATTACGATGGTGATTATGCATCAAATAGGGAAGAAATGATACAATAATCGTGTTTTGTATGATAACAGCATATTAATGTGGCTTGGCAAAATAAATTATATTATTTCTGGCCATATCAACCGTGTGTGAAAGATAGATTGGGTTCCTGTGTGTATGTGTGTGTTCTGTCCTTAGTGGAAATCACTGTGTGACTTTGATATTAATTTAGAGCACAAAAAAAGAGGAGCTAAACAAGTGAAGGGGAGTCTACTGGCTTATTGATGAAGGCCCAGCCGGCATCCCAAATGGCACCCTATTCCCTACATTGTGCCCTGTGGCCCCTTGTCAAAAGTAGTGCACTATTCCATGAAACCCAGTGGTGTATTGCATTTTCTCTTTTTCTGTACAAACACCATTATGATAAAGGCTTTTAAAACTATATTTGTCCCCCTATCCCCTCTGGACATGACTGCCCTGAACATCTTGATAAAGTACATGAGCCATCAACATACCAAATATCTGTGAGACAAGGTGGTGTCTATTTCTCTATTTGTTTTCTATAACTAGAACGTTAAGATTTAAAATCTAAATATCTAGGTTTCAATTACCCCCATGCAGTTGTTTAATATTCTCATTTATAAAGGTCTACCTTGCCGTATATTCAAAAACAATCCGATCGGTTTTTGCATGTTGTTAAAAAATACTCAAGGTTTATCATCCATAATTGTTTTACTGCTCTATAATAAAGTGCAAAAATTGCCACAGCAGGTATTGGACATGTTAAGACACTTAATTCATTGAGCTATTAATTGAGCTACAGTATTTAAAATTATTGTTATTCTGCTCATCTAATAAATCCAGTTGATGATGTTAGGTTCGTTTTTTCCTTCCTTGTCAATCATTGGTTCATTGGTGAAATTAGCATTATGACAATATCTTTAATGAAATCATTTAAAAACCTTTATCAATGCAATTGCAGACAGAAGTTGACAAACAGGAACATAGCACGTATGTTTCTGAATAAGTTCTGCATCAAACACAAGGTCTCAAGTTGTTTTATTAAACCAAAGTCCCGCCTTAGTGATGTCACTGACTACATCATTACCTTTTTACTCCTGAGACCAAAACCCTGCATCCACAGCTGTACAAACATAGAGTTTCAGTGTTTATCCAAAAGCTAGGCAATAAATGTCCCCTCCCCAAAGTTGATTTATTGTGGAATGTCTGAGTAGTCTCTTATCTCCCACACTCCCCTGCAGAGCTCTGTCTCAGTCACACATTATGAGAGAGTAGAGTGAGTGAGAGAGAAAACAACTGTGGAACCATTCTAAAACTATATAATGAATATATATATTGTTAATCTGTAGTCTAGGACCCTATAAATGTAAGGAGGGAGGGGTCTTATAACCCCTCCCCTTCTATTAATATAACATAAGCATAATCAATTATTCTAATACATCAAACATTTGTACAGCCCCAAATCATGCCCCTAGGTGAGTGCTGACAATGACCACCAATGATATTTACAGAACAGCTATCACCATGACAATTTTTCATGGTTTATTCATCTTATCAAGTTGTACAACAAACAAAACAAAGACAGTTTTTGGTGATTCAGACCAAGAAACATTGCATCGCATCAAATTGGGACAATACAACAATAAACAATAAAAACTATTGTGAAAATGGTTACATGATTTCCAGGCCTCTCCTATCTGTGACAACCAGTTTGTACCCAGGAAGAAGTCTTGAATTACATTTATACTGTAAATACTAAATGTATTACTTTTCTGTAAAATGTATTTGATGCAGCAGAAAACCTCCATCAACTGTAACTAGATTTGCAAAATTTGAGTAACTTTTACAAAATTCTGGTTGGAGGATTCTGGATAATCCTGCTTATTCCCTCCTGACTCCAGTAATCTTCCAACAGGAATTTCTGGAAAACCGTGGAAGTTTCCAGACTTTTGCAAACCTAGCTGTAACGTTCACCATGTTGCTGAGCTGATGTGAGACAAAGTGGTTGAAGCAGGATAATCATTCAGATCATGTTAAGATTCAACAGCAGAAGGTATGAGATGACAACCTGCCTTACTCCCACACACACACACATACTGCCATGCATGACGCAGCACACACACACACACAGGCATGCATGATGCCGGGAAAGCACACACACACTCACCACAAACAAGCATGCATGATGCCAGCTTACTCTCACACACACCCACACACACTCTCTCTCAGATGGTGAAGGTAGGCAACAATACCTCCACCACACTGGTCCTCAACACGGGGGCCCAACAAGAGTTCATGCTCAGCCCCCTACTATACTGGGGCGGCAGGTGGCCCCTAGTGGTTAGAGTGTTGGACTAGTAACCCGAAAGGTTGCAAGATCGAATCCATGAGCTGACAAGGTAAAAATGTGTTGTTCTGCCCCTGAACAAGGCAGTTAACCCACTGTTCCTAGGCCGTCATTGAAAATAAGAATTTGTTCTTAACGGACTTGCCTGGTAAAATAAAATAAAAATTCTCCCTGGCCACTCACATCTCCAACTCAATTGTCAAGTTTGCTGATGACACAACAGTGGTAGGCCTGATTACCACCAACAATGATGAGATGGCCTACATGGAAGAGGTGAGGGCCCTGGTGGTGTGGTGCCAGGAAAACAACCTCTCCCTCAATGTCAACAAAATGAAGGTGCCTCAGTTGAGAGGGTGAAAAGCTAAAAGATCCTTGGTGTGCACATCACTGACATCCTGAAATGGTCCCTTCACACAGACAGTGTGGTGAAAAAGGAGCAACAGTGCCTCTTCAACCTCAGGAGGCTGAAGAAATTGGTCTTGGCCCCTAACACCCTCACAAACTTCTACAGATGCACCATTTATAGCATCCTGCCGGGCTGTATCACCACCTGGTATGGCAATTGCACCGTCTGCAAGAGCAGGGCTCTCCAGAGGGTGGTGTGGTCAGTCCATCGCAACACCGGAGGCACCCTGCCTGCCCTCCGGACATCTACAGCACCTGGTGTCACAGGAAGGCAAAGAAGATTGTTAAGGACCTCAGCCACCCGAGCCACGGCCTGTTCACCCTGCTACCATCTAGAAGTCATAGACAGTACAGGTGCATCAACGCTGCGAAAACAGTTTGCCGGAAACCTGGTGCTGAGAGTGAGGCTGGAGCGAGAGGTGTTGGGACAGGGTAAGCAGGTCCGGAGGGGAATCCAAGGGAGTGTAGAGTGGGGGATCCAGGATAGAGTAGCAGGACTGAGAGAAATCGGACTGGATACAGGGACCAGAATCACAGCGGGCAGAACTGTAGCAGAAAGGAAAACAACGTCAGGCAAGGGAAAACAGGAACAAACGACTAGAAACATGGACTGACTGAGCAGAGATTACAATCTGGCAGTGTGGAAGTGGCAGGACTGAGTATTTGAAACATATTATGGAACAGGTTGCAGCTGGTGGGGATCTGCTCTGACTCCAGCACACCTGTCTCCGCCCACACAATCACACACACACAGATAGAGAGCACTGGGGGAGTGGCAGCAGGTCAAGGAGGCACACGATTAGCACTAGAGGGCGTGGCAGGAGCAGATGTGACACATTACATTGTTGTTTTTTTCTCATCAATCTACACACAATACCCCATAATGACAAAGCAAAAACTGGTTTTCGATGTAAATTTTTTTGAAACCATTTTTACCTAAGAATTCAGACCCTTTACTCAGTACTTTGTTGAAGCACCTTTGTCAATGATGACAGCCTCGATTCTTCTTGGGTATGACGCTGCAAGCTTGGAACACCTGTATTTGTGGAGTTTATCCCATTCTTCTCTGCAGATCCTCTCAAGATCTGTCAGGTTGGATGGGGAGCATTGCTGCACAGCTATTTTCAGGCTTCTCCAGAGATGTTCGATCAGGTTCAAGTCCGGGCTCTGGCTGGGCCACTCAAGGACATTCAGAGACTTGTCCCGAAGCCACTCCCGCGTTGTCTTGGCTGTGTGCATCAGGTTGTTGTCCTGTTGGAAGGTGAACCTTCACCCCAGTCTGAGGTCCTGAGCACTTTGGAGCAGGTTTTCATCTAGGATCTCTCTGTACTTTGCCTCGATCCTGACTAGTCTCCAAGTCCCTGTAGCTGAAAAACATCCCCACAGCATGACACTTCCACCACCGTGCTTCACCGTAGGGATGGTGACAGGTTTCCTCCAGACACGACGCTTGGCATTCAGGCCAAAGAGTTCAATCTTGGTTTCATCAGACCAGAGAATCTTATTTCTAATGGTCTGAGAGTCCTTTAGGTGCCTTTTGGCAAACTCCAAGCAGGCTGTCATCTGCCGTTTACTGAGGAGTGGATTCCACTCTACCATAAAGGTCTGATTGGTGGAGTGCTGCAGAGATGGTTGTCCTTCTGGAAGGTTCTCCCATCTCTACAGATGGCAATATGGGGCCATGCATTATCATGCTAAAAGAGGAGGTGATGGCGGCAGATGAATGGCATAACATTGGGCCTCAGGATTTCGTCATAAAATGCGATTGTGTTCGTTATCTGTAGCCATTGCCTACCCATATCATAACCCCATCGCCACCATTGGGCACTTTGTTCACAACGTTGGCATTAAGCAAACCGCTCATGAACTCTGGAGCTCTGTCAGACTGACCATCGGGTTCTTGGTCACCTCACTGACCAAGACCCTGATTGTTAACTTCTTGGGGCTATGTGGGACGCTAGCGTGCCACCCGTGGTGCACCCTATCAACAGCAGGTGCATTTCAAGAGCGGCAAATTTGAAACCAAATAAATGTCAAAATTCAAATTTTTCAAACATACAACTATCTTACACCCTTTGAAAGATAAACATCTCCTTAATCTAACCACGTTGTCCGATTTCAAAAAGGTTTTACGGCGAAAGCATAAAGTTAGATTATGTTAGGAGAGTACATTGACAATAGCTGTGTGTAATGTTTTGTCAATTCAAAGACAGGCGTCACCAAAACCATAAAACCAGGTAAAATGATGCACTAACCTTTTACAATCTCCATCAGATGACACTCCTAGGACATTATGTTAGACAATGCATGCATTTTTAGTTCTATCAAGTTCATATTTATATCCAAAAACAGCGTTTTACTATGGCATTGATGTTGAGGAAATCGTTTCCCTCCAATAACCGGCAGTCAAGTCAGCACCACAAATTAAATAATTAAAATTAGAAAACATTGGTAAAATATTATATTGTCATTTAAAGAATTATAGATTTACATCTCTTGAACGCAATCAACTTGCCAGATTTAAAAATAACCTTACTGGGAAATCACACTTTGCAATAATCTGAGCACTGCGCCCAGAAAAATATGCTTTGCTATACAGACAAACGGCCATGTTGGAGAGATCTAAAATCGAAAATACTATGTAAATAATCCATTACCTTTGATTCTCTTCATCAGATGTCACTTCCAGGAATCCCAGGTCCATAACGAATGTAGTTTTGTTCAAAAAAGCTCATCATTTATATCCAAAAATCTCCGTGTTGTTAGCACATGATCTAAGCCAGCCGGACTTCTCGTCATGAACGAGGGGAAAAAATATATTTACGTTCATTCAAACATGTCAAACGTTGTATAGCATAAATCATTAGTGCCTTTTTTAACCAGAACATGAATAATATTCAAGGTGGACGAATGCATTCTCTTTTATAACGTATTGGAACGAGGGTACCCAACATGAACTCGCGCGCCAGAGTCTAATCGGCCATCACCGTTCCATGGCTCTTGTTCGATCAGATCTCACAGTAAAAGACTCAAAACACTTTGTAAAGGCTGGTGACATCTAGTGGAAGCAATAGGAAGTGCCAAAACATTAATCAACCCCTGTGTGTTTCAATGGCATAGGCTTAAAGGTATTTCAACACATCAGGTATCCACTTCCTGTCAGAAAATGTCTCAGGGTTTTGCCTGCCAAATGAGTTCTGTTATACTCACAGACACCATTCAAACAGTTTTAGAAACTTTAGGGTGTTTTCTATCCATATATAATAAGTATATGCATATTCTAGTTACTGGGTAGGATTAGTAACCAGATTAAATCGGGTACGTTTTTTTATCCAGCCGTGAAAATACTGCCCCCTAGCCCCAACAGGTTAACAAACTATAATGTTTCCAACAATTGTTTACAAACAGATTATTTCACTTATAATTCACTGTATCACAATTCCAGTGGGCCAGAAGTTTACATACACTAAGTTAACTGTGCCTTTAAACAGCTTGGAAAAATCCAGAAAATGATGTCATGGCTTTAGAAAGTTCTGATAGGCTAATTGACATCATTTGAGTCAATTGGAGGTGTACATGTGGATGTATTTCAAGGCCTACCTTCAAACTCAGTGCCTCTTTGCTTGACATCATGGGAAAATCAAAAGCAATCAGCCAAGATCTCAGAAAATAAACTGGAAACCTCCACAAGTCTGGTTCATCCTTGGGAGCAGTTTCCAAACGCCTGAAGGTACCACGTTCAGCTGTACAAACAATAGTACTCAAGTATAAACACCATGGGACCACGCAGCCATCATACCGCTCAGGAAGAATACGCATTCTGTCTCCTAGAGATGACCGTACTTTGGTACGAAAGGTGCAAATCAATCCCAGAACAACAGCAAAGGACCTTGTGAAGATGCTGGAGGAAACAGGTACAATAGTATCTATATCCACAGTAAAACGAGTCCTATATCGACATAACCTGAAAGGCCGCTCAGCAAGGAAGAAGCCACTGCTCCAAAACCGCCATAAAAAAGCCAGACTACGTTTTGCAACTGCACATGGGGACAAAGATCATACTTTTTGGAGAAATGTCCTCCGGTCTGATGAAACAAAAATAGAACTGTTTGGCCATAATGTCCATCGTTATGTTTGGAGGAAAAAGGGGGAGGCTTGCAAGCTGAAGAACACCATCCCAACCGTGAAGCACAGAGGTGGCCGCATCAGATTGTTGGGGTGCTTTGCTGCAGAAGGGACTAGCGCACTTCACAAAATACACTGCTCAAAAAAATAAAGGGAACACTTAAACAACACAATGTAACTCCAAGTCAATCACACTTCTGTGAAATCAAACTGTCCACTTAGGAAGGAACACTGATTGACAATACATTTCACATGGTGTTGTGCAAATGGAATAGACAACAGGTGGAAATTATAGGCAATTAGCAAGACACCCCCAATAAAGGAGTGGTTCTGCAGGTGGGGACCACAGACCACTTCTCAGTTCCTATGCTTCCTGACTGATGTCTTGGTCACTTTTGAATGCTGGCGGTGCTTTCACTCTAGTGGTAGCATGAGACGGAGTCTACAACCCACACAAGTGGCTCAGGTAGTGCAGCTCATCCAGGATGGCACATCAATGCGAGCTGTGGCAACAAGGTTTGCTGTGTCTGTCAGCGTAGTGTCCAGAGCATGGAGGCGCTACCAGGAGACAGGCCAGTAAATCAGGAGACGTGGAGGAGGCCGTAGGAGGGCAACAACCCAGCAGCAGGACCGCTCCCTCCGCCTTTGTGCAAGGAGGAGCAGGAGGAGCACTGCCAGAGTCCTGCAAAATGACCTCCAGCAGGCCACAAATGTGCATGTGTCTGCTCAAACGGTCAGAAACAGACTCCATGAGGGTGGTATGAGAGCCCGACGTCCACAGGTGGGGGTTGTGCTTACAGCCCAACACCGTGCAGGACGTTTGGCATTTGCCAGAGAACACCAAGATTGGCAAATTCGCCACTGGCGCCCTGTGCTCTTCACAGATGAAAGCAGGTTCACACTGAGCACATGTGACAGACGTGACAGAGTCTGGAGACGCCGTGGAGAACGTTCTGCTGCCTGCAACATCCTCCAGCATGACCGGTTTGGCGGTGGGTCAGTCATGGTGTGGGGTGGCATTTCTTTGGGGGGCCGCACATCCCTCCATGTGCTCGCCAGAGGTAGCCTGACTGCCATTAGGTACCGAGATGAGATCCTCAGACCCCTTGTGAAACCATATGCTGGTGCGGTTGGCCCTGGGTTCCTCTTAATGCAAGACAATGCTAGACCTCATGTGGCTGGAGTGTGTCAGCAGTTCCTGCAAGAGGAAGGCATTGATGCTATGGACTGGCCTGCCCGTTCCCCAGACCTGAATCCAATTGAGCACATCTGGGACATCATGTCTCGCTCCATCCACCAACACCACGTTGCACCACAGACTGTCCAGGAGTTGGCGGATGCTTTAGTCCAGGTCTGGGAGGAGATCCCTCAGGACACTATCCGCCACCTCATCAGGAGCATGCCCAGGCGTTGTAGGGAGGTCATACAGGCACGTGTAGGCCACACACACTACTGAGCCTCATTTTGACTTGTTTTAAGGACATTACATCAAAGTTGGATCAGCCTGTAGTGTGGTTTTCCACTTTAATTTTGAGTGTGACTCCAAATCCAGACCTCCATGGGTTGATAAATTGGATTTCCATTGATTATTTTTCTGTGATTTTGTTGTCAGCACATTCAGCTATGTAAAGAAAAAAGTATTTAATAAGATTATTTCATTCATTCAGATCTAGGATGTGTTATTTTAGTGTTCCCTTTATTTTTTTGAGCAGTGTATATATACACTACCAGTCAAGAGTTTAGATACACCTGCTCATTCAAGGGTTTTTCTTTATTTTTCTATTTTCTACATTGTAGAGTAATAGTGAAAACATCAAAACTATAAAATAAAACATGGATTCATGTGCCCAGCATTTGTGGGAACTGTCACGTTCGTCGTAAAGATGGGACCAAGGCGCAGCGGGAATGTGAATACTCATCTTCTTTATTGTGAAGAAAACCAAAATAAACACTTGGATCAAAACAACGACGAGAAACAGTCCTGTGAGACGTACAGCTACACATGGAACAACTACCCACAAAAACCCATGAAAAAACACCCCTACTAAATAGGACCTTCAATTAGAGGCAACGAGGAACAGCTGTCTCCAATTGAAGGTCAACCCAAAAAACTAAACATAGAAATAGAAAGACAAGAATGAACATAGAAATAACTAACATAGAACATTAACCAAAAACCCCGAAACACATAAAACAAACACCCCCTGGCACGTCCGGACCAAACTACAATAACAAATAACCACTTTACTGGTCAGGACGTGACAGGAACTCCTTCAAGACTGTTGGAAAAGCATTCCACGTGAAGCTGGTTGAGAGAATGCCAAGTGTGTGCAATGCTCTCATCAAGGCAATGGATGGCTATTTTGAAGAATCTCAAATAAAAAATAAATTTTGATTTCTTTAACATGTTTTTGGTTACTACATGATTCCATATGTGTTATTTCACAGTTTTGATGTCTTCGCTATTATTCTACAATGTAGAAAAACCTTTGAATGAGTAGGTGTCCAAACTTTTGACTGGTACTGTATATACAGAAAACCAGTCAGTATCTGGTGACCACCATTTGCCTCATGCGGTCCTTTGCGTAGAGTTGATCAAGCTGTTGATTGTGGACTGTGGAATGTTGTCCCACTCCTCTTAAATGGCTGTGTGAAGTTGCTGGATATTGGCGGGAAATGGAACACGCTGTCATACACGTCAATCCAGAGCATCCCAAACGTGCTCAGTGGGTGACATGTCTGGTGAGTATGCAGGCCATCGAAGAACTGGGACCTTTTCAGCTTCCAGGAATTGTGTACAGATCCTTGTGACATGGGGTCATGCATTATCATGCTGAAGCATGAGGTGATGGTGGCAGATGAATGGCACGACATTGGGCCTCAGGATTTCATCATGGTGTCTCAGTGCCTTCAAATTGCCATCAATAAAATGCAATTGTGTTCGTTATCTGTAGCCATTGCTTGCCCATACCATAACCCCACCGCCACCATTGGGCACTTTGTTCACAACGTTGGCATCAGCAAACCACTCACCCATACAACGCCATACACGTGGTCTGCTGTTAGGAGGCCGGTTGGATATTTCAGAATTTCTTTATTTTGGGAATTTGTGTGTATTGTTAGGTATTACTGCACTGTTGGAGATAGAAACATAAGCATGTTGCTGCACCTGCGACAAATAACATTTGATTTGATTTAGATTATGTATCTCTTATTGGCTTCTCAGTGTGAGATTACCTGACAAAAGGCATCTCAGCCCAGATTCAAACATGGTAATTACCTTAAAGATGAAAATACAACAATTCGAGAGGTAATTTATTCTCTGTGCTGCAAAGATCACAGAGAGACAAAGATCAGAACGCTGATGATTAATCCACAGATTAAAAGGGAAACATATTTAGTTTAGTTAGTAATCTTTAATTAATCTCTCCTCGTTTTGTCTTTCAAGCATCCACGTGGGGCTGTATGTTCCTGATATCCAATAAGGAGGGGACGTGCAGCGCGTGGAGCATCTCAAATAGAACCAAGTTCTATTTTAGCCTTTGGCTACGCAGATGTTCGTTCACGCGTGTGAGAGGTGTAGCAAAATGATTGAATAACATGTGTACATTTATTTTCCAACGCTTGTGCACGCAACGTGGCCGGTGAGGTTTGCATGTGAGTCTCAATAATTCAGTGTTCACACGCAATGTTCAGTTCTCTAGGAAATCAATGTATCTCAAAAGGTACAGCAAATCTTAAAAGTAGGCACGGCAAACTTCACACAATAATTTGAGTATGGATAAATATCAATGGTCTCAGATAAGTAAACAGTAAAATTCAAGAAATATCTTTGCTGCCTGTCTCCAAGTCCCACACAGTCACAAAACAAATTGAACTCAGAATACTGACAATTAGCACTTTCAACTACACAGAGACTGAAAAGAGATAGGTCCTGGTAGTACAATTGTGAATCCACCTCCACCTATGATAACAGATGGAGGTGCTGTCACAATCACACCTGCAATCAATTAACACAGACGGAGCGTTCCTATGACCAGGCGGTGCTGACGCATGCCAGATCTTACTATCCGGTGCTCAACAGCACAGTCGATGACGTGGCACGCAACCATTGGTTGACGCATGCAACATCTGAGCAGGGGAAGGCAACCAGAAACAATCTGTTCAAATTGACCAATAGAAAGCTCATGGTTCACGAGCACATTCCTACTGTATATCATGTAATAGAGGCACCTCCACCCTGTTACACACGCACAGATACGCTCACCCCCCCCCCCCCCCCCTCCTCCCCCCCACACACACATTAAGTAATTGTGATAGACAGTGACTCCCGATAGGTTATTAATTTAATAAGACATTCTATGATGATGTAAGCTCTGCCCTAATGAATGTGCTCTTTGTCACCTCTGGGTAATCATGGCAAATGGCCTGATACAATTCTCAAGTGCAAGGCAGCCCTTCCTGTTGAGGGGGAAAAATGGATCTCTCTTTCTAACTGTAACCAGTGAATTGACCACAGAAATGTGTTTTAGAAGAAGACTCTTTCATCCATGTTTGGCATCTATCTGAAACTGCACGAGAGAACTCTGATGCTATCTATATGGATGTATGATCTCTGTGGTAATTTGTATCTGTACAAGGGGAACTCTAACTACTCTATGCAAAGGGTGTTTATTATCTCTATTGTCCTCTCCCACACAAGCCTTTAGATGCTGTTGACATCCTGTGGAGATTGTGCCTGTGTGATCAGGTTACTGTAACTTGGTATTGTTTGATTGGTCTATGGTTGTTGGTTTTGGTTTGAAAGAGTCACAAATGTTATGAATATAATTACAGTAAATGCCTTTGTTCTGCCTCTTATCGTGTATCCTGTCCATGAAGAACGGTTGTATGATCAATTCTAATTCCCTAGGCTACTAGGCCTCTGGCCTAGTAGGCATATCTTTGTTCATTCTTTGGCTTTTAACTGTAAGTTTTGCATGCCTAGATTGTGAATGCTATGTTGATGTCAGTATTGTCTTGTAACTTGCACTTTATGCCTTGTTCAATGTAATTAAATATCTGACACTGATATAAACAATTCTTAATTCTTTCTGGACAATTACTGTAAGTCAACTGTAGTTTCTTGCATATTGCTAAATAATTTTTATGGAGTAAGATAAACATTTGAATAAGCTAATTGCATAGTCTTATTACGGTTTGCATGTGAGGTATGTATAATCTACAGTATATGATTTAATATTACCCCACTAAAATGATGTCAATAATTGCTCAGTAAAACTGCTTTTTTATCCTAGTCAGTTAAACCTCACTAAAATCAACCTCAACATGCTTACTGTGGCTCTAACAGTCCCTCGGGAATATGAAAAAGCCAAGTCCTGGGGCCCTCATTGGGTTATATCTCATTATTGTGGTTTGGGCTCCTAAATTACTCAGTAAGAGACCTACAGTACCTTTCAATCAGCCCAGATAAACCTGGAAAGGTGACGTTAACTTGACAAGTAGGTGTTTGTCATGGTCATGTGGATACACTTAAAGAAAAAAAAATGGAAAAAGAAGACTGCGTGTGACTCACATGTAGTTACTCAACACTTCATGTTCTCAAAGTACTTTTCTTTACTGAAAAAATAGCCAAGCCTAATTTCACCATGTTTTGTTCCTTTTATATGCATAATAGTTTTCGATAACTCAGTGTACTTTACCTTGTCTTTACTCTTCCTTGCGTGTGTCTGTGTGTTTGCGTGCATGCGTGTGTTTTGGCATGCTTGCGTATGCACAGTAGTTACACAGTGTACTTTACCTTGTCCTTACTCTTCCTTTGTGCATCACTTTGCTTAGCCTTGTGAGTCCACTAGACTTTCTTGCCTGTGTGTGCGTGCAGGCGTGCTGGTGTGCGTGCATGCCTCCGTGTGTGTGTTCTCTATCTCTGTTGAACCCGGTCATTAGTTTCAGTGTGTTCCAGCTGTGTGGTCTGGCCCAGGTACACATGGCTCAGGTGGTGTTTGTTCAACCTTGATATTCAGCCCAGGCCACAGGGATGTGTGTGTGTGCACTGTGTGTGTGTGTGTGTGTGTGTGTGTGTGTGTGTGTGTGTGTGTGTGTGTGTGTGTGTGTGTGTGTGTGTGTGTGTGTGTGTGTGTGTGTGTGTGTGTGTGTGTGTGTGTGTGTGTGTGTGTGTGTGTGTGTGTGTGTGTGTGTGTGTGTGTGTGCATAAAGTAGACATCATGCCATACGGGGCACAAGAGCACGTGCCCCCCCAGATTTGTCCTGTTTTAAACAATTTCTTTCAGATGTTAAATTAAGTACTCAACAAAGCCCACATTTCATCATAACTTTTATAAGATCTGTCAGCTATATTTTAGGGAGGGGGCACACTGAACAGTACCTATCCTGTAACTCCCGTTAATGGCATCAAAAATCTTTGGTTAAATTACATTATCTGGTGTAACAATCTGTAGCTAAAATAACTGGTGATCAACAGATGATGGGAGAGATGGTCATGATGAAACTACAGCTCAGGGAACACTTGTACAGCTGTGGGAGGAGTGTTGTTATAATCGAACTGCCATTCAGCTCCTCTTGAGTCATCTTCTGCTTGAAATCCAACGTAATGTTCAATCCATCAAGATGGATACAGTTCACAGGATACAGTTCTGCTATAATGACACACGCAGGCAAAGGTATTCTGTTTCTCTCCAAGAATCCTCTCCAGGACGAAGCCCAGGCACCACACGGTATTGTCCATAAGACAAAAAAAGATCATAAATTATACTCCACTGCACAGTTTGAAGGACAGTTGAACTGTGCCAGCATAACAACATTAGAGTAGACTTGAACATGCGTACATGTGCACAGGCACAGAGATACATTTACAACATCCTCTAGCCTAATAGAAAGAAATATGGCATAACCCTCAACCTTTGCACAGTTACCAGACTGTTCAAATGAGCTTAGGTAGGTAGGCAGACAGGATCTAGTTACAGCCATGTCTAACAGGCAAGCTTAGGCAAATATAATAGTAAAACCAGTAATAAAATAGTAATAGTAAAACCAGCTTATCAGTTTTACAACAGTTAAATTGTTGCATTATTGTTTCTGCTCACTGTTAGCTACTAAACTTAGCAATAGTTGTTATTTACATCTGTTTGGAATCCTATCTTGCCTATAATTTTGTGATTTTGAAGAGCATTTACGGTCATAATCATAACCAATGTCAACCCTCGACAATTATGTTACATAGCTAGCTAGTAAAACAATTTACCGTTGCTAATGTTACACGTTTGCAAAAAAGTTATAAATGTGAGGCCTGGCGCATAGTAACAAGTTAGCAGGTGCCAGGCTAACTAGCTAGCCAACTCCAGTCATGTGCTATCATTTGCTGGTAAAGCTAGCTTTAGGTGGCTGGTTGTAACGTTATAGTTAGCTATTTAGTAGCCATATCTACGACTAAAAAGAGAAGAGGTATTACAATCAAGATACAATACATCTCCGATTGCAAAACATCTTCTATTTTTTGTCATAGATATGGCTACCAGCAGTTGTTTAGCTAACTTAGCTAGCTAGACTAAAACAACTTTCTATCGCTGTATTCAAATGTACAACCTTTGGAATCAGAGGCAGATGCTTACACCCATCCAACTTCCCCATCCACAACACCCTAGCAAAACCGAAACCTACTTGAAGTTAACCGTGCTCACTGTTGCCCCTAGTGGCCGGTTTCCACATCATCTCCCAACGTCCTCAGACATGGATGGATGTCAAATACTGACTTGTATCATGGGTGATCTGGCTGAATATAGACTACACACACACCTGATTTCACAAGCCCTAGAGGAGAGGTAAGGCTACTGAACTTGAAGCAGCAAAAAGTGGACACGTACACTTTCTCTTGAGCTACGTCTTGCAGATAGGATATAGCCTACCTTTTAGGAGCGGGACGATTTGCAGGCAGAGACAAATAAATGGACAATCAATATTTATTGAAAAGAAAAGGCGCAACGTTCGCTCACTATGGTATGAGAGTGTAGCGCCTTTTCAATTATGATCGATTTTTTTGATTGCACCTCTACTCACGTTGGTTGAGTTAATTTCCTTGGAAAGATAACTGCCACAAGATTCTCTGCCCATGCATAGTTAGCCGCAGCCTACTCTATTTCACTGAAGCAGTACATATAGGCTCACTTGATATTGCAGGCCCAACTAGGAGATGAGAGGTAGGCTAATTAACTTGAAGCAGCGAATGCTGAGAGTGTGTCAATAATGCGACAAAGATGTGTTTTTAATACAACAGTTAGGCTAACGCATACAAAGCAGAAAGACAACCGTTTCCTAATAATCTGCACGACAAACATATAATTTAATCATAAAGTCTGTCTGACCGCCAGCTCCCATCCGCAGCATGAAAAATGCCTCTCTGCTTGCTCTAGACCCACTGCTTTTCTTCTGTGTGCTGAACAGCTCTGGGCCAACCTCACATTCACCATAGCTCTTATGTTAGCCTACTCTCAGAACACAGCTACAGAAATAGTGTCTATTTGACAGTTGTTTCACCTCTCTACTCTGAATGTGGATGGTGAGCGCCGAGGCGGACACCACACCTGCACTCTTGCCAGTGATGTGGTGGTTGATTGTGAGAAAAGGAGGAGAGAGGAAGTAAGGGAAAGGGGATACCTAGTCAAGAGGGAGAGCAAGAGGAGAGGAAGGGACGGAATGTTAGCTCGTTTGTAATCCTTTGAACATTGGATGCTGATCCAAAACTCAACTGATCTACAATACCTAGATACCACTCTCTCTCTGCGTGCGTGTGTGTGTGTGTGTGTGTGTGTGTGTGTGTGTGTGTGTGTGTGTGTGTGTGTGTGTGTGTGTGTGTGTGTGTGTGTGTGTGTGTGTGTGTGTGTGTGTGTGTGTGTGTGTGTGTGTGGGGGGCGTGCATGTGCGCGTGCGTCTGTGCGTGTGCGTCACCTAGTGCTGTTCGCTCAGTCAAAGGGACCCACTAACTATACCACTAGCATTTAGCCGTTAGCCACCTAGCCACAGCACCAACGCTCAGTCAGTTGCCCCGTTAGTACAACCAAAGCTACTTATTAATTCATTTATTTGGGTGCTGGGGGCAGCAAGGCCACAGTGATATAGAACAGGGAGCGTTTTAATCAAACCCCAGAGTTGAACAGAGCAGTGTAGAGCTGTCTGACTGATGTGCAGCGACGCATGTTTGTTTATCGAGGGTGCAGCTGCCATAGAGCGAGGTGACAAGGGAATTTTTCTTTTTCTCTCACTCTCTCTCATTTTCGGTCTCTCTCCCTCTCTCTGCTCTGCCTTTCTCTCTCTCTATCTCTCTCGCTCACTCTCCCCCTCACTCTCTCTTCCTTTATGCACAGAGAACACTGCTCCACAAAAAGAAGAAGAGTGAGGAGGATCTTTATCTTTTTCCTAACGAGATCTAAAGTGCTGGGGTTGTAATTAGGGGCTGTCTGGAAAGAGGGCAATTAAGTGTACGGTTTGGGTGTCCCCCAGGGTTCTCTCAATGGGACGAATTAGAAAACGGGTGCAAAAAGATTGATGAGTTCAATGTTTTCCAAATGAGGAGCCTTATACACATAATTACAGTGCGGAAATGAATGGATCATCATGATACAAACTCAGGCGAGAGCACCCTTGCTAATTGCCCATCAAACGCCAAGGCTGCAGTGTCAGCCACACAACCATCTGCAGTACAGGAGCTAGCTACTCACTGTGTAATAAAAGAATCCTATGCAGCTTAGATTAATGTGATCCATCTTCCTTTTGTCCAGGCTCATTATTCTATATTCACATTCTAACCCTGGTTATCTACTCCTAGTCCTGCACTCAACATTCATTCAGGAAGTCAGATGTACAAGGACATTACAGACAGGACTTCTAGAGGCCTTAACTCGTCCAACGTTAAACGCTGCTCTAATGTAATGTGTTCCATGGAACGTCCCCCAAGTGCTCTTTCCATCTCTGTATCTGTCTCTTTCTCTACCTCTCTCTCACTCTCTCTGTCTTCCTCTCTCTCTTTTCTCTCTGTGTAAGCGTGCAGTACAGTGCAGGGAAGTGAGGAGAAAGTGATGGATTATTCCCACCACTGTACTGCTCCACTGTAGAACTATATTAGAGTTCTTGGCACCGGTATATAGGCTTATGATATACTTTGTTTTATTTATTTGTACATGTGACAATTTTCCAGTAAAAATTCAATAAATGTTTCGAAACTTTCTATCAATAGCTGATATTTTTGCCATTATTTGAATGTATCTCTCCTCTGTTGGCTGGCCCGGGTTTGCTTTCTGCTTAATCTATCCCTGTGGGTAAGGGACTAGTTATAGCGTTACAGCATTACAGATTTACCGAGTTACAGTGTTACAAGGTTAGCAATGTTACAGCATTAAAACTTTATAGTGTGACAGTATTACAACGTCACAATGTTACGGCATTACATTGTTACAACGTTACAGTGTTACAATATTTCAGTATTACGGCATTACAATATTAAGTTAGGGTTGTTTTTATATCAGTTTAATATTGCAGATAGATTTGGGGTTCTATCAGTTTAATTGTTTGTATAATTTCTAATCCCCCTTATTTGTATTTTTGTGTATGGAAATGTTTTCCCTAACCCCCAACCCCCCTCCCCTGATTGGAGTTAACTAAAGGAAAACAATACTTCTACTGCTACTTACAGCTATTTTCGCTCACATGTACAGTACATGTAGTTAAATAATTATACACATTTTCCTAATTTCCTTTCCCTGCAGGTGTTGGATTTTCACCCACAGTGGCCAATCCACCATTCATTTTAACTCCAACCCACAACCCACTGATTAACCGATCTTTCCCAGTATAATACCATTTAGCTATTTCTTTTTGCAATACATCCCTCCATTTTAAAATGATGTCTTACGAGCAGTGTTGTGTTCGAGACCACCTAAGGCGAGACCGATTCAAGACCAAGACCGGAGCAAATCAAGTCCAAGTCAATACCAAGACCGGAGGGAGGGCAAGACCGAGTCAAGCTCGAGACTGGGAGGGGGATAAGTGGTCCGAGACCGAGACAAGTCCGAGACAAGAAAAATGCAATTCCAATTCAAGACCATTATTGTAATTTTGTCAAATCACCACAAGGGTTCAAAACGTCCAGTATTTCTGTGGTCATATTTCAGAACAACATATGGATTCTTTAGATATTCAGAATAGTGAATAAATGCATGCTGAGGGAAAATAGAGCCACTCTACAATTTGTTACTAACCCAAACAAAGTGGGAAACAATGGGCCTTCCACGCCTTCAGAGAAGGGCTAAGGATTTATAAAAAAATAATTTGAATAATAGAACTAGAATTAGAATTAGAATTATATTATTATTTTCAATGATGTTCTGATTTAATCTTTTCTGTTTTTGTTGGAAAGGAAAGGGTTAACACTGAAAAGAAAAAAAGATCCAATCAGCATTTTTCTTTGCTAGTCTCTGGGGAGATAAATCTAGCTAGCTAAATCAGCCATTGGCTAGACCATCAGAAGGTAAATAAAGGAATCTGCCTTTCAACTGTATCATGGCAAAAATTTGGAGTGACAGTGGAATCAACCAATTACATTTTGACTTAATGGGTGGGACTATTTTTACAAAATCTTTTAGAAACTCTGCCTTCTTGAAGGCCAGCAGGTCACTGCGCAATAGCGAGCAGTGGTTTTCCCATGGTCTAGCTAGCTAGCTTTTGTCGTCGGCTAGTTTGCAGCGTTAACTTCTTGTCGAAAGTTATTATTGAAAAGAGAGAAGCTAAGTTTCAAATTATCATCATCTGGGGAGTGGAACTGTGTTTTTCATTGCAGCAGGCTTGCTATTGTTAGTCATCTCTTTGAAAACAACTGTGTATGAAACATTGTTGCATTTAAAGTGGAACTGACCGCATTTCATTTTAGCAACATTAAATCTTATTCAAATCTGTTCATGTACAACCCCAGGAAGAAAATTAAGCTTTTTTAAACATTTTCTGACAAGTGACCACTTAGGTCATTTTCATGTTTTCATAAATTCTTAGAATGTTTGGGAATTACGTGTACTAAGGCATTTGTGAAAATGCTATAGCAATATAGAGTGGGAAAACGACCGTGCATTTGAACAATTAATAGACACTGCAGTAAATAAATCCGAATAAAAACATCTGTCTTGTCCAGGACCGGAGTCTACACAGACCGGTGCTCTGTAGCCAATCAAAATTACAGTAAGCCTTTATACAAACAAGCCATTTTCCACACAGGCCTGCATCATTCACTTTGAATTGGACTGTGTTTACAGGCAGTTGCAACAGCGCAACTTTAGATCATTGGAATGTACTTGCCAAAAGCCACAAAATACACCTGAATGGATTTCTGCAAATACACTGCATTCGGAAAGTATTCAGACCCCTTGACTTTTACCACATTTTGTTACATTACAGTTTAATTCTACAATTGATTTTATTATTTTCTTCCCTCATCAATCTACCTACATAATGACAAAGTGAAAATAGGTTAAAAAAAAAAATGCGAATGAATAAAAAAAACGTATTTATCTTATTTACATAGATATTCAGACCCTTTGCTATGAGACTCGAAATTGAGTTTAGGTGCATCCTGCTTCCATTAAACATCCTCGAGATGTTTCTACAACTTGATTGGAGCCCACCAGTGGTAAATTCAATTGATTGGACATGATTTAGAAAGGCACACACCTGTCTATATAAGGTTCCACAGTTGAAAGCCATGAGGTCAAAGGAATTGTCCGTAAAGCTCCGAGACAGGATTGTGTCGAGGTACCGATCTGGGGAAGGGTACCAAAACATTTCTGCAGCATTGAAGATCCCCAAGAACACAGTGGCCTCCATCATTCTTAAATGGAAGAAGTTTGGAACCATCAAGACTCTTCCTAGAGCTGGCCGGCCAGCCAAACTGAGCAATCGGGGGAGAAGGGCCTTGGTGACCAAGAACCTGATGGTGACTCTGACAGAGCTCCAGAGTTCCTCTGTGAAGATGGGAGAACCTTCCAGAAGGACAACCATCTCTGCAGCACTCCTCCAATCATGCCTTTATATTAGAGTGGCCAGACGGAAGCCACTCCTCAGTAAAAGCAACATGACAGCACACTTGGAGTTTGCCAAAAGTCACCGAAAGGACTCTCAGAACATGAGAAACAAGATTCTCTGGTCTGATGAAACCAAGATTGAACACTTTGGCGTTAATGCCTAGTGTCATGTCTGGAAGAAACCTGGCACCATCCAGTGAAGCATGGTGGTTTTGTTGGAAAGGAAAGGGTTAACAAAAAAAGATACAATCAGGAATTTTCTTTGCTGGTCTCTGGGGACATAAATCTAGCTAGCTAAATCAGCCATCAGCCAGCCAGAAGGTAGATAAAGGCATCTGCCATTCAACTGTATCAGGGCAAAATTTTGGGGTGACAGTGGAATAAATCTAGCAACTGCAGCAGGTTCACCTTCCAACAGGACAACGCAGCCAAGACAACGCAGCAGTGGCTTCGGGACAAGGCTCTGAATGTCGTTGAGTGGTCATGCACAAGAAGACTCGGGCTATAATTGCTTCCAAAGATTCTTCAACAAATTACTGAGTAAAGGGTCTGAATACTTATATAAATGTGATATTTCAGTTTTGTATTTTTAATAAATTTGCAAACATTTCTAAAATACTGTTTTTGCTTTGTCATTATGTGCTATTGTGTGTAGATTGACGAGGGGGGAAAAACATTTTAATCCATTTTAGAATAATACTGTAACATTACAAAATGTGGAAAATGTCAAGGGGTCTGAAAACTTTCTGAATGCACCATATGTAAACACCACGGGAGTCCGCTTACATTTGGGAACTTTACAGTCCTATTGATCAAACAATCATGAACAACAACAAGATCAACAACTAATGCTAGCCAGAGCAAGGTGAGCTAAAATCTAACAAAGGGACATTAGATAAACCCTCTCAAACTTTTTTCAGCTAGTTGGCCTTCAAAAATTGCTCTGATAAACAATGGGGAATTGTAGCCTCCTCGTCCTTCTGCAGCTTGCCTGCCAATGTATGCTTATCCCAACCAAGCACCCAAACTAACTGGCTAAAGTTGTCTAGCTTGCTAGTTAGCTACTTCCAGAAAAATGAGAGAACAACTCACTTTGACCATTTTACTCACCGTAGCAGAGCTGGTTAGGCTTTTTACATGTTATCTAGAGCGTTCTTGACTAACTATTACTTTTTAGCCTACATTTACTGATACCAGTCATATTCAGCAGATGTTGCGCGCTCGTAAATTCATGAGATGTTCTGCGCTCTGGCACACTCAGACGAGAGTGTGCGAACACAAGATATATGCTAACTGGGTAACAGTCGTCCAAGTTCTTGCTAGCTAACCAAATGACACCTGCATCTCTAGCTGTGTATAGCCACCAAAAAAGGATATGAGAGGAAAAAGTCAGTCACTTACCCACTCCTCCAATGGCATAACAAGACATCCCCCTAGCAGCTAGCTAGCTAGCTTTCTAGCTAACGTTATTGACATTCCCAGTTTTAGTTACATTTGTCTGTTTTTGTCCAGAATATTGAGTCATTAAAACTGAAACAGTGCATTCCGAATGGAGGCAGCAAACAATATACCAGGCCAGCTGTGATTTACAACCTGATAGCAATATTTGTTGGACTACCATGAAATGTATTGGTTAATTATATTAATCATAAATTGAACTGTATCAATCTATTTTGCCAACAATGACTAAGTGTACGTTATGGAACGTTGAGTCAAATACAACCTGTTTTTAAAACCTCTAATGAAGTTGGTTTTGTAGCATAAACTGTGTTTGACTGATATTATGATTGTCTGTTTGTTTCATATCTGCAAAGTAGTTAAAACGATGTCAGTTTCACTTTAAACTGTTTTTGTATTCTTATGATTGGGACCTACTGGCTTATTATGTCAGAGTTTATGGACTGCTTATCCTTTAACATCATGCTGTGTGTGACTGCTGTTTTTCCATTAGCCCTTTGCAGTGGTGTAGTGGTGCTTGGAGAAGTGGGTATACTCTACTGTAATTTTGCCAAAAAGTTCCTAAACGGCCCGCCCAATGAAGGAACTGCACCCTGTTTGAAAAATCCTATGTTTTCCTATGGCTCTTTCATAGAAAGAATATACGCATTTGATGTGTCCACCCAGGCCCATCCATGTCTACACCCCTGATGCAAACAGCCAAGATGACAATTGCCCATCACAAATAGCCTACTAACCAACACTTCGGATTAAGCTTTTTCAATACCTGGTTTGCAGACCCATTGTTGCCTTAGTTAGCATTTCCTAGTAGATATCATAAATTGAAAGCTCTTTCATACCCTACCGGCTACCGATGTCCTTCTTCTATGAGCTACTCCATGACAAAACCAGTTGAGAGCTGCACACTCTTGCTGTCTGCAGATGATATTCAGCAGAAACTAGGCTATGTGTGCGGCACACGTGAATATACTTCACATGCTTTGCGATTGTGTAGGCTACTTTGTGCATGATTTCTCTACTGTACTACATAATTGATAAATCATATACCTCCACTAAACTATGCATAATTAGGGATTAAGAAGTGAGTATATGCAATGTCCATTGAAAAAAAAGTGGGTATACGGTTTCTACCTGCTTATAAACCTCCACTAAATCACTGAACCTTTGTGTTGTACAAGAAGTGCACTCTCCTACATGAGTGCGCTGGTATTACGGTTTCTGTCCTTTCAGAATCACAAACCTGTCAGACACTGAAGGCCTATAGGTTTGCCACTGTGCAAGCATGTCTATAATAGATAAGGCTGTTAAGATATTAATGTTTCAAGAAAGGGGTGTATATATTTTGCCTGGCGAATTGTTTTTTGCACTGACTGAATGGAAGCTGATAATGTTGATAATGAGTTTTTAACTCTGCTGGTCTCGGCTGGTCTAGGGAAGAAATGACAAGTCCTCAACAGCTGTCCAAGACCGAGTCAAGACTGAGTACAAGTGTATCTGAGACAAGACCGAGACCTCAATATGTGGTCTCGAGACCAGACTCGCGACACTACAACACTGTTCATGAGGGTCTTGAACCTCCCTGTTTCTAGCATTTTTACCGATATCTCTGTAAAAAAAAAATATATACTTTACCCAAAAGTATAATGATATTTCCCATTGTCTGGTCATGATTTTTCCAGATCCCCTAACAACATAGTTTGCTGGTCCATCTGAACCCTGATATTATGACATAACAACCATTCCTGGACCTCACTCCAAAAGCGAGCCCACGATGCTCTATTGAATCTGTACAGGGCTGACTTTTCAATGACCAATATATTGAGCATTCTTTTTGTAGCAAGTATTTTATGTAATAGCTTGAATTGAAACGAACGGATTGATGCATCAATTGTTGTTTTAGACAGTGCATTTGGAAAGTATTCTGACCCCTTCCCTTTTTTGTTAAGTTACAGCCGTATTCTAATATGTATTAAATAAATGAAATCCTATATTCAATCTACACACAATACCCCTTAATGACAAAGCGAAAACTGTTTTTTAGGAATTTTTTCAAATTTATAACAATGTAAATTGTGAAATACTTTATTTACATAAGTGTTCAGACCCTTTGCTATGAGTCTCGAAATTGAGCTCAGGTGCATCCTGTTTCCATTGATCATCCTTGAGTGTTTCTACAACTTGATTGGACTCCACCTGTGGTAAATTCAATTGATGGACATGATTTGGAAAGACACACACCTGTCTATATAAGGTCCCACAGTTGACAGTGCATGTCATAGCAAAAAACAAGTCATGAGGTCGAAGAAATTGTCCGTAGAACTCCGAGACAGGATTCTGTTGAGGCACAGATCTGGGGAAGGGTACCAAAACATCTGCAGCAATGAAGGTCCCCATTAACACAGTGGCCTCCTTAAATGCAAAACGTTGGTCACCAATCCTCTTCCTGAGCAATCCTGATCAAGAACCCAATGGTCACTCTGACAGAGCTCCAGAGCTCCTCTGTGGAGATGGGAGAACCTTCAAAACGGACAACCATCTCGCAGCACTCCACCAATCCGTTTTGAGTTTGCCAAAAGGCTTGGCATTTGGCCTGAATGCCAAGCGTCACGTCTGGAGGAAACCTATCACCATCCCTCCGGTGAAGCATGGTGGAGGCAGCATCATGCTGTGGGGATTTTTTTCAGCAGCAGGGAATGGGAGACTAGTCAGGATTGACAGGAAAGATCCTTGATGAAAACCTGCTACAGAGCGCTCAGAACCTCAGCGCTCAGAACCTCAGACTGGGGTGAAGATTCACTTTCCAACAGGGCAACAACCATAAGCACACAGCCAAGACAATGCAGGAGTGGTCTAATGCTACCTGAGCCTGATGAACCATACATTAAATACATTTTATAAGCCCTATAGTAAATACATTTTGTGAGCCCCAGCCCACAAATGCCCAAATGAATTTGCCGTTATCCAATACATAGCCTATGATATAGGCTACCGCACATTATGCACGATAGAAAAACAAAATAAGTTGATCCCAAAGGAAGATGGCGATGTGTAAATTAGATGCACATTCAGTCCTTATATTACTGTAGCATATGCTGCAGCAAATGTAGGGATCAAAATGGAAATAAGTCCCTTTTGTTGTGCAATCCAGGTCACTTTTAAAATTATTTGTGTATATTTGTATTTTGTTAACTGACAAATATAATCAATCAATCAACCCAAACTGTGCAGTGGAAATTTGATGAATGGAAAGAGACATCTGTTCCAAAACACCAGAAAGTTGAATGACATTCAGAGATTCTCAAGCCAAGCCTTCGATACTGGGTAAGCCTACAAGGTAGGGAGGGATGTGTTTTTCTGTTTGTCTAGATTGACATAGTCTACTTATAGTGGTGTTGAAAATGCAAACCATGATATTGAAGTGCCCAAAGTCAGTATCTGTTTATTGGTAGTGTGGTGCATTAGCACAGAAACCTGTTGGTGCATAATTCGTTGCATATATTTGATATAATTATAAATATGGCATCAAAATGTTAAAATCAGATTACCCCCTAACTGATCATTGTCTGCAACCGGCTCTGATCGTGAAGTAATGAAACAGGCAGGGAGGGTGAGCTCCTTTGCGGTGGTACTCGAATCCTCAAACTTCTGGCCCGTAGCCCTGCATGGCATCAACTGTGCCACAAAAGCAAAGTAGATATCCACGTTTGTAAACACAGGGTCATAGGTTTGGCAAACAAGTTTCTCCATTAAGTTAAACTCAGACATCTCAGAATTCACAAAGTCAAACACAGACTGCGCATCATACCCACTTGATACATCAAAGTAGCCCAAGAAACGTATCTGAATAAAGACCTGGTCATCCGCATACCTAACGATAACTGACAACTGCTAGAAAATGCACTGCGTCAACCTCTCTTTTAATCTCACTTTCAATGGATGATGTGATGGAAGCAATCAAATCATTCTGAATTGATTTTGACATACCAGACAAGACAGTAGAAATGTCCATATGATCAGCAAGTAAAGCATCATAACATGCAATTACCTCTGCAAGCTCCTTGTAGTTCCCCTTGTTAGTGGAACTTTCCCTCTCATTGTGCTCTCTAAAAGCCACATCTTACATGCCCAAAAACGCAGTAGTATCAAAAGGCTGCTTTTGAACATCGCTGTTTCTTCTTACCTTCTATTTGTGTTGTGCAGTTTGAATATGCAGACCTTCGTCTATTACGTGATCGATGCAGCTTTTTCAAAGAAGCTTGAATCTGATGTGGGCAATGAAAGGGTTTCTTCAACAACAAAAAATCCACTACATTGACGTTAGCATTAGCTAGCCATTCGGGCGGAGAAAAGTGCACTCTGGTTAGCAAGGCAAATTTAAATAAATTGCACTAAACACAAAATGTAAGTTATTACACCAAGGAACCAATAATATAATCTACCTCCTCCTTCTCCTGTAGTTTGAAGAAACTCATTTGAATTGAATAATATCCCAAAAATTCTCAACTACCACTAATCACTATCTCAATCTCGTTTCGTTCTCTGTTCCTTTGATTGAATTGACAACATGTTAGTTCATACTGCAAAAGATTTTATTGGTTGGAGGATGTCCTCCGGAAGTTACCATAATTACCCTGTAGGTCTATGGAGCACGAGCCTCCTTGGTTTTGTATTGAAGTCAATGTAGCCAGAGGAGGACAGAAAATAGCTGTTCACCTAGAAGGTGCTGTTGAAACTACTGTAGATCTTGATTTCAAAACAGTGTGTTCGGTGACACGTGAATATACTTATTTAGTATAGTTTTATCTAAAAATAACATTTTCATTTCATAATTTGTTTTTCTTTCTGAAATTCACTGAGTAGGATGGTCCTCCCCTTCCTCCTCTGAGGAGCCTCCACTGATGTCAGCATACTGTAGGTATTGTTATCAAATCCCCAGGATTCTCTAGTAAATCCGCTTCTCCTTTGCCTGTCTCATCTGAAACACTGTATGTCCACACTGTCTTTAGATGGTAACATCCTGCATTGCATTAGACCTGGGCTTCAGCTCATGCACGCATGTATGCACACGCACACACACACACAAACAAACACACACACATAAATGAATAGTGAGTGTGTGTCCAGGGATGGCCGGCTAAGTCCTCCTGCAGATCTGTTTGAGTTTTTTGGGGAGTCGGTAGTTTTACGTAACACATATTTATTGACGGCCTGCAGGGAGGTAGCTAGCTAGGGCTGGATGCTAACGAACACAGAAGGAATCCTCACAGCAGCAGCAGCGCTTCTGGGCTCATATGGGAAGATTCACGCAGATTCCTCTACATATTTAATTACATTAGCCGCGGTTCATAAAGCAGAACAGGACACTGGAGCAAATATGCATCTCCAAAAGAGTTGTAGAGTTTTCTACTGTAAGCTACACAGGGTGAAGAGATGGTTATTTTGCGCAAAATGGTATCTCTCTCTGTGTTTGTTGCTTACCAAGAATCCAGTGGCGACAACAATGCTAGCTGATGTGGTTATGGTATAATACCTTTCTTAAAATGGTAGACGCAGCACTTCCAAACAGTGGAGGCTGGTGGGAGGAGCTACAGGAGGACTGGCTCATTGTAATGGCTGGAATGGAATATATGCAAATGAGTCAAACACATGCTTTCCATATGTTTGATGTGTTTGATACCATTTTCTTTATTCCATTCCAGCCATTACAATGAGCCCGTCCTCCTGTAGCTCCTCCCACCAGCCTCCACCGCTTTCAAATGACTCAAAGAAATTCTGCTCACATGGAATGTCTCAGCATGTTGTGACGCAGGAGTAGACAACTTTCAAAGAAAAGCTTGAAAGACTTGGGGAAAAGAAAGAACTGTCTTTCAGTAGAAACATTGAGTGTCTTAGCAAGGTCACAGACTATTGTTGGATCAGCCCTTAAGAACTGGGCCTATTCTTGTCATGTTGTTTGGTAGGTGCAATGCATAAGCTATTTCTAATTGAAAAAAATATATTGACAACAAAGGAATGCTAACAGCAATCAGAGACAGCCCAGCCATTTTCAGGGAGCTAGCTCCACTGGGTAGTGGCTATAGTAGCAAACTGCCAGGGAAAATGGAGGCTAAAGTAGCTGTCATGTGAAGGCCTACACTCCAATGGAGTGCCACAGGGCTTACTCTTGTCTCTTGACCTTTCGAGAGACTCGTTGAAGGGCAAAGTCCTGATGATGACGTTGCTTTGTGCATGTCATTCCAAGCTCAACAAATATGTATCGCAGCAACTTTTGAAAACCACATAATAATTATCCATTTGGAGTATAATGATGAGAAAGAAAAAAACATGAATAATAGATTGGACACTGTCGTCACTGTAAGAAAACATGTGACAACTTTGTGTCCAAATCTTCATCAAGTTTTCAGCTCCAACTCTAATCAGGGCTGGGTGTTTAAGAAGCTCATGAATATGAATGAGCTTTGCTTAATTATTGCCCCAGTTTGAGGAGATTCCACCGAGTGGGGGGGATGTGAGAGGGGAGACATAATCTTCATGGAAGAAGATAATCTTCCGGCACCTGCGAGATGATGATGACACATATCTTAAGCCCTAAAAATAAATAAAGAGTGTCGCAAACTCTATATGCAAGCTCCCAGTAATTTATTGGTTAAACCACCAACATGGTTTATTGGGTAAACCACCAACGTTTCGGCATGGTCTCACTGTAGTGATGCTGAAACGTTGGTGGTTTAAGCGATAAATTACTGGAAGCTTGTGTATAGAGCGTGTAAATCACTTTATTTATTTTTAGGGCTTACTCGCCATTAGTCAACACCTCTACCAACTTTTTGGGGGGTGTGCACCAGCTCATGCTTTTTATTAGACATATACAGTGGCTTGCGAATGTACTCACCCCCCTTGGCATTTTTCATATTTTGTTGCCTTACAACCTGGAATTAAAATGGATTTTTGGGGGGTTTGTATCATTTGATTTACACAACATGCCTACCACTTTGAAGATGTAAAACAAGAAATAAGACAACAAAAAAACGGAAAACTTGAGTGTGCATAACTATAAACCCCCCCGAAAGTCAATACTTTGTAGAGCCAACTTTTGCAGCAATTACAGCTGCAAGTCTCTTGGGGTATGTCTCTATAAGCTTGGCACATCTAGCCACTGGGATTTTTGCCCATTCTTCAAGGCAAAACTGCTCCAGCTCTTACAAGTTGGATGGGTTCCGCTGGTGTACAGCAATCTTTAAGTCATACCACAGATACTCAATTGGATTGAGGTCTGGGCTTTGACTAGGCCATTCCAAGACATTTAAATGTTTCTCCTTAAACCACTCGAGTAATGCTTTAGCAGTATGCTTAGGGTCATTGTCCTGCTGGAAGGTAAACCTCTCTCCCAGTCTCAAATCTCTGGAAGACTGAAACAGGTTTCCCTCAAGAATTTCCCTGTATTTAGCGCCATCCATCATTCCTTCAATTCTGACCAGTTTCCCAGTCCCTGCCGATGAAAAACATCCCCACAGCATGATGCTGCCACCACCATGCTTCACTGTGGGGATGTTGTTCTCGTGGTGATGAGAGGTGTTGGGTTTGCGCCAGACATAGCATTTTCCTTAATGGCCAAAAAGCTCAATTTTAGTCTCATCTGACCAGACCTTCTTCCATATGTTTGGGGAGTCTCCCACATACTTTTTGGCAAACACCAAATGTGTTTGCTTATTATTTTATTCAAGAAATTGCTTTTTTCTGGCCACTTCCATAAAGCCCAGCTCTGTGGAGTGTACGGCTTAAAGTAGTCCTATGGACAGATACTCTAATCTCCGCAGTGGAGCTTTGCATCTCCTTCAGGGTTATCTTTGGTCTCTTTGTTTCCTCTCTGATTAATGCTCTTCTTGCTTGGTCTGAGTTTTGGTGGGCGGTCCTCTCTTGGCAGGTTTGTTGTGGTGCCATATTCTTTCAATTTTTTTATATTAATAATTTAATAACCCAACCCTGATCTGTACTTCTCCAAAACTTTATCCCTGACCTGTTTGGAGAGCTCGTTGCTCTTCATAGTGCCGCTTGCTTGGTGGTGCCCCTTGCTTAGTGGTGTTGCAGACTCTGGGGCCTTTCAGAACAGGTGTATATATAGTGAGATCATGAGAAAGATCATGTGACACTTAGGTTGCACACAGGTGGACTTTATTTAACTAATTATGTGACTTCTGAAGGTAATTGGTTGCACCAGATCTTATTTAGGTGTTTCATAGCAAAGGGGGTGAATACATATGCACGCACCACTTTTCCGTTTTTTATTTTTTTGAATTCTTTGAAACAAGTTTTTTTTTTTCATTTCACTTCACCAATTTGGACTATTTTGTATATGTTCATTGCATGAAATCCAAATAAAAAATCATTTTAAATTACAGGTTGTAATGCAACAAAATAGGAAAAACGCCAAGGGGGTGAATACGTTTGCAAGGCCCCCCATGATAAACGTGTCCACCCTAATCTCACAGTGCTTCTTAATAGGGAGTAACAGCGTTCATACCACGGGTTGGAGAAAAAACAAAATAAGAGAGAGAGTGAGGAGGAGAGAGGGAAGGGGGGAGAGAGAAGAGAGAGAAGACAGAGAGACGAGAAAGGGGAGAAGAAAAGAGGGAGAAACGGATAGGGAGAGAGGGAGAGAGTGAAGGAAAAAATAAAAGAGGGATAGAGAGAACGTCAGGTATTTCCTGACCTCTCTGATGGTAGAAGCAGACGTGTCGGTCTGGCTAACCTGCCAGTTGCCTCTCGGCTGCGCCTCCCTCAGTTCGACGCCCAGATGCTTGCCAGCGTATGCCTCTGAGCTTATCAGGCACTCCCAGACACTGACTCCAGCGCATGGAGAGTGGGGAGAGCCCAGGCGCAGTGAAAAGAGTGAGACGGAGAGGAGAGGAGTAGTAGGTGAGTTTACCAAGATGAAGCAGACGCATCGGGGTCTTATTTTTCTTCCCCCTCCAAACACTTCTTTCGTTGCTGGTGCCTGGACCTCTCTAGGGATAGTGGTAGTAGTAGGTTTAATTGGTTTCCCGCAATCAAAAACTGAATTGTGAACCAATTTACAATCATAACATCAATCATATATAATTATCAAATAGCAAAATCCGAAATTAGCAAAACACTTAATATAACACTGAGCCTGTCTTGACTGGGAAGTGTCTAGACTGGGAAGTGTCTTGACTGGGAAGTGTCTTGACTGGGAAGTGTCTAAACTGGGAAGTGTCTAGACTGGGAAGTGTCTAGACTGGGAAGTGTCTAGACTGGGAAGTGTCTAGACTGGGAAGTGGCTGACAGTGTACTGTAAAGAAGGTTTAATAAGAAGCTTTTTAGTAGTTTAGAGTTATTGTATTATTTACTAGGTTCAATTATTTTTAAGGTTGAGTGGAAGAGGCTATATGGACAATGTTCATCATCATAAAACAAAGGATATTTCTTGACATTAAGTTTTACATACAGTATCGTTGCAGTTGTAATGAAGAGGGAGACGTACAGTAAATCCAACATTAAAATGTCATCAGCTAGTACATATGGCATCGTAAAATGTCAAAAGCCATCCTTGCTGATGCCAGTTTATTAATGTGTCAATCAATCTTTATTATCCCAGAGGGAGATATTTAATGTGCAAGAAGGGATCACACATAAAAACTATAAAATATATACAATTCATACAATGAAAACAGCTGAATGTTGATTTTAACCTGTTTGGGATAGGGGGCAGTATTTTCACGGCCGGATAAAAAACGTACCCGATTTAATCTGGTTATTACTCCTGCCCAGAAACTAGAATATGCATATAATTATTTGATTTGGATAGAAAACACCCTAAAGTTTCTAAAACTGTTTGAATGGTGTCTGTGAGTGTAACAGAACTCATATGGCAGGTCAAAACCTGAGAAGATTCTATATGGGAAGTGCCCTGTCTGACCATTTCTTGGCCTTCTGTAGCCTCTTTATCGAAAATACAGGATCTCTGCTGTAACGTGACATTTTCTAAGGCTTTCATTGGCTCTCAGAAGGCGACAGAACGTTGAATGATAACTCTGCAGTCTCTGGGCGAAAAACAGTAGGGGTTTTGGTGAGTGGTACTTCTGAGAACAATGACACTGGCGCACGTGTGCATGTGATGACTCCATTTTCTTATTTCAGTGTTTGAACAGATACAACGTCTCCCGGTTGGAATATTATCGCTATTTTACGAGAAAAATCGCATAAAAATTGATTTTAAGCAGCGGTTGACATGCTTCGAAGTACGGTAATGGAATATTTTGACATTTTTTGTCACCCTTCGGATAGTGTCTTGAACGCACGAACAAAACAGAGGTATTTGGATATAACTATGGATTATTTGGAACCAAAACAACATTGGTTGTTGAAGTAGAAGTCCTGGGAGTGCTTTCTGATGAAGAACAGCAAAGGTAATCAAATTTTTCTTATAGTAAATCTGAGTTTGGTGAGTGCCAAACTTGGTGGGTGTCAAAATAGCTAGCCATGATGGCCGGGCTATCTACTCAGAATATTGCAAAATGTGCTTTCACCGAAAAGCTATTTTAAAATCGGACACCGCGATTGCATAAAGGAGTTCTGTATCTATAATTCTTAAAATAATTGTTGTGTTTTTTGTGAACGTTTATCGTGAGTAATTTAGTAAATTCACCGGAAGTTTTCGGTGGGTATGCTAGTTCTGAACAAAACATGCTAATGTAAAAAGCTGGTTTTTGATATAAATATGAACTTGATTGAACAAAACATGCATGTATTGTATAACATAATGTCCTACGAGTGTCATCTGATGAAGATCATCAAAGGTTAGTGCTGCATTTAGCTGTGGTTTTGGTTTTTGTGACATATATGCTAGCTTGAAAAATGGGTGTGTAATTATTTCTGGCTGGGTACTCTCCTGACATAATCTAATGTTTTGCTTTCGTTGTAAAGCCTTTTTGAAATCGGACAATGTGGTTAGATAAAGGAGAGTCTTGTCTTTAAAATGGTGTAAAATAGTCATATGTTTGAAAAATTGAAGTTTTTGCATTTTTGAGGTATTTGTAATTCCCGCCACTCTATACCATTGGATATAGAGTGGGTCGGAACGTCTGTCCCTAAACCCTTTTTACAAAATATGCAATGATTACATGTGGCCAATTTTCTGCCAACCAGGAATGATTATGTTACAAACTTTTTCCCCCTCACAACAGTCATCATATAACAGTCTTACACTACCTGAACTGCCATTAATAATTTACTATTTTTGTGAATTTGACTGTTATTTTGACAGTGCTTTGCAATGAGCCTGCATTTGGCCACACTTATGACAGAGAAATTGAAGCCATTTTGACTGGTAGGGTTCAGGTAAAGTGCTAGCCAATATAATGGCTAGCACTCTCCATCCCTCTAATCGACTATATAATGTAATTTTGTCTGCTTCAGCAATTTATTGACAGGGACATCCAAGGAGCTTGTTGTTCTCTCTGTTGACATCTAAGGCATGGAAAACACACAATTATCATCTCATTACTGTGCCTCTCCATCACTGTAATCCTGACAATTTATACACCTCTGGGTATATCACTGGCTGCTATCTTTAGCAGTGGTTGAGTGGTGGTGGTGGGATGGGGGAGGAGAGATGTAGGGATGGGGAGGAGAGAGGAGAGAGGTAGGATGTGGGAGAGAGAAGGAGGGAATAAAGAGGTAATAAAGGACAGCTTTAATTTCCATCAGCCACTCAACAGCCAATCGTTATCCATCTGCTGCCTCCACATAACAACCTGCTCGGGTTTAAATCTATTTGACATTCATGAATATCAGCAGAAAAATTGAATGGTTAAATAAACCTGAAAATAAATAAAACTGGGGAAAAAATATGAATTGCTGAATCCACACTGACCATTAAAAGTGCTCCAGAACAGCACTGCTTATGGATTAAGTATGTGTCAATGTCAATTTATTGTTAGAAATAATGTGTTTTGTAGTCATTGCAGAAAATGTCATGAGGTAACATACACTGTAACAAAAAATCGAGTTCTTTCAACTAAATATGTGTCACGACTACTGCCGAGGGTGGTTCCTCTCCCTGTTCGGATGGCGCTCGGCGGTCGTCGTCACCGGCCTACTAGCTGCCATCAATCCCCTTTTCGTTTTTCTGTTAGTCATGTCTTTATTAGTTGCACCTGTGTTCATTTAGGTAATTAGTGGTGTTATTTAAGCCCGCCTCTCCACCTGTTCTGTGTGCGGGCTTGTTACGTGTTTTCACTGTGTTCGTGGTGTGAATCGTGTTGTTGGACTTTGGGTTTGTTACGCCCTGTTGTGTTTGGGCATTTTTTCTCTGTTGTGGTACTTATTAAATTATATTTGTACCAAACATTTTTCTGCCTCCTGCGCCTGACTCCACACCCACAACGTCCAAGCGTTACAATATGATTAAGTAACTGGTTCCACAGCCTTTGTTTTGTTTGCTCAACTCTTTGGTCAAAGTGTTACCTGAACTTAACATTTTTAGTTGGCCCAAACTTATCTCCAAGATGAGAAAACAGGCAGAAATTGCCTCATATGTTCATTCAACTATTATTTGGGCATCTTACCTAAAAAAAAAAAAGATTTGGTACTATATAGCTATTCCCCATGCTTTAAACATACAATGTATTTAACACACATGAGTACACTAAGCAAGTTCATTTTATCACGTTTCAGGTAAGACCCAAATGCAGACTGTGTTGAAGTAAAAATGTTTATTACAGCAACAGGGGCAGGCAAACGACAGGTCAAGGCAGGCAGGGATCAATAATCCAGAGTAGTGGCACAGGACGGCAGGCAGGCTCAGGGTCAGGCAGAGTGGTCAGGTAGGCGGGCTCAGTTAGGACAGGCAAAGGTCAAAACCAGGAGAGCGAGAAAAAGAGAGACTGGGGAAAAGCAGGAGCTGAGAAAAAATGCTGGTTGACTTGACAAACAGGCAAACCAGGTATAAATACCCAGGGAATAATGGGGGACATCTGGAAGGAGGTGGAGACGAGCACAAAGGCAGGTGAAACAGATCAGGTTGTGACATATTTGTACAGTAATTCATATTCAACATGTCCTCCCTTGGGATTTGAACTCAAAACTGCTTGGTTTACAGCATTCTAATCTTCCTGCTATGCCACCATGTTTGATCCAATAACTGATATCACCTGTATTGCTACACTTTGCACTTCAAAGCAGATCTCAGCTCTGTTAAAAGTACATAAAAAAAACAATTTTATTTATCATAGTGATTAAGGAGTTACATTAAAATAGAGTAATATTCCCCACCAACATTAGATAACTACAGAGAAAAAACAAAAATACTTAAATTGTTCAATCAATTCAATGATGAGAGAATAGTCTGATTGACTGATAATTGACACAGAAGATCAAAAAGCCATGAACTAAGAGGTTGTGTGTTCAAATCCCAGCGAGGACACGTTGAATAATAATTATGGCATAAATAAACATGTAAAGGTGTGTCAAATATGTAAGTTGAAAGCATTCTATGTTAAAAGCATTGTTTGTTTGTGTGTGTAACCAGTTGCACAGCCCTTTTCAGTTAAGATGCCCAAATAATAACTTCTAGTTAAACAAACACAATGTTAAATTGATTGTATATTTTGCCAAAGTTTTCTCAAGTTGGAGCAAAGTTTATCTTTATCTTCAAGAATATATTTTGGGGGGATTCGGGTAACTCTTGGACCGAAAAGTTTAGTAAACAAAAAAAAAAGCATGTGGAACCAGTTACTTAATAATAATTAATTGAAACAACTAGATTTGTGGGTGGTTTTTTTTACAGTGTAGACATGAAGGAATGTGGTTTGTGATGACATATGGAAGAAATATTGTGTTTTGTGAGGACGTTGTGGAACACTTCCAGTAGTGTGGTGTACTGGGGATTACAGTTATTTGTATTGCTTTGGTACTATCTTCATGTGGAGAATTTTCAAAACTCTTAGTACAAAACTCCAAACTGGTAACACTTGTAATGCAGCCAGTCTCACATTCAATATCTTTCATTGTGCATTAATTTTGTTTGTAGACATCTTTCACCACACAACCATTGATCCAAAATAAAAGTTTACTGTGAAATAGTACATTGGTTTAATCACCAAAACACAACACAATGATATCTTCTCAATGTAGTTATTTTAACAACCAGTTAATCCAATAGCATAAAAATTAAGATACATGTTTCAAAATTGCCCCTTGAATGTAGCACGCTACACTACTGTAAATTACAGTAAATTAAACTATCTTCACATAAGCCAATAATACACTTGCACTACCCATTAAAATTGACTGAACATCAAATTTCCATCATTTCTATCCTGTGATCAAAGGTGTGATCATTGAATACATCTTTCACAATGTAATCAAATTAAAGAAATGAAAGAAACAACGTTTAGCAGGCACTAGTTTGCATCAAGCCTGTCTTGAGCATTTGGCCACAGGTTGTCATTGAAATTGTGGTAAATATCTTCATTGTTCATGCACCTGGGGAAAAACCTTTTGGCATGGTGAATCCAAGCCTGACATCAGTCTGGATTGGAATCATTGCATGCCTCATCCATGACCTGAAGGATGGTGGTACGCCCATGGGGATGGCAATCATACATCTTCACCTGTATTGTAATCGTGTATTGTATTGTACTGTACTTATGTATTGTAGTGGATCTGTAAATGGCTCAGTTCATAAGAGCATCGCACTAGCAACAACAGAGTTGTGGTTTTCGATTCCCACTGGGGTCACATCGGATCGAAGTTTCTGCTACATAAATTGCATATATTATGGTATTATAGTATTGTATTGGCCAAAGCAATCTTAGTAAAGTAGTGTTTTGGACTTTCTTGTTATGGACTTTCGGGATTATTTGCGACTTGGTATTGCATTGATATTGTATTACTGCACTGTAGCAGCTAGAAACAAGCATTTCGCTGCACCTGCTGTAACATCTGCTAATCTGCTGACGCAACAAATAAACTTTGATTTCATTAGAGTTTTTACAAACAGTACATCTCTGATCTTATCAATATCAGAATTTTTTGTTACTTTCTGTGAAGTAAAATTATAATAGTCATAGTCACAGTAGTACATTTGAGTATATATCTTACTTTTTATGTTTATACTTTACAGACATCAGTGGTGGAAAAAGTACCCAATCGTCGTACTTGAGTAAAAGTAAAGATACCCTAATAGAAAATGACTCAAGTAAAAGTGAAAGTCACCCAGTAAAATACTATTGAGTAAAAGTCTAAAATTATTTTGTTTTAAATATACTTATGTATCAAAAGTAAAAGTAAAAGGTTTACCAAACATTTAAGTGTTCATCAATTGAGAGCAGCTGCCATGTCAGCTAACAATGTTTAGATTGGTAAATTAGTCTAGCCAGCTATCTAATCTTCATGGCGAATACCGACCGGGCACTCAGGGCCCGAGGCCCTGTCCTACAGGTGACCCCCATTGATTTTGTTGGTCACTCTCTCTTATGTAGTTCTCAAAATCTTTAGTAGACAAACAGTTTACATGTTAAATCTATAAGTTTACTAAATGTTTAAGTGATCATCAATTGAGAGCAGTCGGATTAAGTCATTTTAAAATGCCTTTTAACAAAATGTTAAATAATCACATCAAAAATAATCTGAGCATTGCCTTCTGAGAGGCAATTACTTTATATGAACATGTATTGCAATGTGAAACACTGATTAAGTTTGGTGAAAAAGTGACAAAGATTTTGTGTGTTGTACTTAGTCAATTGAAAATGTGCTTAGGGTTTTGAAACAACTGCCAATTGGATCATCTGTTTTGAGTTTTGCACTAAGAGTTTTTAAAATGTACCACATACTTGTGAAAATCTTGTCTACCCAGAGAACACCTGTGGAATTACAGAACATATTCCCTGCTGAGAACACAGGAAAAATGTGCTGGAAAGTGTGTGTGTGTGCGTGCTTGTGTTTTCGAGCATGTATGTCAGGGCCGGCTCCAGGCATAAGCGACATAATCAGTAATTTAGGGCCCCCTCCGCCTCGACCCAAATTTTTATTCTATTTTGATGTTGACTAACTCAGTCGGGATCTTACTGTTGATAGTTAGAATAGAGCACACAAGGTGACATTTTGAAATGTGGTTGTGCATCAGCAGTTTTTCTCTTGTTATGTCAGTCACTGACAGTCACTCAATTAGCCATGTCAGCTAACAATATTTAGATTGGTAAATTAGTCTAGCCAGCTTTCTAAACTTCATGGACAAATACCGACCGGGCACGTGCCCAGGATCCCTGACCTCCAAGTGACCCCCAGAGATTTTGTTAGTCACTCTCAATCAGATATCATTAACATGGCATAAGTCATGGCAAACTGTAGAATTGCAGGAAATTAGCTATAAAAAAAAAGACTACAGTCGATGTCGGCGCCGCCGCTGAAATCTAAGTAGTATAATAATAAAAACATAAATATCAGTCTGTTTAAGCTAGAGATATCTGGGGGTTTCTGTTGCCTCAATCCACAGCATCCCCTTCCGCATCTGCAGTGAAAGGTGACAGACCTAGAGTGGTCTTCTCACAAAATGATCTGTAGCGTCCGAACGGTTTGGCCTACAAACTATTATGACTCCTTTATGGAAAGACGAGACTCACAAACACGATTGTGTTATCTATTTTCTCCTGTGACCCGCAACGATGCCCTTAATTAATCTTCCCCAGAAACATCCACAGGGATATGGTTCCCACAGAGCGTGGAGTACACACAAGGACTATAGGAAGTGTCTCCAACAGGGCAGGTCTGTGTGTGTGTGTGTGTGTGTGTGTGTGTGTGTGTGTGTGTGTGTGTGTGTGTGTGTGTGTGTGTGTGTGTGTGTGTGTGTAAGAGGTGAGAGAGAACAGAACCTGAGTAGTAATCCTATAGAGACTACAGTGACCACAGAGACTCCCATATCTCCTCCACAGCACAGCAGCCATCAACGGCTCCTCTCTGCCTCTGCCCTACGGTTGGTATTGAGTGATGATGATTGGGTCCAGACAAGGTCAGACTGAGGTGTGCTCAGGTCATTGAGAGAGATAGAGACATTGTTCTGCCGCGCATTGGAAATGGTACCTGTGTTCTCCTATGAGAAGAGCTGAAAGCGGCTAAACTCTTTGAGAAGTAAGGATAGGAAGGATAGGCCATGTTTTGTATTGAACAGTAATTCCAGAAACAACACTGAGAATAGATGTCCTAAACACTGGCTCCTGGTGACGTAATGCATTAATGAAATTATATATTATATATATATTCTGATATTCCTTGATGGTCTTCATTGGCGCTCTCAATTACTAACTCAGAGTAAGCTCTTTTTACCTCTGTCCAACAGGCCGGCCTTCCCTATGGAAGAGGTCACATCGGCAGCACACATTACATATACAGACCCTTGCCATGCAGTTATCCAATGACATTCAGAGGTGAACATATCAAACCAGTTGCCATGATAAGTTTTTTGTTGTTGTGCACTATCCTAAAACAATAGCATGGTATGTTTTTTCTGTACTAGCTACTGTAAATTGGACACTGCAGTTAGCTTAACAATAATCTAAGCTTTCTGCCCATATAAGACATGTCTATGAAGGTCAGTCAATCCAGAAAATGTCAAGAACTTTGAAACTTTCTTCAAATGCAAAAACCATCAAGCACTATGATGAAACGGGCTCTCATGAGGACCGCCACAGGAAAGGAAAACCCAGAGTTAACTCTGCTTCAGAGGATAAGTTTATTAAAATTACCAGCCTCAGAAATTGCAGCACTTCTAAATGCTTCAGAGTTCAAGTAGCATACACATCTCAACATCAACTGTTCAGAAGAGACTGTGTGAATCAGGTCATGGTCGAATTGCTGCAAAGAAACCACTACTAAAGGACACCAGTAAGAAGAAGAGACTTGCTTGGGCCAAGAAACAAGAGCAATAGACATTAGACTGGTGAAAATCTGTCCTTTGGTCTGATGAGTCCAAATTTGCGATTTTTGGTTCCAACCGCTGTCTCTTTGTGAGGCGCAGAGTAGATGAACGGATGATCTCTGCATGTGTGGTTCCCACAGTGAAGCATGGATGAGGAGGTGTGATGGTGTTGGGGTGCTTTGCTGGTGACACGGTCTGTAATTTATTTAGAATTCAAGGCACACTTAACCAGCATGTCTACCACAGCATTCTGCAGCAACACGCCATCCCATCTGGTTTGCGCTTAGTGGGACTATCATTCAGCAGATGTGGGAACTCCTTCAAGACTATTGGAAAATCATTCCACATGAAGCTGTTTGAGAGAATGCCAAGAGTGTGCAAAGCTGTCATCAAGGCAAATGGTGGCGACGTTGAAGAAGTTGTTTAACACTTTTTTGGTTACTACATGATACCATATGTGTTATTTCATAGTGTTGATGTCTACACTATTATTCTACAATGTTGAAAATATTAAAATGAAAGAAAAACCCTCGAATGAGTATGTGTGTCCAAACTTTTGACTAGTAGTGTAGTATATCTATCCATATATATATATATATATGTGTGTGTGTATATATATATATATATATATATGTATATATGTGTGTGTGTATATGTCCTTATAAAGGAGGAAATGTTGTGTACATGCTGAGCAAAATCAAAGTTGTAATGTATCCTGATGTCTTTGCTTGCTGGTTCAGGAGGGCCCCCCAAAGACAACTGCAGGTCTTGACAGATGATCTTGCAGTCAGCAACTATCTTCTGGTAGACAGACCACTCACTCTGAACAAGCACGTGATGCTGCTCTTGCTTCTTCAGCTTTGCTGATTTAACAGCTTCTGGCAGATTGGCAGATCTGATAGTTGTTCCTCTGGTACTGCCAGCACAGGTCTGTCTGGGGTTTAGTGCTTGAGATGTGGGGCAGCAATTTTCTCCACAGATTGCTGATGGAGGACAGCCTGACTACACGTAACTCTGGAAAATACAGAAATAATGTGAGATCAATAAAAGTACTTCCAATCATGTTGAAGGTAAATTAAATCATCAAAAATGCTTTACACACCAAGTGTTGTCATTGATTCTTTGTAGAGACGCCACACCGCTGCTTTTGTCACATGAGATGGCAGAAGTTTTCCACCAAAGTGTTTGTGTCCTGGGTGGCGTCCTGGTAATACTATTGCATTATCCTCTGCGTAGTTGTTGATGAAGTTCACAACTCACTGCAAGTCCTCATGCTTCAGGTGTAACCCTCTCAGTCACGGATGCCATGGTTGCCCTTAGTTTGAAGATGTAATCCGGAAACAGGTGTTTTACACAACAGCCTTATGTGTTCTCTTTTCAACTCCCTCTGCATTTGAAATCAAACGCCAGAATTGTGTTCATCTCCTTATCATACTCTGCTTCTACCAGACATTCCATTGATTTCAAAACTCGGTCAACTTCTTCCGTGACAACAATACTGTTGGTTGCCATTTCTTCCCCATCAATGTCATCAAAAGACTCTACAATGTCTTCTTCAATGAAAATGTTTTTACCTAAATCAGGGATTTCCTCACCGTCTGTCGATATTGAACCATAACCATTCAGGGCAGTAATGTTATTGAGAGCATTAGCAACACATTTGCAGTTTGCAATGGCTAACGTTATATCTTTTTTTTAAATGCAGTAGAAAGGATTATCTATACATAACGAGCAGCTCATTTTATAGACCGAAGATGCTATACAGCAGATCAATCCGAAACTCATCTCTCAGCATGTCCAGCCCATTCATTATCTCAGCCGATCATGACTAGTGGGAAGGTTCCTGACTTTTTCTGTGGCTAAACCAATTATGCTCGTAATTGAACAACTTTATTCTTATTTACAGATGGCATACAAGTTTGTTATTAAGGTAAACATTTTCCAGAAGGCATTTCTGGCAAAAAACGCATTTTGATAAAAAATTCGAACAAACGTTCAAATGCTTCTCCTGTACTGAGTAAAGGGTCTGAATACTTATGTAAATGTAATATTTAACTTTTTTATTTTCAATACATTTGCAAATATTTCTAAAATCCTGTTTTTGCTTTGTCATTATTGGGTATTGTGTGTAGATTGATGGGGGATTAAAAAAAAATCCATTTTAGAATAAGGCTGTAACGTAACAAAATGTGGAAAAAGTGAGAAGGGGTCTGAATACTTTCTGAATGCACTGTAGTTCTTGTTTTTAATTTAAATGGTTTTACACCGGCAGGTGATTATAATTATATAATTAACATTATAATTAAGCAATAAGGCATGAGGGTTGTGGTATATGGCCAATACACCATGGCTAAGGGCTGTTTTTATGCATGGCACAATGCGGAGTGCCTGGATACAGCCCTTAGCCGTGGTATATTGTCCATATACCACAAATCCTCAAGGTTCCTTATTGCTATCATAAACTGGTTACCAACGTAATTAGGACAGTAAAAATAAATGTTTTGTCATACGTGTGGTATACAGTCTGATATACCACAGCTTTCAGCCAATCAGCTTCAGGGCTCGAACCACCGCTCGCGCGTATGCATGTGCAGTTCAAATAAAAAGCACATCTTTGTTATTGAGCCTCCCAAAGCACACCAAACAACCCCAAACAGGTCGCCCAAGTAGCCCAAAATACCCCCAAACAACCACAAACAGTAAGCCAAACCCAAACAACCCCGAAGAGTTACCCCAAAGTACCCCAAATAACCAACCTCAAACAATCCCATAAAGTACCCCAAACAAATCCAAACAACCCAAAAACAGGTACCCCAAAGTATCCCAAAATACCCCAAACAACCTAAAATACTCTAAACAACCCCAAACAGGTACCCCAAAGTACCCCAAACAAAGTAACCCAATGTACCTCAAACAACTCCAAACCAGTACCAAACACCAAACCTCAAACCTTTCCCCCCAAAGTTTTACAAACAATCCCAAACAACCCTAAAGTACCCCAAATGACCCCAAACAGGTACCCCAAAATACACCAAATAAGCTCAGCATGGCGGTGTTATTGCTTTACCACTTTTAAGCTATGCTTTTGAAAATAAATAAGGCATGCATTTTCTGGGTCTGTGTTTTATCTTTTCGTGGATATTGCATCTGAGCTGTAAAAAAGCCTTATCAACATTTGAGTCAAAGGGAATCTGTCAAAGATATATATAAATTAAAAAATAAAACAAATTGCATTTAAGCACATATTCTGCAAATTATGGAATTCACACTTACACTACCGTTCAGAAGTTAGGGGTCACTTATAAATGTACTTGTTTTTAGAAAAAAAAAAATTGTCCATTAAAATAACATCAAATCGAACAGAAATACAGTGTAGACATTGTTAATGTTGAAAATGACTATTGTAGCTGGAAAAAGCTTATTTTTAATGGAATATCTATATAGACGTACAGAGGCACATTATCAGCAACCAACACTCCTGTGTTCCAATGGCACGTTGTGTTAGCTATTCCAAGTTTATCATTTTAAAAGGCTAATTGATTATTAGAAAACCCTTTTGCAATTATGTTAGCACAGCTGAAAACTGTTGTTCTGATTAAAGAAGCAATAAAACTGGCCTTCTTTAGACTAGTTGAGTATCTGGAGCATCGGCATTTGTGGGTTCGTCTCGTGAGCACTGAGCAGCAGCCAAAACGAGCAGTTGCTTGCACGCTTGCAGACTGTCTGTTGTTTTTTTTTCATCTCCATCATTTCCGGTCACAACTTGCAGTCTTGTTTACATGCTGCTGTGCGTTTTGTTGCTAACCTTACTTTGCTACCTGACAACTTTAATGTTTTTATATTTTATATTTTTTGTTTTTCCCTCACTCAACTTTTTTTTTCATTCAACTTTTTCACTCCGGACGCTTTATCTGGACGTGGTTCGTCAGGACCTCCACCAGCCGAAGCTAAGTAGTAACATTAACATGATGCCTTCTAATTGCAGCCGCTGTACTCATAATATACAGGAGAACGATCGCCTTACGGTGAGGATAGCTGTGCCCCAAGCCCAGCTTCAGACGCAATCGTTAGGCAAGGGTAATTTCAGTGTAGGAAAGGATGAAACAGCGTCTGTGCCACCAGTAAGTACAGATAGTAGTATAAATCCCTTCGCACAGTCCCCGCAGCCGGACAACTTTCTCATGGCTTCTGGAGGGAAATGCTGTAGGAATGTTCAACCGGTGTCGCTTATTCTGCCGACCGAAACTTTCAACTGGTTCTCCCCATTAAGCAGCGAGTCGGAGTCAGAGGCTGAGCATTCTCTGGTATCTACTCCTCCCATTACGGGGTCTGAGACGCCGAAGTCTCCCACCATTAGCTCTGACAAATTGAAAATCCTAGTCATTGGCAACTCCATTACCCGCAGTATTAGACTAAAAACGAATCATCCAGCGATCATACACTGTTTACCAGGGGGCAGGGCTACCGACATTAAGGGTAATCTGAAGATGGTGCTGGCTAAAGCTAAAACTGCCGAGTGTAGAGAGTATAGGGATATTGTTATCCACGTCGGCACCAACAATGTTAGAATGAAACAGTCAGAGGTCACCAAGTGCAACATAGCTTCAGCGTGTAAATCAGCTAGAAAGATGTGTCGGCATCGAGTAATTGTCTCTGGCCCCCTGCCAGTTAGGGGGAGTGATGAGCTCTACAGCAGAGTCTCACAACTCAATCGCTGGTTGAAAAATGTTTTCTGCCCCTCCCAAAAGATAGAATTTGTAGATAATTGGCCCTCTTTCTGGGACTCACCCACAAACAGGACCAAGCCTGGCCTGTTGAGGAGTGACAGACTCCACCCTAGCTGGAGGGGTGCTCTCATCTTATCTGCGAACATAGACAGGGTTCTAACTCCCCTAGCTCCACAATGAAATAGGGTGCAGGCCAGGCAGCAGGCTGTTAGCCAGCCTGCCAGCTTAGTGGAGTCTGCCACTAGCACAGTCAGGGTAGTCAGCTCAACTATCCCCATTGAGACCGTGTCTGTGCCTCGACCTAGGTTGGGAAAAACTAAACATGGCGGTGTTCGCCTTAGCAATCTCACTGGAATAAAGACTTCCTGCCATTATTGAAAGAGATTGTGATGCCTCACATCTCAAAATAGGGCTACTTATTGTTAGATCCCTCACTTCCAAGGCAGTTATAGTCAATTAACTAATCACTGATCATAATCTTGATGTGATTGGCCTAACTGAAACATGGCTTAAGCCTGATGAATTTACTGTGTTAAATGAGGCCTCACCTCCTGGTTACACTAGTGACCATATCCCCCGCGCATCCCGCAAAGGCGGAGGTGTTGCTAACATTTACAATAGCAAATTTCAATTTACAAAAACAATAAACGTTTTTGTCTTTTGAGCTTCTAGTCATGAAATCTATGAAGCCTACTCAATCACTTTTTATAGCTAATGTTTACAGGCCTCCTGGGCCATATACAGCGTTCCTCACTGAGTTCCCTGAATTCCTATCGGACCTTGTAGTCATAGCAGATAATATTCTAATTTTTGGTGACTTTAATATTCACATGGAAAAGTCCACAGACCCACTCCAAAAGGCTTTCGAAGCCATCATCGACTCAGTAGGTTTTGTCCAACATGTCTCCGAATTTACTCACTGCCACAGTCATACTCTGGACCTAGTTTTGTCCCATGGAATAAATGTTGTGGATCTTAATGTTTTTCCTCATCCTCCTGGACTATCGGACCACCATTTTATTACGTTTGCAATCGCAACAAATAATCTGCTCAGACCCCAACCAAGGAGCATCAAAAGTCATGCTATAAATTACCCAAAGATTCCTTGATGCCCTTCCAGACTCCCTCTGCCTACCCAAGGACATCAGAGGACAAAAATCAGTTAACCACCTAACTGAGGAACTCAATGTAACCTTGCGCAATACCCTAGATGCGGTCGCACCCCTAAAAACGAAAAACATTTGTCATAAGAAACTAGCTCCCTGGTATACAGAAAATACCCGAGCTCTGAAGCAAGCTTCCAGAAAATTGGAACGGAAATGGCGCCACACCAAACTAGAAGTCTTCCAACTAGCTTGGAAAGACAGAACCGTGCAGTATCGAAGAGCCCTCACTGCTGCTCGATCATCCTATTTTTCAAACTTAATTGAGGAAAATAAGAACAATCCAAAATCTATTTTTGATACTGTCGCAAAGCTAACTAAAAAGCAGCATTCCCAAAGAGAGGATGGCTTTCATTTCAGCAGTGATAAATTCATGAACTTCTTTAAGGAAAAGATCATGATCATTAGAAAGCAAATTACGGACTCCTCTTTAAATCTGCGTATTCTACCAAAGCTCAGTTGTCCTGGGTCTGCACAACTCTGCCAGGACCTAGGATCAAGGGAGACACTCAAGTGTTTTAGTAGTATATCTCTTGACACAATGATTAAAATAATCATGGCCTCTAAACCTTCAAGCTGCATACTGGACCCTATTCCAACTAAACTACTGAAAGAACTGCTTCCTGTGCTTGGTCCTCCTATGTTGACCATAATAAATGGCTCTCTATCCAACGGATGTGTAGCAAACTCACTAAAAGTGGCAGTAATAAAGCCTCTCTTGAAAAAGCCAAACCTTGACCCAGAAATTATGAACTATCGGCCTATATCGAATCTCCCAATCCTCTCAAAAAAATTAGAAAAAGCTGTTGCGCAGCAACTCACTGCCTTCCATAACTTGTTATGGATAGGGGGCAGTATTTTCACGGCCGGATAAAAAACGTACCCGATTTAATCTGATTATTACTCCTGCCCAGAAACAAGAATATGCATATAATTATTAGCTTTGGATAGAAAACACTCCAAAGTTTCTAAAACTGTTTGAATGGTGTCTGTGAGTATAACAGAACTCATTTGGCAGGTCAAAACCTGAGAAGATTCCAAACAGGAAGCGCCCTCTCTGACTATTTCTTGGCCTTCTTGATCATCTCTATCCAAAACAGGGGATCTCTGCTGTTATGTGACATTTTCTAACGCTCCTATAGGCTCTCAGAAGGCGCCAGGACGTTGAATGATGACTTTGCAGGCCATGGCTGAAAAACAGTAGCGCATTTGGATAGTGGTCGATCTGAGAACAATGAGACTGGGGGCGCGTGCACGTGAAGACTCCATGTCTTTATTTTTTCGTCTTTGAACGAAAACAGGGTTTCCCGGTCGGAATATTATCGCTTTTGTATGAGAAAAATCGCATAAAAATTGATTTTAAACAGCGTTTGACATGCTTCGAAGTACGGTAATGGAATATTTCGATTTTTTTTGTCACGAAACGCGGCGGGCGCGTCAGCCTTCTTTACCCTTCGGATAGTGTCTTGAACGCACGAACAAAACGCCGCTATTTGGATATAACTATGGATTATTTGGAAGCAAACTAACATTTGTTATTGAACTAGAAGTCCTGGGAGTGCATTCTGACGAAGAACAGCAAAGGTAATCCAATTTTTCTTATAGTAAATCGGAGTTTGGTGAGGGCCAAACTTGGTGGGTTTCAAAATAGCTAGCCCGTGATGCCGGGCTATCTACTCAGAATATTGCAAAATGTGCTTTCACCGAAAAGCTATTTTAAAATCGGACACCGCGATTGCATAAAGGGATTCTGTATCTATAATTCTTTAAATAATTGTTATGTTTTTTGTGAACGTTTATCGTGAGTAATTTAGTAAATTCACCGGAAGTGTTCGGTGGGAATGCTAGTTCTGAACGTCACATGCTAATGTAAAAAGCTGGTTTTTGATATAAATATGAACTTGATTGAACAAAACATGCATGTATTGTATAACATAATGTCCTAGGAGTGTCATCTGATGAAGATCATCAAAGGTTAGTGCTTCATTTAGCTGTGGTTTTGTTTTTTGTGACATTATATGCTAGCTTGAAAAATGGGTGTCTGATTATTTCTGGCTGGGTACTCTGCTGACATAATCTAATGTTTTGCTTTCGCTGTAAAGCCTTTTTGTCTGGGTTGGTGCCCCCCCTTGTGTTGTGCCGTGGCGGAGATCTTTGTGGGCTATACTCGGCCTTGTCTCAGGATGGTAAGTTTGTGGTTGAAGATATCCCTCTAGGGGTGTGGGGGCTGTGCTTTGGCAAAGTGGGTGGCGTTATATCCTGCCTGTTTGGCCCTGTCCGGGGGTATCATCGGATGGGGCCACAGTGTCTCCTGACCCCTCCTGTCTCAGCCTCCAGTATTTATGCTGCAGTAGTTTATGTGTCGGGGGGCTAGGGTCAGTCTGTTATATCTGGAGTATTTTTCCTGTCTTATCCGGTGTACTGTGTGAATTTCAGTATGCGCTCTCTAATTCTCTCTTTCTCTCTTTCTTTCTCTCTCTCAGAGGGCCTGAGCCCTAGGAACATGCCTCAAGACTACCTGGCATGATGACTCCTTGCTGTCCCCAGTCCACCTGGCCGTGCTGCTGCTCCAGTTTCAACTGTTCTGCCTGCGGCTATGGAACCCTGACCTATTCACCGGACGTGCTACCTGTCCAGACCTGCTGTTTTCAACTCTCTAGAGACAGCAGGAGCAGTAGAGATACTCTCAATGATCGGCTATGAAAAGCCAACTGACATTTACTCCTGAGGTGCTGACCTGTTGCACCCTCGACAACTACTGTGATTATTATTATTTGACCATGCTGGTCATTTATGAACATTTGAACATCTTGGCCATGTTCTGTTATAATCTCCTCCCGGCACAGCCAGAAGAGGACTGGCCAACCCTCATAGCCTGGTTCCTCTCTAGGTTTCTTCCTAGGTTTTGGCCTTTCTAGGGAGTTTTTCCGAGTAACCATGCTCCTACCCCTGCATTGCTTACTGTTTGGGGTTTTAGGCTGGTTTTCTGTACAGCACTTTGAGATATCAGCTGATGTAAAAAGGGCTATATATATACATTTGATTGATTAAATTTGATTGATTACAGGCTCAAAATGGCCAGAAACAAAGACCTTTCTTCTAAAACTTATCAGTCTATTCTTGTTCTGAGAAATGAAGGCTAATCCATGCGAGAAACTGCCAAGAAACTGAAGATCTCGTACAACTCCCTTCACAGAACAGCGCAAATTGGCTCTAACCAGAATAGAAAGAGGAGTGGGAGGCCCCGATGCACAACTGAGCAAGAGGACAAGTACATTAGAGTGTCAAGTTTGAGAAACAGACGCCTCACAAGTCCTTAACTGGCAGCTTCATTAAATAACACCCGCAAAACACCAACAGTGAAGAGGCGACAGCGGGATGCTGGCCGTCTAGGCAGAGTTCCTCTGTGCAGTGTCTGTGTTCTTTTGCCAATCTTAATCTTTTATTTTTATTGGCAAGTCTGAGATATGGCTTTTTCTTTGCAACTCTGCCAAGAAGGCCAGCATCCCGGAGTCGCCTCTTCACTGTTGACGTTGAGACTGGTGTTTTGCGGGTACAATTTAAAGAACCTGCCAGTTGACGCCCTGTGAGGTGTATGTTTCTCAAACCAGACACTCTAATGTACTTGTCCGCTTGCTCAGTTGTGCACCTGGGTCTGATCTGTGCCTCGAGACACAATTCAATCACGGAGGTATAGGAACAATTCCTTCGACCTCATGGCTTGGTTTTTGCTCTGACGTGAACTGTCAACTGTGGGACCTTATATAGACAGGTGTGTTCATTTCCAAATCATGTCCAGTCAATTGAATTTACCACAGTTGGACTCCAATCAAGTTGTATCAACATCTCAAGGATGATCAATGGAAACAAGACGCACCTGAGCTCATCTTCGAGTCGCATAGAAAAGGGTCTTTATACTTATGTAAATAAGCTATTTCCATTATTTATTTTTAATGCATTTGCGAACATTTCTGAAAAACTGTTTTTGCTTTATGGGGTATTGTGTGTAGATTCATGTGGGGGAAAAAAATGAATACATTTTAGAATAAGGCTGAACATAACAAAATGTTGAAATAGGGAAGGGGTCTGAAAACTTTCTGAATGCACTGTATGTACAGTTTGTGTCTCCGTATATACAGTTGAAGTCGGAAGTTTACATACACCTTAGACAAATACATTTCAACTCAGTTTTTCACAATTCTTGACATTTGATCTGAGTAAAAATTCCCTGTTTTAGGTCAGTTAGGATCAGCACTTCTGTTTTAAGAATGTGAAATGTCAGAATAATAGTAGAGAGAATGAGTTATTTCAGCTTTTATTTCTTTCATCACATTCCCAGTGGGTCAGAAGTTTACATACACTCAATTAGTATTTGGTAGCATTGCCTTTAAATTGTTTAACTTGGGTCAAACGTTTCGGGTAGCCTTCCACAAGCTTCCCACAAAGAGTTGGGTGAATTTTGGCCCATTCCTCCTGACAGAGCTCGTGTAATTGAGTCAGTTTTGTAGGCCTTGCTCGCACATGCTTTTTCCTACAAGTTGCCCACAAGTTTTCTATTGGATTGAGGTCAGGGCTTTGTGATGGCCACTCCAATACCTTGACTTTGTTGTCCTTATGCCATTTTGCCACAACTTTGGAAGTATGCTTGGGGTCGTTGTCCATTTAGAAGGCCCATTTGCGACCAAGCTTTAACTTCCTGACTAATGTCTTGAGATGCTTCAATATATCCACATAATTTTCCATCCTCATGATGCCATCTATTTTGTGAAGTGCACCAGTCCCTCCTGCAGCAAAGCACCCCCACAACATGATGCTGCCACCCCCATGCTTCACAGTTGGGATGGTGTTCTTCAGCTTGCAAGCATGCCCCATTTTCCTCCAAACATAACGATTGTCATTATGGGCAAACAGTTTTATTTTTGTTTCATCAGACCAGAGGACATTTCTCCAAGAAGTACAATCTTTGTCCCCATGTGCAGTTGCAAACCGTAGTCTGGCTTTTTTATGGCGGTTTTGGAGCAGTGGCTTCTTCCTTGCTGAGCGGACTTTCAGGTTATGTCGATATTGGACTCGTTTTACTGTGGATATAGATACTTTTTTACCTGTTTCCTCCAGCATCTTCACAAAGTCCTTTGCTGTTGTTCTGGGATTGATTTGCACTTTTCACACCAAAGTACGTTCATCTCTAGGAGACAGAACGTGTCTCCTTCCTGAGCGGTATGACGGCTGCGTGGTCCCATGGTGTTTATACTTGCGCACTATTGTTTGTACAGATGAACGTGGTACATTCAGGCATTTGGAAATTGCTCCCAAGGATGAACCAGACTTGTGGAGGTCTATAATTTTGTTTCTGAGGTCTTGGCTAATTTCTTTAGATTTTCCCATGATGTCAAGCAAACAGACACTGAGTTTGAAGGTAGGCCTTGAAATACATCCACAGGTACACCTCCAATTGACTCAAATTATGTAAATTAGCCTATCAGAAGCTTCTAAAGCCATGACATAATTTTCTGGGATTTTCCAAGCTGTTTAAAGGCACAGTCAACTTAGTGTATGTAAACTTCTGACCCACAGTAATTGTGATACAGTGAATTATAAGTGAAATAATCTGTCTATAAACAATTGTTTGAAAATGTCATTCACAAAGTAGATGTCCTAACTGACTTGCCAAAACTATAGTTTGTTAACAAGAAATTTGTGGAGTGGTTGAAAAATGATGTTTTGATGACTCCAACCTTAGTGTATGTAAACTTCCGACTTCAACTGTATATAGTTCCAGTCAAAAGTTTGGACACACCTACTCATTCAAGGGTTTTTCTTTTTTTTACATTGTAGAATAATAGTGAAGACATCAAAACTATGAAATAACACATATGGAATCATGTAGTAACCAAAAAAGTGTTAAACAAATCAAAATATATTTTATATTTGAGATTCTTCTAAGTAGCCACCCTTTGCCTTGATGACAGCTTTGCCCACTCTTGGAATTCTCACAAACAGCTCCATTAGGCAGTCATCTGGAATGCATTCCAATTAACAGGTGTTCCTTGTTAAAAATTAAATTGTGTAAACAATTGTTGGAAAAATTACTTGTGTCATGCACAAAGTAGATGTCCTAACTGACTTGCCAAAGCTATAGTTTGTTAACTAGAACTTTGTGGAGTGGTTGAAAAATGAGTTTTAATGACTCCGACCTAAGTGTAAGTGAACTTCCGACTTCAACTGTATGTGCACACACAGATGTCTGTGTATGTGCATGCTTTTATTGGCTTATGCGTGTGTGTGTGTGTGTGTGTGTGTGTGTGTGTGTGTGTGTGTGTGTGTGTGTGTGTGTGTGTGTGTGTGTGTGTGTGTGTGTGTGTGTGTGTGTGTGTGTGTGTGTATAGCATTGTACTCAGCTGTTCAGTGTAACACTCAGGTTTGCCATTTGCCCATCTCCATCTCCAGTGAGATGGTAGAGATGGTGAGAGTTGCTCCCTGCAGCAGATGGCAGAGTTATGCTCTGCAGAGGTGAAAAATAACCCATTAGCCTCAGAAATTGATGGCTTTTTCTCTTTAGCTATCAGCCTTGAATATACCTGACCAGACTGGAGCTACTCTCTTACCATGACCAACCCAGTCTTTACATTCAGCCTGTCTGTATCATATGCCTCACCTCCACCATGGTTCAATAGTATATGTCAACTCCGTAATTCAAAATGGCTGCTTGAGTGTGGACAGGGGAATTATTGGATATCTTTTTGTTTAAGTTACTGTCTTGGGCCTTCCGAGTGGCGCAGCGGTCTAAGGCACTGCATTGCCATGCTAGAGGCGTTACTACAGACCGGGTTCCTTCCCAGGCTGTGCCACAACCGGCCGTGGCCGGGAGTCCCATAGGACCGCACACAATCAGTCCAGCGCCGTCTGGGTTAAGGGAGGGTTGGGCCGGGCCGGGGAGCTTTACTTGGCTTATCGCGCTCTACTGCCTGCAGGCTGACCCCTGTTTCCAGTTGAACAGTGCTTCCTCCGACACATTGGTGCAGCTGGCTTCCGGGATAAGCTGGTGGGTGTTAAGGAGCACTGTTAGGCGAGTCATGTTTTGGAGGATGCATGACTCCACCTTCGTCTCTCCCGAGCTCGTTGGGGAGTTACTGCAATGACACAAATTTGAAATTGGAAAAAATACATTATAATAGTAATAATAAATTACTGTCTTAAACAGTTTTGTTTTTTTGTTTTGTTTGTTTGTTTCTTTTTTGGATTTATCGACCGACAGCCTGTAAGGTCCGGAAAGATGTATCCATGATTTGTTTTGTTATGTTTTGACATCTCCTTTTGTCTAAGTTTTCAGCCCAACTAAGAAGCTTCAATTGCTGGAGAACACTGAATCCAGCAAATAACTATTTGAGGATCAACCATCCATCAATTCTTGAGTAAGAAGTATCCGCACTGTATAATGCTGAATAGTCTTGTTGATACATTTTAATGTTTAACAAATTACTTTAACTTCTTAGTGATCTCTTCACGCGCCAATCCTTAACCTCTCTAGGGTCGGCGGGACGAAATCGTCCCACCTACGTAACAGCCAGTGGAATCCTGTGGCGCGTTATTAAAATACCTTAGAAATGCTATTACTTCAATTTTTCAAACATATGACTATTTTACACCATTTTAAAGACAAGACTCTCGTTAATCTAACCACACTGTCCGATTTCAAAAAGGCTTTACAACGAAAGCAAAACATTAGATTATGTCAGCAGAGTACCCAGCCAGAAATAATCAGATACCCATTTTTCAAGGTAGCATATAATGTCACATAAACCCAAACCACAGCTAAATGCAGCACTAACCTTTGATGATCTTCATCAGATGACACACCTAGAACATTATGTTATACAATACATGCATGTTTTGTTTAATCAAGTTCATATTTATTTCAAAAAACAGCTTTTTACATTAGCATGTGACGTTCAGAACTAGCATACCCCCCGCAAACTTCCGGTGAATTTACTAAACATTTACTAAATTACTGACGATAAACGTTCACAAAAAGCATAACAATTATTTTAAGAATTATAGATACAGAACTCCTCTATGCACTCGATATGTCCGATTTTAAAATAGCTTTTCGGTGAAAGCACATTTTGCAATATTCTGAGTAGATAGCCCGGCATCACAGGGCTAGCTATTTAGACACCCAGCAAGTTTAGCACTCACCAAAGTCAGATTTACTATAAGAAAAATGTTATTACCTTTGGTGTTCTTCGTCAGAATGCACTCCCAGGACTTCTACTTCAATAACAAATGTTGGTTTGGTCCCAAATAATCCATAGTTATATCCAAATAACGGCGTTTTGTTCGTGCGTTCAAGACACTATCCGAAAGGGTAAATAAGGGTTACGCGCACGACGCATTTCGTGACAAAAAAATTCTAAATATTCCATTACCGTACTTCGAAGCATGTCAACCGCTGTTTAAAATCAATTTTTATGCCATTTTTCTCGTAAAAAAGCGATAATATTCCGACCAGGAATCTGTGTTTAGGTTCAGAGACGAACGAAAATAAAAACATGGGGTCGACTCGTGCACGCGCCTCAGCCCATTGTCCTCTGATAGAGCACTTGCCAAAAGCGCTAATGTGTTTCAGCCTGGGGCTGGAATTACATCATTCAGCTTTTTCCCGCCTTCTGAGAGCCTATAGGAGCCGTAGGAAGTGTCACGTTACAGCAAAGATCCTCAGTCTTCAATAAACAGAGTCAAGAAGCTCAAGGAATGGTCAGACAGGCCACTTCCTGTAAGGAATCTTCTCAGGTTTTTGCCTGCCATATGAGTTCTGTTATACTCACAGACACCATTCAAACAGCTTTAGAAACTTTAGGGTGTTTTCTATCCAAAGCCAATAATTATATGCATATTCTAGTTACTGGGCGGGAGTAGTAACCAGATTAAATCGGGTAAGTTTTTTATCCGGCCGTGCAAAATACTGCCCCCTATCCCCAACAGGTTAACGGGATTGATTTGACAACACCCAGTGAAATAGCAGCGCGCCAAATTCATAAACAGAAATACTCATAATAATAATTCATAAATCATACAAGTGTTATACACCAGTTTAACCTCTCTAGGGTATGTGGGACGAAATCGTCCCACCTACTCAACAGCCAGTGGAATCCCGTGGCGCGATATTCAAATACCTTAGAAATGCTATTACTTCAATTTCTCAAACATATGACTATTTTACACCATTTTAAAGACAAGACTGTCGTTAATCTAACCACACTGTCCGATTTCAAAAAGGCTTTACAACGAAAGCAAAACATTAGATTATGTCAGCAGAGTACCCAGCCAGAAATAATCAGACATCCATTTTTCAAGCTAGCATATAATGTCACATAAACCCAAACCACAGCTAAATGCAGCACTAACCTTTGATGATCTTCATCAGATGACACTCCTAGAACATTATGTTATACAATACATGCATGTTTTGTTCAATCAAGTTAATATTTATATCAAAAACCAGCTTTTTACATTAGCATGTGACGTTCAGAACTAGCATACCCACCGCAAACTTCTGGTGAATTTACTAAATTACTCACAATAAACGTTCACAAAAAACATAACAATTATTTTAAGAATTATAGATACAGAACTCCTTTATGCAATCGCTATGTCCGATTTTAAAATAGCTTTTCGGCAAAAGCACATTTTGCAATATTCTGAGTAGATAGCTCGCCATCACGGGCTAGCTATTTTGACACCCACCAAGTTTGGCCCTCACCAAACTCAGATTTACTATAAGAAAAATTGGATTACCTTTGCTGTTCTTCATCAGAATGCACTCCCAGGACTTCTACTTCAATAACAAATCTTGGTTTGGTTCAAAATAATCCATAGTTATGTTGAAATATCCTCTGTTTTCTTCGTGCGTTCAAGACACTATCCGAAGCGTAACGAAGGGTGACGTGCCCGGCGCGCTTCGTGACAAAAAATGTCTAAATATTCCATTACCGTACTTCGAAGCATGTCAACCACTGTTTAAAATCTATTTTTATGTAATTTTTCTCGTAAAAAAGCGATAATATTCCAACCGGGAAACCCTGTTTTCGTTCAAAGTCTGAAAATCTAAAATGGACTCTTCACGTGCACGCGCGCCCCCGTCTCATTGTTCTCAGATCGACCACTTACCAAATGCACTACTGTTTTTCAGCCATGGCCTGCAAAGTCATCATTCAACATTCTGCCGCCTTCTGAGAGCCTGTGGGAGCCGTAGGAAGTGTCACGTTACAGCAGAGATCCTCAGTTTTCAATAAAGAGAGTGTAGAAGGCCAAGAAATGGTCAGAGAGGGCACTTCCTGTTTGGAATCTTCTCAGGTCTTTGCCTGCCATATGAGTTCTGTTATACTCACAGACACCATTCAAACAGTTTTAGAAACTTTAGGGTGTTTTCTATCCAAATCAAACAATTATATGCATATTCTAGTTTCTGGGCAGTAGTAATAACCAGATTAAATCGGGTACGTTTTTTATCCGGCCGTGCAAATACTGCCCCCTACCCTAGAGAAGTTAACCTGTTATGGCTAGGGGGCAGTATTTTCACGGACGGATAAAAAAACTTACCCGATTTAATCTGATTAGTACTCCTGCACAGGAACTAGAATATGCATATAATTATTAGCTTTGGATAGAAAACACTCCAAAGTTTCTAAAACTGTTTGAATGGTGTCTGTGAGTATAACAGAACTCATTTGGCAGGCAAAACCCTGAGACATTTTCTGACAGGAAGTGGATACCTGATGTGTTGTATTGACTTTAAACCTATCCCATTGAAAAACACAGGGGTTTAGGAATATTTTGGCACTTCCTATTGCTTCCACTAGATGTCACCAGCCTGAGAAGAAACCTGAGAAGATTCTGTACAGGAAGTACCCTGTCTGACCATTTCTTGGCCTTGTTGATTATCTCTATCTATTACAGGGGATCTCTGCTCTTACGTGACACTTTCTACGGCTCACATGGACTCTCAGAAGGCGGCAAAATGCTGAATCGTGGCTTTGCAGGCTCTGGCTGAAAAAAAGTAGCGCGTTTGGGTTGTGGCTGGTTACAGTACTGTGAGACTCAGGCTCGTGCCCGCGTCGACCGAAAGCTTTGTTTTCTTTCCTCTGTTTAGCTAAACGGAGATTCCCGGTCGGAATATTTTCGCTTTTTTACGAGAAAAATGGCATAAAAATGGATTTTAAACAGCGGTTGACATGCTTCGAAGTACGGTAATGGAATATTTAGAAATCTTTTGTCACGAATTGCGCCATGCTCGCGACCCTGATTTACCATTTCGGATAGTGTCTTGGAACGCACGAACAAAACGCCGCAATTTGGATATAACGATGGATTTTTTTGGACCAAACCAACATTTCTTATTGAAGTAGAAGTCCTGGGAGTGCATTCTGACGAAGACAACAAAGGTAATGAAACTTTTGTAATAGTAAATCGGAGTTTGATCAGGGCTAAACTTGGTCGGTGTCCAAATGGCTAGCCGTCATGGCTGGGCTATCTACTGAGAATATTGCAAAATGTGCTTTCACCGAAAAGCTGTTTTAAAATCGGACATATCCAGTGCATAGAGGAGTTCTGTATCTGTAATTCTTAAAATCATTGTTATGTTTTTTGTGAACGTTTATCGTGAGTAATTTAGTAAATTCACCGGATGTTTGCGGGGGGTATGCTAGTTCTGAACGTCACATGCTAATGTAAAAAAGCTGGTTTTTGATATAAATATGAACTTGATTGAACAAAACATGCATGCATTGTATAACATAATGTCCTAGGGTTGTCATCTGATGAAGATCATCAAAGGTTAGTGCTGCATTTAGCTGTGGTTTAGTTTTTTTGACATGCTAGCTTGAAAAATGGGTGTCTGATTATTTCTGGCTTGGTACTCTGCTGACATAATCTAATGTTTTGCTTCGTTGTAAAGCCTTTTTGAAATCGGACAGTGTGGTTAGATTAACCTGTTGGGTCTAGGGGGCAGCATTTGCACGTCTGGATAAAAAAAATGTACCCGATTTAATCTGGTTACTAATCCTACCCAGTAACTAGAATATGCATATACTTATTATATATGGATAGAAAACACTCTAAAGTTTCCAAAACTGTTTGAATGGTGTCTGTGAGTATAACAGAACTCATTTGGCAGGCAAAACCCTGAGACATTTTCTGACAGGAAGTGGATACCTGATGTGTTGTATTGACTTTAAACCTATCCCATTGAAAAACACAGGGGCTGAGGAATATTTTGGCACTTCCTATTGCTTCCACTAGATGTCACCAGCCTTTACAAAGTGTTTTGAGTCTTCTGGAGGGAGATCTGACCGAACAAGAGCCATGGAACGATGATGTCCCATTAGACACCTGGCGCGCTAGTTCATGTTGGGTACCCTCGTTCCAATACGTTATAAAAGAGTATGCATTCGTCCACCTTGAATATTATTCATGTTCTGGTTAAAAAAGGCCCTAATGATTTATGCTATACAACGTTTGACATGTTTGAACGAACGGAAATATATTTTTTCCCCTCGTTCATGACGAGAAGTCCGGCTGGCTTACATCATGTGCTAACGAGACGGAGATTTTTGGACATAAATGATGAGCTTTTTTGAACAAAACTACATTCGTTATGGACCTGTGATACCTGGAAGTGACATCTGATGAAGAGAATCAAAGGTAATGGATTATTTACATAGTATTTTCGATTTTAGATCTCCCCAACATGACGTCTAGTCTGTATCGCAACGCGTATTTTTCTGGGCGCAGTGCTCAGATTATTGCAAAGTGTGATTTCCCAGTAAGGTTATTTTTAAATCTGGCAAGTTGATTGCGTTCAAGAGATGTAAATCTATAATTCTTTAAATGACAATATAATATTTTACCAATGTTTTCTAATTTTAATTATTTAATTTGTTACGCTGACTTGACTGCCGGTTATTGGAGGGAAACGATTTCCTCAACATCAATGCCATAGTAAAACGCTGTTTTTGGATATAAATATGAACTTGATAGAACTAAAAATGCATGCATTGTCTAACATAATGTCCTAGGAGTGTCATCTGATGGAGATTGTAAAAGGTTAGTGCATCATTTTAGCTGGTTTTATGGTTTTGGTGACCCTGTCTTTGACTTGACAAAACATTACACACAACTCTTGTAAATGTACTGTCCTAACATACTCTAAATTTATGCTTTCGCCGTAAAACCTTTTTGAAATCGTAAAACGTGGTTAGATTAAGGAGATGTTTATCTTTCAAATGGTGTAACATAGTTGTATTTTTGAAAAATTTGAATTTTGACATTTATTTGGATTCAAATTTGCCGCTCTTGAAATGCACCTGCTGTTGATGGAGTGCACCACGGGTGGCACGCTAGCGTCCCACCTAGCCCCAAGAGGTTAACGAGAGTCTTGTCTTTAAAATGCTGTAAAATAGTCATATGTTTGAAAATTGAAGTTTTCGGGTTTTAGAGGAATTTGTATTTCGCGCCACGCCCATCATTGGATATTGGAGCAGGTGTTCCGCTAGCGGAACGTCTAGATGTAAGAGGTTAAAGATGAACTTCTTGTTAATCCAGCCACAGTGTCAGATTTCAAAAAGGCTTTACCGTGAAAGCAAGCTATGCTATTATCTGAGGACAGCACCCCATCAAACATACACATGAAAATGTAATTCATACTTCATAATTCATCCAGCCAGGCACAACACAAAAGTCAGAAATAACATATAATTCATGCCTTACCTCTTCTTCTGTTGGCATTCCAATATGTCCATTAAACATCACAAATGTTCCTTTTGTACGATTAATTCTGTCGTTATATCCCCAAAATGTCCATTTATTTGGCGCATTAGATTCTGAAAATACACCGGTTCCAACTTGCGCAACATGACTACAAAGTATCTAATAAGTTACCTGTAAACTTGATCCAGACATTTCAAACAACTTTCCTAATACAACTTTAGGTATTTTATTATGTAAATAATCGCTAAAATTTAAGACGTGATAAACTGTGTTCAATAGCGGATAAAAACAAAGTGGAGCGAGCTTTCAGGTCACGCGCCTCCAACAAACAGTACACTTCAGTCGACCCTCGTTCTGGACAGGGCTACTTCTTCATTTCTCAAAGGAAAAACATCAACCAATTTCTAAAGACTGTTGACATCCAGTGGAAGAGATAGTAACTGCAAGCAAGTGCCCTAGAAACCTAAATCCCCATAGAAAACTCATTGAAAAGAGAGTGACCTCAAAAACGTTTTTTCCTGGATGGTTTGTCTTCGGGGTTCCGCCTGCCAGATAATTTCTGTTATACTCACAGACATCATTCAAACAGTTTCAGAAACTTCAGAGTGATTTCTATACAAATCTACTAATAATATGCATATCCCAGCTTCTGGGCCTGAGTAGCAGGCAGTTTACTTTGGGAACACTTTTCATCCGGACGTGAAAATAGTGCCCCCTAGCCTTAAGAAGTTTTTAAACAATAATACTACAATTAAAATGGCTGCTGTAGTTGTGGCTATTTCTAGCGATGCAAAAACTGATGTCAATGAAAATGAGACCTGGAGCAAGATTGTCGGACAAAATGCCCCAAAGGAGACTGTTTTGCCTATTTTATCATGGAGAGAGAAATCTTGACAAAGGAGGAGGCCATAGCCAACCCCATTAAGGAGGTGGAGCTCTACCACAGTCTCATACATGAAATTCATCCAAACCACTTGAGGTCAGTACAGAGAGTACTTGCACTCTGGAGTACATATCTTCTGAGTAAGAAAGGGTAAAGCTTCTGATCAGAGGAATAACATTCAGAGGAAAACAAGTTGTGTTCAAAGGGAATAATCATTTCAGTTTGAAGTCGTGCACGGCTGACCAGAACTCAATTCAAGTTACAATTAAAGAGCTACCTGAATAAGCAGATGATAGTGTTGTGACTGAGTTTCTGGCTAAAGCTGGATGTAAGGTGGTGGGGAGAGTGATGAGGTGCATGATAAGATACAAGGGTCAACTTACAAACTGCTCCAATGGAGATCATTCTGTATATGTTGAAGCAGTACCCATTACACGGTCTGTAAAGATCGGCCCTCACTGGATCAAAGTATTTTATGATGGCCAAAGCCCTGCGCGTAGACATGACTGGCAGACACAATCCCATGCTAGAGGGGGTCAGGAGATGGTAGAGAACATAAGGTGCACAGAGGAAACATTTTCACACTATGTGCAGGACAACAATCCTGGGGATGAGTAGGGATGAGTAGGGCAGACATATCACATATCTCAGCTGAAATGATATACTGTAAAGTGAGACTGAGGTTGAAGAGCATAATTTATTGGCTCCCAAGGACAAAGACGGAGTGAATTAAACATTGGAGTTGGCACCTGGTGATCCAGAGTCTACAACAATGATCTTTCATTCCAAGAAAAAGAATAAGAATAAGAAGAAAAGTGCTAAAAATGAATCTGGGAAAGTCCCTGAGACCAGTGACAATCCTAACCTAAAAGAAAACTGAGGATAATAAGGGACCCCGAAGGCGGTGCAACTTTCTGCGGAATACAAAAGACAGCCAAACATCAATGATTACCTTCAGTCAACAAACACCCAAGCGGCCCAGGATACCAAGCTCCCCATCAGAGCCTGGAGTTAGGTCATCTGCAGGGAAAAAGGCAGGTATGGACTGTGGTGGAAAAAGTACTCAATTGTCATTGTCACGACTTCCGCCGAAGTCGGTCCCTCTTCTTGTTCGGGCGGCATTCGGCGGTCGACGTCACTGGCCTTCTAGCCACCGCCGATCCACTTTTCATTTTCCATTTGTTTTGTCTTTGTTTTACACACCTGGTTTCAATTCCCCTATTACATGTTCATTATTTAACCCTCTGTTTTCCCCATGGTTTTTGTGAGTGATTGTTTTATTGTAAGTTCAGTCTGTTGTTTGTGGGCTTGGTATTACTTCATGTATTTGGAAATTTTGAGTAAAGTTCATTGTGTTACTCATCTCTGCTGTCCTGCGCCTGACTCCTCTGCACCAGCTACACCCAGAACCTTACAGAATCACTCACCCTAAAATGGAGTCAGCAGTAGCAGACAACCCCCCTTTGGCGGTCGAGAGCGCATCCAGAAGCATGTGACCATGTTGCAACGTCTCGGCACCGCCATGGATCGCGTGCTGCAGACGATGGACCGATGGGAGAGAGGAGGAGTTCTGCCAGCGCCTCCACCAGCACCACTACAACAGGCACCACAGTTCACCCCTCCTTCACCCGGTCCCGGTGGGATTCGGCTCGCGCTCCCGAGGGAGTATGATGGGACGGCTGCCGGATGCCAGGGGTTCCTACTCCAGCTGGAACTCTACCTGGCGACCGTCCACCCGGCTCCTTCGGGACGTGAGAGTGTGTCCGCCCTCGTCTCCTGTCTCTCAGGGAAAGCCCTGGAGTGGGCCAACGCCGTGTGGGGGGAAGGAGAAGCGGTGTTGGACAATTACGCGGGTGAACGTCTGTTCCACTTGAGGCAGGGGACGAGGAGCGCACAGGAGTTCGCCTTGGACTTCCGGACCCTGGCCGCCAGCGCGGGATGGAACAACAGGGCCCTGATCGATCACTACCGGTGCAGTCTGTGCGAGGACGGCCTGCAGGGACACCACTCTTACATTTGACCAGCTGGTGGACTTGTCCATCCGGCTGGATAACCTGCTGGCTACCCGCGGACGTCCGGATTGGGTCATGTCAGTTCCATCCCCCAGCACCACCGCTCTGACGCCCATGGAGCTGGGAGGTGCTGCGCTTAGGGCGACCGGAGGAGGAGCCGTTCCTTGTACCGTTCCCTGTACCATCTGTGGCCGCAGAGGGCACACTGCTGGTCGGTGCTGGGGAGGTTCTTCTGGGAGTCGAGACGGCAGGCAGGGCACTATCGTGTCACCCCAGGTGAGTCGGCACCAGGCTCACTCAGAGCCCCCTGTTGCTCACATGTTTTTGTTTATACATTTTCCTGAGTTTTCCCCGCATTCCCAGCATAAGGCGCTCGTAGATTCAGGCGCAGCTGGGAATTTTATTGACAGAGCATTTGCCCATAGTTTAGCGATCCCCATTGTCCCTGTGGATATGCCCTTCCCTGTGCACACCCTAGATAGTTAATTAGGAGGCCACCGCTCCACTGGGCATGGTTACACAGGAGGGTCACAAGGAGAGAATTAGTCTTTTCCTTATTGGTTCTCCTGTGTTTCCGGTGGTGCTGGGCCTACCCTGGTTGGCCTGTCATGACCCCACTATTTCGTGGCAACAGAGGGCTCTCAAGGGGTGGTCACGAAAGTGCTCGGGGAGGTGTTTAGGGGTTTCCATCAGTGCTACTACGGTGGAAAGTCCAGATCAGGTCTCCACCGTGCGCATCCCCTCTGAATATGCCGATTTGGCTCTCGCCTTCTGTAAGAAGAAGGTGACTCAATTACCACCCCTTCGACGGGGGGATTGTGCGATAAATCTCCTGGTAGACACAGCACTTCCCAGGAGTCACGTGTATCCCCTGTCACAGGAGGAGACAGCGGCTATGGAAACATATGTCTCCGAATACCTGGGACAAGGGTACATTCGGCCCTCCCCTTCACCTGCCTCCTCGAGTTTCTTTTTTGTGAAGAAGAAGGATGGAGGTCTGCGCCCTTGCATTGACTATCGAGGTAACAACCAAATCACTGTGAGGTACTGCTACCCTCTGCCTCTCATAGCCAGTGCGATATAGTCAATGCACGGGCCGCGCTTCTTAACAAAATGGGATCTCAGGAGCGCTTACAACCGGGTGCGTATCCGGGAGGGGGATGAGTGGAAGACGGCATTTAGTACCACCTCAGGGCACTATGAGTACCTCGTCATGCCATACGGGTTGATGAATGCTCCATCAGTCTTCCAGGCATTTGTAGACGAGATTTTCCGGGACCTGCACGCGCAGGGTGTAGTGGTGTATATCGACGACATTCTGATATACTCCTCTACACGCGCCGAGCATGTGTCCCTGGTGCGCAAGGTGCTTGGTCGACTGTTGGAGCATGACCTGTACGTCAAGGCTGAGAAATGTATGTTCTTCCAACAGTCCGTCTCCTTCCTAGGGTACCGGATTTCCACTTCAGGGGTGGAGATGGAGAGTGACCGCATTTCAGCCATGCGTAATTGGCCGACTCCCACCACGGTAAAGGAAGTGCAGCGGTTTCTAGGGTTTGCCAGCTACTACCAGAGGTTTATCCGGGGCTTTGGTCAGGTAGCGGCTCCCATTACCTCACTGCTGAAGGGGGGACCGGTGTGACTGCAGTGGTCGGCTGAGGTGGACAGGGCTTTTGGTCACCTGAAGGCTCTGTTTACCTCGGCTCCCGTGCTGGCTCATCCGGATCCCTCTTTGGCGTCCGTAGTGGAGGTGGACGCGTCCGAGGCTGGGATAGGAGCCGTGCTCTCTCAGTGCTCGGGTACGGCACCAAAGCTCCGCCCCTGTGCTTTCTTTTTGAAGAAGCTCAGCTCGGCGGAGCGAAACTATGATGTGGGGGACCGGGAGCTGTTGGCTGTTGTCAAGGCTCTGAAGGCGTGAAGACATTGGCTTGAGGGGGCTTAACCTCTATGGGCTAGGTGGGACGCTAGCGTGCCACCCGTGGTGCACTCCATCAACAGCAGGTGCATTTCAAGAGCGGCAAATTTGAATCCAAATAAATGTCAAAATTCAAATTTTTCAAAAATACAACTATTTTACACCATTTGAAAGATAAACATCTCCTTAATCTAACCACGTTTTACGATTTCAAAAAGGTTTTACGGCGAAAGCATAAATTTAGAGTATGTTAGGACAGTACATTTACAAGAGTTGTGTGTAATGTTTTGTCAAGTCAAAGACAGGGTCACCAAAACCATAAAACCAGCTAAAATGATGCACTAACCTTTTACAATCTCCATCAGATGACACTCCTAGGACATTATGTTAGACAATGCATGCATTTTTAGTTCTATCAAGTTCATATTTATATCCAAAAACAGCGTTTTACTATGGCATTGATGTTGAGGAAATCGTTTCCCTCCAATAACCGGCAGTCAAGTCAGCGTCACAAATTAAATAATTAAAATTAGAAAACATTGGTAAAATATTATATTGTCATTTAAAGAATTATAGATTTACATCTCTTGAACGCAATCAACTTGCCAGATTTAAAAATAACCTTACTGGGAAATCACACTTTGCAATAATCTGAGCACTGCGCCCAGAAAAATACGCGTTGCGATACAGACTAGACGTCATGTTGGGGAGATCTAAAATCGAAAATACTATGTAAATAATCCATTACCTTTGATTCTCTTCATCAGATGTCACTTCCAGGTATCACAGGTCCATAACGAATGTAGTTTTGTTCAAAAAAGCTCATCATTTATGTCCAAAAATCTCCGTGTTGTTAGCACATGATCTAAGCCAGCCGGACTTCTCGTCATGAACGAGGGGAAAAAATATATTTACGTTCGTTCAAACATGTCAAACGTTGTATAGCATAAATCATTAGGGCCTTTTTTAACCAGAACATGAATAATATTCAAGGTGGACGAATGCATACTCTTTTATAACGTATTGGAACGAGGGTACCCAACATGAACTCGCGCGCCAGGTGTCTAATGGGACATCATCGTTCCATGGCTCTTGTTCGGTCAGATCTCCCTCCAGAAGACTCAAAACACTTTGTAAAGGCTGGTGACATCTAGTGGAAGCAATAGGAAGTGCCAAAATATTCCTCAGCCCCTGTGTTTTTCAATGGGATAGGTTTAAAGTCAATACAACACATCAGGTATCCACTTCCTGTCAGAAAATGTCTCAGGGTTTTGCCTGCCAAATGAGTTCTGTTATACTCACAGACACCATTCAAACAGTTTTAGAAACTTTAGAGTGTTTTCTATCCATATATAATAAGTATATGCATATTCTAGTTACTGGGTAGGATTAGTAACCAGATTAAATCGGGTACATTTTTTTTATCCAGACGTGCAAATGCTGCCCCCTAGCCCTAACAGGTTAACACCCTTTTCTCATCTGGACTGACCACCGCAATCTGGAGTACATCCGGGCAGCGAGGAGACTGAACCCTCGCCAGGCAAGGTGGGCATTGTTCTTTACCCGTTTCGTTTTCACCCTGTCTACACACCAGGTTCCCAGAACGCTAAGGCAAATGCACTGTTCCGGATGTATGACATAGAGGAGCGGTCCATAGATCACACTCCCATACTTCCGGCCTCTTGCCTGGTGGCACCAGTGGTGTGGGAGCTGGATGCGGACATCGAGCGGGCGTTACATACAGAGCCGACTCCCCCCCAGTGTCCAGCTGGGCGTCTGTACATTCTGTCTGCTGTCCGCGACCGCTTGATCTATTGGGCCCACACGTCACCCTCCACTGGTCATCCTGGCATCGATCGGACGGTGCGCTGTCTTAGTGGGAAGTACTGGTGGTCCACCTTGGCCAAGGATGTGAGGGTTTATGTTTCCTCCTGCTCGGTGTGCGCCCAGTGCAAGGCCCCTAGGCACCTGCCCAGAGGGAAGTTACAGCCTTTACCCATTCCACAACGGGCCTGGTCGCACCTATCGGTGGATCTCCTTACAGATCTTCCTCCCTCACAGGGTAACACCACGATCCTGGTCGTTGTGGATCGGTTCTCTAAGTCCTGCTGTCTCCTTCCTTTGCCCAGTCTCCCTACGGCGCTACACACTGCGGAGGCCCTGTTTGCCCAAGTCTTCCGGCACTACGGGGTGCCTGAGGATATAGTGTCTGATCGAGATCCCCAGTTCACGTCAAGGGTCTGGAGGGCGTTCATGGAATGTCTGGGGGTCTCGGTCAGCCTTACCTTGGGCTTTCACCCCGAGAGTAACGGGCAGGTGGAGAGAGTAAACCAGGATGTGGGTAGGTTTCTGCGGTCTTATTGCCAGGATCAGCCGGGGGATTGGGCGGCGTTCATCCCGTGGGCAGAGATGGCCCAAAACTCGCTCCGCGACTCCTCCACTAACCTCTCCCCCTTCCAGTGCGTACTGGGGTATCAGCCGGTTCTGGCACCTTGGCATCAGAACCAGATCGAGGCTCCTGCGGTGGATGAATGGTTTAAGCGCTCGGAGGAGACCTGGGATGCTGCTCATGTGCACCTGCAACGGGCCGTGAGGCGTCAGAAGGTGAGCGCCGATCGCCACCACAGTGAGGCCCCGGTGTTCTCGACCCGAAACCTGCCCCTCCACCTGCCCTGCCGGAAGCTGGGCCCGCGGTTTGTGAGGCCATTCAAAGTCCTGAGGAGACTGAACGAGGTTTGCTACAGGTTACAGCTTCCCCAGGTTACCGTATTAACCCCTCGTTCCATGTGTCTCTCCTCAGGCCGGTGGTGGCTGGTCCACTCCAGGAGTCTGAGGTGCGGGAGGTTCCACCACCCCCTCTGAACATCGAGGGGGCCCTGGCATATGCTGTTCGAGCCATACTGGACTCGAGGTGTCGGGTGAGGGGCCTTCAGTATCTCGTGGAGTGGGAGGGGTACAGTCCAGAGGAGAGATGCTGGGTGCTGGTGGAGGACGTTTGGACCCTTCGTTGCTGCGGGAGTTCCACCGTCTCCATCCGGATCGCCCTGCGCCTCGTCCTCCGGGTCTTCCCCGAGGTCGGTGTTAACGCACGGCTGGAGCCGCGCGTCAAGGGTGGGTGCTGTCACGACTTCCGCCGAAGTCGGTCCCTCTTCTTGTTCGGGCAGCGTCACCGGCCTTCTAGCCATTGCCGATCCACTTTTCATTTTCCATTTGTTTTGTCTTTGTTTTACACACCTGGTTTCAATTCCCCAATTACATGTTCATTATTTAACCCTCTGTTTTCCCCATGGTTTTTGTGAGTGATTATTTTATTGTAAGTTCGGTCCGTTGTTTGTGGGCTTGGTATTACTTCATGTATTTGGAAATTTTGAGTAAAGTTCATTGTGTTACTCATCTCTGCTGTCCTGCGCCTGACTCCTCTGCACCAGCTACACCCAGAACCTTACAGTCATACTTGAGTAAAAGTAAAGATACCTTAAAAGAAAAGGACTCGAGTAAGTCTCCCTGTAAAATACTACTTGAGTAAAAGTCTAAAAGTATTTGGTTTTAAATATACTTAAAGATCAAAAGTAAAAGTATAAATAATTTCAAATTCCTTATATTAAGCAACCCAGATGGCACGATTTTCTAGTTTTTTTAATTTACGGATAGCCAGGGACACACAGTCAGACATAATTTACAAACGAAGCATTTGTGTTTAGTGAGTCTGCCAGATCAGAGGCAGTTGGGAGGACCAGGGATGTTCTCTTGATAAGTGTGTGAATTAGACATGTCCTGCTAAGCATTCAAAATGTAACGAGTACTTTTGGGTGTCAGGGAAAATGTAAGGAGTTAAAAGTACATTATTTGCTTTAGGAATGTAGTGGAGTAAAAGTTGTCAAAAATCTAAACAGTAAAGTATAGTACAGATGCCCCAAAAAACTACTTAAGTAGTGCTTAAAATTATTTTTACTTAAATACTTTACACCACTGAATCAGGATGTAATTCTGGGAGAAGTGGAGAAATGTCCCCCTAATTAGCAATCCAGACCAAAATCATTGATGAAAGGTGGAACATGAATGATTGAAATAATCTATATTTGAGTAGCCTGTATTATCTGGTTCAGAGAAGGACATGCTGTGTATGTGAACATAACCTCTGTCATTAGCATGCTTTTTAAGAGAATGTGCAATGTGCAGATAATCTCACTTTAATGCAAACTCCTGTCCCAAACAAAACCCGTCTTTGAAACAAACTCAGTTCCCTTAACTCAGCTACTAGAAAACATTGCACCATGAAACTTTTTGAAACCGTGAATCAGGCTAAAATGCTCTGGGACCCTTGCTCCAAGCCTAGAGGAATATTAGGAGGTCATCTGAATATTCATATTATTATTTCTAAAAGTGCACAGTTAGAACATTTTTTGAATGACTTTAATCTAGATTTTTTTCTGTTTCTCTGAGACATGGCTGAAGAAATCTTCACATATTTCTGCCTTTAATGTCCCTGGATATTCCATATTCAGGAGGGACAGGGGAGGGGGCAGAGGGGGTGGATTGCTTATGGATTGCTTATAACTTTAAATGCAATCGTATCAGATGGAAACATGCCAATGACCTTAAATGTATGGGGCTGAATGTCTTCCTCTCCCCTCATATGTCTCTCACCATTATTTGATTATATGGACCACCATCAACTGATATCTAATTTTATGACCATCTAATTGCCATGCTTAAAGAATGTGATCATAAGAAGGTGATCATCTTCTTGGGCGATTTCAATATAAACTGGGAAAACAAAACTTGCAGGAAAAAACTCTGAGATCACAAAGTATTTCAACCTGACTCAAATAATACAAGGACCAACCAGAGTAACACAGACATCCCAGACTTAAATTGATCTGGTGTTTACTAACAGACCTAATCGAATAACTAAGTCCATTAACTTACTAACTGGCATATCTGACCACAATGTTACATTGGTGGTTAGAAAGCTCAGTGAAAAGAGATTTAAGAACTATATTAATGTGCAACAGTACGATAAAAACATCTTGAAAAGTGAGCAGAGTAACTACGATGTAGCTGTAAATCAAATTGACTGGTCTAAGCTGTTAAGCAATGAAGACCCAGAGTCTGGATACAGAACATTTCTATCAGCTATTGACAAAGTGGATACCTCTTTTACCAGGAAATTTCAACGTAAGCCAAGACAGAAAATATCTCTACCATAGCTCAACGATCTCTAAGCAGATGAGAGAATGGGATCTTTCCTTGAAAAAAAGGCACTGAAGTCTGGTCAGAATAATGACAGACGCATATTTGCATCACTGAGAAATACGGTGGTAAGGAATATAATAAAAGCAAAAGCAGAGTTATTCAGAATTATCAATGAAACAAAAGGAAATGGCAAAGTGATTTGGGAAATCTCAAACTAACAGGGAGAGGAGCTGAAAAGTCCCCAAAAAACATCCTGAATTAAAGGTTAATGGCATTCTAATTCAAGACTCCAATTTCATATCCACCACCTTTAACTATTTTTTTGTTTGCTCTGCAAGACTGGCTCAAAGATTTTCAACCAAGACCACAGTTCTCACTCCCATGGATAATAATAATACACCGATATTCAGAATTCCTGAAATCTCAGAGTCAGCAGTGGACAGTATTATTAGCTTCTTCAGGAGCTCTATAACAAAAGACGTATTTGGTCAAGACACTTTATTCCTGAAGAGACAAATATTCTCTGATTACCCCTATTGTACATCTAGCTAATCTGTCGATCAAATATGGGTTCTTCCCCAATGCTTGGAAGTCTGCTGCAGTGATACCTGTTTTAAAATCTGGTGACCCAACACTGGTGGAAAATGACCGACCTATAAGCATTCTTCCAGTGCTATAAAAAAGTAGCTGAAAGATGGGTGGCTGATCATCTGACTGATCACCTCAGTCAGGGCAACTCAATACATCACATGCAATTTGGAATCAGAACTAACCTGTCAAGGCTCAGGAGAAGACCCAGATGCAGACAGTTTCAAAGTAACAAAAGTTTATTACAAAAAAAGGGGGGCCGGCAAACGACAGGTCAAAGGCAGGCAGAGGTCAGTAATCCAGGGTGGTGTGACAAGGTATTGAATGACAGGCAGGCTCAGGGCAGGCAGAATGATCAAAAACAGGGAAAGCTAGAAAACAGGAACTAGAGACAGAAAGGCGCAAGGGAAAACCGCTGGTAGGCTTGACAAAACAAAACGAACTGGCAACAGACAAACAGAGAACACGTATAAATACACTGGGGATAATGAGCGACACCTGGAGGGGGGTGGAGACAAGCACGAAGACAGGTGAAACAGATCAGGGTGTGACATAACCATTCTACAAAAACAGCCAATTGCTATTTTGCATTAAATCTTAACTGGACATAGGTGGTGAAGTCTGCGCAGTCTTTTTGGATCTTAAAAAGGCCTTTAATACTGTGGATCATGAGGTCCTCCTATCCAAACTATCCTACCTTAATGTGTCCACTGAAGACATTAGTTCGATGTATTCTGACCGGTTGCATCACAGCCTGGTATGGCAACTGCTCGGCATCTTACTGTAAGGCGCTACAGAGGGTAGTGAGTACGGCCCAGTACATCACTGGGGCTAAGCTTTCTGCCATCCACGACCTATATACTAGGCGGTGTAAGAGGAAAGCACAAAAAAAATTCAACGTTTCCAGTCACCCAAGTCATAGACCATTTGCTACTCGCTGTTTATCTATGCATTGTCACGTTACACCTACCTAGATGAACAAATTACCTCGATTAGCCAGTAACCCCGCACATTGACTTGGCACCGGTACCTCCTGTATATAGCCTCGTTATTGTTATTTTATTGTGTTAATTTGTATTATTTTTTACTTTAGTTTATTTGGTAAATATTTTCGTAACTCTTTCTTGAACTGCATTGTTGGTTAAGGGCTTGTAGGTAAGCATTTCGCGCTAATGTTGTATTCGGCCCATGTGACAAATAATGTTTGATTTGATTTTATTCCTATTTGACAAACAGAAGCCAAGGGGTTCGTCTGGGAAACAATCAGTCAAACTGTCTTTACAATAACATTGGGGTCCCCCAAGGGTAAATTTTAGGCCCCCTTCTGTTTACCATCTATAAATGAGCTCCTACTTGCTTGCCCACAAGTTAACAAAAATATGTATGCAGATGATACAGTCCTGTATGTTCACAAAAAAATAGACATGTTGCTTTGGTACACATTTCTAAATGGATGACTGATTCTTGCCTACATTTAAATATTGACAAGAGTGTTTGTATGTACTTCTCTAAGAAATCCATTGATTATGCCCAACAAGCTGTTCTTGTTAATGGGGAGAATCTGAAAGTTGTGTCTAACTTTAGGTATCTCAGTATCATTTTAGACTCCAACCTGACATTCAAAAAACATCTGAAGAAGGTGGTTAACGCGGTCAAGTTTGGATTATCCAACTTTAGGTTCATAAGACCTTTCATTCCTCTGGAGGCCGCCAAACTATATATGTATGCTATGATCTTCTCACATCTGAGATATTGCCTCACAAGCTGGTGACAAGCAGAGGCTACTATTCTGAAACCAATTGAATCACTCTTAAGATTTTTGATAACAAACCAAACAGTTACCACCATTGTCACATCATTCACAAACATAATTTATTCAGTCTGGATAGCTTTAAGCAGTATGCAAATGCAAGCCTTGTCTTAAAGATCCTGCATGGTCTTGCACCTCCACACCTTCATAGAGCATATCATGCTCAAGGAAAGCACCTCTAGGATAACAAGGGCAGTAACTAGAGGGGATTGAGTTGTCCCTTTTCAACACAGTAAATTCAGTCAATCGGCCTTCTCTGTTAGAGCTACAATATACTGTAATGCAATGCCGATGGACTTGAGAAGCTGCACTGACTTTTGTACTTTTAAATTGGAAATATGGCTCAAATCTATTCAAACCTGTACACATGAGTTATCTGTGGTTCCTCATATGTAAGCCGACAGCTGATGATAGTGTTTTTATTACGAATAAGATGTTGTTGTTAGAATGATAAATTACTGGATGTAATGTATTTGTATTTTGTATTGTTTTAGTGAGTATGTGTATTGTGGCTATGTAATTGCCCTTACTTGCCCTGGGACTACGGGTCCAAATTAACTTTCGGGCTAACCCCGACACATTTACATGGATGTTGCATTATTGTAATTGTTACGAACCGGCTCAGAGTTCGCAACAAAAGGGAGACAACGTGGAGACAAGGAGTATCAAAATATATATTTATTAAGTAAAGTAAACTAAGTAATTAACAATGGTGTGTGTAATCAGTAATCAGTAGTGTAAGTGAGTGTTTGCGTGCATAAATGTAATAATGCAGGGTGTTGAAGGGTGCCAAAGCAAACAACCAAAAAGCCACAACTACCACAACCAAAAACAACAAGGTGTCTGCATGGAGAGAGTCTCCTTCATGAATGTGGAAGAGGTCTATTTATCATGTGACACACCAGGACCCAGGTGTTTCCCATGTAGCTGACAACCCTCCCAGCTCCGCCCACCGGCATCCTAATAAGGAAACAAGAGCAAAAAGAGAGAATACAGCAGACAAAGTGGGAGGGTCGTCACATAATATTGATGTTAATTAATGTGCATTGTCCCTTAGAAATAAATAAATAAATAAAGTAACAATGTAAAATCTACTCTAGACCCGATCTGTCAACTTTGCAATCAATGTAATATCTACTCTATGTCGACTCTGCTATTTGGTCCCCCAGGATGCTGATGTCATGCAGACTGTCGTTCTTGTGTTTATACTTTTTCATAACGTCAACGACCAGTTTTATGTCGGACGACAATATAATGTTCATGATGTCACTGCGACAATTGTATACAGAAATGTTGATAGACCCACCACATAGTTATGCTATGTAATTGCCTTTGCAGTCCATATCACTCATCATGAAAATTCCGAATCCACTCCATACTATTCATATTTTCATTTATTTATATGACTTTCCACACAAACATTTATCACATAGCCTAGTCTCTAGAGTTTACAGTAACATCACTCTGAGCCCCCCACAGAACAAGGGAAATTAAATTATTTGTACTCGATGATATTCAATAAGTTCTTCATCACAATCCAATAAACACTCAATCATGCTCCTGGGGCCTTTATGACTCTTGGCTGTAATAACAAAATGTAAATGTATTCTTTGTACTGTCACTCCCTCTCATAAATGTACACACCGTTATCCTAAACCATCTAATCAGTCATGTGGAGGCAGTTGTGTCTACGCAAATGAATATGCAATCATGACTCACGGATTCCTCCAAAAGTACACTTGATATGGAGCTCTCCATTTTCACTGTGATTCTATGCGACGCACTTTTAAAATAACATTTCTAGTTGTGGGTTTTTCCATTAGAGAGCGGTGAAAAGAGAAATAGGGGGACTTTGGTGAATATGAATACCTTTCCTATCAATGGGTAAGTGAGAGTGAATTAATGTGGCTGCTTTCCAAGCAGACACGGCACTACAAAGTGGAGACTTACTGTAGAGTGTAGGGACTAGATGAAATTAAGCCAACACAGATACACTATGTATTCCAAGGCAGTGTGTGTGTGTGTGTGTGTGTGTGTGTGTGTGTGTGTGTGTGTGTGTGTGTGTGTGTGTGTGTGTGTGTGTGTGTGTGTGTGTGTGTGTGTGTGTGTGTGTGTGGTCATGAGAAACAAGCTCTCACATGGAAAGGAACCAAGGCTATGCAATATTTTTTACTAAGGCCTGGATTCAATCAGATTTGGGTTCTGGCACACTTAACATTTAAAGCTAATTTCTGATTGAGCCGACATCGTCAGTTTTTACTGTTGTCATGTCCTGTGAGGGTCAAATGGCTCAGATCAGCTTGGCAATTGTTGACAATAACCAGACCCTCTCCCACCCGCAAAGGGTGGTGGCGGCAACTGCTGGGTTGACAGCTCACACTTGGTTGTAAATTAAGTAGGAGCGGACTCTCTCTTTACCCTCCAGTATTGGCTAAAGGACTGTCCTTTGTCTCCAGAGACTTTTGCCCGCCCAAAACTCTAAAGTCCAAAAGTGAATACCAGAACAATATTTCTAACATAACAATGTGGGGAATGGTCAGTGGGGAACTATGGAAAAATAATATAATATTGGTTTTCATTTTGTGATGTCATTAAAAACCGTATGGACAAAATACTGTAACTTAGAAAGTACAGTGGTTGCTCAACTAAAGATTTTGATATTATGCTGCGGGATGTAGAGGTAATTTTTGGTTTAGTACGTTACCCTGCGTCACTGCTTCATTGCTCCAGACCAGCGCAAGGGGGAGTTAGAGCACTAATTATGCTTTTGGGTCCCATGGTGCTAAATGTGTCTCTACCTGACAATGAATGGGTGATATAAACAAAATAGAAACTGATAATTGTGCACAACTTCAAAATTGAATTTCAGTTAACTGAATGATGAAGATGAAGAAGGTGATTGAATTTAGAAACTAAAATGTTCAATTATATTCCATGATATTCTTAAGATATATGTGTTGACTGAATATAAGCAAGTGAGGTCTGCTAAATAATCAAGTTGTCATATAGACCTCAGCACCTACATAAAGCTGAGTGACTCACTCATTCATGGCTTTGGATCAAAATAAATAAGTACCAACATTCTTTCTGATAGTCTTTAATAAAGAAATGTTTTGGTTATCCTGACCTGGATGCCATGTATTATAATATCGAAAAGGAAAGATATTACCACCGTCTCTTGCGCATGTCATTTTCCAGATTTGACCTAATGAAAAATGCCCCTTAGATATTCATTTAGAATACTCCAATCCTCTAAATGTAATTATTGGCAGAGAGCCATACAGATTGCAAAATATTTGAGAAGAGATTTTCAATGGCACATGGTTTATGAATTGACACGCAATTTTCCGTTACTCCTGAAAGCGCTAACAATCAAATCCATTCTCTCCGTCAACCCACACACACTTTAAACATTTGGATAAAAAAGTATTTTATGCATTAATTAATTAAATCGCTTTAGCTGACATATTGTGGTTCATCTGATGAAGGATTGACTCGATCTATAAGCCCAGGACGATAGTAGAACAGGCAATAAGATACACTACAAGAAAGGGAACACATATATAACCGTAGAAAATGGTTGCAGGTTGGAGGGCCATCTAACAAGTGCAGATCGGAGGGGCATCAAGCGAAACAGACCAATGAAGCACGGGTAAACAGCGGGAGTATCTATGACTCTCTGATGACTGGGTAGGGTAGGGGGTCGACTCCCTCCGCTTATCCCTTCTGCGCGGGGTTCTGGGCCGGGAGGGTCGGGAAGGTGGCTTCGGCTCTTGCCTGAGCTCGGATCCCCACATCTCCATGTCGCCTGGGTTGCGACTGACCAGCTCCATCCCCCCTTTCCCCATTAGGCATGGCCGCATGGCGCACCCCCAATATCAAGGTGCACATGGGTCTATTTATATAATGAATATCAATTCGAGGGCAGAAATGATTAAATATTAAAGCATTAGACCTCTCACTAAAGGCGACAGTCATACAAAAGTTATACTTTTGGAATATAGCAATAATAATATCAGTTTAATATGCAGTGTAGATCACCTCCTATTACCCTTCTCAGAGTTTTAAGAATTGTGTGTGTTCAATTATTTGTGACATTGTGGCATTTAAAGCATATTGAAGATAGAAGCAATAGGATTGGAAGCAATAGCCTACCCGCGTGTGGTCAACTATTTCAGAACTGTTTCGTGCTGCTCTGACACAAGCATGGTGACTGGTCTTGGTAAATCAATTAGATTTTATTTTCACTGAATCTCCATTTGGGTATTGGTTAGACTACAATTAGGTTGTGGAAATGTTAGGATTATAGCCTACTCCCAATCGGTCATGTTGTACAGCACCATATTTTCGTAATGGAAACCCAGAGGGTTTAGTTTTTTGTATTTCTTGGAATAGAAACAACATAATTTTAAGCAAATTAATTAAGCAAAATTTCAAAAAATCCATCCCATATACAGTTTTTACAAAAAAAGGTTTTAAATTCTCTAGTGCAGCCAATATTAAAGACTGTCAAATGCTTCTCAAAGATACTCTCTGTTGGTCAAACTAGCACTAACTTGCATTAATGGCAACAATGGCTGACACATAACGTGCTATAGAATTCTGTGGCAGCCCACAAGTTGTGCTGCAGTATGACGCAACTTTTACAGGAAGAACCACTATATATCTCCTATATCTGTCAAGTTTCCATCCAATACGTTGTGCATATAACACGAAAAATGATAAAATTGTTTTTGGTAAGATATGAATGTGATTTTAGGAGGTATAACAGAATCTATCTCTTATAAATTGTGCATAACTGTGCATAAGTAAGTAGCCACGCCCTGAGTGAGGTCGGAGAGCGTGTCAGACAGACAGAGCAGTCCACTTTGGCCAGATTGCATAAAAAGCATTGGTAATGAAATTAATATTAGATCAGAAAAGCGTGGAGCGGTCGCTACACATCTGAAATGGTTGGAACTTTGAACCTCAACACGAGGTGAAGAAAATGAACTCACCTACCAGACCAGGACATTGCCAGTCTGCAGCTTCATGTGTAAAGTGGTTCAAACTCTGATTATCCACACAAGGAGGAGAAAGGAGAAAACTCCCCTCTCAGACAATCACTGGTACGGCTAAGAAAACGTTTTGAGGAAACCCCCCAATGGAGACCGGACAACTAAGAAGAAGGAAATTGTGACTTCTTGTGGATAATCAGAGCCTTGCACGTGAGGAGACCCAACCAAACCCCTTTCCAAGAAGGCTTGGTTTTGACAGAGATAGACGACGAACAAAGGCATTCACACATAAATACATTCACAATTTCTTACTCCAAACAGGCGTATGGTTTGTGTGCAAATGATTACTGTGAGAGTAGTTTCCAAATATATCAACGAAACATCTCTCTCTCCCTCTCTTTCTCTAACCCTCCCTCTTTTGTCCAAATGTATTTTCCCAGTCAGAGCTCATTTTTTTCAGAGTTCCCAGTTGTCTTGAAGTCTGAGATTTCCCAGTCTCGAGTTTCCAGTTGTTTTGAACATGGCAGAAGTCATGCTGGATTGACAGCATGGCCAATGTATTCAACTTTTTCTGGTCCATCTTGTTTATCCTTTAAAGAGACCATTAAACCCAGACATGGACCACACAACCACTCCACTGAATAGCAGGCTAGTGATTGCTTTGCAACTCTTGCAGTTGGCCACTGATTCCTTTCAAACCATTCGTTGTTGAAATTGCAATTCCCAACTTGTTGTGTAATGTTTATGTCCAATGGCTGATGAGCACTGATACGCTTTATCTGTAATTTCTCTTCATAATTTATCTTCATATGACAAAAATTGAAAAGGATTTGACAGCAGATTGTCGACTTCTGCCCTGAATGACACGTCGCCAGTGGAAAACTAATTGTACATTTCTCCAGCCCCATCCCTTAGCTTTTTATTGAAACAGGGGAGGGAAGAATGCTTTGTTATTGTTTTAATTAAGAATTCTAGCTTTAACGCAATCTCTGAAAATGCAGGAACATTGCCATAAAAGCTAAATTCTCTAACTCGCTCTCTAGATAGTCAGCTAAGAACAAATTCTTATTTACAGTGATGGCCTACCCTGACCAAACCCTAATGATGCTGGGCCAAATGTGTGCTGCCTTATGGGAATCACAATCATGGCTGTTTGTGATACAGCCTGGAATTGAACCAGGGTCTGATGCCTCTGCACAACTTTGGAGCCCATATCCTAGCCTAAGTATGACTTAGGCCCCACAATAGGCTAGTGTCCTGTCCAGGGGGTGTACTTATACATCAAGCTGCCTCACACTACAGAAACAGAGCTCCTTACTTACCTACTTACTTACTTACCTATTTACTTAGTAAGTATGACTTAGGATTTAACTGTGTTATGGAACTGAAGCAAGCATCGTCTCGTGCAAAACAATGGGAGTTGTCGTTGACCTCTTTTGGACCACTTTATAGGTATCCTATCCATATAGCATGTTGAGGTAGATTTGTCATTTGGTTGACCTGCTAATTGAGGATCATTTTCCCAGACCCAGATTAAGCTTTCCCTCAGATTTAAAAACACTTTTAGTGGAGATTCTCTTGAGCATTTTCACTTAACATTATTTTTAGCCCACTTTCTCTGGGTTCCCAGAGACTGATCCTATATACAGTACCAGTCAAACGTTTGGACACACCTACTCATTTTTTTTACTATTTTGTATATTGTAGAATAATAGTGTAGAATAATAGTGAATACATCAAAACTATGAAATAACACATAAGGAATCATGTAGTAACCAAAAAACTGTTAAACATATCAAAATATATTTAATATTTTAGATTATTCAAAGTAGCCACCGTTTGCCTCGATGACAGCTTTGCACACTCTTGTCATTCTCTCAACCAGCTTCATGAGTTAGTCACCTGGAATGCATTTCAATTAAAAGGTGTACCTTGTACCTGTTAAAAGTTAATTTGTGGAATTTCTTTCCTTCTAAATGCGTTTGAGCCAATCAGTTGTGTTGTGACAAATTAGGGATTGTATACTGAAGATAGCCCTATTTGGTAAAAGACCAAGTCTATATTATGGCAACAACAACTCAAATAAGCAAAGAGAAACAACATTCCATCATTACTTTAAGACATGAAGGTCAGTCAATCTGGAACATTTTAAGAACTTTGAAAGTTTCTTCAAGTGCAGTCACAAAAACCATCAAGCGCTATGATGAAACGGACTCTCATGAGGATCGCCACAGGAAAGGAAGACCCAGAGTTACCTCTGCTGCAGACGATATGTTCATTAGAGTTACCAGCCTCAGAAATTGCAGCCCAAATAAATGCTTCACAGAGTTCAAGTAACAGACACATCTCAACATCAACTGTTCAGAGGAGACTGCGTGAATCAGGCCTTCATGGTCGAATTGCTGTAAAGAAACCACTACTAAAGGACACCAATAAGAAGAAGAGACTTGCTTGGGCCAAGAAACACAAGCAATGGACATTAGACTGGTGGAAATCGGTCCTTTGGTCTGATGAGCCCAAATTTGAGATTTTTGCTTCCAACCGCCGTGTCTTTATGAGGTGCAGAGTAGGTGAACTGATGATCTTCGCATGTATGGTTCCCACCGTGAAGCATGGAAGAGGAGGTGTGATGGTGTGGGGGTGCTTTGCTGGTGACACTATCTGTGATTTATTTAGAATTCAAGGCCCACTTAACCAGCATGGCTACCACAGCATTCTGCAGCGATATACAATCCGATCTGGTTTGCGCCTCGTGGGACAATCATTTGTTTTTCAACAGGATAATGACCCAAAACACACCTCCAGGCTGTGTATGGGCTATTTGACCAAGGAGGAGAGTGATGGAGTGCTGCATCAGGTGATCTGGCCTCCACAATCACCCAACCTCAACCCAATTGTGATGGTTTTGGATGAGTTGGACCGCAGAGTGAAGGAAAAGCAGCCAAGAAGTGCTTAGCATATGTGGCAACTCCTACAAGACTCTTGGAAAAGCATTCCTCATGAAGCTGGTTGAGAGAATGCCAAGAGTGTGCAAAGCTGTCATCAAGGCAAAGGGTGGCTACTTTGAAGAATCTCAAATATAAAATATATTTAGATTTGTTTAACAGTTTTTTGCTTACTATATGATTCCATATGTGTTATTTCATAGTTTTGATGTCTTCACTATTATTCTACAATGTTGAAAATAACAAAAATGAAGAAAAACCCTTGAATGAGTATGTGTGTCCAAACTTTTGACTGATACTGTGTATATATATATATATATATATATATATATATATTAGCTATATGCATTGAATTAGTATGTTATGATGCCTCTCAGATTAGACTTTGTGACTGTGTGGCTTTTCTATTGAATGTGTAGACGAGACTTGAGACCCGGAGTAGATTGGCTAGGACTGGTGAGTAACAGAGGCACAAAGCTATCCTGGCAGAAGCAGCTGTACAGGATAACCCCAATCATGTCCTTTGGACTGAACCATAGACTCGCCTCACTGCTGCTCAACTCAGGCATGTATGCACACACACACACAGACACACCAGCCACGTCACACTAGATCCCATGCAGTATTCGACGTTCATCCAGGTCCCCAGGACGTCTTACCATCAAGTAGGCTCACGGCTTGCTAGGACGTGCATGCACATGCACACATAGACACACACACACTAACACACCCACACACATACACACACACACATGGACACACACACATGGACACACACAAACAAACATAGAAACCTTCTATCACACACACACATTTTAGCATGACACACTCACAGTGAGTGGCAGGGATGACCTGTAACGACATTACCTTTGTTTCAGTGCCAGTGTTTTATGTGTTTACTCCTCGAATATAGATGCAGAGAGAGTGGACAGACATCACTGTGTTCGTGTGTGTGTGTGTGTGTGTGTGGGCGTGTGTGTGTGTGTGTGTGTGTGTGTGTGTGTGTGTGTGTGTGTGTGTGTGTGTGTGTGTGTGTGTGTGTGTGTGTGTGTGTGTGTGTGTGTGTGTGTGTGTGTGTGTGTGTGTGTGTGTGTGTGTGTGTGCATGTGTGGGTTTGTGCACTCTTGTTTGTGATTTAGTGCTGAAAGCATAATCATACAGTATTTATATCTGAACCAGATATGTTGTCTGGTTTCGTCTTTGGTTTTTTTATGTTGAAATTATCATTTAATTTCAGTTGCTTTGTGTCTAAATGTTCTCAAATACAGACATAACATCCAGGCCCAAAGCTATACAATACAACAAGGACAAAGTTAATAATATTCAGAAATTAATTAATGTATTCTACAAGTAAAACAATAAACGCCAAACAGTGACAGACAGGAAGTATACAAGCCACTGCTGTGTGTTTACAAGTCTGCATTTCTTGCTTCCTCCTGATCCTATTTTGTTGAGTGCAGCGATTCTTGGGAAACAGTTAGGGTCTCCTCATCTATAGTATTCCAGGTCCTGTGTGGCTCACTTGGTCGAGCATGGTGCTTACACTGCCAGGGTTGTGGGTTCAATTCCAATGGGGGACCAGTACAAAAAAGTATGAAAAATGTATGCACTCACTACTACTGTAAGTCACTCTGGATTTGACGTAAAAATGTAAATCTGTTTCTGTTTGGACGGCCATAACATAGCCAACTTGTATACAGCAAATCAGACAAGAGGAAAGGATTGATGTCCTTTCATGCCTTCACGAAGTACATAGAGGAAGAGATCCTTAGAGGGAGACCAGGATAAGGCAAGATGAAACACAGGCCTGCTGTATTGGCTAGCCCCACTAATGAGGGAAGGGGTTATGTTATAGCCTGAAGACTGGGACTGTTGTATATCTCCCACAGGTTGATGTACTGAACATAAGCTAAATGTATTATGAGAATCGCCAGTGCCAAATGAATGATATTCATAGATCAGCATCCATGGCCCATGTTAGGTTTCTCTCCCTCTAAGGGTCTGACTTGATATGAATCAGTGCAGTTTGGGTCTCTGTAAATGTACTATAAAGAGGGGAAAATCCCAAACTCAGATCAGCCTCTGTGGCCCACGTCAGCCCCCACCCCTCCACAAGGTTCTTGATATGCATCAGTGAGGTTTGGATCTGTGAAAATGTGTTATAATGAATCAATGACACACTCAATTTGTGACCGGTGGCATTCCTGATGGGCCTATTTACCTCACTAAAATGAGGTTCTGCTTTCTGCATTTACTCCTCTATTCCACATATTGATTATGTGTCCATCTGTATAGCAGCATCTTTCTATTAAGAAACCAACCATACTCATGGTTACTAACCACCTACTGAGAGACCATCTAATGTGGGGATTACACACACACACACACACACACACACACACACACACACACACATAAACACACACACACACACACACACCACTGATGTTTAAAAGACTCGTCGTAGGAACTGTGGGCAAATAACAAATTATTATTTTATTCTACAGCTAGGATTTAAAACACCCACCATCCACTCCTTTAGCTATGCTTTAGTCTCTGCTGTCTCCTTTTACAATAGAGAAACCTGGGAGAAGACAATTAACACAGAGATATGTGTTATATAAAGTTAGGCTTCTTCACCTACAGTGGCACTGCCGTAAATAGAAATGTTGTCATTGTCCTGTAAAACATTTACATTTTACATTTTAGTCATTTAGCAGACGCTCTTATCCAGAGCGACTTACAGTAGTGAATGCATACATTTCGTTTAAAAAAAATTCCGTACTGGTCCCCCACCCATGGTGGCTTTGACAGTGTCCTGTAATACATCCACAGTGGCATTGACAGTGTCCTGTAAAACACCCACGGTGGCTTTAACAGTGTCCTGTAATACACCCACGGTGGCTTTGACAGTGTCCTGTAATACACCCACGGTGGCTTTGACAGTGTCCTGTAAAACACCCACGGTGGCTTTGACAGTGTCCTGTAATACACCCACGGTGGCTTTGACAGTGTCCTGTAAAACACCCACGGTGGCTTTGACAGTGTCCTGTAATACACCCACGGTGGCTTTGACAGTGTCCTGTAATACACCCACGGTGGCTTTGACAGTGTCCTGTAATACACCCACGGTGGCTTTGACAGTGTCCTGTAAAACACCCACAGTGGCTTTGACAGTGTCCTGTAATACACCCACGGTGGCTTTGACAGTGTCCTGTAAAACACCCACGGTGGCTTTGACAGTGTCCTGTAATACACCCACGGTGGCATTGACAGTGTCCTTCCATGAAAAGAAAGAAAGAGAGAGTTATTTTACTTTCCATCCTTTCCTAATTTAGCTGTTTCCCTGACCCAGGATGATGACACACACACACACATACACACACACACACACACACACACACACACACACACACGTGCCAGGGAAGACATAGAGTATCTGTGGTGGTTTAATTTCATCTGAACCAGCCTCCTCTTTTGGTCTTCTCCTAGTGTAACGGTAGTTAGTCCATACACACTTTCAACTCTCCACTTTGTAGTGCTGTGTCTTCTGCTTGGAAAGCAACCACATTCATTCACTCTCAGCTTACCCATTGAATAGGAAAGGTATCGGTGTGTCGCATAGAATCACAGTGATAATGGAGAGCTCCTTATTATCAAGTCAACTTTAGGAGGAATCCACGAGTCATGATTGCATATCGATTTGCGTACACACAAGGTGTTGTCTCCTTTTAAGTCTCTGGTAATATTCTGTCTCTCTATGACTCCACACTGCCCTCCTCAGGTATACAGCCCACTGTCTCAAACTCTGTCTCTTCCTGATGTTTCAGCACGTCCGGTATACTCTCTCCAATCCAAAATCATCCCCCAGCCATCCTCTACGCCCTTTGCACTTGTGTAGATTTGAACTACAAATAATAAGGTGAAAATTACACCCAACATATCAGAGGGCACTACCATTTTGCTCATCATATCTATCCAGTTCTTTAAGATCTGCAAGCAATGCCTTGGATAAAAGGGGTTGTTTCTGGACAGGGACACAATGTCTGTCTGTCTGTCTGTCTGTCTGTCTGTCTGTCTGTCTGTCTGTCTGTCTGTCTGTCTGCTGCGCTGCGCTGCGCTGCGCCTGCCTGCCTGCCTGCCTGCCTGCCTGCCTGCCTGCCTGCCTGCCTGCCTGCCGCCGCCGCCTGCCTGCCTGCCTGCCTGCCTGCCTGCCTGCCTGCCTGCCTGCCTGCCTGCCTGCCTGCCTGCCTGCCTGCCTGCCTGCCTGCCTTTGTTTTCATCCTAGCTCTAGCCTCAACTTGCTATGCCTCGTCTAACTGCTAGTCAACCCCAAGCCCAGAATCTGATGCAGAGACATAACTGTTTCTCTGCTCTGTTAACCACATAAGGTGGAGTAAGCTGGCTCATGTTAGGCACTGCTGTGTGGTGCATTAACCCTACACCACAATCACGCACAAAGCCACAGGAACACACACACACAAGCAAACAAGAGTGCTCACAGAGTCCCACATGCACCCACACAAGCACAAACACATGCACACACACGGAGATAGAGAGAGCAAGAGAGAGAGCGAGAGAGAGAGCGAGAGAGAGAGCGAGAGAGAGCAAGAGAGAGAGAGAGAGAAAGATCCACACAAACTCCTGTTTACCTGCTGAGCCTGGAACTGACCTCTTCTCACCTAAAGGAACTTAAATCAACTCTTGATGGCTACTCTGTTCCGAATGTTTAGAAAAATACTTTCTCTCCCCCCCACCTTCCTCCCTCTCTCTCTCTCACTGCTGTTCCCTAAACACAGTCCCAGTCTCTCCAAGTATCCCTCCTACAGAAAGGAGGATTACACGGTATTAGTGCAGCATCACAGACTGACTGACTGGCTGTCCTGCCAGACACTGACACCCTATGAGAATGGTAAACCACGCTTTGTTTCATATCTCTCCCCAACTAATCTGGCTCTCCCATGGCCTTGTGAGAGCCAACTGAGTGTGACATTGGGAATATGAGCTTGGAGGTGACCAATGACACAGGTGACGGCTGGTTTGTGCGTGCGTGCTCGTCTGAGTAGGTGTGTGTGATCGTGGGTGTGTCTGTCTTTCTATGTGCAGGTTATAAATGTTTATTCTCCCTGAGATCATTCTGAAATTGAGTTGCGATAAGAAAGATTCTCGCTGGCTTGCGGGCTGAATATTGGATTTTCCAAAAAGTCAACAGAGGGCTTGATCATTAAAGTGAATAAATATTCCTTCCCCTCAAGTCTTGCATTTTTCTATCGGTTTGGCTGGGGATTTTTTATTATTTTCATTATTGTGCTGACACATACTCTTCTGCCGTGCGGTCTCCATTATGAAACTGAAGGAGGAAAAGTGGGGGGAAAGATGCCAATAACAAACAGACAGCTGTATTAAAATAGATTACTTTTCCTGCTCTTTCTCTCCTCCTCCATGCTCCCCAAGAAAATATTTTGCATTATTTTGCATGGTGTCTGTCAAGGGTTTTTGCTTGAACTAGACTTTTGAATTGAGGTCTGTCATTTTACTTGTGGTTTACTTTAGTTAGCCTATAGCAAGTGTTTTTTATAAAGAAGTAATAGATATGCAAAAAAATGGGTTTTACAATTCAATTCTATCTACATCATACATGTAGTACACAAAAAAAAATAGGGGTTCAACGAGGGTTCTTCTAAGATTTTCAAAGTTCTTGGAAGAACCTTAAGGTTCTTGGCACTGAACATTCCCCCCAAAAGGTTCTTCCTAGAACCCCATAGGAGGTGGGGTTCATCGGGGATCTCCTCAGTTGATGGGGGTTCTTGCAGGAACCTAACTGCCCGACTGAAACATTTTCATTTGAATATGAAAGGACAGCAGGTGCAGGCACTTAACTAAAGAGCTCCTCAATTTAAGGTAAGGGTTGTCCCTTATATTATCTAAATGTATATTGTTTTATGATGATACCATCTAGCTTTTCATATTTGTGCAAATCTTTCTAAAACAGAAAATGGACACAATTCAATGCATATCAATCAACAAAGAGGTAAGAATATGTAGGCTATAAGAATATGTTGAAGGCTAGCTGTATTGGGTGCAGATGACTGAACTGCTCACTTTGTGTCTGTGTCTGCAGGTATACAGACAAGGAGGCATACAAAGGTATGTCAATTGGTATTGGTATGTTATGCAGATCACATGTACCATCCTCCTCCCTTACCTATTCAATGAAAATCCCACAGGCCTCTACATTATGGACAAGGTATGTGTATGATAACCATTATCAAAACTGTTTTGTTCATTCACATTTACCACAAAAACCAAGGTAGGAATACTTTCATGTGCGTGTTTTGTTAAACATCTGTATAATTGCTATTTTTTGGATTCACAGACTTCACCCTCCCTATACCTCTGATGAATATAACAGGAAACCTGTTTGATCAATATGTACTGCAAAATCATTCTGTCTATGGATACGGAGAACATCAACACATTAACATCAACAGGCCAGAGGATAAACCCATTGGACTTGGGGCTCTGCTGGGAGTTTACCTCATATTTAGATTATTTTATTCTGCTTTTCCACTAAAATCACAATAAACACTGAGAACTAAAATATTGTATTATTGTTATGCATATTATTAATAATAATAATAATAATAATAGGGGAGTAGCAGTAGTTCAAAAATTAACCCCAAAAGGTTCTTCAAAAGGTTCTTCAGGGATCCATTAAAAGGGGTTCTTTAAAGAACTTGTAGGGGTTCCCCCACAGTTTCAATTTGAATAACCCCTAAAGGATACGCCAGGAACCTTTTTCTTTTTACAGTATATGTAGATTGTTGTGTGATTTTCAGACATTTCTCTAAAGACCTCAAAGTTGTTTGATAAATTGTCCACATCTTTCAAAAAGCATTTAGAAACTCATTAACATACAGTATATTCAAACCCCATCAGCCACACGTTCCAGTATCTCTTTTCGTTCCCTCCAATGACCACTGAGGTGGTGACTGTGCTGCTGCTGGTGGCAGCGGTACATCTCCTATCTGTCAGTCCATTGTGAAGATATCTCCCTCTCCATTTGCAGCTCCTCATTGTCTCTACTTACCAAACAGAAAGCCTCTAAACACAGATAGACAGGCAGGAGAGACCTGATGATTTGTATTAGTCTGCTGAAGGGTGTGTGTGTGTGTGTGTGTGTGTGTGTGTGTGTGTGTGTGTGTGTGTGTGTGTGTGTGTGTGTGTGTGTGTGTGTGTGTGTGTGTGTGTGTGTGTGTGTGTGTGTGTGTGTGTGTGTCTGAGAGAAAGAGTGTGTGTGTGCACATTCATTTGTGCTTGTGTGTTGTTTCTGCCCTCCTCCCTCCTAGTAAAAGCTTTGTGTGAGGAAGCAGTAAAGACAGTTTACTTCTTTTCTCCACCCCGGCGCTGCCAAGACCAAATTAATTAGTTTATTTATGAGGGAGGGAGGTGAGACGAGCCAACGAGCGGCGAGAGAGAGGAGGCAAATGGAGGCTTAGCATTGTTGCTTAACCAGCCAGGGTGGCATCTCAGGGACATTAACACAGTGGATAGGGGTGGGTAGGGCTAGGTTGGACCAGGTAGCGCTGTCTTGGATGGATTACCCTAAAGATAAGAGAGAAGCTCAGAGACACACACACAGACCCACACACACACACACACACACACACACAAGAGCACGAACACACAAGAGCACATCAACTAGGGCCAACAAGGCTGCCCATTTCATTTATTCAATTTAATTTATTTAACCAGGATAGTACACTCAGAAACACTGGTCACTGTTTTCCAGGGAGAGTTTTTACTGGTCAGGTCACATCATCATGGTCATCATCAGTAGGGGCAGATTGGCCATCTGGCATTCTCGGGCAAATGCCAGATGGACTGGTCCATTTTTAGAGTAGTGGGCCTGTCTAACTTTTTAATGTAAAATTATCATAATCAGGCTAATATTGGGTTGTTCAAGGAATAAAATGGGGTGGTGTGACCTTGAGGAATAAAATGGGGTGGTGTTAGAAATACCTGGGCCAATTTTCGGTCCCAGTCCGCCCCTGATCATCACCATACTGCATCCCATCTCAAATGTCTTCTCTTACCTCTGATGACTATCCACACCATCTCTGTCCCACCATCCCAGTTTATTTTAAAGCATAGAGATTTTTAAGGCAGGCAGCAGACAGAACAGCTGTTTTAAATGAGGACCCGTGCCTCAGGGGCCAGTAGGGGGTTCCTGTATTGGTGCTGTAAGAACAGCAGGTACCCTGATTTAACACTTCATAGTTATTCTTGAGATTAGGTACTGGCAGACACACAAACACAGACACACACACTCAGAGGCGATGACCCTGAGGCAACCTCTTTACAGAGAATACTACTGTATGTGTACCTGCATGCATGCTCGTATGTGTGTGCCTGTGTGCATGTCTACACAAGTGTACGTGTATATGTATGTGGGACTGCCACTAGTACCTGAAGATTACCACTACATCAAAATAAGTGGCACTGCTGCCAGTGCCTTGCCTTCTCATAATTCGAGGCCAATGTGAGGGGGCTTGGCAGGAAAATCTGCTGTGGAATTACTTTATGGAAAAATGTACTGCCAAACCCTCGTTACCCTGCATGCCCACTTTGATGTAATGGGCTCTGATGGTAGATTCTTAGGGGCCAGGTAATCACATGCAAAATGCATAGGACCAATGTAAGGTAATGGAGAAAATATGCTCTCCTGTTCCTCTACTTGGAGATGTAAGAGATGGTGCTTGTAGCCTTGAACATCAAGCTTACATCCACTCTGAGTCGAATGTAGTAAACGATCAACATGAAACTAAATTCTCAGCCCCTCCTTAATTTATCCTTCCTGTGCTGTTGCTGTCCTGGTTATGATGAATAGAAGCAACCACAGATGTTAGCTCGCTCGCTCACACACACACCCACACACCCGCAAACACACCCACACCCACAAACACACACACACACACACACACACACATACACATACAAGCATCTAGACCAATTTACTACCTCCATACGGCTGTTGTCCCTGGGTCCTCGCAGCACTGCTGAGTCGCTCCTTTTAAAGGCCTGCATATGAATGAAGACATTAAAATGAAATAGGCTAGCTGTTTCCGTCTTTAGACATGAAGATGTAGTAGAAATGTGATTGGAACACACAATGTAGCACCTAACAAGTGCTGCGCTCGTTATGAAGATATGAGGTGCATTTAAAGTTCGTCTATGTTGATGGATGGATGCATGTCGCCAAACTGGTTCCTGTATTCTCTTTCTTAAAACATCACTCTTATAAAACCATTTCACAATCAGTAATATACACTGCTCAAAAAAATAAAGGGAACACTAAAATAACACATCCTAGATCTGAATGAATGAAATAATCTTATTAATTACTTTTTTCTTTACATAGTTGAATGTGCTGACAACAAAATCACACAAAAATAATCAATGGAAATCCAATTTATCAACCCATGGAGGTCTGGATTTGGAGTCACACTCAAAATTAAAGTGGAAAACCACACTACAGGCTGATCCAACTTTGATGTAATGTCCTTAAAACAAGTCAAAATGAGGCTCAGTAGTGTGTGTGGCCTCCACGTGCCTGTATGACCTCCCTACAACGCCTGGGCATGCTCCTGATGAGGTGGCGGATGGTCTCCTGAGGGATCTCCTCCCAGACCTGGACTAAAGCATCCGCCAACTCCTGGACAGTCTGTGGTGCAACGTGGCGTTGGTGGATGGAGCGAGACATGATGTCCCAGATGTGCTCAATTGGATTCAGGTCTGGGGAACGGGCGGGCCAGTCCATAGCATCAATGCCTTCCTCTTGCAGGAACTGCTGACACACTCCAGCCACATGAGGTCTAGCATTGTCTTGCATTAGGAGGAACCCAGGGCCAACCACACCAGCATATGGTCTCACAAGGGGTCTGAGGATCTCATCTCGGTACCTAATAGCAGTCAGGCTACCTCTGGCGAGCACATGGAGGGCTGTGCGGCCCCCCCAAAGAAATGCCACCCCACACCATGACTGACCCACCGCCAAACCGGTCATGCTGGAGGATGTTGCAGGCAGCAGAACGTTCTCCACGGCATCTCCAGACTGTCACGTCTGTCACATGTGCTCAGTGTGAACCTGCTTTCATCTGTGAAGAGCAAAGGGCGCCAGTGGCGAATTTGCCAATCTTGGTGTTCTCTGGCAAATGCCAAACATCCTGCACGGTGTTGGGCTGTAAGCACAACCCCCACATGTGGACGTCAGGCCCTCATACCACCCTCATGGAGTCTGTTTCTGACCGTTTGAGCAGACACATGCACATTTGTGGCCTGCTGGAGGTCATTTTGCAGGACTCTGGCAGTGCTCCTCCTGCTCCTCCTTGCACAAAGGCAGAGGTAGCGGTCCTGCTGCTGGGTTGTTGCCCTCCTACGGCCTCCTCCACGTCTCCTGATGTACTGGCCTGTCTCCTGGTAGCGCCTCCATGCTCTGGACACTACGCTGACAGACACAGCAAACCTTCTTGCCACAGCTCGCATTGATTTGCCATCCTGGATGAGCTGCACTACCTGAGCCACTTGTGTGGGTTGTAGACTCCGTCTCATGCTACCACTAGAGTGAAAGCACCGCCAGCATTCAAAAGTAACCAAAACATCAGCCAGGAAGCATAGGAACTGAGAAGTGGTCTGTGGTTACCACCTGCAGAACCACTCCTTTATTGGGGGTGTCTTGCTAATTGCCTATAATTTCCACCTGTTGTCTATTCCATTTGTACAACAGCATGTGAAATGTATTGTCAATCAGTGTTGCTTCCTAAGTGGACAGTTTGATTTCACAGAAGTGTGATTGACTTGGAGTTACATTGTGTTGTTTAAGTGTTCCCTTTATTTTTTTTAGCAGTATATATCCTTTCTACAATGGGATTTTATTTTCCTAGCTCTATGCTTGTTTGGGTGTTCTTGTGCTCCAAGAAAGCATATTTGTGTTCGGCTCAGACACTTAAAACTGTTTCATCGATCTTATGACTAAACACATTATTGCAGTCCAAAAATCATATATACTTTGTCTTCCCCAGGGAAGTCAGTATAGACAGTATTGATTGAATATGGCCCTTAGTCTCACCAACCCTGAAGGGCATTATAGACAGTCGGATGCTCATGTATCACGTTTACAACAGCAGTAGCCTGGACATATTGTGTTATACTGTACTACACCCTGGCTAGCTATGAAATCCATTGAATGACCACAGAGCAGTGTACATACATGGCTGTATTGTCTCATCCCAGTAGTAGTTTATGGGCCAGGCTGTGTTTTGGAAACTACAGGTCTATCATATCCCAAAGTGAAGCCCCCTCAGAGCTCCGTTTTGTTCGATTTCTCTCTGAGAGGCAGATGCAATCAGGCTCCATTGTAAGACGTTGAAGTGACATTTTACTTAAGCTCCTCGACAAAGCAGCTAGCTAATGCTAGCTCAGACACGCCACGACACTGTCATGTCCGCCGCATTTGATGATGATGTCACTGGATTCAGCTCTGGACTGATAAGTGGGTCCAATTTAGACTGGCTTTTCAGTTAGCCAACTGGTAGTCTCTCATACTTAGCCGTGCATCTTGAAGGCATGTTAGACTAGAGCTGGTCAGTGGATCCAAGGGCTTAGTTCATTGATTAGAGCATGGTATATGCAACATAATGTTAGTGGATTTGAATCCCATAAGGCCCACATATGCTGACCTTATGCTGAAGCTGTAAGTCAATGCTCTAGATGGAGAACACCTAGCTAAATGAAAAACCATGACTATATCTTACGTCTACTTTTATCTTTTATGGAGGAGCATCATGTGATCAAGGGTCCCTTGTCATAAAGTTGACATAGGAAGTATCATCTATCAATCCCAAGCCCAGTTTATAAATGTGAAACTTATCTTCTTCAAGTTGTCCCCAATATAGATAATAACACCAATTAGGTATTCAGGTCCAGTAGGTTATTCAGTGTTTTTTATCGCCACGCATAAACAAGGTTCCTTTCTCCTCAGCGGTGGACTTCATTAACAGGCTACACACACTGCAAAGTAGTGGGTTGGCACACACATAGCTACACACACATACACATACTGTAGCTACACACAAACACACACAAACAACACACAAACACACACACTCCAGCGCCCTTTCGCGCACAAAGGCATGCAAAGACACATCACGTGCAAAGACACATCTATAGCTCAGATAAGAAGAAGACACCAACGTCCTTGTACGTTTACAAAGACATGCATCTACTGCTTAGACACAAACCACACGTACAGCTCTACACACAGCCTTGTCCTGGCATGCAAAAGAGAACTTGTGCAACCAGAAAAACAGGAGCAACATCTTGGCACACAAGACACACATCTGTAGCTGAGACACTATAAAAAATAAAACATCATATGTTCAGCCTCCCTGCTGACAGGTCATGAACTTTATGAGTCAGGTGGTAGTGTTTGAGCATCTCTCCTACAGTGAGGGAAAAAAGTATTTGATCCCACTGACAAAGAAATGATCAGTCTATCATTTTAATGTAGGTTTATTTGAACAGTGGGAGACAGAATAACAACAAAAAAATCCAGAAAAACGCATGTTAAAAATGTAATACATTGGTTTGCATTTTAATGAGGGAAATAAGTATTTTACCCCCTCTCAATCAGAAAGATTTCTGGCTCCCAGGGGTCTTTTATACAGGTAAGGAGCTGAGATTAGGAGCACACTCTTAAAGGGAGTGCTCCTAATCTCAGTTTGTTACCTGCATAAAAGACACCTGTCCACAGAAGCAATCAATCAGATTCCAAACTCTCCACCATGGCCAAGACCAAAGAGCTCTCCAAGGATGTCAGGGACAAGATTGTAGACCTACACAAGGCTAGAATGGGCTACAAGACAATTGCCAAGCAGTTTGGTGAGAAGGTGACAACAGTTGGTGCGATTATTCGCAAATGGAAGAAACACAAAAGAACTGTCAATCTCCCTCGGCCTGGGGCTCCATGCAAGATCTCACCTCGTGGAGTTGCAATGATCATGAGAACGGTGAGGAATCAGCCCAGAACTACATGGGAGGATCTTGTCAATGATCTCAAGGCAGCTGGGACCATAGTCACCAAGAAAACAATTGGTAACACACTACGCCGTGAAGGACTGAAATCCTGCAGTGCCCGCAAGGTCCCCCTGCTCAAGAAAGCACATATACATGCCTGTCTGAAGTTTGCCAGTGAACATCTAAATGATTCAGAGGACAACTGGGGGAAAGTGTTGTGGTCAAATGAGACCAAAATGGAGCTCTTTGGCATCAACTCAACTCACCGTGTTTGGAGGAGGAGGAATGCTTCCTATGACCCCAAGAACACCATCCCCACCGTCAAACATGGAGGTGGAAACATTATGCTTTGGGGGTGTTTTTCTGCAAAGGGGACAGGACAACTTCACCGCATCAAAGGGACGATGGACGGGGCCATGTACCATCAAATCTTGGGTGAGAACCTCCTTCCCTCAGCCAGGGCATTGAAAATTGGTCGTGGATGGGTATTCCAGCATGACAATGACCCAAAACACATGGCCAAGGCAACAAAGGAGTGGCTCAAGAAGAAGCACATTAAGGTCCTGGAGGGGCCTTGCCAGTCTCCAGACCTTAATCCCATAGAAAATCTGTGGAGGGAGCTGAAGGTTCGAGTTGCCAAACGTCAGCCTCAAAACCTTAATGACTTGGAGAAGATCTGCAAAGAGGAGTGGAACAAAATCCCTCCTGAGATGTGTGCAAACCTGGTGGCCAACTACAAGAAACGTCAGACCTCTGTGATTGCCAACAAGGGTTTTGCCACCAAGTACTAAGTCATGTTTTGCAGAGGGGTCAAATACTTATATCCCTCATTAAAATGCAAATCAGTTTATAACATTTTTGACATGCGTTTTTCTGGATTTTTGTTGTTGTTATTCTGTCTCTCACTGTTCAAATAAACCTACCATTAAAATTATAGACTGATCATTTCTTTGTCAGTGGGCAAACGTACAAAATCAGCAGGGGATCAAATACTTTTTTCCCTCACTGTACATATTCTCCCTAAATCTCTACAATAGCTCAGACACGACACATATACACCGCTCTGCCGCAGAGAGCATACATCCAAGGCCAGATTATCCCTCATTCTGTCCAGGCTCATGCCATGTGCCAAGACTGTGAGACTATGAGGGAGACCAAAATCATGAGCTGGAAATAGCATCCATGGACATCAATGAGAGGCTGAAGCAGAGAGTGTCCAGTAAGCAGAGTAGAATTAGATAAGTGGTATTATGAGAGTTTTAGGGGAAGGATGTGATTGTGAAAGACTGAACACCATTTCCCACGAAGTCCCAGGTGTAAGTGACCAGACTTAATTCTCTATAAGCCAATCAAAACCAACCAACCAAAACATTATCCAATCATCCTCTTCTCTTGCGAACCTGACCAAACATATCCTTCTCAATAAGGACTCAACCTATCCATTGTCTCACCTACAACCAGCGCTGACCTTAAACTGACTGCTCATGACCAGATGTCAAATAAAACATTTAAATAGAAATTCTCTGATCTTTTGCACATAGATAATGTGGTGTTTCTCCCTCTCCCTCTCTTTCTTTGATTTTCTTTCTTTCTTCCTCTCTCTTTCCCTCTTTCCTTCCCTCTCCCTCACACTCTCTTCGTCACTCTCTCTCCATCTCTCTACCCATCTCTCCCTCCCCCTCTCTTTCTAGAAACTGGGAACGGTTTTCCTTTCGTCACCCCCTTCGCTACATCCTCCTCTCTCCCTCCTCTCTGGGAATTGTTTTCCATGCTTCGTTATTCCGAGCGCAGTGGGTTCCCATTGAATTATATTACTTTACAAAGCTCAGTGATAGACAGTGATGATGATGTTCTCCATTTAACCCCATTTAAGATATCATTGAAGTGAAAATGAGCACTCGTCAAATTCGTAAGTAATCATGACGCTTGGCCTACTGTAGCAACAGTTGTGGGCCCTCTGCTTCCATTTCCCTGGCCAAACAGGAGGACATATTCTAGAAACACATTATAGAGAAGGTCACGGTTCACCAGTGATTTATATTTTCATTGAATAACACAAACAGTGCTGTAACGATTAATCATTTTGAAATAGTAAAGTGCATCTGTTAAAATAAAGAGTACTGATAGACGTACTGTAAGTGTAGATGAACTGAAGTTGCCTGTTTTGCGTTGGTTATATGATCATGGTGCCGATAAAAACTAGGTCCTTGATTCCCTCAAGGGACACACATACTGGCTATGGAGAAAAAAAAAGTGTCTGCAGCCAAAGTACTTTTTTGTATTATTATATCGTAAGATTTAAACTGTGGGCCGCTAAGGTTCCTTCCTGAGCACACTAAGAGGTGATGGATTTAGCCTTGATTACAGTCTGATAAACCTCTCACCTCCACCTGTCTCACACACATACACACACGAACACACGCACACACCCCCATCTGAATCCCATTTGGTCATAATTAGCTTTCTCCTCCATATTATCTCAGTGTAAATTATGCCCCATAGATGATCAATTACAGGACTTTAACCGGATTCTCTGCCTAGTTAGAATAAGGTTGGGAAGGAAGGGTGTATCAAGTGAATCTCAATAATTACGTCTTAGATTGTATAGAGAACGTTGTCTTTCTCCTGGATGTAGTTGGTCTTGGATAATGAAGTTATGACCTCTCTGAAGATGAGGTTGAGGGTCCACTCCGACACACTTACACACAGGTTACATATCCAACCATAACCAGACTAGGACAGTCGGTGCATTACAACCTAAAGCTCATATATCATGAATAGCATGTTGTTGACGTGATGATCCTGATTATGAGTAACGTCTTTGGGTCTAATAGCAATCCATTATTAATGTTCTCATTAGTCGAGGTATGAATGAAATCAATCCTATGTTTCCCTACATGTATAATGTAAAACAATTACCCTCTATAAATCATTCACACGGGGCTTCGTTGTTAATATATGGGTGACGTCTACTGTAGGCATCGAGACGTGGTTGAGATGATGTTGTTTATATTTTATAAAATTGTTGTTATTGGGGAAAAGACAGCACTTCCTGTGTATACACTGACATAGACATGATGACGTGACAGTTAACTACAAACGTGACACGCAAGACGTATGTTAATAGATTGATTGAAGCAAGTGAAGGGGATATTGGACAAGGTAAATGACAAAACCTAACTTGTAGTGACAGTAGGCCGTCATTGTAAATAAGAATTTCTTCTTAATAACTAACTTGCCTAGTTAAATAAAGGTTTAATATGATTATCATTTTTAAAATTTAATAGTTAGTATGTGTGGGTTAGAGGTGGACAAGATGCTGTTGTTTCTGTCCACGGCTTCTCCATCCCTTCATGACAGAGTGAAAAGACCTAGTTGTCATTCTAACAGCCAGAACTGGATTCTATTTAATTCAATTTACTACAACTTTGTTTATCCCCTTAGGGGTAATTAAAAAGGGCACTGGCAGCAAGGTCACAAATAATAACATTCTCCGTTTATAATGCAAGAACAACAACAAGTGCATATTTTCAGAATACAATTGAATAGAATGATGCCTTACTGTGAATTTTTCTATTAAAATCTATGCTTTAGCTTTCACAATACCTACAGTAAATGCCCAACCTCTCTCACACACACACACGATGTCTATGAAGACTTGTGCTGCCCCCTTTCTTCCTAGCAGCTTTGAAGTATGTAAAAAAAATATATATTGATAGAAGTGTGGAAAAGCAGGAGCAGAAGGAGAGGGGTGGGAAAAAAGAGGATGAACCAACCACGCTGATGGAGGAGAGGAGGAGGAGGGGAGGAAAAGAGGTGGAGAAAGACATGAGAAAGAGTGGCACAGCGGTTGGTGACTTCTGAATTGCTCCTGTGACCATGACTTTTAGATTCCGCAACCCAGTCGTTATTTGCACCACGGTGATCCTCTCTGACGTTCATGAATTAATAAAAGACAGCAGAATGTCAGCGAATCTATTTGTAGGTTTGCTCGTAGAGCAAAGACACACTTATGCGATCGTGCAACCTCATCTCTCATCTCAGTGCCACCCTCCCTCTATCTTTCTTGGACACACACAAAAGCATGCACGTACACACACGTACACACACTCACAGTGTACACACGCGCACACACACAAACACACATGCACCACATCGGGAATTCCAAATAAGACTGCTAAGTGGTAAGTATCAAATGTATTATGAAAAGAGCACTAGTAGAAAAAGCCATTCTGTGTCCAATTAATATTTTCTTTGTTATGCTTATACTGTGTTCTGTAAGGTATGGATTTTCTATGTATGTTCTACGATGACCTCGCTAGAACGCACACAGAGGCATGTAAGCATGGTAAGATAGTCTGTGATTTTCCATGACAACCATATCCTGGTCTGTCAGTCTGCTGGAACCCCAAAGACTCTTTCGCCACGATTTACAATCTGTGTGTTAAAGACGAACAACCCTGAATAAAGAACTCCATTTATTCATTTTCAGACTGATGTATTTGGCGAGCGTCACTTTTAATTCATGAAATATGAAGGTCTGTTTTTGGCTAGTCTTCGGCGAAGATATTTTTCATATTGCTCCCTTTTCTGTGAAAATGAGTGTATTCGCAGAGCGATAAAATCACTGCAGCAGCACACAAGTTTGGTCTTTCTATTTGATTCGATCTGAATAAGTGAGAGCCGACAGACAATGTTGGTAATATTCTCCATAGAGATAGCAGGATTGAGCTCTGGCTCTTTGACACCTTGGATTTACCTTGTCTAAAGAAACAGGATGTTCGCTCTGACAGAGAGTGGTACCTTTCTTTTACTGCTTTCATTTTATTACCTAGATGTGGCCTAATGTGTTTCTGGAACACTGTACTACTATCCCTGAGGCACCTGCACTCAGAGACACTCAGAGCCTGTTTCCCAGACCCAGATTATGCCTTATCCTTGACTAGAAATCACTCTCAGTGGAGAATTTCAATTGAAAGTACATTTAAATTCAGGACTAGGCTAAATCTGGGTCTAACACTGCCCCTCAGAGTTCACCAAATGCTCCATGATGGTATGAGACAAGCGATCCATCATTCTAATTCACACTCCATCGATTCTAGATAATAACTGTCTTGGAACTTTTGGTTAAAATATGGCATCCATTGAAATTCTAAATCACAAACAGCATCACATGAGGCCTGTACTGTATCTGCAATCAATGAAATCAATCAAATGTATTTATAAAGCCCTTCTTATATCAGCTGATGTCACAAAGTGCTGTACAGAAACCCAGCCTAAAACCCCAAACAGCAAGCAATGCAGGTGTAGAAGCACGGTGGCTAGGAAAAACTAGAGAGGAACCCGGCTATGAGGGGTGGCCAGTCCTCTTCTGGCTGCCAGGTGGAGATTAAAACAGAACATGGCCAAGATGTTCAAATGTTCATAGATGACCAGCAGGGTCAAATAATAATAATCACAGTGGTTGTCGAGGGTGCATCAGGTCAGCACCTCAGGTTTAAATGTCAGTTGGCTTTTCATAGCCGATCATTCAGAGTATCTCTACCGCTCCTGCTGTCTCTAGAGAGTTGAAAACAGTAGGTCTGGGACAGGTATTATAAGGTGAATGCACCAATTTGTAAGTCGCTCTGGATAAGAGCGTCTGCTAAATGTCTTAAATGTAAATGTAAATGTAAGGTAGCACGTCCGGTGAACAGGTCAGGGTTCCATAGCCGCAGGCAGAACAGTTGAAACTGGAGCAGCAGCACGGCCAGGTGGACTGGGGACAGCAAGGAGTCATCAGGCCAGGTAGTCCTGAGGCATGGTCCTCCGAGAGAAAGAAAGAAAGAAAGAAAGAAAGAAAGAAAGAAAGAAAGAAAGAAAGAAAGAAAGAAAGAAAGAAAGAAAGAAAGAAAGAAAGAAAGAAAGAAAGAAAGAAAGAAAGAAAGAAAGAAAGAAAGAGCATACTTAAATTCACACAGGACACCAGATAAGACAGGAGAAATACTCCAGATATAACAGACTGACCCTAGCCCCCTGACACATAAACTACTGCAGCAGTATCTATCTAGGGCTCTGCCCGCATTGTTTCAATTTCTTTGAAGCGAGAGCCAGTCAGATGTGTCTCACACCTCAACCCCGGCACTGTGACTTTAATCTGATTGATTGATTGATTGATTGATTGATTGATTGATTGATTGATTGATTGAATACTTTATTGTCCCTTTAGGTGAAATTTGTCTGGCAACATACAGCAGCTCCTGGCATACACATAAACACAAAATCAAAAACACAGTACATACAACACTTCACTTATGGACGTTATATATCACAGGACATACTTTGAACATATGAATACAGTAAGTGTGGAGTTCTGGTTCATAGTCCGTATGTGTTTACGAATCTGATGCTCGTGCTGGAGGCTGGTGTAGCAATCTAAGCTCCAGACTCTGGAACACACATATTCCCTGGCGACTGGGTTGGAGCCCCGGCTCAGTCGACTGTCTCTGCTCTTCCTTTCTGTGTTCATCTCCAGAACCTGTCTCTCATTCTGTCCTATCAATAAAATACGTAAGGAGATCGGATATGAAAGGGATATAATGCTTGTTGGACTTGCGTGCCCGGTTTGTTCTGCAGAGTGGGATTTTGAGGCTTCGCCCAGACTGTAACGTTTGGTACTGGTCGTACAGCGGATGTGTGATGTCTTTATTGACTGTTACCAGCCGTGATCTCTCTTCTTGTTGCCCGACCATCTGAACAAAATTCATCAGATTACCCATAACTGATTAGAGTAATGTGTTGACGTTTTTTTAATTACCAACTTAAACTTCAAAAACAAACAAATTATACCAGGTAGCCAGTCTATTGCATGGCGGCCCCCTGCAGCATTATGTAGATAATTTTAGAACATTTTATAATATAATCTGTCAGTTTCTATTTCATAGCAGGTTAATTGGGGGTCCTGGATTTCCAGGCATGCCCTCACTTTGGCTGCCTCTCTCCTTGCAGCTCTGCCATTAGAAGGGGTGTGGGTGACTCTATGTGCTATTGTTCTCTCTCTCTCACACACACACACACACACACACACACCACACACACACACACACACACACACACACACACACACACACACACACACACACACACACACACACACACACACACACACACTGCCAACTCCCTAAAATAGAATAGCTTTCACAACAGGCTCTGTCTGAACCGACCACGTGATACGATTATTAAAACAGACAGTCAGAGGGGTTGCCTGGAAGTGGTTGCCTAGAGACCAGTGGCAGTACAACAGCACAACGGTAAAGAGCATAGCCTGTTCCTGAGAAAAGTCAGGGGTTGTGTAGGTGTCAGTGACCTCACTTGTCATCTCCTGTGGGAACGGAAGGAACTGAATGTCTGTGACATGACAGGGCCAGTCAGAGTGACTCTTCCAGACTCAGAGGTTGTAATTATGGTCTAAACCAACATGTTCACCTCGATTTGACTAACTCCTTACCCCTCCTGACATTTCCACCTGCAACATTCTGACACTCTCGATCTCTCTCTTTCAAATGTTCTGTCTTTCTCTATTTCTTTCTCTCTCTCTCTGCCTCTCTCGCTCTATCAATTCGATTCGATTCAAGGGGCTTTATTGGTATGGGAATCATATGTTTACATTGCCAAGGCAAGTGAAATGGATAAACAAAAGTGAAATAAACAATAAAAAGTGAACAGTAAATATTAGCCTCACACAAGTTCCAAAATAATAGAGGCATTTCAAATGTCATATTATGTCTATATACAGTGTTGTAACGATGTGTAAATAGTTAAAGTACAAAAGGGAAAATAAATAAACATAAATATAGGTTGTATTTAGAGTGGTGTTTGTTCTTTACTGGTTACCCTTTTCTTGTGGCAACAGGTCACAAATCTTGCTGCTGTGATTGGACACAGTGGTATTTCACCCAATACATATGTGAGTTTATCAAAATTGGATTTGTTTTTTGAATTCGTTGTAGGTCTGTGTAATCTGAGGGAAATAATTGTCGATAATATGGTCATACATTTGGCAGGATGTATGACCATAAAAAAAAAAGTAAAATACTCTAGGCGGAATTAGGTGTTTTTGGCTGGGGTCAAAATTACGCCAAAGGACTTAAAAAATGTTTAAGTCTATACTGATACATAAACAGTAAACAAATATTTAGATTTATTAAGAATAAGTTGATTGACAAACTCGTAAAAGGATTGGAAGAATTGAAAAAAATATGCCTCTGGGGTCAGTCTCCACCTCATTTTGTGGGCAATGTGCACATAGCCTGTATTCTCTTGAGAGCCAGGTCTGCCTACGGCGACCTTTCTCAATAGCAAGGCTATGCTAACTGGGTCTGTACATAGTCAAAGCTTTCTTTAATTTTGGGTCAGTCACAGTGGTCAAGTATTCTGCCACTATGCATTCTCTGTTTAGGGTCAAAGAGCATTCTAGTTTGCTCTGTTTTTTTTCATTCTTTCCAATGTGTCAAGTAATTATCTTTTTGTTTTCTCATGATTTGGTTGGCTCACATTGTGTTGCTGTCCTGGGGCTCTGTGGGGTCTGTTTGTGAACAGAGCCAGGACCAGCTTGCTTAGGGGACTCTTCTCCAGGTTCATCTCTCTGCAGGTGAAGGCTTTGTTATGGGAGGTTTGAGAATCGCTTCCTTTTAGGTGGTTGTAGAATTTAGCGGCTCTTTTCTGGATTGTGATAATTAGCGGGTTGGTGAGCGGACCCCAGACCTCACAACCATAAAGGGAAATGGGTTCTATAACTGATTCAAGTATCTATCTATCTATCTATCTATCTATCTATCTATCTATCTATCTATCTATCTATCTATCTATCTATCTCGCTCTTTCTCTTCTTATTTGAGCTGCCCTCTCTTCCTGCTGTCTGTTCTTAGAATCAAACCACATACCTTTTTTTAAATTGTCAAGTGAAACAGAGAAGTGGATTGAGTCCTGTTATCAGTCAGCCATTTAGTTGTAGAGACACAAGCAAGGAAGAGAGTGGTTGAAGATGAGAAAGCCTTGCGGGCAAACAGACAGGCAGGCAGGCAGACAGACAGAAGACCTCAGGAGTCAACATGACAGAGGCTGATAGACCCTGACAGAGACAGATAAGCACTTTCCTAGAATACACTAGCTAGCTCCCTATCCAGTCCACAGTGGTGCAAAAACGTTATCGCTCACAACACCGCCGCCACGCCAGCCTGTTCCCTACAGTGTCCACCACATCCTCAGTCTTCCCACCCAGGCGACTTCTTGCCACCTCTCCTCACAGGGTTCCACAGCTCAAGGCTGGGTTGGTGCAATAGATGAAGTGGTGAGGTAGAAATGTGGAGAAATTAGTCAGTCGGCTCAAACTTGACTCTTTTTATTAGAAGCATCCAGCTGCAAGTTATGCTCGCTGATGCCGCCTGGTCTGAGAATTGCAAAGTGCATGCCTATGCAACCTGAACTCACAACATGTTCCAGGGCATCAGTGTGCTAAGCACCTACCAGTCGGCCCCTAACTCTGGTCCAGGAAGTTATATTAGTGTGTTAGTATCATAGTGGTCGAAGTTGGGATAGCAATGACTATATATGAGGTGGGAGAGCTAGCTAGCCTAGCTATGTGTTCAGGATGAATTTGTCATACAATGTTAATGCCAGAAATCACTACAACCAAGCAACCACTTTTTATTTAACCCTTATTTTACCTGGTAAGTTGACTGAGAACATATTCTCATTTACAGCAACTACCTGGGGAATAGTTACTGGGGAGAGGAGGGGGAATAAATGAGCCAATTGGAAGCTGGGGATGATTAGGTGGCCATGATAGTATGAGGGCCAGATTGTGAAGTTAGCCAGGACACTCTTATGATAAGTGCCATGGGATCTTTAGTGACCACAGAGAGTCAGGACACCAGTTTACCGTCCCATCCGAAAGACGGCACCCTACACAGGGCAATGTCCCCAGTCACTGCCCTGGGCATTGGGATATTGTTGCTTGTGCCTTAGCTGTCACCTTGATAAATTGGCTGCGCTGCCTCGGTAGCTAGTACTACTAGCAAGCTAATAGTTTAGCAGCTAGCTTGTGGATACTAATAACTAACCTCTTTTGTCTGTGCTATTAGCTAGCTAGCCGCTAGCAGAGAGGAAGTAGCAAAGTAAGAGGGATAACTTGGGATAACTCAAAATATTCTCCAGCAGGTGGCTTTTATGGGGGGGGGGGGTTCGCTCACCAAGGGAGGAGTTTTTGAATGGAGGTCAATGCGAATGGCGAAAAACACTTCATATCTGAGTTCTTTCTGTTAGTGCTATCCGGAATTCTTGGGACGTCCCTACCCTAAACCCCAACCCCTACACTAACCCTAACCCTAACCTTAAACATAACAATAACCCTTACCTAACTCTAACCTTACACTAACCTTAACTGTTACCTTAACCATTTTACATTTCAACTTCAATGGGGTAGGGTCGTCCCAAGGATATCAGGTAGCAAGGACCGTTGTGATTGTTCACATGCATATCTGTCCCACTTCATCTTGCCTCCTCCCAACTGCCTTCCATTTTTTAAGACATTTATTTTAATTGTTAGAGCGGCCAATGGAGTATCTGGTCAATATAATGGAACATCTGTGCCACTAGCTAGTAGCTTCGAATTCTAAATGTAATTTCACCACCCGTGCTGTTGGTGGCAGTAACCCACCATCCCCTCTGACAACATTCGACATCCTTTCTCATCTCATATGTCTCACAGCGTCTGTGATGTGAGCAGGTATCTGCTGGAGCCAGAACCAAATGCTTTTTTATCGCTGTTTTGACCATGGCCTGGTTATTAATGCACAATTACAAATCTGGCCTAATGCATAAGTAGCTCTCCAATTCAGTAATATACATGTTTTACAAGTCTTACAAGTCCCTACTTTAAGCATGTAACTCTACTGTATTTTGAGTCATAACTAAACCTTAATTGTCTAATTATCTCACTGGTTCTCCTCCTGTGGGAATGATTAGTGTCCATTCCCTCATAATCTTTAACCAGACACACAGTCCCATTCACTGTGATATAAATATTGGTCTCCCATTCATCATGACCAAAATAGAGGTGTTTATTCAAATCCATAACAGCTCTTATCAATCATACTACTAACATGTTTTACATAAATGGATTACCAACTGGGGTCATTTTGAACCCAATAATAAACTATTGGAAATCCAACAATCATAGAACAAATATCAACTTCATTCTCATCAAAACATCATTAGATATGTAAATAATGTTATCTGAAAGAAAAAAATTACCAAAAAATATTGTTGTTTTTGCTAAATTACAGTTAATTTGCATATTCATTTAAACGAATTTTTTTTTTAAATCCCTTAAATAATGTGCAGCTTTTTCCCCAAGGTACTATCCACATGAGTTGTAGTATCATTTAGTTTTTAGAAAATTGAAATAAATACAAATTTTGTCATGTTTTTTTGTAAAAACGACTGCCATTTAAAGTGGCGGTACACCAAAATTTGAAATATACTTAATTTTATTAACAAAAAGGGATTCACAGAGACAATAATCCAAATATTATTAATTCCTAATGTTTGGTATACTCAATGTACAGTTGAAGTCGGATGTTTACATACACCTAGGATGGAGTCATTAAAACTCGCTTTTCAACCACTCCACAACTTTCTTTTTAACAAACTATAATTTTGGCAAGTCGGTTAGGACATCTACTTTGTGCATGACACAAGTAATTTTTCCAACAATTGTTTGCAGAATTATTTCACAGATTATTTCACTGTATCACAATTCCAGTGGGTCAGAAGTTGACATGCACTAAGTTGACTATGCCTTTAAACAGCTTGGAAAATTCCGCAAAATGATGTCTCGGCTTTAGAAGCTTCTGATAGGCTAATTGACATAATTTGAGTCAATTGGAGGTGTACCTGTGGATGTATTTCAAGGCCTACTTTCAAACTCAGTGCCCCTTTCCTTGACATCATGGGAAAATCAAAAGAAATCAGCCAAGACCTCAGAAAAAAAATGTAGACCTCCACAAGTCTGGTTCATCCTTGGGAGCAATTTCCAAACGCCTGAAGGTAACACGTTCATCTGTACAAACGCTCAGGAAGGAGACGCATTCTGTCTCCTAGAGATGAACGTACTTTGGTGCGAAAAGTGCAAATCAATCCCAGAACAACAGCAAAGGATTTGTGAAGATGCTGGAGGAAACAGTTACAAAAGTATCTACATCCACAGTAAAACGAGTCCTATATTGACATAACCTGAAAGGCCGATCAGCAAGGAAGAAGCCACTGCTCCAAAACCGGGGCTGGCAGCATCATGTTGTGGGGCTGCTTTGCTGCAGGAGGGACTGGTGCACTTCACAAAATAGATGGCATCATGAGGGAGGAAAATGATGTGGATATATTGAAGCAACATCTCAAGACATTAGTCAGGAAGTTAAAGCTTGGTCGCAAATGGGTCTTCCAAATGGACAACGACCCCAAGAATACTTCCAAAGTTGTGGCAAAATGGCTTAAGGACAACAAAGTCAAGGTATTGAAGTGGCCATCACAAAGCCCTGACCTCAATCCTATAGACAATTTGTGGGCAGAACTGAAAAAGCATGTGCGAGCAAGGAGGCCTACAAACCTGACTCAGTTACACCAACTCTGTCAGGAGGAATGGGCCAAAATTCACCCAACTTATTGTGGGAAGCCTGTGGAAGGCTACCCGAAACGTTTGACCCAGGTTAAACAATTTAAAGGCAATGCTACCAAATATTAATTGACCGTATGTAAACTTCTGACCCACTGGGAATGCGATGAAAGAAATAAAAGCTGAAATAAATCATTCTCTCTACTATTATTCTGACATTTCACATTCTTAAAATAAAGTGGGGATCCTAACTGACCTAAGACAGGGAATTTTTACTAAGATTAAATGTCAGGAATTGTGAAAAACTGAGTTTAAATGTATTTGGCTAAGGTAAACTTCCCCCTTCACCTGTATGTAAGGTAATTATTATGTTGTACATCGTCATCAGTGATGGAAATAGTAATGTATTTTCATTCTTGAGTAAAAGTAAAGATACCTTAATAGAAAATGACTCAAGTGAAAGTGACAGTCATCCAGTAAAATAGTACTTGAGTAAAAGTAAAACATTATTTGGTTTTAAATATACTTAAGTATCAAAAGTAAAAGTATAAATAATTTCTAATTCTTATATTAAGCAAACCAGACGGCACTATTTTCCTTCTTTTTTTACGGATAGCCAGGGGCTCTCTCCAACACTCAGACATAATTTACAAATTAAGCATGTGTGTTTAGTGAGTCTGCCAGATCAGAGGCAGTAGGGATGACCAGGGATGTTTTCTTGATAATTGCATAAGTTGGACCATTTTCCTGTCCTGCTAAGCATTCAAAATGTAATGAGTACTTTTGGTTGTCAGGGAAAATGTAAGGAGTAAAAAGTACATTATTTGCTTTAGGAATGTAGTGGAGTAAAAGTTGTCAAAAATATAAATAGTAAAGTAAAGTACAGATGCCCCAAAAAACTACTTAAGTAGTACTTTAAAGTATTTTTACTGAAGTGCTTTACACCACTGATGGTCATACCTAGTTATAACCAGTTAAAACCGTAGGCGAGTACATAATGTGCTTTATTTCTGCAGGGGATCTGTCTATCTGGTCAAAATCACTGATACAGGTCCCCCTCTACCCTCTGGTGGTATGGATAACTCCAGAAAGACCTAGATTCAAATAAAGGTCTAATCTATCAAATTGCTATAGCCGGAATTAGGTGTTTTTGGTTGGGGTCAAAATTACGCCAAAGGACTTAAAATGTTTTAAAGTCTATACAGATACATAAACAGTAAACAATTACAGTGGGGGGAAAAGTATTTAGTCAGCCACCAATTGTGCAGGTTCTCCCACTTAAAAAGATGAGAGAGGCCTGTAATTTTCATCATAGGTACACTTCAACGATCGCAGACAAAATGAGGAAAAAAATCCAGAAAATCACATTGTAGGATTTTTAATGAATTTGTTTGCAAATTATGGTGGAAAATAAGTATTTGGTCAATAACAAAAGTCTATCTCAATACTTTGTTATATACCCTTTGTTGGCAATGACACAGGTCAAACATTTTCTGTAAGTCTTCACAAGGTTTTCACACACTGTTGCTGGTATTTTGGCCCATTCCGCCATGCAGATCTCCTCTAGAGCAGTGATGTTTTGGGGCTGTCGCTGGGCAACACTGACTTTCAACTCCCTCCAAAGATTTTCTATGGGGTTGAGATCTGGAGACTGGCTAGGCCACTCCAGGACCTTGAAATGCTTCTTACGAAGCCACTCCTTCGTTGCCCGGGCGATGTTTGGGATCATTGTCATGCTGAAAGACCCAGCCACGTTTCATCTTCAATGCCCTTGCTGATGGAAGGAGGTTTTCACTCAAAATCTCACGATACATGGCCCCATTCATTCTTTCCTTTACATGGATCAGTCGTCCTGGTCCCTTTGCAGAAAAACAGCCCCAAAGCTTGATGTTTCCACCCCCATGCTTCACAGTAGGTATGGTGTTCTTTGGATGCAACTCAGCATTCTTTGTCCTCCAAACACGACGAGGTGAGTTTTTACCAAAAAGTTATATTTTCGTTTCATCTGACCATATGACATTCTCCCAATCCTCTTCTGGATCATCCAAATGCTCTCTAGCAAACTTCAGACGGGCCTGGACATGTACTGGCTTAAGCAGGGGGACACGTCTGGCACTGCAGGATTTGAGTCCCTGGCGGCGTAGTGTGTTACTGATGGTAGGCTTTGTTACTTTGGTCCCAGCTCTCTGCAGGTCATTCACTAGGTCCCCCCGTATGGTTCTGGGATTTTTGCTCACCGTTCTTGTGATAATTTTGACCCCACGGGGTGAGATCTTGCGTGGAGCCCCAGATCGAGGGAGATCATCAGTGGTCTTGTATGTCTTCCATTTCCTAATAATTGCTCCCACAGTTGATTTCTTCAAACCAAGCTGCTTACCTATTGCAGATTCAGTCTTCACAGCCTGGTGCAGGTCTACAACTTTGTTTCTGGTGTCCTTTGACAACTCTCTGGTCTTGGCCATAGTGGAGTTTGGAGTGTGACTGTTTGAGGTTGTGGAAAGGTGTCTTTTATACTGATAACAAGTTCAAACAGGTGCCATTAATACAGATAACGAGTGGAGGACAGAGGAGCCTCTTAAAGAAGAAGTTACAGGTCTGTGAGAGCCAGAAATCTTGCTTGTTTGTAGGTGACCAAATACTTATTTTCCACCATAATTTGCAAATAAATTCATAAAAAATCCTACAATGTGATTTTCTGGATTTTTTTTCTAATTTTGTCTGTCATAGCTGACGTGTACCTATGATGAAAATTACAGGCCTCTCTCATATTTTTAAGTGGGAGAACTTGCACAATTGGTGGCTGACTAAATACTTTTTTCCCCACTGTATTTAGATTTATTAAGAATACGTAGATTGACAAACTCGTTAAAAAAATGGAAGAATTGAAAAAATATACCTCTGGGGTCAAAATGACCCGTCTGTATTATTAGTGTTAACTCGCCTAGTGCGGTGATCATCCCATCAGCGTTCATTCTGCTCTTTAACCTGTTATGGATAGGGGGCAGTATTTTCACGGCCGGATAAAAAACGCACCCGATTTAATCTGATTATTACTCCTGCCCAAAAACTAGAATATGCATATAATTATTAGCTTTGGATAGAAAACACTCCAAAGTTTCTAAAACTGTTTGAATGGTGTCTGTGAGTATAACAGAACTCATTTGGCAGGCCAAAACCTGAGAAGATTCTGTACAGGAAGTACCCTGTCTGACCATTTCTTGGCCTTCTTGATTATCTCTATCCAAAACAGGGGATCTCTGCTGTTACGTGACACTTCCTACGGCTCCCATGGGCTCTCAGAAGGCGGCAAAAAGCTGAATCGTGGCTTTGCAGGCCCTGGCTGAAAAACATTAGCGCGTTTGGATAGTGGTCGGTAAGAGTACTATGAGACTGAGGCTCGTGCACGAGTCGACTCCATGTTTACTTTCTCTCTCTTTGAACGAAAACAACCACTCCCGGTCGGAATATTATCGCTTTTTTACGAGAAAAATGGCATAAAAATTGATTTTAAACAGCGGTTGACATGCTTCGAAGTACGGTAATGGAATATTTAGACATTTTTTGTCACGAAACGCGTCGGGCGCATAACCCTTCGTCACCCTTGGATAGTGTCTTGAACGCACGAACAAAACGCCGCTATTTGGATATAACTATGGATTATTTTGAACCAAACCAACATTTGTTATTGAAGTAGCAGTCCTGGGAGTGCATTCTGATGAAGAACACCAAAGGTAATCAAACTTTTCTAATAGTAAATCGGAGTTTGGTGAGGGTCAAACTTGGTGGGTGTCAAAATAGCTAGCCGTGATGGCTGGGCTATCTACTCAGAATATTGCAAAATGTGCTTTCACCGAAAAGCTATTTTAAAATCGGACACCTCAATTGCACAAAGGAGTTCTGTATCTATAATTCTTAAAATAATTGTTATGTTTTTTGTGAACGTTTATCGTGAGTAATTTAGTAAATTCACCGGAAGTGTTCGGTGGGAATGATAGTTCTGAACGTCACATGCTAATGTAAGAAGCTGGTTTTTGATATAAATATGAACTTGATTGAACAAAACATGCATGTATTGTATAACATAATGTCCTAGGCGTGTCATCTGATGAAGATCATCAAAGGTTAGTGCTGCATTTAGCTGTGGTTTTGTTTTTTTGTGACATTATATGCTAGCTTGAAAAATGGGTGTCTTGATTATTTCTGGCTGGGTACTCTGCTGACATAATCTAATGTTTTGCTTTCGCTGTAAAGCCTTTTTGAAATCGGACAGTGTGTTTAGATAAAGGAGAGTCTTGTCTTTAAAATGGTGTAAAATAGTCATATGTTTGAAAAATTAAAGTTTTGGGTTTTTTGAGGAATTTGTAATTCGCGCCACGCCTATCATTGGATATTGGAGCAGGTGTTCCGCTAGCGGAACGTCTAGATGTAAGAGGTTAAAATGGTCATAATTTCCATTGACCTCTGTCTATTGATCTGTCTATCTGTTTATACCCTGCACTAATCAATGGGAACCTGCCTCTTAACAGATCCATATAATTCTCAATTACTCCCATCACCAACACTGTCCTCAAACACATCCTCCAGTCCTCCCCTCCTTTAAATATGTGAACACTGCATCATTTTAACTGGTATTGGATCCTCCAGCGGGTCAACACAACGAAATCAATAGCCCCAGAGAGAACAGAGGAGAGGAGAGAGGATTTTTCTCGCTCTATCCCAGGCAGAGTTGCAGAGATCTGATAGGGAGAGGTGGAGGTGGAAGTGAAGGTGGGTGGGTGGATGCCAGAGGCACAGCAAATTTACTGGAAGCCCCACATATCACTGCACAACCACAACAACAAGGTCTCTCTGCTCTGCTGCAACACGTCTTAATCTCACACCTGTCTGTCGTCGCTGCCGGCGTGAATATCTCTACTTAACCTACTCATTTAACCCCTCGCTGCATTTCCAGCTGCGGAAAATTACAGGGCCGGCTAGCGATGCAAAAGAGCTTCAAGTGATTCCAGACGGGTATCAAAATTCATAGGCTATCTAGCTACCGCAATCGTTTTTACAAGAGGCCCATGTCAGCTACCATTTAAATAACAGCTCTGGGAAGGAAGGGATCTCTTTAGTGAGGCAAAGCTATTTCAGAAAGCAGCTCAAGAAGCTCTTGATCCAGGCGTCCTTGAGTTTGGGCTCCCGCTTCACAAAACATCATCCACCACCAAGCAGCGACAGGTCGTTATGGCGGGTCATCGTGAGTGTGCGCGAGAGGGATGGCATTTCCATTGCGAACGGCGGCTGTCTGATCTGTATTTCAAATACAAACTGTGAGTGATGGTGAGTAACCACGCAAGTCACCTAATTATTCAGCTGTGGGTCAAGGGTCAAGCACCACTCTGATTGTCTCCCCACAATCACTGCTGTAGAGAGAAAGTACTACTCATATCCCTTGACTTTGAATGTCCTTCTATTTTCCATTCAGCATCTATGAGCCAGCCCTAAACTCATTTCCTCCTCTTAAAAATTGAAGGTTGAATTTTGGACCAGAGAAGAACGCCTCGTTATGTCTTTCACTCAGGAACGATCTCCGGACTCTCAATGGCAGAGAGGTTGTCACTGGACCAGTCCGGCAGCCACTTTATTTATTAACCTTTATTTAACTAGGCAAGTCAGTTAAGAACAAATTCTTATTTACAATGACGGCCAAACCGGGACGATGCTGGGCCAATTGTGCGCTGCCCTATGGGACTCCCAATCACAGCCGGATGTGATGCAGCCTGGATTCAAACCAGGCACGGCAGTGACGCCTCTTGTACTGAGATGCAGTGTCTTAGACCACCGCGTCACTCGGGAGCCCTTTAGAACTCTAGAACCGTCAACATGTGTGACAGTTCATTCTCTGCCTTGAATTAGAAGTTAGAGCTGCAGTCTGTGATTCGTACATTAGACTTTGAAATTAATGGAATATAGCCATTGATTCTTGAAGAATATAACTTAGAAATAATCTCAAGTTTAGTTCAACTGTCTTACCCCATCATATTTTTTTGTAAACCATATAACAAACACTGTATAGCTTCAAAACATGGTTAAAACTATAATTTGGATCTCATGTATGGTCAATCCTCCATATATGAATTTGAGAGTGGTTACATTTTCCTGCCTCGTCACTCAGCTGTTTAGTAAAAAAAGTGTTGAGGCGGCCGTTTTGTTGTCGTTTGAACCCCGGTTAAGCACTTTAACACGAACTGCTAGCATTGAGACGTGAATGGAGAATGGCACAGACATCACTATAAACCAGAGACGGAGAGATATTAAAAACTGTAAATGTGTGGGCAGCAGAAACCTTAAATGTTCATGTCTAAACCCATTGGGCACACACTGGTTGAATCAACGTTGTTTCCACATCCTTTCAATGAAATTTTGTTGAACCAATGTGGAATAGACGTTGAATTGACATCTGTGCCCAGTGGGACGTGTCTCATTGTAGCATATATTTCCAGTAGTAATTCAGCCATAGCAATTATCATGTGAATCGGTTGTGCACTCAAAGCTGGAAATACTCTGTGAGCATAAGACCTTGCGGGCCATCATGAGTCATCAGGAGTCATGGCATTCCAATGAGTCATGTCATCCCGTGTCTGGTAGATGTAAAGCCTCGGTAAAACATAAAAACCTAATGGTTATGAACCTCACACACGCCCCCACTCCCACCACTACAGTCCCTGGCAATGTTGCCTCAAATGTTTGTTTTTTTGGCACAGAGCAAATTTCAGGTCTGCTGAGCGCAAACTTCCAGCGAGTGTTTACTGTGAACGCTGAGGCTATACCCACTTTAAGTAACAGTTTTATCAGTGGTCTAGTAGGCTACTGTGGCTATTTGATCATAATGTAGGCCTACCAGAGTGGCCTACCATGAAAAAAACTATGGAGAAAATGCATCCCATAACATTTTAACATGGAAATAGCTGTTCTATCATTTAGCCTACAGTAGCAGCCAATGTGTGATGTTCAATGTAGATCTACATTACATTCCATGAGACTTTTGAAAAAAAACATGCAGGGCTTGACATTCATTTTTATCCACTCAGACAGGGAGGTGACTGAAAATGTTGTGTTGTTTGATGCAAGAAAACACAAAATAAAGTGCATTATTATTCCCATACCATTATTATAGAGAATCAGACAAATTACGCTACCCTCTGCCTATTGGCTACTTAGCTTATTCAAGCCTGCCTCAAAATACAACACTGCCCATTCACATGTAAACCATCTTTAAGACAAACAAAAAAGGTCTTTAACTGACTTGCTTTTCAAAGATGTCTAGAAATATACACGTTTTGTGCTCTTTTAGGAAGCAATCACTCCCCTATTGCTGCCTACAAATGATCTATAACTGGGCTAATAACTCACTAACTAGCAAAGGATATGAACAAAATGTGCACACGTGGCTACATGCAGCTCTCGCTTTGATCTCAAAACAAGCGCATTTACTCACAACCACTCATGCTGTAAACACAGTTCAGTTCAAAGTAAATAGCACAGATCCATATATGGTAATGGTTTATTTGCATATAGGCCTTCTGCAGCTCTGATTGGTTATGCCGCACCGGTCTGTGTAGAGTATGGGCTGAGTCGTGCGTGTCAATGCAATAGAATCCTACTTTGATGCGTTCTGCCTACAACAAAATCTCTGATATTTCTTCTGAGCAGCAGTCTGGGGGAGATGCGTGGCAGTCTCGGGGCTGAGGGAACATTGGTCCCTGGGAAAGTATTGGTTTAATGTCAAAAGTTACATGTAAACCATCTTCAATCATTAATGTCACTCTCAGGCTGTCTTAAAGGTTCATAAAGGACGAATGAATGTTCAAATGTCAGCAGAAGTTACATTCAGGTCAAGACACAGAGATTCAAAAGGCTAACATCAAAATCAATGTCAAGAGGAATTCAGAATTCCCACTATATGATTATTAGTAGGTAGAACCTTCTATTAGGATATGTAAAAGACAGCTCTGGTAGTAGGCCAGATATGGGATATTCAGGTTACAAAACAAATAATCAAAAAGTTAAAAATATCAAAGCCAATTGCCAAGAGGGATTCACTGACACTGAGGTATATAAATTTACATTTAAGTCATTTAGCAGACGCTCTTATCCAGAGCGACTTACAAATTGGTGCATTCACCTTATGATATCCAGTGGAACAACCACTTTACAATAGTGCATCTAAATCTTATAAGGGGGGGGGGGGTTAGAAGGATTACTTTATTTATAAATGGTTATAGGTTAGTCTAATGTGGAACTAAACATGACATTAAACACTGAGCATGTAGCATATTGATATGCTTCACATTTCACACACATCATCTGGCCAGTAGCAGTAATAGCTCTACCTGGTTTACAGCTGTGGCCGATCCATTAAGGTATATGGTATGGCTATCCATCCATGGCCAGTAACACAGAAATAAACTACAGAGAGAGCTGGCAGAGTACCACATGCTCCCGGGCAGCCTGGGGACGTTGATCGGACTCCGAGGGGAGCATGTGCTGTGACACCATTTCTGTGCATATTGTTAAATGTCCCTTCTTGATCTTTTCAACTTAGGAGTAATTCCGCTGCACATGAGGGTTTAAGCGTAAGGTTATGTAGCACATTCAGAGAACAAGTCACCCTGTTACACCCGCACTCTCTCTCCCCATTCCTCTGACCTGCTCCCTCCTATAGAGACACTCTCAATACCAAATGTCTCTCCCCTGACCCCTTTCCTCTCTCTGTGAATTGCATCTCAATCTGTCTGTCTCCAAATCAAACTGAAGAATTCATGGCCAGGCTTACAGTTTATATTTGGATAAACAGCAAAGAGAATGAATGTCATAATAATGGTCTACATCGCCACTGTCCTTGCCCTCTCTGTGTGTCTTCTTCTGTCTAGTCTAATCTATTTGTGACCGAAGCTCATACTGCTTTGATTCAACATTCTCTCACACACACCTTCACACATATATGAATGCACACACACACACACACACACACACACACACACACACACACCACACACACACACACACGATAAGACACGCACCATCAGTGATGGATTCATTTGATCATGAATGTCCACCCTTTGACTCATCCCCTCCTCCTTGTTTGGTGTTGGCTGCCTCCCTCTTCAACCCCCCCCCCCTTCCCCACAGTCTCACCCCTCTCTGCCACACTTCAAATGGCACGCAGCATTCAATTAGCTATGTCCCAGCTGACAGCCTTATCAAGGCATCAAGGCTGACTCTTACCAGTCTGCATTTGCATCTCTTCTTAACAGTGGGTAGAGAGCCTCTTCCCAGGGAGCTGGGCAGGCCCCCTGTCGACTCGCTCTTTGAATGTTCCAAGCCTCTTGTATTGATTTGTTGGGTTTCAGCTGTGGTGCACCGCTGCCCCCTAAGGTGGAGCATTGTATTGCATGCAGCCTTTGAATGAGAACTCAGCTCATTATGGTTGCAGTAAGAGAGGGAGAAGCACACACTGTCCTGAAATGTGCATATTTGGTTAAGAATAAATACAGTGGTAGAATAAAGCTATGGATGATCTACTGAGTAAGATCTTACATTGGGATGATCAACAAGAATAGCAATACTAGACCCACTCAACTGAGTGCCGTTGAGAGGTATCTTGAGATGGAATATGACTACACACAGTGAACATGAACACGCTGCATAACCCTATCGAGGACAGTGTTTGAATATGACATTGCTTGATTGAGTCTGTGGTGGAATGAAAAATGGGCTTAAGTTTGAGACATTTCCCTTAGGAACTGTCATTGGGGGACTAAAATGGCTGAAAAGGTTTGATGGAGCCCATCAAGCCACTGGCCTACTGTCCTCTATCGAGTCTAGACTACAGGCACTCAAAATAGAACTAAATGAAAGAATTCAGTTGACAGGCAGAAACAGTAATGCACAGATGAATATGTAATAAGAAGTATAATATGCAAGTGAAGTGGCCACTACTAATGTAATCTATTGACTGTATTCTGCATTTTTACCCACGGGTCTGTATGCACTTTTAACTTCCATAAAATAAAGATGTATTTTGGTTAGTTCATGGTTTTTAAAGTGAAATTTGATTTATTCTGATTACACCTTTTTGCTTTTACTAATGTACTCTCTTTTTCATCAGTTCTGGCATTGATTCTGATCTTCACCAAATATTGTGGATACAGACTGAGTCATGGAGCTTTGGAAAAGCTTGAAAGAGAACAGCAATCAGTCGTTCATTCCCTCACATGCCTACAGAGGCCCCTCTCAGTGTGTTTGCAGCCGAAAACAGGTAAATGCCGTGGAACATTTCCATGCAAACCGGGCCGAGAAACATTCTAAATGAATTTATTTTGCTGCACTCTCTGAGATGGGAGAGCTGCAGAGTGTGCCTGGCAGTCAAAATGCTGCAACAAGAGAGAGAGGGTCCCCAGCGCACCTCCACAACAACCACATCTGCAGGTTTTCACAAAATCAAATAGACCACTTTAGCTAGTGTGCAAGGAGTATAGGCCTACACATGCAAGCAGGCACTTACACGCACACCTACGCAAACCGCAGGGACACGCTCACACACATACCCACAGGCACACAAACTTCCCGACATATCTTTTTATGGTATAAACCAGTGTGTAGGCACTCATGCATGTTAATCTGGAATGTGCACATTCACCCTGCCATACCTTTATTCCCCTTCCATAAATTGAGAGAAGTTACTGCTCATTACACACACACTCTCCCCCTTTGTACCTCTTTCAGGCAGGATGGAAATCTCATCATTGTTCTAGCGTCACAGAGAAGAAAGAGCAGCTCCTCATCAAACTGTAGCCTGAAACCTCACTGCTGCCTCTGCTATCGGGGCCTGACCCCAAGCCAGGGGAAATGGAGAACTTCAATACAGCACTTTTTTAATGACTGGAGATTTCTTTCATTAAATGCAGGTGAAGGAAAGGGGTTAACATTTTGACGTGTGATGGGTCACGAAGAATGTGGATAGTAACTACAGTATAGGCTAGTGTGTCGATTACCTTTCTGTACAGCACAATATTTTTTTTGTAGCAGTTCTCTGCCATCTGGTGGGCAAAAAGTCACCTTCCTACAAATACAATGCTATGTCAAACCAGAGATAACGACAATGTAGTTGAACAGAAGCCTAGTCTGTCATATAATCAAATTGCTTCAGAAGTATTCATTTTGTAATGCAGCTGAGGCAGTGTAATAGCACACAAAAGTATATCAGTGAATGTCCAGTTTACCACATCCTTTATGCAGGTTCTAGTCTATGCTTCTATCCTTCTGAGATTAGGCTAGTTATTTTTGCAAAAAGATAACCATGAATTTATCACATTCACTATGAATGACATGATCAATCTGTATTGATAATTCACTGTCTGTATCTATCCCATTGAAATAACCAAGTTATGTCCCAATTCTCTTTCCTGCCAGTGTACCCTTAACCTTTCAGATTTTAAAATAAATGACCGGTATAAATAAGCATGGAAACTCTCCACCCAATGCTTTTAGATTTGTGAGTAGTGAACACCAAAGATGGTGGCTAAATGAAAATTGTTCACTTAGGACGTTTAATGTTGAAAAAAAGTCTCAGTACCAGTCTACTTAACAGGGTGGGTCTCCAATAGACACCATTAGCAGCTGGGTCTGGTCTACTTAGTTCATTGACTTTTATTGAACCATAAAGAAACAGTAAGGTGTCTTGCATCCTCTTCCATCTTGTGTACAATTCCAAGATATTGGGACACACCCATTCTTTGTGGCAAGGACGAGAGGGTGTGATTTTCCGAGTATCATCCAGTCATTTGCTACCTACCAGGATCAATTGCACTTTGAGCACCAACCAGTAAACATGCATTTCAGTTTTCCAAACCAGAATGAGACATACGCATTCGTTTTTAAACCTGTCAGATGACAATTTAACAAGTGCTGGTACACAATCTAGAAGTAAATACTTGCAGCAGCCCCTTTTGAGTTTTCAGAAATGTTTCAAAGTTCTACCAGAATATTATGTCAATACTGGCAAGATATTGTTTAGTTAATTTTGATAGCAGTTGACAACCAGGGTATAGGCTTAAACATCTTCAGTATTTAGCACTCAAGAGTAATATCTCAGGAGAGTAAACACTACATTGTGCAAGGCAACAGTGAAGGTAGCGCTTACTAAAGTTTCAATAAAGCAAATCACCATCTAACAGATGGGAATCAGTTTGCATATCATGCAAAACATCAACATAGGACAAGACCAATATGTAGAACAAAAGAACACATTTATTTTCATTGCTGGATCATCCCGTTCCCAGTTGGTTTGACCTCCTGGGGAACCTTCAGCATCCAATGCATTTAGTCCAGCTGTGAAAAAGCAATTTCAGGGTTAGATTCATGTAAAGATTTACAACTTCTGTCAATAGAATGGTATTGTAGAATATCATTAGGTACACACTTTTATTCATAATATAATCAATAGGTTAAGTATCTAGCTAGTGATATACAACGCATTCGGAAAGTATTCAGACCCCTTAACTTTATTCAAAAAAAATGTACGTTACCGCCTTACATAAGTATTCAGATCCTACACTCAAATACTTTGTTGAAGCACCTTTGGCAGCAATTACAGCCTCGAGTCTTAGGTATGACACTACAAGCTCGGCACACCTTTATTTGGGGAGTTTCTCCCATTCTTCCAGGCAGACCCTCTCATGCTCAGTCAGGTTGGATGGGGAGCGTCGCTGCACAGCAATTTTCGGGTCTCTCCAGTGATGTTGGATTGTGTTCAAGTCCAGGCCACTCAAGGACATTCAGAGACTTGTCCCGAAGCCACTCCTGCGTTGTCTTGGCTGTGTGCTTAGGGTTGTTGTCCTGTTGTAAGGTGAACCGTCGCCCCCAGGCCGAGGTCCTGAGCAGGTTCTCTCTCGATCCTGACTAGTCTCCAAGTCCATGACACTGAAAAACATCCCCACAGCATGATGCTGCCACCACCATGCTTCACCGTAGGGATGGTGCCTGATTTCTTCCAGATGTGACATTCAGGCCAGAGTTTAATCTTGGTTTCATCAGACCAGAGAATCTTGTTCCTCGTGGTCTGACAGTCCTTTGGGTGCATTTTGGTAAACTCCAAGCGGGCCGTCATGTGCCTTTTACTGAGGAGTGGCTTCCGTCTGGCCACAACCCTAAAGGCCTGATTTAGCAGAGTGTTGCAGAGACAGTTATCCTTCTGGAAAGTTCTCCCATCTCCACAGAGGAACGAACTCTGGAGCATTGGGTTCCTGGTCACCTCCCTGACCAAGGCCCTTCCCCCCCAATTGCTCAGTTTGGCCGGGCGGCCAGCTCCATGAAGAGTCTTGGTTCCAACTTCTGCTATTTAAGAATGATGGTGTCCACTGTGTTCTTGAGAACCTTGAATGCTGCAGAAATGTTTTGGTACCCTTCCCTGATCTGTGCCTTGACAATCCTGTCTCGGAGCTCTACAGACAATTTTTCCCACCTTGCGGCTTGGTTTTTGCTCTGACATGCACTGTCAACTGTGGGACCATATAGACAGGTGTGTGCCTTTCCAAATCATGTCCAATCAATTGAACTTACCACAGATGGACTCCAAGTTGTAGGAACATTTCAAGGTTGATCAATGGAAACAGGACACACCGGAGCTCAATTTTGAGTCTAATAGCAAAGGATCTGAATACTTAAGTAAATAAGGTATTTGCAAACAATGTGTTGATTGTGGGGGGAAAACGAATTGTATCAATTTTAGATTAAGGTTAATGTAAGTGTGGAAAAGGGGTCAATATGAATGCACTGTAACTGCCCAATGTTTGGTAAACCACCTGTCCTATGCATTCTGAAGCAGGAATTCCTTTACCGCTGACGTTACCACATTCAACAATGTCAACAACTAGCCAACGGTGACTTACAGTGGATATAGAGTACAAAGCAAATACTCGCCTTAACAAAGCCGATGTCGTTCGCGTACTGCCTGAAGCACTGGCGGCACATGTTGAGCCCGTATTTACGGATCAAACCGTGTCTGTTCGAGCATACCCGGCTGGAAAACAAAGAATAGAAATATTAGTCAAGAATGATGAACGATTTAATAAAAGTGCCCAGTAAGTTCAAGCTCATTCAAAGTTAACCAGCCAACGACGTTACCTAACTAAACAGTGTTAGCAGCAGATAAACTTGTAATTTTCACATTTAGGGGTCTAGTTATGACAAAAAGACGTTCTCACTAGCCACGTCACTGTACTTGATTAGATAGTACTACAAGCTGGAAATAGCCAACGTTAACATGCGCTAAAAATGTGAGGCTCAGCGTTGTTGCACATCAACCGCCATATTAGCTCGAGCGAAGCCCTCATGTGGTTCAAAATGTACACCAAGAATTTGGGTCCGTGAAAATCTACCGGACTCTAAAATTCACTCCAAATAAAATTCTAAACGATATATTGAAGATGACTGACCAGGATCGGGATCCCTGACCGAATTTTCTAGGATGACTCCAATAGAGCTGCTGATGACCCATCTTGTCTCTTTTGCTCGGATGTCAGAAAGGAAGGAATACGGGTGCGCATGCGCCAATAAAAATGTTCTTCCGGGCGTCTTCCGCCCACAATGCATAGCGGGAAACATCGCATTGGGTGCATTCTTGTAGTACACCTCTAGATGGAGACAACAACCTGCAGCAGCATCAACAACCCAATCTAGAGCCTGGTGCTGCAATTGTGGACTTGAATAGATGCTGAATTTATTACATTTCCCCAATAAGCCACACCGCTCGCGCGAACGTTGCAAAATACATTTTGAAAACTATGTTGTTCAATTATTGCACCCACACTGCTCGCTCGAGTCAACGAGCGTCTGCGTTGCCAAGGGCTAAAATAGAAGTCATTCCTATTTCTGACGCAGATCACGCTGCAAGTCCTGCCTCTCCCATCTCCTCATTGGTTTATAGAAGCAGGTACCCACTTGCCATCTCCTCATTGGTTATACCCACGTGGGTGATTGAAAGACAAACTGTTTTGCCGGTTGTCATGGTAATACTATGAATTGTAGATGCCAATCACCATATTAGTTCAAAGATGAAAAAGCCTGGAAGGAGGAGAGATGACTAGAAACGATTTGGTTGACCGTTTTATGTGTGGATTAATTGTCAGAGTAGAGGTCCTTGTGCATTTCAGGTAAAATAACAACTCAATGTTTATATCCCAGGACAAATTAGATAGCAACAGCAAGCTAGCTAAATAGGACAAATTATCTAGCAAGTGCAGGCTAACTAGCTAAATTGCCATACATGTTTAATGCTTTTCGACCTGTCCCCAAATTAATGTCATTGGTTCAGTTTGTTTTCATATTTTAACCTGCGTGTCGTGATTGCGTTTGCTGTAGGGGGACAAAATAAATTTATGCACGATAGCGCACGATGGCACACGCGCGCAGCCGGTTTGGGTTCCGTATGAAATAGAAGTCCTTTCTATTTCTGACGCAGATTGCGCTGCAAGTCCTGCCTCTCCCATCACCTCATTGGTTTATAGAAGCAGGTACCCACGTGCCATCTTCTCATTGGTTATACCCACGTGGGTGATTGAAGGAGGAACTGTTGCCAGTTGTCATGGTAATACTATGAAAGTTTAGATGCCAATCACCATATAAGTTAAACATGAAAAAGCCTGGAAGGAGGAGAGATGACTAGAAACGATTCGGTTGGCCATTTTATGTGTGGATTAATTGTCAGAGTAGTGACAATATTGAAAACAATTGTCAGAGTAGAGGCATTTCAGGTAAAATATCAACTCAATGTTTATATCCCAGGACAAATTGGCTAGCAACAGCAAGCTAGCTAAATAGGATAAATTATCTAGCAAGTGCAAGCTAACTAGCTAAATTAAATGTTTAATGCTTTTCGACCTGTTCCCAAATTAATGTAATTGGTTCAGAGTTTGTTTTGATATTTTAACCTGCGTGTCGTGATCGCGTCTGGTGTAGGAGGACAAAATAAATGTATGCACGATGGCGCACGGTCGAAAAGCATTAAACATTTATGCAATTTAGCTAGTTAGCTTGCACTAGCTAGCTAATTTGTCCTATTTAGCTAGCTTGCTGTTGCTAGCGAATGACTTCTATTTTAGAGCCCTTGGCAACGCAGACGCTCGTTGGCGGGCGAGCAGTGTGGGTGTAATAATTGAATAACATAGATTCCTACATTTATTTTGCAACGCGAGCAGTGTAGTCAGGGTATTAGTGTCAATATTCGGATGAATAGCACAACAAGGCATTTGTACAAGCAGCAATCATTCATTTAAAATGGCATGCTGTTAAATATCTCCTCAAATGCATTCAAGACCTTATGCCTAAGTGGACCCCGTGAGCTGGTTTTGATGCAGGTTCATGGTACAATCATTAATTGACCAGTAAAATGCAAATCAATTTATAACATTTTTGACATGCGTTTTTTTCTGGATTTTTTTGTTGTTATTCTGTCTCTCGCTGTTCAAATAAACCTACCATTGAAATTATAGACTGATCATTTCTTTGTCAGTGGGCAAACGTACAAAATCAGCAGGGGATCAAATACTTTTTCCCTCACTGTACAATCAATAATACAGTAGAAAAATCTGTATACAGCATGTGCAAATGAGTTAGGATAAGAGAGGTAAGGCAATAAATAGGCTATGGTGGCAAATTAATTACAATATAGGAATTAAACAGTGGAATGGTAGGATGTGCAGAAGATGAATGTGCAAGTTGAGATACTGGGGTGCAAAGGAGCAAGATAAATAAATAAATACAGTATGGGGATGAGGTAGATGGGCTATTTACAGATGAGCTATGCACAGGTGCAGTGATCTGTGAGCTGCTCTGACAGCAGGTGCTTAAAGCTAGTGAGGGAGGTAAGAGTCTCCAGCTTCAGAGATTTTTGCAGTTCGTTCCAGTCATTGGCAGCAGAGAACTGGAAGGAGAGGCAGCCAAAGGAAGAATTGGCTTTGGGGGTGACCAGTGAGATATACCTGCTGGAGCGCGTGCTACGGGTGGGTGCTGCAATGGTGACCAGTGAGCTGAGATAAGGCAGGGTTTTATCTAGCAGAGACTTGTAGATGACCTGGAGCCAGTGGGTTTGGCGACGAGTATGAAGCGAGGGCCAGCCAACGAGAGCATATAGGTCGCAGTGGTGGGTAGTATATGGGGCTTTGGCGACAAAAAGGATGGCACTGTGATAGACTGCATCCAATTTGTTGAGTAGAGTATTGGCGGCTATTTTGTAAATGACATCGCCGAAGTCGAGGATCGGTAGGATGGTCAGTTTTATGAGGGTATGTTTGGCAGCATGAGTGAAGGATGCTTTGTTGCGAAATAGGTAGCCGATTCTAGATTTAATTTTGGATTGGAGATGTTTAATGTGAGTCTGGAAGGAGAGTTTAGAGTCTAACCAGACACCCAGGTATTTGTAGTTGTCCACATATTCTAAGTCAGAACCGTCCAGAGTAGTGATGCTGGATGGGTGGGCAGGTGCGGGCAGCGATCGGTTGAAGAGCATGCATTTAGTTTTACTTGCATTTAAGAGCAGTTGGAGGCCACGGAAGAAGAGTTGTATGGCATTGAAGCTCATCTGGAGGTTAGTTAACACAGTGTCCAACGAAGGGCCAGAAGTATTTAGAATGGTGTCGTCTGCGTAGAGGTGGATCAAAGAATCACAGCAGCGAGAGCGACATCATTGATGTATACAGAGAAGAGAGTCGGCCCGAGAATTGAACCCTGTGGCACCCCCATAGAGCCTGCCAGAGGTCCGGACAACAGGCCCTCCGATTTGACATACTGAACTCTATCGGAGAAGTAGTTGGTGAACCAAGCGAGGCAATCATTTGAGAAACCAAGGCTGCTGAGTCTGCCGATAAGAATGTTGTGATTGACAGAGTCGAAAGCCTTAGCCAGGTCGATGAATACGGCTGCACAGTAATGTCTCTTATCGATGGCGGTTATGATATTGTTTATGACCTTGAGTGTAGCTGAGGTGCACCCATGACCAGCTCTGAAACCAGAATGCATAGCGGAGAAGGTACGGTGAGATTCTAAATGGTCGGTAATCTGTTTGATAACTTGGCTTTCAAAGACCTTAGAAAAGGCAGGGTAGAATAGATGTAGGTCTGTAGCAGTTTGGGTCTAGAGTATCTCCCCCTTTGAAGAGGGGGATGGCCGCGGCAGCTTTCCAATCTATGGGAATCTCAGACGATACGAAAGAGAGGTTGAACAGGCTAGTAATAGGGATTGCAATAATTTCGGCAGATAATTTTAGAAAGAGAGGGTCCAGATTGTCTAGCCCAGCTGATTTGTAGGGGTCCAGATTTTGCAGCTCTTTGAGAACATCAGCTATCTGGATTTGGGTGAATGAGAAGTGGGTGAGGTTTGGGCGAGTTGCTATGGGGAGTGCACTGCTGTTGACCGGGGTAGGGGTAGCCAGGTGGAAAGCATGGCCAGCCGTAGAAAAATGCTTGTTGAAATTCTCAATTATTGTGGTGGGCAGTGCAGTGCAGTGCAGTGGGCAGCTGGGAGGAGGTGCTCTTATTCTCCATGGACTTTACAGTGTCCCAGAACTTTTTTGAGTTTGTACTACAGGATGCAAATTTCTGTTTGAAAAAGCTAGCCTTAGCTTTCCTAACTGCCTGTGTATATTGGTTCCTAACTTCCCTGAAAAGTTGCATATCACGGGGGCTATTCGATGCTAATGCAGAACGCCACAGGATGTTTTTGTGCTGGTCAAAGGCAGACTGGTCTGGAGTGAACCATTCCTAGTTCTACATTTTTTGAATGGAGCATGCTTATTTAAGATGTTGAGGAAGGCACTTTTAAAGAATAACCAGGCATCCTCTACTGACGGGATGAGGTCAATGTCATTCCAGGATACCCCGGCCAGGTCAATTAGAAAGGCCTGTTCACTGAAGTGTTTTAGGGAGCGTTTGACAGTGATGAGGGGTGGTCGTTTGACCGCAGACCCATTACGGATGCAGGCAATGAGGCAGTGATCGCTGAGATCTTGGTTGAAAACAGCAGAGGAGTATTTGGAGGGTGAGTTAGTTAGGGTGATATCTATGAGGGTGCCCGTGTTTACGGATTTGGGGTTGTACCTGGTAGGTTCATTGATAATTTCTGTGAGATTGAGGGCATCAAGCTTAGATTGTAGGATGGCCGGGGTGTTAAGCATGTCCTAGTTTAGGTCACCTAGCAGCACGAGCTCAGAAGATAGATGGGGGGCAATCAATTCGCATATGGTGTCCAGGGCACAGCTGGGGGCAGAGGGTGGTCTATAGCAAGCGGCAACGGTGAGAGACTTGTTTCTGGAAAGGTGAATTTTTAGAAGTAGAAGCTCGAATTCTTTTGGTACAGACCTGGATAGTAAGACAGAACTCTGCAGGCTATCTCTGCAGTAGATTGCAACACCGCCCCCTTTGGCAGTTCTATCTTGGCGGAAAATGTTATAGTTAGGGATGGAAATTTCTGGGTTTTTGGTGGTTTTCCTAAGCCAGGATTCAGACACGGCTAAGACATCCGGGTTGGCAGAATGTGCTAAAGCAGTGAATAAAGCAAACTTAGGGAGTAGGCTTCTAATGTTAACATGCATGAAACCAAGGCTTTTACGGTTACAGAAGTCAACAAATGAGAGCACCTGGGGAGTAGGAGTGGAGCTAGGCACTGCAGGTCCTGGATTAACCTCTACATCACCAGAGGAGCAGAGGAGAAGTAGGGTAAGGGTACGGCTAAAGGCTATAAGAACTGGCCGTCTAGCACGTTTGGAACAGAGAGTAAAGGGAGCAGGTTTCTGGGCACAATAGCATAGATTCAAGGCATAATGTACAGACAAAGGTATGGTACGAAGAGAGTACATTGGAGGTAAACCTAGGCATTGAGTAATGATGAGAGAGATATAGTCTCTGGAGACATTTAAACCAGGTGATGTCATCGCATATGCGGGAGGTGGAACAACATGGTTGGTTAAGGCATATAGAGCATGGCTAGAGGCTCTACAGTGAAATAAGACAGTAATCACTTACCAGGACAGTAATGGACAAGGCATATTGATATTAGGGAGAGGAATGCGTAGCCAAGTGATCGTATGGGTCCAGTGAGTGGTTGGGCTGGCTGGCTGGGGACACGGCGATTCAGACAGTTAGCAGGCCGGGGCTAGCAAGCTAGCAGTTAGCAGCCCGGGGCTAGCAAGCTAGCATAAGGGCCTTAGAGGGACGTCGCAATGGGGGAAAGTCTGTTTTTGCCTCCTCGTGTGGTGACGTCGATAGACCAGTCGTGGAATTAGTAGGGTTCCAAGTAGCAGAGGGATCCAAGTCCAATTCGCAAAATGGGTATAGTGGTCCAAGAAACTGGCCGATGGATCAGCTAACAGTCCAATATGCTATAGATAGGTAGCATGCCACGTTTAGCAGAATGGGCCTTCAGGGGACGTCGCGTATGAGGGGCCTGTTGGAATCCTCGGGCAGATTATGTCGGTATTCCAGTCATGAAGGATCGGCGGGGTTCCGTGCCCCGTCCCGGCAGTAGTAGGGGTCCGGATATTGTAGCCGAGGAGTGGGCTTTAGGACTAGTCCAGGAGCCCTAGCCGGGAGATGGGTCTAGCATGGGCTAGCTCCAGGCTAGTTGGTGCTTGCTCCGGGACGGAAACGTTAGCCAGGAATAGTCAACCCGGGTTGCGATTAGCTAGCTGCCATGATCCAGATGAAAAGGTTCAGAGTTTGTGGTAGGAATCCGGGGATATGGAGAGAAAAATAGGTCCAGTATGCTCTGGTTTGAAACGCGTTGTACGAACTGGCGAGAGCTTTCCGAGCTAAAGGTTAGCTGATGACCGCTAGCAGTGGTTAGCTGACTGATAGCTGATAGCTGGTAGCTAGTTAGCTAGCTAGCTTCAGTTGAGGTATTCCAGTTCGGAGGTAAATAGAAATACTTTAGGGAAAAAAATAGATCCACACCACATTGGGTGAGGCGGGTTACAGAAGAGTATTTTGAAGTTGAGGTTTAGGAAAAATATTAAAAAGAATGTGAAGAAAAATATATAAATATACATGGGACGAGACAAGACAAAGACGTCTGACTGCTATGCCATCTTGGAATAGAATGATTAATATGAACATTCTTAAATTATTAAGAAAAATGTCATAATTATACCAGTTGAATCAATAGAAAAGTACGTAAGAAAATCAACCAGATTGAGTTAATTTCAAAGTGCAATTATCATTAAATAAGAAAAACAAATCCAACAAACTGTGAACACAGACGAGGGTAGTGCGTACGGCCCAGTACATCACTGGGGCCAAGCTTCCTGCCATCTAGGACCTACAGTTGAAATCAGAAGTTTACATACACTTAGGTTAGAGTCATTAAAACTTGTTTTTCAACCACTCCACAAATTTCTTGTTAACAAACTATAGTTCTGGCAAGTCATTTAGAACATCTACTTTGTGCATGACACAAGTAATTTTTCCAACAATTGTTTACAGACAGATTATTTCACTTATAATTCACTGTATCACAATTCCAGTGGGTCAGAGGTTTACATACACTAAGTTGACTGTGCCTTAAACAGCTTGGAAAATTCCAGAAAATGATTTGAGACATCATTTGAGTCAATTGGAGGTTTACCTGTGGATGTATTTCAAGGCCTACCTTCAAACTCAGTGCCTCTTTGCTTGACATCATGGGAAAATCAAAATAAATCAGAAAAAAATTGTAGACCTCCACGTCCACAAGTCTGGTTCATCCTTGGGAGCAATTTCCAAACGCCTGAAGGTACCACGTTCATCTGTACAAACAATAGTACGCAAGTATATACACCATGGGACCACGCAGCCGTCATGCCGCTCAGGAAGGAGACGCGTTCTGTCTCCTAGAGATGAATGTACTTTGGTGTGAAAAGTGCAAATCAATCCCAGAACAACAGCAAAGGACCTTGTGAAGATGCTGGAGGAAACAGGTACAAAAGTATCTATATCCACAGTAAAACGAGTCCTATATCGACATAACGTGAAAGGCCGCTCAGCAAGGAAGAAGCCAACTGCACATGGGGACAAAGATCATACTTTTTGGAGAAATGTCCTCTGGTCTGATGAAACAAAAATAGAACTGATTGGCCATAATGACCATTGTTATGTTTGGAGGAAAAAGGGGGAGTCTTGCAAGCCGAAGAACACCATCCTAACTGTGAAGCACGGGGGTGGCGGCATCATGTTGTGGGGGTGCTTTGCTGGTGCACAATGATGTGGATATATTGAAGCAACATCTCAAGACATCAGTCAGGAAGTTAAAGCTTGGTCGCAAATGGGTCTTCCAAATGGACAATGACCGCAAGCATACTTCCAAAGTTGTGGCAAAATCGCTGGCTTAAGGACAACAAAGTCAAGGTATTGAAGTGGCCATCACAAAGCCTTGACCTCAATCCTATAGAAAATTTGTGGACAGAACTGAAAAAGCATGTGCGAGCAAGGAGGCCTACAAACCCGACTCAGTTACACCAGCTCTGTCAGGAGGAATGGGCCAAAATGTACCCAACTTATTGTGGGAAGCTTGTGGAAGGCTACCCAAAACGTTTGACCCAAGTTAAACAATTTAAAGGCAACGCTACCAAATACTAATTGAGTGTATGTAAACTTCTGACACAATGGGAATGCGATGAAAGAAATATAAGCTGAAATAAATCATTCTCTCTACTATTATTCTGACATTTCACATTCTTAAAATAAAGTGGTGATCCTAACTGACCTAAGACAGGGAATTTTACTAAGATTAAATGTCAGGAATTGTGAAAAACTGAGTTTAAATGTATTTGGCTAAGGTGTACGTAAACTTCGGACTTCAATTGTATATACTTGGCGGTGTCAGAGGAAAGCCCAACTAATTGTCAAAGACTTCAGTCACCTAGTTATTGTCATTTTATTCTGTTACTTTTTGTTATTTTTTTACTTTAGTTTATTTGGTAAATATTTATTTTGCTCTTTCTTGAACTGCATTTTTGGTTAAGGACTTCTAAGCAAGCATTTCACGGTAAGTCTACACCTGTTGTATTTGGCGCATGCGACCAATACAATTTGATTGGATTTAAATATGACTTTGTTTATCTATTGTTCAAAGAAATGACTAATTCTTAAGAAATAGCATACCAACTATATACATGCAATATTGTATTTACAGAGATCTCCATATTGTTACAATTCAATGCAACATTGTAGCATAGCCAATAATATCATTTTTTATGTTTTGAGAGCCCCCCCCCGGAGTAATGCATTGTGGGAGCCAGAGGTAGGCAGCGGTTTGGTATTTTGTGCCAGCGTTAGCTAGCTAGCTAGCTGGTTAATGTGTTATTTTGATCAGAAATTGGGAGCAGGAGAGGAGAGAAGTGATGGAGGAGAATGAATATCTCATGTCATCGCATTGTTAATTCCGGCTGAGAAAGCTGCATAGTACGACTACCTTTTTAGGTAAATATAAAAACGCAGTTTTTCCACGATGAAGCTTGTTGCGACAGTCTGTTTTGGCCATGAATTGAGGCGCAACTGGAGTGCTTGTTTGTCAATATGATACGCTCGCACCAGCTAGCTTTTATGAACCTCATTTATATTGCCATGTAACTACGTTGCTAGCTAGCTACCGTAACACTTGGTAAACAATGTTTAAGCTACCAAATATAGCTTTCTGGTAGTTGTGTATGATGCAGACCTACACCGCATAAGTCTCGAGCGAAATGGGGTTGGCGGTTTTGACGGTAATGTCTCGGAGCACCAGTTCTGGGCTACCAAGACGATAGCTAGAAGGAAGATTGCAGAATTTGCATGAACTAGATTTGGTTAGATAACCCGCAACGGATGCCATGGGAAGGAAGAGATGTTGAACGACAGATTTTTTTTTTTTTACATTAACATTCACAAAGATAAGAAAAGGATCTAGTTTTGAAATGATAGGTGGTGATTAGCTTAGTACTACAGCTTGTTGACTGTTTGTTGACAGAGAAATTATGTTTTTTTAACGGTGTACATTACACGCCTGTCATGCTGATATCGTTGCTCTGTTTTAGGCAAGGTAGTCTGTGATCCAGTGCAAACGCTCTTGATTTGTGTATTGATTGTGACAGTGCCTCTGGGCAGTACAAATCAGTAAGGGCAACCCAGAAAGAAACGATGCTGAGAATAGACAACTAATCATAGAATGTTGAAGTGGAGCTCGGGATGATATGGGAAGGCTCCTATGTCTAAAATAATATTCTAGCTAAATCATGATGACTGACAGATACTTTGTGAAGATAAAGTATTACCCCTAAACGACGACCATTTATCCTACAGATTGAGATATACAGTCCATTCGGAAAGTTCAGACCTCTTGACTTTTTCCAAATGTTGTTACATTACAGCCTTATTTGAATCAATTTTAGAATAATGTTTTTCCTCAATCTGCACACAATACCCCATAATGATAAAGGGAAAACAGGTTTTTAGACATTTTAGCAAATGTATAAAAAACAAAAACACCTTATTTGCATAAGTATTCAGACCCCTTCCTATGAGACTTGAAATTGAGCTCAAGTGCATCCTGTTTCCATTGATCTTTGATTGATTTTCTACAACCTGATTGTGGTAAACCTGTGGTAAATTTAATTGATTGGACATGATTTGGAAAGGCACACACCTGTCTATATAAGGTCCCACAGTTGACCGTGCATGTCAGAATCAAAACCAAACTATGAGGTCGAAGGAATTGCCCATAGAACTCTGAGACAGGATTGTGTCAAGGCACAGATCTGGGGAAGGGTACAAAAAAATTATACAGCATTGAACATCCCCAAGAAACCAGTGGCCTCCGTCACTCTTAAATGGAAGAAGTTTGGAACCACCAAGACTCTTCCTAGAGCTGGCCGCCTGGCCAAACTGACCAATCGGGGGAGAAGGGCCTTGGTCAGGGAGGTAACCAAGAACACGATGGTCACTCTAATATAGCTCTGTGGAGATGGGAGAACCTTCCACAAAGACAACCACCTCTGCAGCTTTCTGGCCAATCGGGCCTTAATGGTACAGTGGCCAGACGGAAGCCACTCCTCAGTAAAAGGAGGCTGCACATAACAGCCCACTTGGAGTTAACCAAAAGGCACCTGAAGGACTATCTGACCATGAGAAAAAAGATTCTCTGAATGCCAAGTGTCACGTCTGGAGGAAACCTGGCACCATCCCTACGGTGAAGCATAATGGTGGCAGCATCATGCTGTGGGGATGTTTTTCAGCGGCAGGGACTTGGGAGACTAGTCAGGATCGAGGGAAAGATAAACGGAGCAAAGAACAGAGATCCTTGATGAATACCTGCTCCTGAGCACTCAGGACCTCAGACTGGGAGTGAAGGTTTTACCTTCCAACATGACAACAACCTTAAGCACACAGCCAAGACAACGCAGGAGTGGCTTCTGGATAGGTCTCTCAATGTCCTTGAGTGGCCCAGCCAGAGCCCGGACCTGAACCTGATCGAACATCTCTGGAGAGACCTGAAAATTGCTGTGCAGCAATGCTCCCCATCCAACCTGCCAGAGCATGAGAGGATCTGCAGAGAAGAATGGGAGAAACTCCCCAAATACAGGTGTGCCAAGCTTGTAGCGTCATACCCGAGAAGACACAAGGCTGTAATCGCTGGCAAAGGTGCTTCAAAAAAGTACTGATTAAAGGGTTTGAATACTTATGTAAATGGAATATTTATATATATTTGTATTATTTGTCATTATGTTGTATTGTGTGTAGAATAATCCAGGACAGCGGAGTCAATCACCACCTTCCGGAGACACCTGAAACCCCACCTCTTTAAGGAATACCTAGGATAGGATAAAGTAATCCTTCTAACCCCCCCCCCCCCCCTAAAAGATTTAGATGCACTATTGTAAAGTGGTTGTTCCACTGGATATCATAAGGTGAATGCACCAATTTGTAAGTCGCTCTGGATAAGAGCGTCTGCTAAATGACTTAAATGTAATGTAAATGTAGAATAATGAGATTTAAAAAAATAAAATAATTTAGAATAAGGCTGTAATTTAACAAAGTATGGGAAAGGTCAACGGGTCTGAATACTTTCCGAATGCTTTTGTGGAATATTTGTTGTCAGTGTGTTGTCTATGATGCGTTTTGCAGATTGTTGTCTAGTCTCTTGTCATAAAACAAATTGTTTTGTTCACCTGAAAAGATCTATGTACTCCAATAAAACAGCTGTTTTTATCATTGACATGATGTATGTGGGTTGCATTTAATAAAGGAAGCTGGTTTAGTACACACAATAAGAAATACTACAATTACTTTCATTATTTTCTCTTTGTCTTCCAGTGGGTTCCATGCACACCCCTACCCTGCAGCCTCTTAGCGACCAACATGCCTTATGGAACTCTCCCCTGGCATCACTGATATTCGACGACAACCCATGTTTACATTCCAAAAGTTAGCTCTAGCAACCAGCAACAGGTGTTAGCAATAAACACAATTTGAAGCCGTTGTTTTCCAAGCCTGCCTGCCTCCCTGCCTGGCCCCCAAGCACAGCAGTACCATTTGAAATTGCAAACCTGTGTTTCTCAACAATCAACTCCTCGCCCTTCCCAAGGGGTGACAGCCTATCATGAGATTCCGAATCTACAAGAGGAAGGTACAATACACAACGAGTCCCAAATCATGTGTATGTGCTGCATGTTTCTGTACTGGGCATGTTTAAAATGGCACAAACAAAACACATTATTCGAAAAAACAGTCATAGACAATCTTATTGTGACATATTTAGTTCAGCTGAAGAGGTATGGTAAGGCTCATGTACGCTCATATGAACTCTGTTACCTACAGTAAGTTTATCTTAAAAAAGAAACTAGAAACAACAATGCAATTGGCAACAATAGTAAAATAATGCCAAAAGAGGGAAGGATAGAGTCCAAAACCGGGCATGGGATATGATTTGATTTGTATCTTATGTCCAGGTGGTGATACTGACGCTGGTGGTGGTGGTGTGTGGCCTAGCCTTCTGGACCAGTGGGAAGCAGAAGAAGAGCAATGGAGTGGTGGTCCCTAAAGAGGCTGATGGGGCGAGGAGAAGCAGCAGTAGTCAGGTGCATCCACAGCCGCAGGCCACACCTGCAGTCAGTCGGATACCCATCGTACCTCCAATCGCACCTGCCAACGATACGCAACTGGAGAACCACCCCGAAAAACAACTGGAGAAGGAGAAAGTGGTCAAACCGGATGTGGACAACACTACCCTCGTCTACCGTGGCATTGTGTTCCAGCTCAACTTTGACCAGGCGGTGAGGCACGAAGAGAGGTTCAGAGCAGTGAGGAAGAAGGATGATCTGGTGGTGGTGGTACAGGTGCACAACAGACCTGACTACCTGAGGCTGCTGGTGGAGAGTCTGAGGAAGGCCCGGGGCGTGGAGAGCATCCTGCTCATCTTCAGCCATGACTTCTGGTCTCCCGAGATCAACCAAGTGGTGGCCTCGGTTGACTTCTGCCAGGTCCTCCAGATCTTCTTCCCCTTCAGCATCCAGCTGTATCCCCAGGAATTCCCGGGCCACGACCCCAGGGACTGCCCCAGAGACATTCCCAAAATGGACGCCTTAAAGCTGGGTTGCATCAACGCAGAGTACCCCGACTCATTCGGCCACTACCGCGAGGCCAAGTTCTCCCAGACCAAGCACCACTGGTGGTGGAAGCTGCACTTTGTGTGGGACAGGGTCCGGGCGCTGAAGGACCACCGGGGCTTGGTGCTTCTTATCGAGGAGGACCACTTCCTCTCCCCGGACTTCCTCCACCTCCTCAAGATGATGTCGATCCTGAAGAGGGAGAATTGCCCAGACTGTGATATCCTGTCTCTAGGGAGCTATGGCCACATCAGCTACGCTAGCAAATCCAACAAGGTGGAGGTGAAAGCCTGGAAGTCCACCGAGCACAACATGGGCATGGCTCTGAGCAGGGAGACCTACCAGAAGCTCCTCCAATGCACTGATGCCTTCTGCACCTACGACGACTACAACTGGGATTGGTCCTTGCAGCACCTGACCGTGACCTGTTTGCCCTCCTACTGGAAGGTCATGGTGAGTGAGGCGCCCCGGGTCTTCCACGCCGGGGACTGCGGAATGCACCACAAGAAGTCTGTGTGCATGCCGTCCAGCCAAAAGTCCAAGATAGAGAACATCCTTCAGAGCAGCAGCAATCAGCTGTTCCCCAAGAACTTGCTGATCACTAAGAGACTGCCAGCTAATGGGGCAGGGGGGGTGGCGCCCCATGTGAAGAACGGGGGCTGGGGGGACATTAGGGACCATGAACTCTGCAAGAGCTACCTTCGATTACAGTGACCTTATTATCATTATTATATTGTTACTCTTCTCTTTTTTTGCATCCTCTGACTTTAAGAAAAAGAAAGCCTTTTGAAAATAATCTTTATGGACTATTTCTTCATATTGCCTGTTTTATCGGACTGTTCCAAATAAAAAAGTATGTTGGGTTTGGAATTTTCTCTTTATGTATATCCAAGGCATTGATTTAGAGTATACAGTATACCCTCTGAAAAGTTCTGCAGTATGTAATCTGATAAATGACTGTGGTGCCTTTTTCCCATACATAATTGTTCAAGTGTTTCATTATTTGCATTCATAATAGCTTTTAATAGCAAGAATGCCATTGTTTTTTTTTAGCTGAAATTAAACTGGATATGTGGAGCATCTGTGTAAAGGGAGTAAATTGTGACCAAAATGAGAGCCAGTGGGGACAGTCAAATCTAGTGAAATAGTGGACTTTGCTATCCCAGTCTGCATGCATAATTAATTTTGAAGTTATTTATATGGTATAGATTTTCTGAGATCAAAGCAGGTTCTCGGAGACACCTTGTTCCATTTAACTTCTATTCTCAATAGGTTTAACAGTATGTCCTTCCTACCAGAGTATTAAGAGAGATGCCAATAGGAATGCTGATCAGATTAATATCACACCATTAAGTTAACAATGAAATCGCAGTACATAAAAATTGTCTTCTAAGTTGCCACGGTACTAAACCTCTCAATTTGCCACTTAACCGTTTGTCTCTCATGTTACTCAAGGATGTACCTTTTAGTCAAAGGAAAGTCATTAGATCCCTCCGTGACCATTTCCCTGCTCTCTGCTTCGATCTTAATTATGCTCATGGGGAGAATATATATTTTACCTCAATATTTTTTTTCAAGAGGTGATTATTTAAATTCATGGTTAAATATATGGACTCCCAGACAACATTCACAGCATTGAAATTAATTATAAGTTGCTGGTCCTCGTGGCCAAGCTAACTTGGTGGCTTCTCTGAGGCTGCATTGATTTTCTTTCCCAACCCCCTAAAGCAATGGTTAAAATGCAGGCCTGCCTGACTGAGCACTGTATACAAAATCTATCTGGGATAACTGCAGATATAAGGCCAACTCAGTTCTTTATCTCCATAGGTGTAAATCTACTAGTCTAAGAAAATACATTGAGTAAACAAAACATTGTTCTTTCCATGACAGACCAGGAGTACTCAAGTACAATTTGAGAAGGTCCGGTCACACAAATGTCCAAGGTGGCAAAGGTCCGGATGGACAATGTCATTTATCGGCGTAGTAACAAAGCCACTCTCGCAACCCATGCGACCCCAAACTGTTCACACCCATCTTGTTGGCGGAGAGAAAATGTTGCAGTTTTAGAGCTAATTTCGCGCAAATCTACACATTTTGCATTGGGAAGAGATTTGTTTTGCTGTTTTAAAGCTAATTTCCTGCAGTTCTATGCATTCTTTCATGTCTTATGTGTGTTTATTTGGAACCAGGGGTCGTATTGACCCCGTTCTGGATCCGCTCTGAGGTCCGCCAGTTGAGTATGGGGGACATACAGTGCATTCGTTAAGTATTCAGACCCCTTGACTTTTTCCACATTTTGTTATGTTACATCCTTATTCTAAAATGGATTAAATAGTTTTCCCCCCTCATCAATCTGTACACAATACCCCATAATGACAAAGCAAAAACAGGTTTTTAGACATTTTTGCAAATGTATTAAAAATAAAAACTGATATCACATTTACATAACTATTTAGACCATTTAGTAAGTACTATGTTGAAGCACCTTTGGCAGCGATTACAGTATGCTTGGGTATGATGCTATAGGCTTGGCACAGCTGTATTTGTAGAGTTTCTCCCGTTCTTCTCTGAAGATTCTCTCAAGCTCTGTCAGGTTGGATGGGGAGCGTCGCTGAACAGCTATTTTCAGGTCTCTCCAGAGATGTTTGATCGGGTTCAAGTCCGGGCTCTGGCTGGGCCACTCAAGGACATTGAGAGACTTGTCCCTTAGCCACTTCTGCATTGTCTTGGCTGTGTGCTTAGGGTCGTTATCCTGTTGGAAGGTGAACCTTCGCCCCACTCTGAGGTCCTGAGCGCTCTGGAGCAGGTTTTCATCAAGGATTTCTCTGTACTTTGCTCCATTCATCTTTCCCTCGATCCTGACTAGTCTCCCAATCCCTGCCACTGAAAAACATCCCCACAGCATGATGCTGCCACCAACATGCTTCACCGTAGGGATGGTGCCTGGTTTCTTCCAGATGTGACGCTTGGCATTCAGGCCAAAGAGTTCAATCTTTGTTTCATCAGACCAGGGAGTCCTTTATGTACCTTTTCGCAAACTCCAAGCAGGATGTCATGTGCCTTTTTACTGAGGAGTGGCTTCCGTTTGACCACTCTACCATAAAGTCCTGATTGGTGGAGTGCTGCAGAGATGGTTGTCCTTCTGGAAGGTTCTCCCATCTCCACAGAGGAACTCTGGAGCGCTGTCAGAGTGACCATCGGGTTCTTGGTCACCTCCCTGACCAAGGCTCTTCTCCCCTAATTGCTCAGTTTGGCTGGGTGGCCAGCTCTAGGAAGAGTCTTGCTGCGTCCAGACTTCTTGTATTTAAGAATGATGGAGGCCTCTGTGATCTTGAGGACCTTCAATGCTGCAAACGTTTTCTTTGTACCCTTTCCCAGATTTGTGCCTTGGACACAATCCTGTCTCTGGGCTTTATGGACAATTCCTTCGACCTTGTGGCTTGGTTTTTGCTCTGACATGCACTGTCAACTGTGGGACCTTATATAGACAGGTGTGTGCCTTTCTAAATCATGTCCAATCAATTGAATTTACCACATAAACATCTCGAAGATGATCAATGGAAACAGGATGCTCCTGAGCTCAACTTCGAGTCTCATAGCAAAAGGTCTGAATACTTATGTAAATAATATTGTTTTTTCTAAACAAATACCTTATTTATTTAAACCTGTTTTCGCTTTGTCATTATGGGGTATTGTGTGTAGATTGATGAAGAAAAACATTAATTTAATCAATTTTATAATAAGGCTGTAACGATTCCAAAATGTGAAAAAAGTCAAGGGTTTTGAATACTTTCCAAATGCACTCAGTCTTTTTTTCTGGTATCTGTACTTTACTATTTATATTTTTGACAACTTTTATATCACTACATTCCTAAAGAAAATAATTTACTGAATACTCCATACATTTTCCCTGACACCCAAAAGTACTAGTTACATTTTGAATGCTTAGCAGGACAGGAAAATGGTCCAATTCACTCACTTATCAAGAGAACATCCCAGGTCATCTCCACTGCTTCTGATCTGGCGGACTCACTATACACGAATGCTTCGTTTATAAATGTAGTCTGGGTGTAGGAGTGTGCCCCTGGCTATCCCTAAATTTGCTTATTATAAGGAATTTGAAATTATTTATACTATTTTTACTTTTGATACTTAAGTATTTTTTAGTAATTACATTTACTTTTGATAGTTAAGTATATTTAAAACCAAATACTTTTACTCAAGTAGTATTTTACTGGGTGACTCACTTTTTCTTGAGTCATTTTCTATTAAGGTATCTTTATTTTTACTCAAGTATGACAATTGGATACTTTTCCCACCACTCTCTAAATGTAGTGTGTGCTCATGTGCAAAAACGTTTTTCCGAAAGTCTTTATTTTTTACTTTTGATTGAGTTTCTAGTCTGGTGTGGCCTTGCGTAAAAGCATTTGTGACAGTGCCATGGGCTGCTGGGGGTCATGTGACCTATAAATGGTGAGTAGGATGAAGCTGCTCATAGAAGCTATTCTAAAGTCAGTTTTGCATAGAGTAAGATGATCCAAAATCTGTGGCTAGGGATACCTTTAGGGTAAACCTGCTCAGAATATGAGGAGATCTCTTCAACAAGGAGTACCCTATTTCCTCACTCAAACTAAGTGTTCTTAATTAGATAGCATAATGTCTGCTGATGCATTAAATAAAGCTTATAGCAGGTAAAACCATTACTGTGTTTAAACCGCAGTACCACATAGGAAAATTAAAACCTCCATTGTGCAGGTCTGGTCTAGTGCTTTCTATTTTAGGCAGGAGTAGACCTGTCTTTTATCTATCTCCAGCCCTAAGGCCCAAGCCATCAGGGCTCTGGTGAGAGTGTATGCTTATTAATGATTGATAGCCATTGCACACATTTCAAGGTAAACACAACACCAGGTCAATGCAGAGGCACACACTGAGGAAGTTACATCACTAAGAGAGGGGGGGGGGGGGGGGTTGGGAGTAATGCAGCAGTACATTGCCAAAGTCTTTCTGTCAGTTGGATTCTGATACCTGAATATCCTTCTCCATAACACATTTAACTGTATGATTCTGCTTTCAACCCTGTGACATAATTTATGCATCATGTGGAGCAAAACAGCGGGTCTGGGATAAGGTAGCATGTCCGGTAAACAGGTCAGGGTTCCATAGCCGCAGGCAGAACAGTTGAAAGTGGAGCAGCAGCACGACCAGGTGGACTGGGTACAGCAAGGAGTCATCAGGCCAGGTAGTCCTGAGGCATGGTCCCAGGGCTCAGGTCCTCGGGGAGGAGAGGTAGAAAGAGATAATTAGAGGAAGCATACTTAAATTCACACAGGACACCGGATAAGACAGGAGAAATACGGCAGATATAATAGACTGACCCTAGCCCCCCGACGCATAAACTATTGCAGCATAAATACTGGAGGCTGAGACAGCAGGGGTAGGGAGATACTGTGGCCCCACCTCACTATTCAGCCTATTGTGCGTATAGGAAATCCATATTGCACTCAGCCTTACCTATGGATTGTGCACCGATGAAATGGGGTATCAGCCTACTCAGTGACACCCATTTGGACCGTTTTCCTGTCCTGCTAAGCATTGAAAATGTACTGAGAACCTTTTGGTGTCAGGGAAAACGTATGGAGTAAAAAGTACATTATTTTCTTTAGGAATGTTTCCAATCAGAGTGGGAGAAACCTTTCTTTGTAGAAGTAAAAGTTGTAAAAAATACAAATAGTAAATAAAGTACAGATACCCCCCAAAACAACTTAATTAATACTTTAAAGTATTTTATTTAAGTACTTTGCACCACTGCCCATTATTTCACAACAGTTCAGTGAGCTATGTACTAGCCTTGATCTATTTGCACCATCTAGTGCTAAGAGTTTATAGTTAGTTTGTAGTGATTTTGCCTTAACAACCTTTTACTGCAGTGAGCTAAATCAGGGTCACACAAAGTGTTTCTTGGTAGTCCTAAACACATCTACTTTGAAACCAAAGTATACACCACACACACATGGTTATGGGCTTAAAAAAAAGAAGGCACATGTACCATGTCAGATATAGAGTTGAAATGTATTCAATTATGAGTTTGCATCCCAATATTACACGTCATATACATCACAGAATATTGAAATATGACTCAACCGTTTGAAATAGAAACACCAATTTTTCTGCAGTCTTTTTTAAATTATGTTTATAAATTATGAAATATGACAAATAATAATAATATCCCACCCATGACTGCATCATTTGACAGCAGAAAAGGCTACTATGGTCATATTCATTTGATTGGTTAACCAGACATGGTATTCCTTCCTTCCTCTAATTCTGTGTACATTTTACTGTTCTTTAAGTAGTGTACAGGACAGAAATAAGTCAAGTGACATAGTCTACATGTCAACAGAACATTTCAGTGAGTGGAATCAAGTCTCTTGTCTCTCCAGGGACTTGGACGGCATTCAGAGACGCTGCTGCCACATCATTGGCACTTCCTACAACTTGTGCTCCTGCACGATCACACAAGTGCACTGCACAAATGTCTAACACGTACAAAGCAACAGTATGCTCTCACGAGTTCAAGGCAAAAAGCCGCACTACCAGACACCAAAGATCATTCTTGGCAAGAGCTCTCAAACTAGGCCAATTACATTCTCCATCACTAAAGGCATTTGATATGCTTATCTATTGATTTGGTGTTTTGCCTATTTCTTATGTACAACTTTTGATGATACACCTTTGATGATATATTTAGGCAGATTATATATTTTTACCTGTTTTTGCATGACATCACATTTCATGTGTGTTTCTGCATATGTACCAATATCTTCAAATATCACCTAAACCTATCAAGGGCCCAACTGGACATCCAATGACAGTGTATGCACTAGCTTATAGAAGCAGCATATTTAACTGTGTTTGTAGCTAAAATGGGGATAGATGATTATAAAAAGAAGAAGAAGAAATAGGTATGTCTATGACTGCAACTAGTCCTTTTCTCTGTGGTTGTCCTTATGATGAGAAAACTTCCATTTTCCTGAGGTTGAGCAGAGAGAGCGAGAGAAAGCGGTCATGGTCATGGGTTGTCTTTTCATTTTACCACAGCAACAGCATATGAACTATTCCATCTTTACGGTCTGCTGTAGAATGAATGGTCTGACATGTCTGATGTGTATGTTGTTGTTTTGTTCTCTGTATAGAAGAAGATGGCTCTGGTATTGAGCTTTAGGTCCTGGAGAAATGACCCCTTGTTCCTCTCTAATTTTCCCTGTGCTGGACCAAGACGTTGAATTGTCTGTAGCTTTACTGTTTGAGTAAGAGAGGATTATAAATGTTTTACAATGTTTTAAAATGTTTTTAATAGTGCCTAGGGCACTGGAAGATGTATTGATTCATGAGTATTCTCATCTTTTAGCAGAATCTTTTAACATCTTTTTATACACCTTTTTGTTTTGTTCTTGCATGCAGTAGGGGTGCAGACATCAATTAAGCAAAGTGCTGTTGAGGTGTGAATGATACTGTATGTTTTTCTTCTCTGTCCATTGTGAATGAAGTCAGCATAGATCATTTTTCTGGTTTTGTTTATCATTATTTTGGGGGGGATTTGTTTATCATCATTTTCTTTTGGCCTAATCAGATATTCAAATTAGCACAATGATTATCTAAACATTTTATACAATTTCTGAAACAGTTTTTAAATATATGAATCAAAATATAATATGTCAGAGTCATTGTCAGTCGCAGCTGTGTTTTTTGGTTTGTTGTTTTTTTTACCTAAATCTACACTTCCACGATGTAAAGCATGATCCGTATTTTATTTCTTACAACCTAGTCAGCAGCACTTCTTAGTTTTTCCCATGTAAAGGACTTTAGCCTACAGCCGTCCTTCGTAAATACGTCAGACTCCTACCTCTATCATCTTTACCTGCAGCTGAGTTTCTCGCCGGGCGCGGTGGCATGTGCCTGTAATCCAAGTCACTGGGAGGCTGAGGTTGGTGGATCAAGTGAGCTGAGGAGCTCTGGGCTGCAGCACGCTACGTCGAACGGGTGTCCACGCTAAGTTCAGTATCGATATGGTGATCCTGGGGGAGCCCGGGACCACCAGGTTGTCTAAGGAGGGGTGCACCGGCCCAGGTCGGAAACGAAGCAGGTCAAATCCCCCGTGCTGTCCGGTAGTGGGATAATACCTGTGAGTAGATGCTGCAGTGCAGCCTTGGCAAGACATCGTGACCTAACCTTTTCATTTTTTAAAAACATACTTTTATCTGCTTCACGAATTGCCACTTCGAAATGTTTGTCAGACCATGAAAAGTCGACAATTATTTGCAGCTTTCCAATATTCGAGAATTATACTGACTACTACTGACGAAATGTGTGAATACCGGTAACATAATGCAGCACGGACCGTTGAGGGAGTAGTAAGTGCTAGCGCGATGCTTAGCATGAAACTGAGGCCAGCTCTCCCATCACCATCGACAGTTCACATAGGTTCATTTACCTGTGTGAAATGAGCCACAATAATGATTAGTCAAATCGGTGGAATTTGAGATTCACCTTCAAATTAAAAGTCCCTCATTGAAGGTGATGCAAACGAATACAAAAAGTGGAATCATGTCATATGTTTGTACTAGATTAAGTTATACAAGGTTGGAATGTTGTTACATAATTTAAAATACAATTATTAATATATTTGACAAAAAACAGAAAACAATTGAAATCACACAGTGGATATTTTAGACTGCATAATTGCATTGGGCATACTTGTATGCACTGTACAGCCTTGCCTTAACTATTTTTTATTTGACCTTTATTTAACTAGGCAGGTCAGTTAAGAAAAAATTATTGTTTTCAGTGACAGCCTATGAACAGTGGGTGGGCTTTATTCAGGGGTAGAGTGACAGTTTTTTTACTTTGTCAGCTCAGGTATTTGATCTTGCAACCATTCAGTTACTAGTCCAACAGTCTAACCACTAGGCTACCTGCCACCAGGCTATGGAAGGTGCAGCCATGAAATGGAGTATCAGTATACTCAGTGACCCCCACAGAACACCATTTTCAATGGTTTACAGAAATATTAGTGTCTCCGCTCTTATTGCAGGACTTTGACTGTGGGAAATCACCGGACTATTCAGCCTATTGTGCGTATCGGAAATCCATATTGCACTCAGCCTTACCTATGGATTGTGCACCGATGAAATGGGGTATCAGCCTACTCAGTGACACCCATTTGGACCATTTTCCTGTCCTGCTAAGCATTGAAAATGTACCGAGAACTTTTTGGTGTCAGGGAAAACGTATGGAGTAAAAAGTACATTATTTTCTTTAGGAATGTAGTGAAGTAAAAGTAAAAGTTGTAAAAAATACAAATAGTAAATAAAGTACAGATACCCCCCAAAACAAATTCATTAGTACTTTAAAGTATTTTATTTAAGTACTTTACACCACTGCCCATTATTTCACAACAGTTCAGTGAGCTATGTACTAGCCTTGATCTATTTGCACCATCTAGTGCTAAGAGTTTATAGTTAGTTTGTAGTGATTTTGCCTTAACAACCTTTTACTGCAGTGAGCTAAATCAGGGTCACACAAAGTGTTTCTTGGTAGTCCTAAACACATCTACTTTGAAACCAAAGTATACACCACACACACATGGTTATGGGCTTAAAAAAAAGAAGGCACATGTACCATGTCAGATATAGAGTTGAAATGTTTTCAATTAAGAGTTTGCATCCCAATATTACATGTTATATACATCACAGAATATTGAAATATGACTCAACCGTTTGAAATAGAAACACCAGTTTTTCTGCAGTCTTTTTTAAATTCTGTTTATTAATTACAAAATATGACAAATAATAACAATATTCCACCCATGACTGCATCATTTGACAGCAGAAAAGGCTACTATGGTCATATTCATTTGATTGGTTAACCAGACATGGTATTCCTTCCTTCCTCTAATTCTGTGTACATTTTACTGTTCTTTAAGTAGTGTACAGGACAGAAATAAGTCAAGTGACGTAGTCTACATGTCAACAGAACATTTCAGTGAGTGGAATCAAGTCTCTTGTCTCTCCAGGGACTTGGACGGCATTCAGAGACGCTGCTGCCACATCATTGGCACTTCCTACAACTTGTGCTCCTGCACGATCACACAAGTGCTCTGCACAAATGTCTAACACGTACACAGCAACAGTATGCTCTCACGAGTTCAAGGCAACAAGCCGCATTACCAGACACCAAAGATCTTTCTTGGCAAGAGCTCTCAAACTAGGCCAATTACATTCTCCATCACTAAAGGCATTTGATATGCTTATCTATTGATTTGGTGTTTTGCCTATTTCTTATGTACAACGTTTGATGATACACCTTTGATGATATATTTAGGCAGATTATATATTTTTACCTGTTTTTGCATGACATCACATTTCATCTGTGTTTCTGCATATGTACCAATATCTTCAAATATCACCTAAACCTATCAAGGGCCCAACTGGACATCCAATGACAGTGTATGCACTAGCTTATAGAAAAAGCGCATTTAACTGTGTTTGTAGCTAAAATGGGGATAGATGATTATAAAAAGAAGAAGAAGAAATAGGTATGTCTATGACTGCAACTAGTCCTTTTCTCTGTGGTTGTCCTTATGATGAGAAAACTTCAATTTTCCTGAGGTTGAGCAGAGAGAGCGAGAGAAAGCGGTCATGGTCATGGGTTGTCTTTTCATTTTACCACAGCAACAGCATATGAACTATTCCATCTTTACGGTCTGCTGTAGAATGAATGGTCTGACATGTCTGATGTGTATGTTGTTGTTTTGTTCTCTGTATAGAAGAAGATGGCTCTGGTATTGAGCTTTAGGTCCTGGAGAAATGACCCCTTGTTCCTCTCTAATTTTCCCTGTGCTGGACCAAGACGTTGAATTGTCTGTAGCTTTACTGTTTGAGTAAGAGAGGATTATAAATGTTTTACAATGTTTTAAAATGTTTTTAATAGTGCCTAGGGCACTGGAAGATGTATTGATTCATGAGTATTCTCATCTTTTAGCAGAATCTTTTAACATCTTTTAATACATCTTTTTGTTTTGTTCTTGCATGCAGTAGGGGTGCAGACATCAATTAAGCAAAGTGCTGTTGAGGTGTGAATGATACTGTATGTTTTTCATCGCTGTCCATTGTGAATGAAGTCAGCATAGATCATTTTTCTGGTTTTGTTTATCATTATTTTGGGGGGGATTTGTTTATCATCATTTTCTTTTGGCCTAATCAGATATTCAAATTAGCACAATGATTATCTAAACATTTTATAGAATTTCTGAAACAGTTTTTAAATATATGAATCAAAATATAATATGTCAGACTCATTGTCAGTCGCAGCTGTGTTTTTTGGTTTGTTTTTTTAACCTAAATCTACACTTCCACGATGTAAAGCATGATCCGTATTTTATTTCTTACAACCTAGTCAGCAGCACTTCTTAGTTTTTCCCATGTAAAGGACTATAGCCTACAGCCGTCCTTCGTAAATACGTCACAGACTCCTACCTCTATCATCTTTACCTGCAGCTGAGTTTCTCGCCGGGCGCGGTGGCATGTGCCTGTAATCCAAGTCCCTGGGAGGCTGAGGTTGGTGGATCAAGTGAGCTGAGGAGCTCTGGGTTGCAGCACGCTATGTCGAACGGGTGTCCACGCTAAGTTCAGTATCGATATGGTGATCCTGGGGGAGCCCGGGACCACCAGGTTGTCTAAGGAGGGGTGCACCGGCCCAGGTCGGAAACGAAGCAGGTCAAATCCCCCGTGCTGTCCGGTAGTGGGATAATACCTGTGAGTAGATGCTGCAGTGCAGCCTTGGCAAGACATCGTGACCTAACCTTTTCATTTTTTAAAAACATACTTTTATCTGCTTCACGAATTGCCACTTCGAAATCTTTGTCAGACCATGAAAAGTCGACAATTATTTGCAGCTTTCCAAAAACAATTACCGTTATACCTTCTGATATTCGAGAATTATACTGACTACTACTGACGAAATGTGTGAATACCGGTAACATAATGCAGCACGGACCGTTGAGGGAGTAGTAAGTGCTAGCGCGATGCTTAGCATGAAACTGAGGCCAGCTCTCCCATCACCATCGACAGTTCACATAGGTTCATTTACCTGTGTGAAATGAGCCACAATAATGATTAGTCAAATCGGTGGAATTTGTGATTCACCTTCAAATTAAAAGTCCCTCATTGAAGGTGATGCAAACGAATACAAAAAGTGGAATCATGTCATATGTTTGTACTAGATTAAGTTATACAAGGTTGGAATGTTGTTACATAATTTAAAATACAATTATTAATATATTTGACAAAAAACTGAAAACAATTGAAATCACACAGTGGATATTTTAGACTGCATAATTGCATTGGGCATACTTGTATGCACTGTACAGCCTTGCCTTAACTATTTTTTATTTGACCTTTATTTAACTAAGCAGGTCAGTTAAGAAAAAATTATTGTTTTCAGTGACAGCCTATGAACAGTGGGTGGGCTTTATTCAGGGGTAGAGTGACAGATTTTTTACTTTGTCAGCTCAGGGATTTGATCTTGCAACCATTCAGTTACTAGTCCAACAGTCTAACCACTAGGCTACCTGCCACCAGGCTATGGAAGGTGCAGCCATGAAATGGAGTATCAGTATACTCAGTGACCCCCACAGAACACCATTTTCAATGGTTTACAGAAATATTAGTGTCTCCGCTCTTATTGCAGGACTTTGACTGTGGGAAATCACCTGACTATTCAGCCTATTGTGCGTATCGGAAATCCATATTGCACTCAGCCTTACCTATGGATTGTGCACCGATGAAATGGGGTATCAGCCTACTCAGTGACACCCATTTGGACCATTTTCCTGTCCTGCTAAGCATTGAAAATGTACCGAGAACTTTTTGGTGTCAGGGAAAACGTATGGAGTAAAAAGTACATTATTTTCTTTAGGAATGTAGTGAAGTAAAAGTAAAAGTTGTAAAAAATACAAATAGTAAATAACGTACAGATACCCCCCAAAACAAATTCATTAGTACTTTAAAGTATTTTATTTAAGTACTTTACACCACTGCCCATTATTTCACAACAGTTCAGTGAGCTATGTACTAGCCTTGATCTATTTGCACCATCTAGTGCTAAGAGTTTATAGTTTGTTTGTAGTGATTTTGCCTTAACAACCTTTTACTGCAGTGAGCTAAATCAGGGTCACACAAAGTGTTTCTTGGTAGTCCTAAACACATCTACTTTGAAACCAAAGTATACACCACACACACATGGTTATGGGCTTAAAAAAAGAAGGCACATGTACCATGTCAGATATAGAGTTGAAATGTATTCAATTAAGAGTTTGCATCCCAATATTACATGTTATATACATCACAGAATATTGAAATATGACTCAACCGTTTGAAATAGAAACACCAGTTTTTCTGCAGTCTTTTTTAAATTCTGTTTATTAATTACAAAATATGACAAATAATAACAATATTCCACCCATGACTGCATCATTTGACAGCAGAAAAGGCTACTATGGTCATATTCATTTGATTGGTTAACCAGACATGGTATTCCTTCCTTCCTCTAATTCTGTGTACATTTTACTGTTCTTTAAGTAGTGTACAGGACAGAAATAAGTCAAGTGACATAGTCTACATGTCAACAGAACATTTCAGTGAGTGGAATCAAGTCTCTTGTCTCTCCAGGGACTTGGACGGCATTCAGAGACGCTGCTGCCACATCATTGGCACTTCCTACAACTTGTGCTCCTGCACGATCACACAAGTGCTCTGCACAAATGTCTAACACGTACACAGCAACAGTATGCTCTCACGAGTTCAAGGCAACAAGCCGCACTACCAGACACCAAAGATCATTCTTGGCAAGAGCTCTCAAACTAGGCCTATTACATTCTCCATCACTAAAGGCATTTGATATGCTTATCTATTGATTTGGTGTTTTGCCTATTTCTTGTGTAAATCTTTTGATGATACACCTTTGATGATATATTTAGGCAGATTATATATTTTTACCTGTTTTTGCATGACATCACATTTCATCTGTGTTTCTGCATATGTACCAATATCTTCAAATTAACCTAAACCTATCAAGGGCCCAACTGGACATCCAATGACAGTGTATGCACTAGCTTATAGAAGCAGCACATTTAACTGTGTTTGTAGCTAAAATGGGGATAGATGAATATAGAAAGAAGAAGAAGAAATAGGTATGTCTATGACTGCAACTAGTCCTTTTCTCTGTGGTTGTCCAACCTGTTTGGGATAGGGGGCAGTATTTTCACGGCCGGATAAAAAACGTACCCGATTTAATCTAGTTACTACTCCTGCTCAGAAACTAGAATATGCATATAATTAGTAGATTTGGATAGAAAACACTCTAAAGTTTCTAAAACTGTTTGAATGGTGTCTGTGAGTATAACAGAACTCATATGGCAGACCAAAACCTGAGAAGATTCCATACAGGAAGTGTCCTGTCTGACAATTTGTTGTCCTTCTGTAGCATCTCTATCGAAAATACAGCATCTGTGCTGTAACGTGACATTTTCTAAGGCTTCCATTGGCTCTCAGAAGGCGCCAGAAAGTGGAATGGGGTGTCTGCAGTCTCTGGGCGAAGAACAGCGGGAGAATTTGTGAGTGGTCAGGCAGGGAACAGTGACACTGGAGATGCGCATCCACGAGACTACTCCATTTTTTTCTTTCAGCCTTTCAATGAATACAACGTCGCCCGGTTGGAATATTATCGCTATTTTACGAGAAAAATTGCATAAAAATTGATTTTGAACAGCGTTTGACATGCTTCTAAGTACGGTAATGGAATATTTGGAGAAAAAAATTCACGAAATGCGCTCGCGCGTCACCCTTCGGATAGTGACCTGAACGCACGAACAAAACGGAGCTATTTGAATATAACTATGGATTATTTGGAACCAAAACAACATTTGTTGTTGAAGTAGAAGTCCTGGGAGTGCATTCTGACAAAGAACAGCAAAGGTAATCCAATTTTTCTAATAGTAATTCTGAGTTTAGTGAGCACTTGGTGGGTGTCAAATTAGCTAGCCTGTGACGGCCGAGCTATCTACTCAGAATATTTCAAAATGTGCTTTCGCCGAAAAGCTATTTTAAAATCGGAGCAATAGCGATTGCATAAAGGAGTTCTGTATCTATAATTCTTAAAATAATTATTATGTATTTTGTGAACGTTTATCATGAGGAATTTAGTCAATTCACCGGTAGTTTTCGATGGGTTTGCTAGTTCTGAACATCACATGCTAATGTAAAAAGCTGGTTTTTGATATAAATATGAACTTGATTGAACAAAACATGCATGTATTGTATAACATAATGTCCTAGGAGTGTCATCTGATGAAGATCATCAAAGGTTCGTGCTGCATTTAGCTGTGGTTTGGGTTTATGTGACATATATGCTTGCTTGGAAAATGGCTGTGTGATTATTTGTGTCTATGTACTCTCCTAACATCATCTAACGTTTTGCTTTCGCTGTAAAGCCTTTATGAAATCGGACAATGTGGTTAGATTAACAAGAGTCTTATCTTTAAAATGGTGTAAAATAGTTGATTGTTTGAGAAAATTGAATTGTGGTATTTTAGTTGGTTTTGTATTTCGCGCCGTGCGATGCCATTGGCTGTTGGCTAGGGGTTCCGCAGGCGGAACGGCATTCCGCTAGCGGAACGTCTGTCCTTAACAGGTTGAGAAAACTTCAATTTTCCTGAGGTTGAGCAGAGAGAGCGAGAGAAAGCGGTCATGGTCATGGGTTGTCTTTTCATTTTACCACAGCAACAGCATATGAACTATTCCATCTTTACGGTCTGCTGTAGAATGAATGGTCTGACATGTCTGATGTGTATGTTGTTGTTTTGTTCTCTGTATAGAAAAAGATGGCTCTGGTATTGAGCTTTAGGTCCTGGAGAAATGACCCCTTGTTCCTCTCTAATTTTCCCTGTGCTGGACCAAGACGTTGAATTGTCTGTAGCTTTACTGTTTGAGTAAGAGAGGATTATAAATGTTTTACAATGTTTTAAAATGTTTTTAATAGTGCCTAGGGCACTGGAAGATGTATTGATTCATGAGTATTCTCATCTTTTAGCAGAATCTTTTAACATCTTTTTATACACCTTTTTGTTTTGTTCTTGCATGCAGTAGGGGTGCAGACATCAATTAAGCAAAGTGCTGTTGAGGTGTGAATGATACTGTATGTTTTTCATCGCTGTCCATTGTGAATGAAGTCAGCATAGATCATTTTTCTGGTTTTGTTTATCATTATTTTGGGGGGGATTTGTTTATCATCATTTTCTTTTGGCCTAATCAGATATTCAAATTAGCACAATGATTATCTAAACATTTTATAGAATTTCTGAAACAGTTTTTAAATATATGAATCAAAATATAATATGTCAGACTCATTGTCAGTCGCAGGTGTGTTTTTTGGTTTGTTGTTTTTTTTACCTAAATCTACACTTCCACGATGTAAAGCATGATCCGTATTTTATTTCTTACAACCTAGTCAGCAGCACTTCTTAGTTTTTCCCATGTAAAGGACTATAGCCTACAGCCGTCCTTCGTAAATACGTCACAGACTCCTACCTCTATCATCTTTACCTGCAGCTGAGTTTCTCGCCGGGTGCGGTGGCATGTGCCTGTAATCCAAGTCACTGGGAGGCTGAGGTTGGTGGATCAAGTGAGCTGAGGAGCTCTGGGCTGCAGCACGCTACGTCGAACGGGTGTCCATGCTAAGTTCAGTATCGATATGGTGATCCTGGGGGAGCCCGGGACCACCAGGTTGTCTAAGGAGGGGTGCACCGGCCCAGGTCGGAAACGAAGCAGGTCAAATCCCCCGTCCTGTCCGGTAGTGGGTTAATACCTGTGAGTAGATGCTGCAGTGCAGCCTTGGCAAGACATCGTGACCTAACCTTTTCATTTTGTAAAAACGTACTTTTATCTGCTTCACGAATTGCCACTTCGAAATGTTTGTCAGACCATGAAAAGTCGACAATTATTTGCAGCTTTCCAATATTCGAGAATTATACTGACTACTACTGACGAAATGTGTGAATACCGGTAACATAATGCAGCACGGACCGTTGAGGGAGTAGTAAGTGCTAGCGCGATGCTTAGCATGAAACTGAGGCCAGCTCTCCCATCACCATCGACAGTTCACATAGGTTCATTTACCTGTGTGAAATGAGCCACAATAATGATTAGTCAAATCGGTGGAATTTGAGATTCACCTTCAAATTAAAAGTCCCTCATTGAAGGTGATGCAAACGAATACAAAAAGTGGAATCATGTCATATGTTTGTACTAGATTAAGTTATACAAGGTTGGAATGTTGTTACATAATTTAAAATACAATGATTAATATATTTGACAAAAAACAGAAAACAATTGAAATCACACAGTGGATATTTTAGACTGCATAATTGCATTGGGCATACTTGTATGCACTGTACAGCCTTGCCTTAACTATTTTTTATTTGACCTTTATTTAACTAGGCAGGTCAGTTAAGAAAAAATTATTGTTTTCAGTGACAGCCTATGAACAGTGGGTGGGCTTTATTCAGGGGTAGGGTGACAGATTTTTTACATTGTCAGCTCAGGGATTTGATCTTGCAACCATTCAGTTACTAGTCCAACAGTCTAACCACTAGGCTACCTGCCACCGTGCTATGGAAGGTGCAGCCATGAAATGGAGTATCAGTATACTCAGTGACCCCCACAGAACACCATTTTCAATGGTTTACAGAAATATTAGTGTCGCCGCTCTTATTGCAGGACTTTGACTGTGGGAAATCACCTGACTATTCAGCCTATTGTGCGTATCGGAAATCCATATTGCACTCAGCCTTACCTATGGATTGTGCACCGATGAAATGGGGTATCAGCCTACTCAGTGACACCCATTTGGACCATTTTCCTGTCCTGCTAAGCATTGAAAATGTACCGAGAACTTTTTGGTGTCAGGGAAAACGTATGGAGTAAAAAGTACATTATTTTCTTTAGGAATGTAGTGAAGTAAAAGTAGAAGTTGTAAAAAATACAAATAGTAAATAAAGTACAGATACCCCCCAAAACAAATTCATTAGTACTTTAAAGTATTTTATTTAAGTACTTTACACCACTGCCCATTATTTCACAACAGTTCATTGAGCTATGTACTAGCCTTGATCTATTTGCACCATCTAGTGCTAAGAGTTTATAGTTAGTTTGTAGTGATTTTGCCTTAACAACCTTTTACTGCAGTGAGCTAAATCAGGGTCACACAAAGTGTTTCTTGGTAGTCCTAAACACATCTACTTTGAAACCAAAGTATACACCACACACACATGGTTATGGGCTTAAAAAAAAGAAGGCACATGTACCATGTCAGATATAGAGTTGAAATGTATTCAATTAAGAGTTTGCATCCCAATATTACATGTTATATACATCACAGAATATTGAAATATGACTCAACCGTTTGAAATAGAAACACCAGTTTTTCTGCAGTCTTTTTTAAATTCTGTTTATTAATTACAAAATATGACAAATAATAACAATATTCCACCCATGACTGCATCATTTGACAGCAGAAAAGGCTACTATGGTCATATTCATTTGATTGGTTAACCAGACATGGTATTCCTTCCTTCCTCTAATTCTGTGTACATTTTACTGTTCTTTAAGTAGTGTACAGGACAGAAATAAGTCAAGTGACATAGTCTACATGTCAACAGAACATTTCAGTGAGTGGAATCAAGTCTCTTGTCTCTCCAGGGACTTGGACGGCATTCAGAGACGCTGCTGCCACATCATTGGCACTTCCTACAACTTGTGCTCCTGCACGATCACACAAGTGCTCTGCACAAATGTCTAACACGTACACAGCAACAGTACGCTCTCACGAGTTCAAGGCAACAAGCCGCACTACCAGACACCAAAGATCATTCTTGGCAAGAGCTCTCAAACTAGGCCTATTACATTCTCCATCACTAAAGGCATTTGATATGCTTATCTATTGATTTGGTGTTTTGCCTATTTCTTGTGTAAATCTTTTGATGATACACCTTTGATGATATATTTAGGCAGATTATATATTTTTACCTGTTTTTGCATGACATCACATTTCATCTGTGTTTCTGCATATGTACCAATATCTTCAAATTAACCTAAACCTATCAAGGGCCCAACTGGACATCCAATAACAGTGTATGCACTAGCTTATAGAAGCAGCACATTTAACTGTGTTTGTAGCTAAAATGGGGATAGATGAATATAGAAAGAAGAAGAAGAAATAGGTATGTCTATGACTGCAACTAGTCCTTTTCTCTGTGGTTGTCCAACCTGTTTGGGATAGGGGGCAGTATTTTCACGGCCGGATAAAAAACGTACCCGATTTAATCTGGTTACTACTCCTGCTCAGAAACTAGAATATGCATATAATTAGTAGATTTGGATAGAAAACACTCTAAAGTTTCTAAAACTGTTTGAATGGTGTCTGTGAGTATAACAGAACTCATATGGCAGACCAAAACCTGAGAAGATTCCATACAGGAAGTGTCCTGTCTGACAATTTGTTGTCCTTCTGTAGCATCTCTATCGAAAATACAGCATCTGTGCTGTAACGTGACATTTTCTAAGGCTTCCATTGGCTCTCAGAAGGCGCCAGAAAGTGGAATGGGGTGTCTGCAGTCTCTGGGCGAAGTACAGCGGGAGAATTTGTGAGTGGTCAGGCAGGGAACAGTGACACTGGAGATGCGCATCCACGAGACTACTCCATTTTTTTCTTTCAGCCTTTCAATGAATACAACGTCGCCCGGTTGGTATATTATCGCTATTTTACGAGAAAAATAGCATAAAAATTGATTTTGAACAGCGTTTGACATGCTTCTAAGTACGGTAATGGAATATTTGGAGAAAAAAAATCACGAAATGCGCTCGCGCGTCACCCTTCGGATAGTGACCTGAACGCACGAACAAAACGGAGCTATTTGAATATAACTATGGATTATTTGGAACCAAAACAACATTTGTTGTTGAAGTAGAAGTCCTGGGAGTGCATTCTGACAAAGAACAGCAAAGGTAATCCAATTTTTCTAATAGTAATTCTGAGTTTAGTGAGCACTTGGTGGGTGTCAAATTAGCTAGCCTGTGACGGCCGAGCTATCTACTCAGAATATTTCAAAATGTGCTTTCGCCGAAAAGCTATTTTAAAATCGGAGAAATAGCGATTGCATAAAGGAGTTCTGTATCTATAATTCTTAAAATAATTATTATGTATTTTGTGAACGTTTATCATGAGGAATTTAGTCAATTCACCGGTAGTTTTCGATGGGTTTGCTAGTTCTGAACATCACATGCTAATGTAAAAAGCTCGTTTTTGATATAAATATGAACTTGATTGAACAAAACATGCATGTATTGTATAACATAATGTCCTAGGAGTGTCATCTGATGAAGATCATCAAAGGTTCGTGCTGCATTTAGCTGTGGTTTGGGTTTATGTGACATATATGCTTGCTTGGAAAATGGCTGTGTGATTATTTGTGTCTATGTACTCTCCTAACATCATCTAACGTTTTGCTTTCGCTGTAAAGCCTTTATGAAATCGGACAATGTGGTTAGATTAACAAGAGTCTTATCTTTAAAATGGTGTAAAATAGTTGATTGTTTGAGAAAATTGAATTGTGGTATTTTAGTTGGTTTTGTATTTCGCGCCGTGCGATGCCATTGGCTGTTGGCTAGGGGTTCCGCAGGCGGAACGGCATTCCGCTAGCGGAACGTCTGTCCTTAACAGGTTGAGAAAACTTCAATTTTCCTGAGGTTGAGCAGAGAGAGCGAGAGAAAGCGGTCATGGTCATGGGTTGTCTTTTCATTTTACCACAGCAACAGCATATGAACTATTCCATCTTTACGGTCTGCTGTAGAATGAATGGTCTGACATGTCTGATGTGTATGTTGTTGTTTTGTTCTCTGTATAGAAGAAGATGGCTCTGGTATTGAGCTTTAGGTCCTGGAGAAATGACCCCTTGTTCCTCTCTAATTTTCCCTGTGCTGGACCAAGACGTTGAATTGTCTGTAGCTTTACTGTTTGAGTAAGAGAGGATTATAAATGTTTTACAATGTTTTAAAATGTTTTTAATAGTGCCTAGGGCACTGGAAGATGTATTGATTCATGAGTATTCTCATCTTTTAGCAGAATCTTTTAACATCTTTTTATACACCTTTTTGTTTTGTTCTTGCATGCAGTAGGGGTGCAGACATCAATTAAGCAAAGTGCTGTTGAGGTGTGAATGATACTGTATGTTTTTCATCGCTGTCCATTGTGAATGAAGTCAGCATAGATCATTTTTCTGGTTTTGTTTATCATTATTTTGGGGGGGATTTGTTTATCATCATTTTCTTTTGGCCTAATCAGATATTCAAATTAGCACAATGATTATCTAAACATTTTATAGAATTTCTGAAACAGTTTTTAAATATATGAATCAAAATATAATATGTCAGACTCATTGTCAGTCGCAGGTGTGTTTTTTGGTTTGTTGTTTTTTTTTACCTAAATCTACACTTCCACGATGTAAAGCATGATCCGTATTTTATTTCTTACAACCTAGTCAGCAGCACTTCTTAGTTTTTCCCATGTAAAGGACTATAGCCTACAGCCGTCCTTCGTAAATACGTCACAGACTCCTACCTCTATCATCTTTACCTGCAGCTGAGTTTTTCGCCGGGCACGGTGGCATGTGCCTGTAATCCAAGTCACTGGGAGGCTGAGGTTGGTGGATCAAGTGAGCTGAGGAGCTCTGGGCTGCAGCACGCTACGTCGAACGGGTGTCCACGCTAAGTTCAGTATCGATATGGTGATCCTGGGGGAGCCCGGGACCACCAGGTTGTCTAAGGAGGGGTGCCCAGGTCGGAAACGAAGCAGGTCAAATCCCCCGTGCTGTCCAGTAGTGGGATAATACCTGTGAGTAGATGCTGCAGTGTAGCCTTGGCAAGACATCGTGACCTAACCTTTTCATTTTGTAAAAACGTACTTTTATCTGCTTCACGAATTGCCACTTCGAAATGTTTGTCAGACCATGAAAAGTCGACAATTATTTGCAGCTTTCCAATATTCGAGAATTATACTGACTACTACTGACGAAATGTGTGAATACCGGTAACATAATGCAGCACGGACCGTTGAGGGAGTAGTAAGTGCTAGCGCGATGCTTAGCATGAAACTGAGGCCAGCTCTCCCATCACCATCGACAGTTCACATAGGTTCATTTACCTGTGTGAAATGAGCCACAATAATGATTAGTCAAATCGGTGGAATTTGAGATTCACCTTCAAATTAAAAGTCCCTCATTGAAGGTGATGCAAACGAATACAAAAAGTGGAATCATGTCATATGTTTGTACTAGATTAAGTTATACAAGGTTGGAATGTTGTTACATAATTTAAAATACAATGATTAATATATTTGACAAAAAACTGAAAACAATTGAAATCACACAGTGGATATTTTAGACTGCATAATTGCATTGGGCATACTTGTATGCACTGTACAGCCTTGCCTTAACTATTTTTTATTTGACCTTTATTTAACTAGGCAGGTCAGTTAAGAAAAAATTCTTGTTTTCAGTGACAGCCTATGAACAGTGGGTGGGCTTTATTCAGGGGTAGAGTGACAGATTTTTTACTTTGTCAGCTCAGGGATTTGATCTTGCAACCATTCAGTTACTAGTCCAACAGTCTAACCACTAGGCTACCTGCCACCGTGCTATGGAAGGTGCAGCCATGAAATGGAGTATCAGTATACTCAGTGACCCCCACAGAACACCATTTTCAATGGTTTACAGAAATATTAGTGTCTCCGCTCTTATTGCAGGACTTTGACTGTGGGAAATCACCTGACTATTCAGCCTATTGTGCGTATCGGAAATCCATATTGCACTCAGCCTTACCTATGGATTGTGCACCGATGAAATGGGGTATCAGCCTACTCAGTGACACCCATTTGGACCATTTTCCTGTCCTGCTAAGCATTGAAAATGTACCGAGAACTTTTTGGTGTCAGGGAAAACGTATGGAGTAAAAAGTACATTATTTTCTTTAGGAATGTAGTGAAGTAAAAGTAGAAGTTGTAAAAAATACAAATAGTAAATAAAGTACAGATACCCCCCAAAACAAATTCATTAGTACTTTAAAGTATTTTATTTAAGTACTTTACACCACTGCCCATTATTTCACAACAGTTCATTGAGCTATGTACTAGCCTTGATCTATTTGCACCATCTAGTGCTAAGAGTTTATAGTTAGTTTGTAGTGATTTTGCCTTAACAACCTTTTACTGCAGTGAGCTAAATCAGGGTCACACAAAGTGTTTCTTGGTAGTCCTAAACACATCTACTTTGAAACCAAAGTATACACCACACACACATGGTTATGGGCTTAAAAAAAAGAAGGCACATGTACCATGTCAGATATAGAGTTGAAATGTATTCAATTAAGAGTTTGCATCCCAATATTACATGTTATATACATCACAGAATATTGAAATATGACTCAACCGTTTGAAATAGAAACACCAGTTTTTCTGCAGTCTTTTTTAAATTCTGTTTATTAATTACAAAATATGACAAATAATAACAATATTCCACCCATGACTGCATCATTTGACAGCAGAAAAGGCTACTATGGTCATATTCATTTGATTGGTTAACCAGACATGGTATTCCTTCCTTCCTCTAATTCTGTGTACATTTTACTGTTCTTTAAGTAGTGTACAGGACAGAAATAAGTCAAGTGACATAGTCTACATGTCAACAGAACATTTCAGTGAGTGGAATCAAGTCTCTTGTCTCTCCAGGGACTTGGACGGCATTCAGAGACGCTGCTGCCACATCATTGGCACTTCCTACAACTTGTGCTCCTGCACGATCACACAAGTGCTCTGCACAAATGTCTAACACGTACACAGCAACAGTATGCTCTCACGAGTTCAAGGCAACAAGCCGCACTACCAGACACCAAAGATCATTCTTGGCAAGAGCTCTCAAACTAGGCCTATTACATTCTCCATCACTAAAGGCATTTGATATGCTTATCTATTGATTTGGTGTTTTGCCTATTTCTTGTGTAAATCTTTTGATGATACACCTTTGATGATATATTTAGGCAGATTATATATTTTTACCTGTTTTTGCATGACATCACATTTCATCTGTGTTTCTGCATATGTACCAATATCTTCAAATTAACCTAAACCTATCAAGGGCCCAACTGGACATCCAATAACAGTGTATGCACTAGCTTATAGAAGCAGCACATTTAACTGTGTTTGTAGCTAAAATGGGGATAGATGAATATAGAAAGAAGAAGAAGAAATAGGTATGTCTATGACTGCAACTAGTCCTTTTCTCTGTGGTTGTCCAACATGTTTGGGATAGGGGGCAGTATTTTCACGGCCGGATAAAAAACGTACCCGATTTAATCTGGTTACTACTCCTGCTCAGAAACTAGAATATGCATATAATTAGTAGATTTGGATAGAAAACACTCTAAAGTTTCTAAAACTGTTTGAATGGTGTCTGTGAGTATAACAGAACTCATATGGCAGACCAAAACCTGAGAAGATTCCATACAGGAAGTGTCCTGTCTGACAATTTGTTGTCCTTCTGTAGCATCTCTATCGAAAATACAGCATCTGTGCTGTAACGTGACATTTTCTAAGGCTTCCATTGGCTCTCAGAAGGCGCCAGAAAGTGGAATGGGGTGTCTGCAGTCTCTGGGCGAAGTACAGCGGGAGAATTTGTGAGTGGTCAGGCAGGGAACAGTGACACTGGAGATGCGCATCCACGAGACTACTCCATTTTTTTCTTTCAGCCTTTCAATGAATACAACGTCGCCCGGTTGGAATATTATCGCTATTTTACGAGAAAAATAGCATAAAAATTGATTTTGAACAGCGTTTGACATGCTTCTAAGTACGGTAATGGAATATTTGGAGAAAAAAAATCACGAAATGCGCTCGCGCGTCACCCTTCGGATAGTGACCTGAACGCACGAACAAAACGGAGCTATTTGAATATAACTATGGATTATTTGGAACCAAAACAACATTTGTTGTTGAAGTAGAAGTCCTGGGAGTGCATTCTGACAAAGAACAGCAAAGGTAATCCAATTTTTCTAATAGTAATTCTGAGTTTAGTGAGCACTTGGTGGGTGTCAAATTAGCTAGCCTGTGACGGCCGAGCTATCTACTCAGAATATTTCAAAATGTGCTTTCGCCGAAAAGCTATTTTAAAATCGGACATAGCGATTGCATAAAGGAGTTCTGTATCTATAATTCTTAAAATAATTATTATGTATTTTGTGAACGTTTATCATGAGGAATTTAGTCAATTCACCGGTAGTTTTCGATGGGTTTGCTAGTTCTGAACATCACATGCTAATGTAAAAAGCTCGTTTTTGATATAAATATGAACTTGATTGAACAAAACATGCATGTATTGTATAACATAATGTCCTAGGAGTGTCATCTGATGAAGATCATCAAAGGTTCGTGCTGCATTTAGCTGTGGTTTGGGTTTATGTGACATATATGCTTGCTTGGAAAATGGCTGTGTGATTATTTGTGTCTATGTACTCTCCTAACATCATCTAACGTTTTGCTTTCGCTGTAAAGCCTTTATGAAATCGGACAATGTGGTTAGATTAACAAGAGTCTTATCTTTAAAATGGTGTAAAATAGTTGATTGTTTGAGAAAATTGAATTGTGGTATTTTAGTTGGTTTTGTATTTCGCGCCGTGCGATGCCATTGGCTGTTGGCTAGGGGTTCCGCAGGCGGAACGGCATTCCGCTAGCGGAACGTCTGTCCTTAACAGGTTGAGAAAACTTCAATTTTCCTGAGGTTGAGCAGAGAGAGCGAGAGAAAGCGGTCATGGTCATGGGTTGTCTTTTCATTTTACCACAGCAACAGCATATGAACTATTCCATCTTTACGGTCTGCTGTAGAATGAATGGTCTGACATGTCTGATGTGTATGTTGTTGTTTTGTTCTCTGTATAGAAGAAGATGGCTCTGGTATTGAGCTTTAGGTCCTGGAGAAATGACCCCTTGTTCCTCTCTAATTTTCCCTGTGCTGGACCAAGACGTTGAATTGTCTGTAGCTTTACTGTTTGAGTAAGAGAGGATTATAAATGTTTTACAATGTTTTAAAATGTTTTTAATAGTGCCTAGGGCACTGGAAGATGTATTGATTCATGAGTATTCTCATCTTTTAGCAGAATCTTTTAACATCTTTTTATACATCTTTTTGTTTTGTTCTTGCATGCAGTAGGGGTGCAGACATCAATTAAGCAAAGTGCTGTTGAGGTGTGAATGATACTGTATGTTTTTCATCGCTGTCCATTGTGAATGAAGTCAGCATAGATCATTTTTCTGGTTTTGTTTATCATTATTTTGGGGGGGATTTGTTTATCATCATTTTCTTTTGGCCTAATCAGATATTCAAATTAGCACAATGATTATCTAAACATTTTATAGAATTTCTGAAACAGTTTTTAAATATATGAATCAAAATATAATATGTCAGACTCATTGTCAGTCGCAGGTGTGTTTTTTGGTTTGTTGTTTTTTTTACCTAAATCTACACTTCCACGATGTAAAGCATGATCCGTATTTTATTTCTTACAACCTAGTCAGCAGCACTTCTTAGTTTTTCCCATGTAAAGGACTATAGCCTACAGCCGTCCTTCGTAAATACGTCACAGACTCCTACCTCTATCATCTTTACCTGCAGCTGAGTTTCTCGCCGGGCGCGGTGGCATGTGCCTGTAATCCAAGTCACTGGGAGGCTGAGGTTGGTGGATCAAGTGAGCTGAGGAGCTCTGGGCTGCAGCACGCTACGTCGAACGGGTGTCCATGCTAAGTTCAGTATCGATATGGTGATCCTGGGGGAGCCCGGGACCACCAGGTTGTCTAAGGAGGGGTGCACCGGCCCAGGTCGGAAACGAAGCAGGTCAAATCCCCCGTGCTGTCCGGTAGTGGGATAATACCTGTGAGTAGATGCTGCAGTGCAGCCTTGGCAAGACATCGTGACCTAACCTTTTCATTTTGTAAAAACGTACTTTTATCTGCTTCACGAATTGCCACTTCGAAATGTTTGTCAGACCATGAAAAGTCGACAATTATTTGCAGCTTTCCAATATTCGAGAATTATACTGACTACTACTGACGAAATGTGTGAATACCGGTAACATAATGCAGCACGGACCGTTGAGGGAGTAGTAAGTGCTAGCGCGATGCTTAGCATGAAACTGAGGCCAGCTCTCCCATCACCATCGACAGTTCACATAGGTTCATTTACCTGTGTGAAATGAGCCACAATAATGATTAGTCAAATCGGTGGAATTTGAGATTCACCTTCAAATTAAAAGTCCCTCATTGAAGGTGATGCAAACGAATACAAAAAGTGGAATCATGTCATATGTTTGTACTAGATTAAGTTATACAAGGTTGGAATGTTGTTACATAATTTAAAATACAATGATTAATATATTTGACAAAAAACTGAAAACAATTGAAATCACACAGTGGATATTTTAGACTGCATAATTGCATTGGGCATACTTGTATGCACTGTACAGCCTTGCCTTAACTATTTTTTATTTGACCTTTATTTAACTAGGCAGGTCAGTTAAGAAAAAATTCTTGTTTTCAGTGACAGCCTATGAACAGTGGGTGGGCTTTATTCAGGGGTAGAGTGACAGATTTTTTACTTTGTCAGCTCAGGGATTTGATCTTGCAACCATTCAGTTACTAGTCCAACAGTCTAACCACTAGGCTACCTGCCACCGTGCTATGGAAGGTGCAGCCATGAAATGGAGTATCAGTATACTCAGTGACCCCCACAGAACACCATTTTCAATGGTTTACAGAAATATTAGTGTCTCCGCTCTTATTGCAGGACTTTGACTGTGGGAAATCACCTGACTATTCAGCCTATTGTGCGTATCGGAAATCCATATTGCACTCAGCCTTACCTATGGATTGTGCACCGATGAAATGGGGTATCAGCCTACTCAGTGACACCCATTTGGACCATTTTCCTGTCCTGCTAAGCATTGAAAATGTACCGAGAACTTTTTGGTGTCAGGGAAAACGTATGGAGTAAAAAGTACATTATTTTCTTTAGGAATGTAGTGAAGTAAAAGTAAAAGTTGTAAAAAATACAAATAGTAAATAAAGTACAGATACCCCCCAAAACAAATTCATTAGTACTTTAAAGTATTTTATTTAAGTACTTTACACCACTGCCCATTATTTCACAACAGTTCAGTGAGCTATGTACTAGCCTTGATCTATTTGCACCATCTAGTGCTAAGAGTTTATAGTTAGTTTGTAGTGATTTTGCCTTAACAACCTTTTACTGCAGTGAGCTAAATCAGGGTCACACAAAGTGTTTCTTGGTAGTCCTAAACACATCTACTTTGAAACCAAAGTATACACCACACACACATGGTTATGGGCTTAAAAAAAGAAGGCACATGTACCATGTCAGATATAGAGTTGAAATGTATTCAATTAAGAGTTTGCATCCCAATATTACATGTTATATACATCACAGAATATTGAAATATGACTCAACCGTTTGAAATAGAAACACCAGTTTTTCTGCAGTCTTTTTTAAATTCTGTTTATTAATTACAAAATATGACAAATAATAACAATATTCCACCCATGACTGCATCATTTGACAGCAGAAAAGGCTACTATGGTCATATTCATTTGATTGGTTAACCAGACATGGTATTCCTTCCTTCCTCTAATTCTGTGTACATTTTACTGTTCTTTAAGTAGTGTACAGGACAGAAATAAGTCAAGTGACATAGTCTACATGTCAACAGAACATTTCAGTGAGTGGAATCAAGTCTCTTGTCTCTCCAGGGACTTGGACGGCATTCAGAGACGCTGCTGCCACATCATTGGCACTTCCTACAACTTGTGCTCCTGCACGATCACACAAGTGCTCTGCACAAATGTCTAACACGTACACAGCAACAGTATGCTCTCACGAGTTCAAGGCAACAAGCCGCACTACCAGACACCAAAGATCATTCTTGGCAAGAGCTCTCAAACTAGGCCTATTACATTCTCCATCACTAAAGGCATTTGATATGCTTATCTATTGATTTGGTGTTTTGCCTATTTCTTGTGTAAATCTTTTGATGATACACCTTTGATGATATATTTAGGCAGATTATATATTTTTACCTGTTTTTGCATGACATCACATTTCATCTGTGTTTCTGCATATGTACCAATATCTTCAAATTAACCTAAACCTATCAAGGGCCCAACTGGACATCCAATGACAGTGTATGCACTAGCTTATAGAAGCAGCACATTTAACTGTGTTTGTAGCTAAAATGGGGATAGATGAATATAGAAAGAAGAAGAAGAAATAGGTATGTCTATGACTGCAACTAGTCCTTTTCTCTGTGGTTGTCCAACATGTTTGGGATAGGGGGCAGTATTTTCACGGCCGGATAAAAAACGTACCCGATTTAATCTGGTTACTACTCCTGCTCAGAAACTAGAATATGCATATAATTAGTAGATTTGGATAGAAAACACTCTAAAGTTTCTAAAACTGTTTGAATGGTGTCTGTGAGTATAACAGAACTCATATGGCAGACCAAAACCTGAGAAGATTCCATACAGGAAGTGTCCTGTCTGACAATTTGTTGTCCTTCTGTAGCATCTCTATCGAAAATACAGCATCTGTGCTGTAACGTGACATTTTCTAAGGCTTCCATTGGCTCTCAGAAGGCGCCAGAAAGTGGAATGGGGTGTCTGCAGTCTCTGGGCGAAGAACAGCGGGAGAATTTGTGAGTGGTCAGGCAGGGAACAGTGACACTGGAGATGCGCATCCACGAGACTACTCCATTTTTTTCTTTCAGCCTTTCAATGAATACAACGTCGCCCGGTTGGAATATTATCGCTATTTTACGAGAAAAATTGCATAAAAATTGATTTTGAACAGCGTTTGACATGCTTCTAAGTACGGTAATGGAATATTTGGAGAAAAAAAATCACGAAATGCGCTCGCGCGTCACCCTTCGGATAGTGACCTGAACGCACGAACAAAACGGAGCTATTTGAATATAACTATGGATTATTTGGAACCAAAACAACATTTGTTGTTGAAGTAGAAGTCCTGGGAGTGCATTCTGACAAAGAACAGCAAATGTAATCCAATTTTTCTAATAGTAATTCTGAGTTTAGTGAGCACTTGGTGGGTGTCAAATTAGCTAGCCTGTGACGGCCGAGCTATCTACTCAGAATATTTCAAAATGTGCTTTCGCCGAAAAGCTATTTTAAAATCGGACATAGCGATTGCATAAAGGAGTTCTGTATCTATAATTCTTAAAATAATTATTATGTATTTTGTGAACGTTTATCATGAGGAATTTAGTCAATTCACCGGTAGTTTTCGATGGGTTTGCTAGTTCTGAACATCACATGCTAATGTAAAAAGCTGGTTTTTGATATAAATATGAACTTGATTGAACAAAACATGCATGTATTGTATAACATAATGTCCTAGGAGTGTCATCTGATGAAGATCATCAAAGGTTCGTGCTGCATTTAGCTGTGGTTTGGGTTTATGTGACATATATGCTTGCTTGGAAAATGGCTGTGTGATTATTTGTGTCTATGTACTCTCCTAACATCATCTAACGTTTTGCTTTCGCTGTAAAGCCTTTATGAAATCGGACAATGTGGTTAGATTAACAAGAGTCTTATCTTTAAAATGGTGTAAAATAGTTGATTGTTTGAGAAAATTGAATTGTGGTATTTTAGTTGGTTTTGTATTTCGCGCCGTGCGATGCCATTGGCTGTTGGCTAGGGGTTCCGCAGGCGGAACGGCATTCCGCTAGCGGAACGTCTGTCCTTAACAGGTTGAGAAAACTTCAATTTTCCTGAGGTTGAGCAGAGAGAGCGAGAGAAAGCGGTCATGGTCATGGGTTGTCTTTTCATTTTACCACAGCAACAGCATATGAACTATTCCATCTTTACGGTCTGCTGTAGAATGAATGGTCTGACATGTCTGATGTGTATGTTGTTGTTTTGTTCTCTGTATAGAAGAAGATGGCTCTGGTATTGAGCTTTAGGTCCTGGAGAAATGACCCCTTGTTCCTCTCTAATTTTCCCTGTGCTGGACCAAGACGTTGAATTGTCTGTAGCTTTACTGTTTGAGTAAGAGAGGATTATAAATGTTTTACAATGTTTTTAATAGTGCCTAGGGCACTGGAAGATGTATTGATTCATGAGTATTCTCATCTTTTAGCAGAATCTTTTAACATCTTTTTATACATCTTTTTGTTTTGTTCTTGCATGCAGTAGGGGTGCAGACATCAATTAAGCAAAGTGCTGTTGAGGTGTGAATGATACTGTATGTTTTTCATCGCTGTCCATTGTGAATGAAGTCAGCATAGATCATTTTTCTGGTTTTGTTTATCATTATTTTGGGGGGGATTTGTTTATCATCATTTTCTTTTGGCCTAATCAGATATTCAAATTAGCACAATGATTATCTAAACATTTTATAGAATTTCTGAAACAGTTTTTAAATATATGAATCAAAATATAATATGTCAGACTCATTGTCAGTCGCAGGTGTGTTTTTTGGTTTGTTGTTTTTTTTACCTAAATCTACACTTCCACGATGTAAAGCATGATCCGTATTTTATTTCTTACAACCTAGTCAGCAGCACTTCTTAGTTTTTCCCATGTAAAGGACTATAGCCTACAGCCGTCCTTCGTAAATACGTCACAGACTCCTACCTCTATCATCTTTACCTGCAGCTGAGTTTCTCGCCGGGCGCGGTGGCATGTGCCTGTAATCCAAGTCACTGGGAGGCTGAGGTTGGTGGATCAAGTGAGCTGAGGAGCTCTGGGCTGCAGCACGCTACGTCGAACGGGTGTCCATGCTAAGTTCAGTATCGATATGGTGATCCTGGGGGAGCCCGGGACCACCAGGTTGTCTAAGGAGGGGTGCACCGGCCCAGGTCGGAAACGAAGCAGGTCAAATCCCCCGTGCTGTCCGGTAGTGGGATAATACCTGTGAGTAGATGCTGCAGTGCAGCCTTGGCAAGACATCGTGACCTAACCTTTTCATTTTTTAAAAACATACTTTTATCTGCTTCACGAATTGCCACTTCGAAATCTTTGTCAGACCATGAAAAGTCGACAATTATTTGCAGCTTTCCAAAAACAATTACCGTTATACCTTCTGATATTCGAGAATTATACTGACTACTACTGACGAAATGTGTGAATACCGGTAACATAATGCAGCACGGACCGTTGAGGGAGTAGTAAGTGCTAGCGCGATGCTTAGCATGAAACTGAGGCCAGCTCTCCCATCACCATCGACAGTTCACGTAGGTTCATTTACCTGTGTGAAATGAGCCACAATAATGATTAGTCAAATCGGTGGAATTTGAGATTCACCTTCAAATTAAAAGTCCCTCATTGAAGGTGATGCAAACGAATACAAAAAGTGGAATCATGTCATATGTTTGTACTAGATTAAGTTATACAAGGTTGGAATGTTGTTACATAATTTAAAATACAATTATTAATATATTTGACAAAAAACTGAAAACAATTGAAATCACACAGTTGATATTTTAGACTGCATAATTGCATTGGGCATACTTGTATGCACTGTACAGCCTTGCCTTAACTATTTTTTATTTGACCTTTATTTAACTAGGCAGGTCAGTTAAGAAAAAATTCTTGTTTTCAGTGACAGCCTATGAACAGTGGGTGGGCTTTATTCAGGGGTAGAGTGACAGATTTTTTACTTTGTTAGCTCAGGGATTTGATCTTGCAACCATTCAGTTACTAGTCCAACAGTCTAACCACTAGGCTACCTGCCACCATGCTACGGAAGGTGCAGCCATGAAATGGAGTATCAGTATACTCAGTGACCCCCACAGAACACCATTTTCAATGGTTTACAGAAATATTAGTGTCTCCGCTCTTATTGCAGGACTTTGACTGTGGGAAATCACCTGACTATTCAGCCTATTGTGCGTATCGGAAATCCATATTGCACTCAGCCTTACCTATGGATTGTGCACCGATGAAATGGGGTATCAGCCTACTCAGTGACACCCATTTGGACCATTTTCCTGTCCTGCTAAGCATTGAAAATGTACCGAGAACTTTTTGGTGTCAGGGAAAACGTATGGAGTAAAAAGTACATTATTTTCTTTAGGAATGTAGTGAAGTAAAAGTAAAAGTTGTAAAAAATACAAATAGTAAATAAAGTACAGATACCCCCCAAAACAAATTCATTAGTACTTTAAAGTATTTTATTTAAGTACTTTACACCACTGCCCATTGTTTCACAACAGTTCAGTGAGCTATGTACTAGCCTTGATCTACTTGCACCATCTAGTGCTAAGAGTTTATAGTTAGTTTGTAGTGATTTTGCCTTAACAACCTTTTACTGCAGTGAGCTAAATCAGGGTCACACAAAGTGTTTCTTGGTAGTCCTAAACACATCTACTTTGAAACCAAAGTATACACCACACACACATGGTTATGGGCTTAAAAAAAGAAGGCACATGTACCATGTCAGATATAGAGTTGAAATGTATTCAATTAAGAGTTTGCATCCCAATATTACATGTTATATACATCACAGAATATTGAAATATGACTCAACCGTTTGAAATAGAAACACCAGTTTTTCTGCAGTCTTTTTTAAATTCTGTTTATTAATTACAAAATATGACAAATAATAACAATATTCCACCCATGACTGCATCATTTGACAGCAGAAAAGGCTACTATGGTCATATTCATTTGATTGGTTAACCAGACATGGTATTCCTTCCTTCCTCTAATTCTGTGTACATTTTACTGTTCTTTAAGTAGTGTACGGGACAGAAATAAGTCAAGTGACATAGTCTACATGTCAACAGAACATTTCAGTGAGTGGAATCAAGTCTCTTGTCTCTCCAGGGACTTGGACGGCATTCAGAGACGCTGCTGCCACATCATTGGCACTTCCTACAACTTGTGCTCCTGCACGATCACACAAGTGCTCTGCACAAATGTCTAACACGTACACAGCAACAGTATGCTCTCACGAGTTCAAGGCAACAAGCCGCACTACCAGACACCAAAGATCATTCTTGGCAAGAGCTCTCAAACTAGGCCTATTACATTCTCCATCACTAAAGGCATTTGATATGCGTATCTATTGATTTGGTGTTTTGCCTATTTGTTGTGTAAATCTTTTGATGATACACCTTTGATGATATATTTAGGCAGATTATATATTTTTACCTGTTTTTGCATGACATCACATTTCATCTGTGTTTCTGCATATGTACCAATATCTTCAAATTAACCTAAACCTATCAAGGGCCCAACTGGACATCCAATGACAGTGTATGCACTAGCTTATAGAAGCAGCACATTTAACTGTGTTTGTAGCTAAAATGGGGATAGATGAATATAGAAAGAAGAAGAAGAAATAGGTATGTCTATGACTGCAACTAGTCCTTTTCTCTGTGGTTGTCCAACCTGTTTGGGATAGGGGGCAGTATTTTCACGGCCGGATAAAAAACGTACCCGATTTAATCTGGTTACTACTCCTGCTCAGAAACTAGAATATGCATATAATTAGTAGATTTGGATAGAAAACACTCTAAAGTTTCTAAAACTGTTTGAATGGTGTCTGTGAGTATAACAGAACTCATATGGCAGACCAAAACCTGAGAAGATTCCATACAGGAAGTGTCCTGTCTGACAATTTGTTGTCCTTCTGTAGCATCTCTATCGAAAATACAGCATCTGTGCTGTAACGTGACATTTTCTAAGGCTTCCATTGGCTCTCAGAAGGCGCCAGAAAGTGGAATGGGGTGTCTGCAGTCTCTGGGCGAAGAACAGCGGGAGAATTTGTGAGTGGTCAGGCAGGGAACAGTGACACTGGAGATGCGCATCCACGAGACTACTCCATTTTTTTCTTTCAGCCTTTCAATGAATACAACGTCGCCCGGTTGGAATATTATCGCTATTTTACGAGAAAAATTGCATAAAAATTGATTTTGAACAGCGTTTGACATGCTTCTAAGTACGGTAATGGAATATTTGGAGAAAAAAAATCACGAAATGCGCTCGCGCGTCACCCTTCGGATAGTGACCTGAACGCACGAACAAAACGGAGCTATTTGAATATAACTATGGATTATTTGGAACCAAAACAACATTTGTTGTTGAAGTAGAAGTCCTGGGAGTGCATTCTGACAAAGAACAGCAAATGTAATCCAATTTTTCTAATAGTAATTCTGAGTTTAGTGAGCACTTGGTGGGTGTCAAATTAGCTAGCCTGTGACGGCCGAGCTATCTACTCAGAATATTTCAAAATGTGCTTTCGCCGAAAAGCTATTTTAAAATCGGACATAGCGATTGCATAAAGGAGTTCTGTATCTATAATTCTTAAAATAATTATTATGTATTTTGTGAACGTTTATCATGAGGAATTTAGTCAATTCACCGGTAGTTTTCGATGGGTTTGCTAGTTCTGAACATCACATGCTAATGTAAAAAGCTGGTTTTTGATATAAATATGAACTTGATTGAACAAAACATGCATGTATTGTATAACATAATGTCCTAGGAGTGTCATCTGATGAAGATCATCAAAGGTTCGTGCTGCATTTAGCTGTGGTTTGGGTTTATGTGACATATATGCTTGCTTGGAAAATGGCTGTGTGATTATTTGTGTCTATGTACTCTCCTAACATCATCTAACGTTTTGCTTTCGCTGTAAAGCCTTTATGAAATCGGACAATGTGGTTAGATTAACAAGAGTCTTATCTTTAAAATGGTGTAAAATAGTTGATTGTTTGAGAAAATTGAATTGTGGTATTTTAGTTGGTTTTGTATTTCGCGCCGTGCGATGCCATTGGCTGTTGGCTAGGGGTTCCGCAGGCGGAACGGCATTCCGCTAGCGGAACGTCTGTCCTTAACAGGTTGAGAAAACTTCAATTTTCCTGAGGTTGAGCAGAGAGAGCGAGAGAAAGCGGTCATGGTCATGGGTTGTCTTTTCATTTTACCACAGCAACAGCATATGAACTATTCCATCTTTACGGTCTGCTGTAGAATGAATGGTCTGACATGTCTGATGTGTATGTTGTTGTTTTGTTCTCTGTATAGAAGAAGATGGCTCTGGTATTGAGCTTTAGGTCCTGGAGAAATGACCCCTTGTTCCTCTCTAATTTTCCCTGTGCTGGACCAAGACGTTGAATTGTCTGTAGCTTTACTGTTTGAGTAAGAGAGGATTATAAATGTTTTACAATGTTTTAAAATGTTTTTAATAGTGCCTAGGGCACTGGAAGATGTATTGATTCATGAGTATTCTCATCTTTTAGCAGAATCTTTTAACATCTTTTTATACACCTTTTTGTTTTGTTCTTGCATGCAGTAGGGGTGCAGACATCAATTAAGCAAAGTGCTGTTGAGGTGTGAATGATACTGTATGTTTTTCATCGCTGTCCATTGTGAATGAAGTCAGCATAGATCATTTTTCTGGTTTTGTTTATCATTATTTTGGGGGGGATTTGTTTATCATCATTTTCTTTTGGCCTAATCAGATATTCAAATTAGCACAATGATTATCTAAACATTTTATAGAATTTCTGAAACAGTTTTTAAATATATGAATCAAAATATAATATGTCAGACTCATTGTCAGTCGCAGGTGTGTTTTTTGGTTTGTTGTTTTTTTTACCTAAATCTACACTTCCACGATGTAAAGCATGATCCGTATTTTATTTCTTACAACCTAGTCAGCAGCACTTCTTAGTTTTTCCCATGTAAAGGACTATAGCCTACAGCCGTCCTTCGTAAATACGTCACAGACTCCTACCTCTATCATCTTTACCTGCAGCTGAGTTTCTCGCCGGGCGCGGTGGCATGTGCCTGTAATCCAAGTCACTGGGAGGCTGAGGTTGGTGGATCAAGTGAGCTGAGGAGCTCTGGGCTGCAGCACGCTACGTCGAACGGGTGTCCACGCTAAGTTCAGTATCGATATGGTGATCCTGGGGGAGCCCGGGACCACCAGGTTGTCTAAGGAGGGGTGCACCGGCCCAGGTCGGAAACGAAGCAGGTCAAATCCCCCGTGCTGTCCAGTAGTGGGATAATACCTGTGAGTAGATGCTGCAGTGCAGCCTTGGCAAGACATCGTGACCTAACCTTTTCATTTTGTAAAAACGTACTTTTATCTGCTTCACGAATTGCCACTTCGAAATGTTTGTCAGACCATGAAAAGTCGACAATTATTTGCAGCTTTCCAATATTCGAGAATTATACTGACTACTACTGACGAAATGTGTGAATACCGGTAACATAATGCAGCACGGACCGTTGAGGGAGTAGTAAGTGCTAGCGCGATGCTTAGCATGAAACTGAGGCCAGCTCTCCCATCACCATCGACAGTTCACATAGGTTCATTTACCTGTGTGAAATGAGCCACAATAATGATTAGTCAAATCGGTGGAATTTGAGATTCACCTTCGAATTAAAAGTCCCTCATTGAAGGTGATGCAAACGAATACAAAAAGTGGAATCATGTCATATGTTTGTACTAGATTAAGTTATACAAGGTTGGAATGTTGTTACATAATTTAAAATACAATGATTAATATATTTGACAAAAAACTGAAAACAATTGAAATCACACAGTGGATATTTTAGACTGCATAATTGCATTGGGCATACTTGTATGCACTGTACAGCCTTGCCTTAACTATTTTTTATTTGACCTTTATTTAACTAGGCAGGTCAGTTAAGAAAAAATTCTTGTTTTCAGTGACAGCCTATGAACAGTGGGTGGGCTTTATTCAGGGGTAGAGTGACAGATTTTTTACTTTGTCAGCTCAGGGATTTGATCTTGCAACCATTCAGTTACTAGTCCAACAGTCTAACCACTAGGCTACCTGCCACCGTGCTATGGAAGGTGCAGCCATGAAATGGAGTATCAGTATACTCAGTGACCCCCACAGAACACCATTTTCAATGGTTTACAGAAATATTAGTGTCTCCGCTCTTATTGCAGGACTTTGACTGTGGGAAATCACCTGACTATTCAGCCTATTGTGCGTATCGGAAATCCATATTGCACTCAGCCTTACCTATGGATTGTGCACCGATGAAATGGGGTTTCAGCCTACTCAGTGACACCCATTTGGACCATTTTCCTGTCCTGCTAAGCATTGAAAATGTACCGAGAACTTTTTGGTGTCAGGGAAAACGTATGGAGTAAAAAGTACATTATTTTCTTTAGGAATGTAGTGAAGTAAAAGTAAAAGTTGTAAAAAATACAAATAGTAAATAAAGTACAGATACCCCCCAAAACAAATTCATTAGTACTTTAAAGTATTTTATTTAAGTACTTTACACCACTGCCCATTATTTCACAACAGTTCAGTGAGCTATGTACTAGCCTTGATCTATTTGCACCATCTAGTGCTAAGAGTTTATAGTTAGTTTGTAGTGATTTTGCCTTAACAACCTTTTACTGCAGTGAGCTAAATCAGGGTCACACAAAGTGTTTCTTGGTAGTCCTAAACACATCTACTTTGAAACCAAAGTATACACCACACACACATGGTTATGGGCTTAAAAAAAGAAGGCACATGTACCATGTCAGATATAGAGTTGAAATGTATTCAATTAAGAGTTTGCATCCCAATATTACATGTTATATACATCACAGAATATTGAAATATGACTCAACCGTTTGAAATAGAAACACCAGTTTTTCTGCAGTCTTTTTTAAATTCTGTTTATTAATTACAAAATATGACAAATAATAACAATATTCCACCCATGACTGCATCATTTGACAGCAGAAAAGGCTACTATGGTCATATTCATTTGATTGGTTAACCAGACATGGTATTCCTTCCTTCCTCTAATTCTGTGTACATTTTACTGTTCTTTAAGTAGTGTACAGGACAGAAATAAGTCAAGTGACATAGTCTACATGTCAACAGAACATTTCAGTGAGTGGAATCAAGTCTCTTGTCTCTCCAGGGACTTGGACGGCATTCAGAGACGCTGCTGCCACATCATTGGCACTTCCTACAACTTGTGCTCCTGCACGATCACACAAGTGCTCTGCACAAATGTCTAACACGTACACAGCAACAGTATGCTCTCACGAGTTCAAGGCAACAAGCCGCACTACCAGACACCAAAGATCATTCTTGGCAAGAGCTCTCAAACTAGGCCTATTACATTCTCCATCACTAAAGGCATTTGATATGCTTATCTATTGATTTGGTGTTTTGCCTATTTCTTGTGTAAATCTTTTGATGATACACCTTTGATGATATATTTAGGCAGATTATATATTTTTACCTGTTTTTGCATGACATCACATTTCATCTGTGTTTCTGCATATGTACCAATATCTTCAAATTAACCTAAACCTATCAAGGGCCCAACTGGACATCCAATGACAGTGTATGCACTAGCTTATAGAAGCAGCACATTTAACTGTGTTTGTAGCTAAAATGGGGATAGATGAATATAGAAAGAAGAAGAAGAAATAGGTATGTCTATGACTGCAACTAGTCCTTTTCTCTGTGGTTGTCCAACATGTTTGGGATAGGGGGCAGTATTTTCACGGCCGGATAAAAAACGTACCCGATTTAATCTGGTTACTACTCCTGCTCAGAAACTAGAATATGCATATAATTAGTAGATTTGGATAGAAAACACTCTAAAGTTTCTAAAACTGTTTGAATGGTGTCTGTGAGTATAACAGAACTCATATGGCAGACCAAAACCTGAGAAGATTCCATACAGGAAGTGTCCTGTCTGACAATTTGTTGTCCTTCTGTAGCATCTCTATCGAAAATACAGCATCTGTGCTGTAACGTGACATTTTCTAAGGCTTCCATTGGCTCTCAGAAGGCGCCAGAAAGTGGAATGGGGTGTCTGCAGTCTCTGGGCGAAGAACAGCGGGAGAATTTGTGAGTGGTCAGGCAGGGAACAGTGACACTGGAGATGCGCATCCACGAGACTACTCCATTTTTTTCTTTCAGCCTTTCAATGAATACAACGTCGCCCGGTTGGAATATTATCGCTATTTTACGAGAAAAATGGCATAAAAATTGATTTTGAACAGCGTTTGACATGCTTCTAAGTACGGTAATGGAATATTTGGAGAAAAAAAATCACGAAATGCGCTCGCGCGTCACCCTTCGGATAGTGACCTGAACGCACGAACAAAACGGAGCTATTTGAATATAACTATGGATTATTTGGAACCAAAACAACATTTGTTGTTGAAGTAGAAGTCCTGGGAGTGCATTCTGACAAAGAACAGCAAATGTAATCCAATTTTTCTAATAGTAATTCTGAGTTTAGTGAGCACTTGGTGGGTGTCAAATTAGCTAGCCTGTGACGGCCGAGCTATCTACTCAGAATATTTCAAAATGTGCTTTCGCCGAAAAGCTATTTTAAAATCGGACATAGCGATTGCATAAAGGAGTTCTGTATCTATAATTCTTAAAATAATTATTATGTATTTTGTGAACGTTTATCATGAGGAATTTAGTCAATTCACCGGTAGTTTTCGATGGGTTTGCTAGTTCTGAACATCACATGCTAATGTAAAAAGCTGGTTTTTGATATAAATATGAACTTGATTGAACAAAACATGCATGTATTGTATAACATAATGTCCTAGGAGTGTCATCTGATGAAGATCATCAAAGGTTCGTGCTGCATTTAGCTGTGGTTTGGGTTTATGTGACATATATGCTTGCTTGGAAAATGGCTGTGTGATTATTTGTGTCTATGTACTCTCCTAACATCATCTAACGTTTTGCTTTCGCTGTAAAGCCTTTATGAAATCGGACAATGTGGTTAGATTAACAAGAGTCTTATCTTTAAAATGGTGTAAAATAGTTGATTGTTTGAGAAAATTGAATTGTGGTATTTTAGTTGGTTTTGTATTTCGCGCCGTGCGATGCCATTGGCTGTTGGCTAGGGGTTCCGCAGGCGGAACGGCATTCCGCTAGCGGAACGTCTGTCCTTAACAGGTTGAGAAAACTTCAATTTTCCTGAGGTTGAGCAGAGAGAGCGAGAGAAAGCGGTCATGGTCATGGGTTGTCTTTTCATTTTACCACAGCAACAGCATATGAACTATTCCATCTTTACGGTCTGCTGTAGAATGAATGGTCTGACATGTCTGATGTGTATGTTGTTGTTTTGTTCTCTGTATAGAAGAAGATGGCTCTGGTATTGAGCTTTAGGTCCTGGAGAAATGACCCCTTGTTCCTCTCTAATTTTCCCTGTGCTGGACCAAGACGTTGAATTGTCTGTAGCTTTACTGTTTGAGTAAGAGAGGATTATAAATGTTTTACAATGTTTTAAAATGTTTTTAATAGTGCCTAGGGCACTGGAAGATGTATTGATTCATGAGTATTCTCATCTTTTAGCAGAATCTTTTAACATCTTTTTATACACCTTTTTGTTTTGTTCTTGCATGCAGTAGGGGTGCAGACATCAATTAAGCAAAGTGCTGTTGAGGTGTGAATGATACTGTATGTTTTTCATCGCTGTCCATTGTGAATGAAGTCAGCATAGATCATTTTTCTGGTTTTGTTTATCATTATTTTGGGGGGGATTTGTTTATCATCATTTTCTTTTGGCCTAATCAGATATTCAAATTAGCACAATGATTATCTAAACATTTTATAGAATTTCTGAAACAGTTTTTAAATATATGAATCAAAATATAATATGTCAGACTCATTGTCAGTCGCAGGTGTGTTTTTTGGTTTGTTGTTTTTTTTACCTAAATCTACACTTCCACGATGTAAAGCATGATCCGTATTTTATTTCTTACAACCTAGTCAGCAGCACTTCTTAGTTTTTCCCATGTAAAGGACTATAGCCTACAGCCGTCCTTTGTAAATACGTCACAGACTCCTACCTCTATCATCTTTACCTGCAGCTGAGTTTCTCGCCGGGCGCGGTGGCATGTGCCTGTAATCCAAGTCACTGGGAGGCTGAGGTTGGTGGATCAAGTGAGCTGAGGAGCTCTGGGCTGCAGCACGCTACGTCGAACGGGTGTCCACGCTAAGTTCAGTATCGATATGGTGATCCTGGGGGAGCCCGGGACCACCAGGTTGTCTAAGGAGGGGTGCACCGGCCCAGGTCGGAAACGAAGCAGGTCAAATCCCCCGTGCTGTCCAGTAGTGGGATAATACCTGTGAGTAGATGCTGCAGTGCAGCCTTGGCAAGACATCGTGACCTAACCTTTTCATTTTGTAAAAACGTACTTTTATCTGCTTCACGAATTGCCACTTGGAAATGTTTGTCAGACCATGAAAAGTCGACAATTATTTGCAGCTTTCCAATATTCGAGAATTATACTGACTACTACTGACGAAATGTGTGAATACCGGTAACATAATGCAGCACGGACCGTTGAGGGAGTAGTAAGTGCTAGCGCGATGCTTAGCATGAAACTGAGGCCAGCTCTCCCATCACCATCGACAGTTCACATAGGTTCATTTACCTGTGTGAAATGAGCCACAATAATGATTAGTCAAATCGGTGGAATTTGAGATTCACCTTCGAATTAAAAGTCCCTCATTGAAGGTGATGCAAACGAATACAAAAAGTGGAATCATGTCATATGTTTGTACTAGATTAAGTTATACAAGGTTGGAATGTTGTTACATAATTTAAAATACAATGATTAATATATTTGACAAAAAACTGAAAACAATTGAAATCACACAGTGGATATTTTAGACTGCATAATTGCATTGGGCATACTTGTATGCACTGTACAGCCTTGCCTTAACTATTTTTTATTTGACCTTTATTTAACTAGGCAGGTCAGTTAAGAAAAAATTCTTGTTTTCAGTGACAGCCTATGAACAGTGGGTGGGCTTTATTCAGGGGTAGAGTGACAGATTTTTTACTTTGTCAGCTCAGGGATTTGATCTTGCAACCATTCAGTTACTAGTCCAACAGTCTAACCACTAGGCTACCTGCCACCGTGCTATGGAAGGTGCAGCCATGAAATGGAGTATCAGTATACTCAGTGACCCCCACAGAACACCATTTTCAATGGTTTACAGAAATATTAGTGTCTCCGCTCTTATTGCAGGACTTTGACTGTGGGAAATCACCTGACTATTCAGCCTATTGTGCGTATCGGAAATCCATATTGCACTCAGCCTTACCTATGGATTGTGCACCGATGAAATGGGGTTTCAGCCTACTCAGTGACACCCATTTGGACCATTTTCCTGTCCTGCTAAGCATTGAAAATGTACCGAGAACTTTTTGGTGTCAGGGAAAACGTATGGAGTAAAAAGTACATTATTTTCTTTAGGAATGTAGTGAAGTAAAAGTAAAAGTTGTAAAAAATACAAATAGTAAATAAAGTACAGATACCCCCCAAAACAAATTCATTAGTACTTTAAAGTATTTTATTTAAGTACTTTACACCACTGCCCATTATTTCACAACAGTTCAGTGAGCTATGTACTAGCCTTGATCTATTTGCACCATCTAGTGCTAAGAGTTTATAGTTAGTTTGTAGTGATTTTGCCTTAACAACCTTTTACTGCAGTGAGCTAAATCAGGGTCACACAAAGTGTTTCTTGGTAGTCCTAAACACATCTACTTTGAAACCAAAGTATACACCACACACACATGGTTATGGGCTTAAAAAAAGAAGGCACATGTACCATGTCAGATATAGAGTTGAAATGTATTCAATTAAGAGTTTGCATCCCAATATTACATGTTATATACATCACAGAATATTGAAATATGACTCAACCGTTTGAAATAGAAACACCAGTTTTTCTGCAGTCTTTTTTAAATTCTGTTTATTAATTACAAAATATGACAAATAATAACAATATTCCACCCATGACTGCATCATTTGACAGCAGAAAAGGCTACTATGGTCATATTCATTTGATTGGTTAACCAGACATGGTATTCCTTCCTTCCTCTAATTCTGTGTACATTTTACTGTTCTTTAAGTAGTGTACAGGACAGAAATAAGTCAAGTGACATAGTCTACATGTCAACAGAACATTTCAGTGAGTGGAATCAAGTCTCTTGTCTCTCCAGGGACTTGGACGGCATTCAGAGACGCTGCTGCCACATCATTGGCACTTCCTACAACTTGTGCTCCTGCACGATCACACAAGTGCTCTGCACAAATGTCTAACACGTACACAGCAACAGTATGCTCTCACGAGTTCAAGGCAACAAGCCGCACTACCAGACACCAAAGATCATTCTTGGCAAGAGCTCTCAAACTAGGCCTATTACATTCTCCATCACTAAAGGCATTTGATATGCTTATCTATTGATTTGGTGTTTTGCCTATTTCTTGTGTAAATCTTTTGATGATACACCTTTGATGATATATTTAGGCAGATTATATATTTTTACCTGTTTTTGCATGACATCACATTTCATCTGTGTTTCTGCATATGTACCAATATCTTCAAATTAACCTAAACCTATCAAGGGCCCAACTGGACATCCAATGACAGTGTATGCACTAGCTTATAGAAGCAGCACATTTAACTGTGTTTGTAGCTAAAATGGGGATAGATGAATATAGAAAGAAGAAGAAGAAATAGGTATGTCTATGACTGCAACTAGTCCTTTTCTCTGTGGTTGTCCAACATGTTTGGGATAGGGGGCAGTATTTTCACGGCCGGATAAAAAACGTACCCGATTTAATCTGGTTACTACTCCTGCTCAGAAACTAGAATATGCATATAATTAGTAGATTTGGATAGAAAACACTCTAAAGTTTCTAAAACTGTTTGAATGGTGTCTGTGAGTATAACAGAACTCATATGGCAGACCAAAACCTGAGAAGATTCCATACAGGAAGTGTCCTGTCTGACAATTTGTTGTCCTTCTGTAGCATCTCTATCGAAAATACAGCATCTGTGCTGTAACGTGACATTTTCTAAGGCTTCCATTGGCTCTCAGAAGGCGCCAGAAAGTGGAATGGGGTGTCTGCAGTCTCTGGGCGAAGAACAGCGGGAGAATTTGTGAGTGGTCAGGCAGGGAACAGTGACACTGGAGATGCGCATCCACGAGACTACTCCATTTTTTTCTTTCAGCCTTTCAATGAATACAACGTCGCCCGGTTGGAATATTATCGCTATTTTACGAGAAAAATGGCATAAAAATTGATTTTGAACAGCGTTTGACATGCTTCTAAGTACGGTAATGGAATATTTGGAGAAAAAAAATCACGAAATGCGCTCGCGCGTCACCCTTCGGATAGTGACCTGAACGCACGAACAAAACGGAGCTATTTGAATATAACTATGGATTATTTGGAACCAAAACAACATTTGTTGTTGAAGTAGAAGTCCTGGGAGTGCATTCTGACAAAGAACAGCAAATGTAATCCAATTTTTCTAATAGTAATTCTGAGTTTAGTGAGCACTTGGTGGGTGTCAAATTAGCTAGCCTGTGACGGCCGAGCTATCTACTCAGAATATTTCAAAATGTGCTTTCGCCGAAAAGCTATTTTAAAATCGGACATAGCGATTGCATAAAGGAGTTCTGTATCTATAATTCTTAAAATAATTATTATGTATTTTGTGAACGTTTATCATGAGGAATTTAGTCAATTCACCGGTAGTTTTCGATGGGTTTGCTAGTTCTGAACATCACATGCTAATGTAAAAAGCTGGTTTTTGATATAAATATGAACTTGATTGAACAAAACATGCATGTATTGTATAACATAATGTCCTAGGAGTGTCATCTGATGAAGATCATCAAAGGTTCGTGCTGCATTTAGCTGTGGTTTGGGTTTATGTGACATATATGCTTGCTTGGAAAATGGCTGTGTGATTATTTGTGTCTATGTACTCTCCTAACATCATCTAACGTTTTGCTTTCGCTGTAAAGCCTTTATGAAATCGGACAATGTGGTTAGATTAACAAGAGTCTTATCTTTAAAATGGTGTAAAATAGTTGATTGTTTGAGAAAATTGAATTGTGGTATTTTAGTTGGTTTTGTATTTCGCGCCGTGCGATGCCATTGGCTGTTGGCTAGGGGTTCCGCAGGCGGAACGGCATTCCGCTAGCGGAACGTCTGTCCTTAACAGGTTGAGAAAACTTCAATTTTCCTGAGGTTGAGCAGAGAGAGCGAGAGAAAGCGGTCATGGTCATGGGTTGTCTTTTCATTTTACCACAGCAACAGCATATGAACTATTCCATCTTTACGGTCTGCTGTAGAATGAATGGTCTGACATGTCTGATGTGTATGTTGTTGTTTTGTTCTCTGTATAGAAGAAGATGGCTCTGGTATTGAGCTTTAGGTCCTGGAGAAATGACCCCTTGTTCCTCTCTAATTTTCCCTGTGCTGGACCAAGACGTTGAATTGTCTGTAGCTTTACTGTTTGAGTAAGAGAGGATTATAAATGTTTTACAATGTTTTAAAATGTTTTTAATAGTGCCTAGGGCACTGGAAGATGTATTGATTCATGAGTATTCTCATCTTTTAGCAGAATCTTTTAACATCTTTTTATACACCTTTTTGTTTTGTTCTTGCATGCAGTAGGGGTGCAGACATCAATTAAGCAAAGTGCTGTTGAGGTGTGAATGATACTGTATGTTTTTCATCGCTGTCCATTGTGAATGAAGTCAGCATAGATCATTTTTCTGGTTTTGTTTATCATTATTTTGGGGGGGATTTGTTTATCATCATTTTCTTTTGGCCTAATCAGATATTCAAATTAGCACAATGATTATCTAAACATTTTATAGAATTTCTGAAACAGTTTTTAAATATATGAATCAAAATATAATATGTCAGACTCATTGTCAGTCGCAGGTGTGTTTTTTGGTTTGTTGTTTTTTTTACCTAAATCTACACTTCCACGATGTAAAGCATGATCCGTATTTTATTTCTTACAACCTAGTCAGCAGCACTTCTTAGTTTTTCCCATGTAAAGGACTATAGCCTACAGCCGTCCTTCGTAAATACGTCACAGACTCCTACCTCTATCATCTTTACCTGCAGCTGAGTTTCTCGCCGGGCGCGGTGGCATGTGCCTGTAATCCAAGTCACTGGGAGGCTGAGGTTGGTGGATCAAGTGAGCTGAGGAGCTCTGGGCTGCAGCACGCTACGTCGAACGGGTGTCCACGCTAAGTTCAGTATCGATATGGTGATCCTGGGGGAGCCCGGGACCACCAGGTTGTCTAAGGAGGGGTGCACCGGCCCAGGTCGGAAACGAAGCAGGTCAAATCCCCCGTGCTGTCCAGTAGTGGGATAATACCTGTGAGTAGATGCTGCAGTGCAGCCTTGGCAAGACATCGTGACCTAACCTTTTCATTTTGTAAAAACGTACTTTTATCTGCTTCACGAATTGCCACTTCGAAATGTTTGTCAGACCATGAAAAGTCGACAATTATTTGCAGCTTTCCAATATTCGAGAATTATACTGACTACTACTGACGAAATGTGTGAATACCGGTAACATAATGCAGCACGGACCGTTGAGGGAGTAGTAAGTGCTAGCGCGATGCTTAGCATGAAACTGAGGCCAGCTCTCCCATCACCATCGACAGTTCACATAGGTTCATTTACCTGTGTGAAATGAGCCACAATAATGATTAGTCAAATCGGTGGAATTTGAGATTCACCTTCGAATTAAAAGTCCCTCATTGAAGGTGATGCAAACGAATACAAAAAGTGGAATCATGTCATATGTTTGTACTAGATTAAGTTATACAAGGTTGGAATGTTGTTACATAATTTAAAATACAATGATTAATATATTTGACAAAAAACTGAAAACAATTGAAATCACACAGTGGATATTTTAGACTGCATAATTGCATTGGGCATACTTGTATGCACTGTACAGCCTTGCCTTAACTATTTTTTATTTGACCTTTATTTAACTAGGCAGGTCAGTTAAGAAAAAATTCTTGTTTTCAGTGACAGCCTATGAACAGTGGGTGGGCTTTATTCAGGGGTAGAGTGACAGATTTTTTACTTTGTCAGCTCAGGGATTTGATCTTGCAACCATTCAGTTACTAGTCCAACAGTCTAACCACTAGGCTACCTGCCACCGTGCTATGGAAGGTGCAGCCATGAAATGGAGTATCAGTATACTCAGTGACCCCCACAGAACACCATTTTCAATGGTTTACAGAAATATTAGTGTCTCCGCTCTTATTGCAGGACTTTGACTGTGGGAAATCACCTGACTATTCAGCCTATTGTGCGTATCGGAAATCCATATTGCACTCAGCCTTACCTATGGATTGTGCACCGATGAAATGGGGTTTCAGCCTACTCAGTGACACCCATTTGGACCATTTTCCTGTCCTGCTAAGCATTGAAAATGTACCGAGAACTTTTTGGTGTCAGGGAAAACGTATGGAGTAAAAAGTACATTATTTTCTTTAGGAATGTAGTGAAGTAAAAGTAAAAGTTGTAAAAAATACAAATAGTAAATAAAGTACAGATACCCCCCAAAACAAATTCATTAGTACTTTAAAGTATTTTATTTAAGTACTTTACACCACTGCCCATTATTTCACAACAGTTCAGTGAGCTATGTACTAGCCTTGATCTATTTGCACCATCTAGTGCTAAGAGTTTATAGTTAGTTTGTAGTGATTTTGCCTTAACAACCTTTTACTGCAGTGAGCTAAATCAGGGTCACACAAAGTGTTTCTTGGTAGTCCTAAACACATCTACTTTGAAACCAAAGTATACACCACACACACATGGTTATGGGCTTAAAAAAAGAAGGCACATGTACCATGTCAGATATAGAGTTGAAATGTATTCAATTAAGAGTTTGCATCCCAATATTACATGTTATATACATCACAGAATATTGAAATATGACTCAACCGTTTGAAATAGAAACACCAGTTTTTCTGCAGTCTTTTTTAAATTCTGTTTATTAATTACAAAATATGACAAATAATAACAATATTCCACCCATGACTGCATCATTTGACAGCAGAAAAGGCTACTATGGTCATATTCATTTGATTGGTTAACCAGACATGGTATTCCTTCCTTCCTCTAATTCTGTGTACATTTTACTGTTCTTTAAGTAGTGTACAGGACAGAAATAAGTCAAGTGACATAGTCTACATGTCAACAGAACATTTCAGTGAGTGGAATCAAGTCTCTTGTCTCTCCAGGGACTTGGACGGCATTCAGAGACGCTGCTGCCACATCATTGGCACTTCCTACAACTTGTGCTCCTGCACGATCACACAAGTGCTCTGCACAAATGTCTAACACGTACACAGCAACAGTATGCTCTCACGAGTTCAAGGCAACAAGCCGCACTACCAGACACCAAAGATCATTCTTGGCAAGAGCTCTCAAACTAGGCCTATTACATTCTCCATCACTAAAGGCATTTGATATGCTTATCTATTGATTTGGTGTTTTGCCTATTTCTTGTGTAAATCTTTTGATGATACACCTTTGATGATATATTTAGGCAGATTATATATTTTTACCTGTTTTTGCATGACATCACATTTCATCTGTGTTTCTGCATATGTACCAATATCTTCAAATTAACCTAAACCTATCAAGGGCCCAACTGGACATCCAATGACAGTGTATGCACTAGCTTATAGAAGCAGCACATTTAACTGTGTTTGTAGCTAAAATGGGGATAGATGAATATAGAAAGAAGAAGAAGAAATAGGTATGTCTATGACTGCAACTAGTCCTTTTCTCTGTGGTTGTCCAACATGTTTGGGATAGGGGGCAGTATTTTCACGGCCGGATAAAAAACGTACCCGATTTAATCTGGTTACTACTCCTGCTCAGAAACTAGAATATGCATATAATTAGTAGATTTGGATAGAAAACACTCTAAAGTTTCTAAAACTGTTTGAATGGTGTCTGTGAGTATAACAGAACTCATATGGCAGACCAAAACCTGAGAAGATTCCATACAGGAAGTGTCCTGTCTGACAATTTGTTGTCCTTCTGTAGCATCTCTATCGAAAATACAGCATCTGTGCTGTAACGTGACATTTTCTAAGGCTTCCATTGGCTCTCAGAAGGCGCCAGAAAGTGGAATGGGGTGTCTGCAGTCTCTGGGCGAAGAACAGCGGGAGAATTTGTGAGTGGTCAGGCAGGGAACAGTGACACTGGAGATGCGCATCCACGAGACTACTCCATTTTTTTCTTTCAGCCTTTCAATGAATACAACGTCGCCCGGTTGGAATATTATCGCTATTTTACGAGAAAAATGGCATAAAAATTGATTTTGAACAGCGTTTGACATGCTTCTAAGTACGGTAATGGAATATTTGGAGAAAAAAAATCACGAAATGCGCTCGCGCGTCACCCTTCGGATAGTGACCTGAACGCACGAACAAAACGGAGCTATTTGAATATAACTATGGATTATTTGGAACCAAAACAACATTTGTTGTTGAAGTAGAAGTCCTGGGAGTGCATTCTGACAAAGAACAGCAAATGTAATCCAATTTTTCTAATAGTAATTCTGAGTTTAGTGAGCACTTGGTGGGTGTCAAATTAGCTAGCCTGTGACGGCCGAGCTATCTACTCAGAATATTTCAAAATGTGCTTTCGCCGAAAAGCTATTTTAAAATCGGACATAGCGATTGCATAAAGGAGTTCTGTATCTATAATTCTTAAAATAATTATTATGTATTTTGTGAACGTTTATCATGAGGAATTTAGTCAATTCACCGGTAGTTTTCGATGGGTTTGCTAGTTCTGAACATCACATGCTAATGTAAAAAGCTGGTTTTTGATATAAATATGAACTTGATTGAACAAAACATGCATGTATTGTATAACATAATGTCCTAGGAGTGTCATCTGATGAAGATCATCAAAGGTTCGTGCTGCATTTAGCTGTGGTTTGGGTTTATGTGACATATATGCTTGCTTGGAAAATGGCTGTGTGATTATTTGTGTCTATGTACTCTCCTAACATCATCTAACGTTTTGCTTTCGCTGTAAAGCCTTTATGAAATCGGACAATGTGGTTAGATTAACAAGAGTCTTATCTTTAAAATGGTGTAAAATAGTTGATTGTTTGAGAAAATTGAATTGTGGTATTTTAGTTGGTTTTGTATTTCGCGCCGTGCGATGCCATTGGCTGTTGGCTAGGGGTTCCGCAGGCGGAACGGCATTCCGCTAGCGGAACGTCTGTCCTTAACAGGTTGAGAAAACTTCAATTTTCCTGAGGTTGAGCAGAGAGAGCGAGAGAAAGCGGTCATGGTCATGGGTTGTCTTTTCATTTTACCACAGCAACAGCATATGAACTATTCCATCTTTACGGTCTGCTGTAGAATGAATGGTCTGACATGTCTGATGTGTATGTTGTTGTTTTGTTCTCTGTATAGAAGAAGATGGCTCTGGTATTGAGCTTTAGGTCCTGGAGAAATGACCCCTTGTTCCTCTCTAATTTTCCCTGTGCTGGACCAAGACGTTGAATTGTCTGTAGCTTTACTGTTTGAGTAAGAGAGGATTATAAATGTTTTACAATGTTTTAAAATGTTTTTAATAGTGCCTAGGGCACTGGAAGATGTATTGATTCATGAGTATTCTCATCTTTTAGCAGAATCTTTTAACATCTTTTTATACACCTTTTTGTTTTGTTCTTGCATGCAGTAGGGGTGCAGACATCAATTAAGCAAAGTGCTGTTGAGGTGTGAATGATACTGTATGTTTTTCATCGCTGTCCATTGTGAATGAAGTCAGCATAGATCATTTTTCTGGTTTTGTTTATCATTATTTTGGGGGGGATTTGTTTATCATCATTTTCTTTTGGCCTAATCAGATATTCAAATTAGCACAATGATTATCTAAACATTTTATAGAATTTCTGAAACAGTTTTTAAATATATGAATCAAAATATAATATGTCAGACTCATTGTCAGTCGCAGGTGTGTTTTTTGGTTTGTTGTTTTTTTTACCTAAATCTACACTTCCACGATGTAAAGCATGATCCGTATTTTATTTCTTACAACCTAGTCAGCAGCACTTCTTAGTTTTTCCCATGTAAAGGACTATAGCCTACAGCCGTCCTTCGTAAATACGTCACAGACTCCTACCTCTATCATCTTTACCTGCAGCTGAGTTTCTCGCCGGGCGCGGTGGCATGTGCCTGTAATCCAAGTCACTGGGAGGCTGAGGTTGGTGGATCAAGTGAGCTGAGGAGCTCTGGGCTGCAGCACGCTACGTCGAACGGGTGTCCACGCTAAGTTCAGTATCGATATGGTGATCCTGGGGGAGCCCGGGACCACCAGGTTGTCTAAGGAGGGGTGCACCGGCCCAGGTCGGAAACGAAGCAGGTCAAATCCCCCGTGCTGTCCAGTAGTGGGATAATACCTGTGAGTAGATGCTGCAGTGCAGCCTTGGCAAGACATCGTGACCTAACCTTTTCATTTTGTAAAAACGTACTTTTATCTGCTTCACGAATTGCCACTTCGAAATGTTTGTCAGACCATGAAAAGTCGACAATTATTTGCAGCTTTCCAATATTCGAGAATTATACTGACTACTACTGACGAAATGTGTGAATACCGGTAACATAATGCAGCACGGACCGTTGAGGGAGTAGTAAGTGCTAGCGCGATGCTTAGCATGAAACTGAGGCCAGCTCTCCCATCACCATCGACAGTTCACATAGGTTCATTTACCTGTGTGAAATGAGCCACAATAATGATTAGTCAAATCGGTGGAATTTGAGATTCACCTTCAAATTAAAAGTCCCTCATTGAAGGTGATGCAAACGAATACAAAAAGTGGAATCATGTCATATGTTTGTACTAGATTAAGTTATACAAGGTTGGAATGTTGTTACATAATTTAAAATACAATGATTAATATATTTGACAAAAAACTGAAAACAATTGAAATCACACAGTGGATATTTTAGACTGCATAATTGCATTGGGCATACTTGTATGCACTGTACAGCCTTGCCTTAACTATTTTTTATTTGACCTTTATTTAACTAGGCAGGTCAGTTAAGAAAAAATTCTTGTTTTCAGTGACAGCCTATGAACAGTGGGTGGGCTTTATTCAGGGGTAGAGTGACAGATTTTTTACTTTGTCAGCTCAGGGATTTGATCTTGCAACCATTCAGTTACTAGTCCAACAGTCTAACCACTAGGCTACCTGCCACCGTGCTATGGAAGGTGCAGCCATGAAATGGAGTATCAGTATACTCAGTGACCCCCACAGAACACCATTTTCAATGGTTTACAGAAATATTAGTGTCTCCGCTCTTATTGCAGGACTTTGACTGTGGGAAATCACCTGACTATTCAGCCTATTGTGCGTATCGGAAATCCATATTGCACTCAGCCTTACCTATGGATTGTGCACCGATGAAATGGGGTTTCAGCCTACTCAGTGACACCCATTTGGACCATTTTCCTGTCCTGCTAAGCATTGAAAATGTACCGAGAACTTTTTGGTGTCAGGGAAAACGTATGGAGTAAAAAGTACATTATTTTCTTTAGGAATGTAGTGAAGTAAAAGTAAAAGTTGTAAAAAATACAAATAGTAAATAAAGTACAGATACCCCCCAAAACAAATTCATTAGTACTTTAAAGTATTTTATTTAAGTACTTTACACCACTGCCCATTATTTCACAACAGTTCAGTGAGCTATGTACTAGCCTTGATCTATTTGCACCATCTAGTGCTAAGAGTTTATAGTTAGTTTGTAGTGATTTTGCCTTAACAACCTTTTACTGCAGTGAGCTAAATCAGGGTCACACAAAGTGTTTCTTGGTAGTCCTAAACACATCTACTTTGAAACCAAAGTATACACCACACACACATGGTTATGGGCTTAAAAAAAGAAGGCACATGTACCATGTCAGATATAGAGTTGAAATGTATTCAATTAAGAGTTTGCATCCCAATATTACATGTTATATACATCACAGAATATTGAAATATGACTCAACCGTTTGAAATAGAAACACCAGTTTTTCTGCAGTCTTTTTTAAATTCTGTTTATTAATTACAAAATATGACAAATAATAACAATATTCCACCCATGACTGCATCATTTGACAGCAGAAAAGGCTACTATGGTCATATTCATTTGATTGGTTAACCAGACATGGTATTCCTTCCTTCCTCTAATTCTGTGTACATTTTACTGTTCTTTAAGTAGTGTACAGGACAGAAATAAGTCAAGTGACATAGTCTACATGTCAACAGAACATTTCAGTGAGTGGAATCAAGTCTCTTGTCTCTCCAGGGACTTGGACGGCATTCAGAGACGCTGCTGCCACATCATTGGCACTTCCTACAACTTGTGCTCCTGCACGATCACACAAGTGCTCTGCACAAATGTCTAACACGTACACAGCAACAGTATGCTCTCACGAGTTCAAGGCAACAAGCCGCACTACCAGACACCAAAGATCATTCTTGGCAAGAGCTCTCAAACTAGGCCTATTACATTCTCCATCACTAAAGGCATTTGATATGCTTATCTATTGATTTGGTGTTTTGCCTATTTCTTGTGTAAATCTTTTGATGATACACCTTTGATGATATATTTAGGCAGATTATATATTTTTACCTGTTTTTGCATGACATCACATTTCATCTGTGTTTCTGCATATGTACCAATATCTTCAAATTAACCTAAACCTATCAAGGGCCCAACTGGACATCCAATGACAGTGTATGCACTAGCTTATAGAAGCAGCACATTTAACTGTGTTTGTAGCTAAAATGGGGATAGATGAATATAGAAAGAAGAAGAAGAAATAGGTATGTCTATGACTGCAACTAGTCCTTTTCTCTGTGGTTGTCCAACATGTTTGGGATAGGGGGCAGTATTTTCACGGCCGGATAAAAAACGTACCCGATTTAATCTGGTTACTACTCCTGCTCAGAAACTAGAATATGCATATAATTAGTAGATTTGGATAGAAAACACTCTAAAGTTTCTAAAACTGTTTGAATGGTGTCTGTGAGTATAACAGAACTCATATGGCAGACCAAAACCTGAGAAGATTCCATACAGGAAGTGTCCTGTCTGACAATTTGTTGTCCTTCTGTAGCATCTCTATCGAAAATACAGCATCTGTGCTGTAACGTGACATTTTCTAAGGCTTCCATTGGCTCTCAGAAGGCGCCAGAAAGTGGAATGGGGTGTCTGCAGTCTCTGGGCGAAGAACAGCGGGAGAATTTGTGAGTGGTCAGGCAGGGAACAGTGACACTGGAGATGCGCATCCACGAGACTACTCCATTTTTTTCTTTCAGCCTTTCAATGAATACAACGTCGCCCGGTTGGAATATTATCGCTATTTTACGAGAAAAATGGCATAAAAATTGATTTTGAACAGCGTTTGACATGCTTCTAAGTACGGTAATGGAATATTTGGAGAAAAAAAATCACGAAATGCGCTCGCGCGTCACCCTTCGGATAGTGACCTGAACGCACGAACAAAACGGAGCTATTTGAATATAACTATGGATTATTTGGAACCAAAACAACATTTGTTGTTGAAGTAGAAGTCCTGGGAGTGCATTCTGACAAAGAACAGCAAATGTAATCCAATTTTTCTAATAGTAATTCTGAGTTTAGTGAGCACTTGGTGGGTGTCAAATTAGCTAGCCTGTGACGGCCGAGCTATCTACTCAGAATATTTCAAAATGTGCTTTCGCCGAAAAGCTATTTTAAAATCGGACATAGCGATTGCATAAAGGAGTTCTGTATCTATAATTCTTAAAATAATTATTATGTATTTTGTGAACGTTTATCATGAGGAATTTAGTCAATTCACCGGTAGTTTTCGATGGGTTTGCTAGTTCTGAACATCACATGCTAATGTAAAAAGCTGGTTTTTGATATAAATATGAACTTGATTGAACAAAACATGCATGTATTGTATAACATAATGTCCTAGGAGTGTCATCTGATGAAGATCATCAAAGGTTCGTGCTGCATTTAGCTGTGGTTTGGGTTTATGTGACATATATGCTTGCTTGGAAAATGGCTGTGTGATTATTTGTGTCTATGTACTCTCCTAACATCATCTAACGTTTTCCTTTCGCTGTAAAGCCTTTATGAAATCGGACAATGTGGTTAGATTAACAAGAGTCTTATCTTTAAAATGGTGTAAAATAGTTGATTGTTTGAGAAAATTGAATTGTGGTATTTTAGTTGGTTTTGTATTTCGCGCCGTGCGATGCCATTGGCTGTTGGCTAGGGGTTCCGCAGGCGGAACGGCATTCCGCTAGCGGAACGTCTGTCCTTAACAGGTTGAGAAAACTTCAATTTTCCTGAGGTTGAGCAGAGAGAGCGAGAGAAAGCGGTCATGGTCATGGGTTGTCTTTTCATTTTACCACAGCAACAGCATATGAACTATTCCATCTTTACGGTCTGCTGTAGAATGAATGGTCTGACATGTCTGATGTGTATGTTGTTGTTTTGTTCTCTGTATAGAAGAAGATGGCTCTGGTATTGAGCTTTAGGTCCTGGAGAAATGACCCCTTGTTCCTCTCTAATTTTCCCTGTGCTGGACCAAGACGTTGAATTGTCTGTAGCTTTACTGTTTGAGTAAGAGAGGATTATAAATGTTTTACAATGTTTTAAAATGTTTTTAATAGTGCCTAGGGCACTGGAAGATGTATTGATTCATGAGTATTCTCATCTTTTAGCAGAATCTTTTAACATCTTTTTATACACCTTTTTGTTTTGTTCTTGCATGCAGTAGGGGTGCAGACATCAATTAAGCAAAGTGCTGTTGAGGTGTGAATGATACTGTATGTTTTTCATCGCTGTCCATTGTGAATGAAGTCAGCATAGATCATTTTTCTGGTTTTGTTTATCATTATTTTGGGGGGGATTTGTTTATCATCATTTTCTTTTGGCCTAATCAGATATTCAAATTAGCACAATGATTATCTAAACATTTTATAGAATTTCTGAAACAGTTTTTAAATATATGAATCAAAATATAATATGTCAGACTCATTGTCAGTCGCAGGTGTGTTTTTTGGTTTGTTGTTTTTTTTACCTAAATCTACACTTCCACGATGTAAAGCATGATCCGTATTTTATTTCTTACAACCTAGTCAGCAGCACTTCTTAGTTTTTCCCATGTAAAGGACTATAGCCTACAGCCGTCCTTCGTAAATACGTCACAGACTCCTACCTCTATCATCTTTACCTGCAGCTGAGTTTCTCGCCGGGCGCGGTGGCATGTGCCTGTAATCCAAGTCACTGGGAGGCTGAGGTTGGTGGATCAAGTGAGCTGAGGAGCTCTGGGCTGCAGCACGCTACGTCGAACGGGTGTCCACGCTAAGTTCAGTATCGATATGGTGATCCTGGGGGAGCCCGGGACCACCAGGTTGTCTAAGGAGGGGTGCACCGGCCCAGGTCGGAAACGAAGCAGGTCAAATCCCCCGTGCTGTCCAGTAGTGGGATAATACCTGTGAGTAGATGCTGCAGTGCAGCCTTGGCAAGACATCGTGACCTAACCTTTTCATTTTGTAAAAACGTACTTTTATCTGCTTCACGAATTGCCACTTGGAAATGTTTGTCAGACCATGAAAAGTCGACAATTATTTGCAGCTTTCCAATATTCGAGAATTATACTGACTACTACTGACGAAATGTGTGAATACCGGTAACATAATGCAGCACGGACCGTTGAGGGAGTAGTAAGTGCTAGCGCGATGCTTAGCATGAAACTGAGGCCAGCTCTCCCATCACCATCGACAGTTCACATAGGTTCATTTACCTGTGTGAAATGAGCCACAATAATGATTAGTCAAATCGGTGGAATTTGAGATTCACCTTCGAATTAAAAGTCCCTCATTGAAGGTGATGCAAACGAATACAAAAAGTGGAATCATGTCATATGTTTGTACTAGATTAAGTTATACAAGGTTGGAATGTTGTTACATAATTTAAAATACAATGATTAATATATTTGACAAAAAACTGAAAACAATTGAAATCACACAGTGGATATTTTAGACTGCATAATTGCATTGGGCATACTTGTATGCACTGTACAGCCTTGCCTTAACTATTTTTTATTTGACCTTTATTTAACTAGGCAGGTCAGTTAAGAAAAAATTCTTGTTTTCAGTGACAGCCTATGAACAGTGGGTGGGCTTTATTCAGGGGTAGAGTGACAGATTTTTTACTTTGTCAGCTCAGGGATTTGATCTTGCAACCATTCAGTTACTAGTCCAACAGTCTAACCACTAGGCTACCTGCCACCGTGCTATGGAAGGTGCAGCCATGAAATGGAGTATCAGTATACTCAGTGACCCCCACAGAACACCATTTTCAATGGTTTACAGAAATATTAGTGTCTCCGCTCTTATTGCAGGACTTTGACTGTGGGAAATCACCTGACTATTCAGCCTATTGTGCGTATCGGAAATCCATATTGCACTCAGCCTTACCTATGGATTGTGCACCGATGAAATGGGGTTTCAGCCTACTCAGTGACACCCATTTGGACCATTTTCCTGTCCTGCTAAGCATTGAAAATGTACCGAGAACTTTTTGGTGTCAGGGAAAACGTATGGAGTAAAAAGTACATTATTTTCTTTAGGAATGTAGTGAAGTAAAAGTAAAAGTTGTAAAAAATACAAATAGTAAATAAAGTACAGATACCCCCCAAAACAAATTCATTAGTACTTTAAAGTATTTTATTTAAGTACTTTACACCACTGCCCATTATTTCACAACAGTTCAGTGAGCTATGTACTAGCCTTGATCTATTTGCACCATCTAGTGCTAAGAGTTTATAGTTAGTTTGTAGTGATTTTGCCTTAACAACCTTTTACTGCAGTGAGCTAAATCAGGGTCACACAAAGTGTTTCTTGGTAGTCCTAAACACATCTACTTTGAAACCAAAGTATACACCACACACACATGGTTATGGGCTTAAAAAAAGAAGGCACATGTACCATGTCAGATATAGAGTTGAAATGTATTCAATTAAGAGTTTGCATCCCAATATTACATGTTATATACATCACAGAATATTGAAATATGACTCAACCGTTTGAAATAGAAACACCAGTTTTTCTGCAGTCTTTTTTAAATTCTGTTTATTAATTACAAAATATGACAAATAATAACAATATTCCACCCATGACTGCATCATTTGACAGCAGAAAAGGCTACTATGGTCATATTCATTTGATTGGTTAACCAGACATGGTATTCCTTCCTTCCTCTAATTCTGTGTACATTTTACTGTTCTTTAAGTAGTGTACAGGACAGAAATAAGTCAAGTGACATAGTCTACATGTCAACAGAACATTTCAGTGAGTGGAATCAAGTCTCTTGTCTCTCCAGGGACTTGGACGGCATTCAGAGACGCTGCTGCCACATCATTGGCACTTCCTACAACTTGTGCTCCTGCACGATCACACAAGTGCTCTGCACAAATGTCTAACACGTACACAGCAACAGTATGCTCTCACGAGTTCAAGGCAACAAGCCGCACTACCAGACACCAAAGATCATTCTTGGCAAGAGCTCTCAAACTAGGCCTATTACATTCTCCATCACTAAAGGCATTTGATATGCTTATCTATTGATTTGGTGTTTTGCCTATTTCTTGTGTAAATCTTTTGATGATACACCTTTGATGATATATTTAGGCAGATTATATATTTTTACCTGTTTTTGCATGACATCACATTTCATCTGTGTTTCTGCATATGTACCAATATCTTCAAATTAACCTAAACCTATCAAGGGCCCAACTGGACATCCAATGACAGTGTATGCACTAGCTTATAGAAGCAGCACATTTAACTGTGTTTGTAGCTAAAATGGGGATAGATGAATATAGAAAGAAGAAGAAGAAATAGGTATGTCTATGACTGCAACTAGTCCTTTTCTCTGTGGTTGTCCAACATGTTTGGGATAGGGGGCAGTATTTTCACGGCCGGATAAAAAACGTACCCGATTTAATCTGGTTACTACTCCTGCTCAGAAACTAGAATATGCATATAATTAGTAGATTTGGATAGAAAACACTCTAAAGTTTCTAAAACTGTTTGAATGGTGTCTGTGAGTATAACAGAACTCATATGGCAGACCAAAACCTGAGAAGATTCCATACAGGAAGTGTCCTGTCTGACAATTTGTTGTCCTTCTGTAGCATCTCTATCGAAAATACAGCATCTGTGCTGTAACGTGACATTTTCTAAGGCTTCCATTGGCTCTCAGAAGGCGCCAGAAAGTGGAATGGGGTGTCTGCAGTCTCTGGGCGAAGAACAGCGGGAGAATTTGTGAGTGGTCAGGCAGGGAACAGTGACACTGGAGATGCGCATCCACGAGACTACTCCATTTTTTTCTTTCAGCCTTTCAATGAATACAACGTCGCCCGGTTGGAATATTATCGCTATTTTACGAGAAAAATGGCATAAAAATTGATTTTGAACAGCGTTTGACATGCTTCTAAGTACGGTAATGGAATATTTGGAGAAAAAAAATCACGAAATGCGCTCGCGCGTCACCCTTCGGATAGTGACCTGAACGCACGAACAAAACGGAGCTATTTGAATATAACTATGGATTATTTGGAACCAAAACAACATTTGTTGTTGAAGTAGAAGTCCTGGGAGTGCATTCTGACAAAGAACAGCAAATGTAATCCAATTTTTCTAATAGTAATTCTGAGTTTAGTGAGCACTTGGTGGGTGTCAAATTAGCTAGCCTGTGACGGCCGAGCTATCTACTCAGAATATTTCAAAATGTGCTTTCGCCGAAAAGCTATTTTAAAATCGGACATAGCGATTGCATAAAGGAGTTCTGTATCTATAATTCTTAAAATAATTATTATGTATTTTGTGAACGTTTATCATGAGGAATTTAGTCAATTCACCGGTAGTTTTCGATGGGTTTGCTAGTTCTGAACATCACATGCTAATGTAAAAAGCTGGTTTTTGATATAAATATGAACTTGATTGAACAAAACATGCATGTATTGTATAACATAATGTCCTAGGAGTGTCATCTGATGAAGATCATCAAAGGTTCGTGCTGCATTTAGCTGTGGTTTGGGTTTATGTGACATATATGCTTGCTTGGAAAATGGCTGTGTGATTATTTGTGTCTATGTACTCTCCTAACATCATCTAACGTTTTCCTTTCGCTGTAAAGCCTTTATGAAATCGGACAATGTGGTTAGATTAACAAGAGTCTTATCTTTAAAATGGTGTAAAATAGTTGATTGTTTGAGAAAATTGAATTGTGGTATTTTAGTTGGTTTTGTATTTCGCGCCGTGCGATGCCATTGGCTGTTGGCTAGGGGTTCCGCAGGCGGAACGGCATTCCGCTAGCGGAACGTCTGTCCTTAACAGGTTGAGAAAACTTAAATTTTCCTGAGGTTGAGCAGAGAGAGCGAGAGAAAGCGGTCATGGTCATGGGTTGTCTTTTCATTTTACCACAGCAACAGCATATGAACTATTCCATCTTTACGGTCTGCTGTAGAATGAATGGTCTGACATGTCTGATGTGTATGTTGTTGTTTTGTTCTCTGTATAGAAGAAGATGGCTCTGGTATTGAGCTTTAGGTCCTGGAGAAATGACCCCTTGTTCATCTCTAATTTTCCCTGTGCTGGACCAAGACGTTGAATTGTCTGTAGCTTTACTGTTTGAGTAAGAGAGGATTATAAATGTTTTACAATGTTTTAAAATGTTTTTAATAGTGCCTAGGGCACTGGAAGATGTATTGATTCATGAGTATTCTCATCTTTTAGCAGAATCTTTTAACATCTTTTTATACACCTTTTTGTTTTGTTCTTGCATGCAGTAGGGGTGCAGACATCAATTAAGCAAAGTGCTGTTGAGGTGTGAATGATACTGTATGTTTTTCATCGCTGTCCATTGTGAATGAAGTCAGCATAGATCATTTTTCTGGTTTTGTTTATCATTATTTTGGGGGGGATTTGTTTATCATCATTTTCTTTTGGCCTAATCAGATATTCAAATTAGCACAATGATTATCTAAACATTTTATAGAATTTCTGTAACAGTTTTTAAATATATGAATCAAAATATAATATGTCAGACTCATTGTCAGTCGCAGGTGTGTTTTTTGGTTTGTTGTTTTTTTTACCTAAATCTACACTTCCACGATGTAAAGCATGATCCGTATTTTATTTCTTACAACCTAGTCAGCAGCACTTCTTAGTTTTTCCCATGTAAAGGACTATAGCCTACAGCCGTCCTTCGTAAATACGTCACAGACTCCTACCTCTATCATCTTTACCTGCAGCTGAGTTTCTCGCCGGGCGCGGTGGCATGTGCCTGTAATCCAAGTCACTGGGAGGCTGAGGTTGGTGGATCAAGTGAGCTGAGGAGCTCTGGGCTGCAGCACGCTACGTCGAACGGGTGTCCACGCTAAGTTCAGTATCGATATGGTGATCCTGGGGGAGCCCGGGACCACCAGGTTGTCTAAGGAGGGGTGCCCAGGTCGGAAACGAAGCAGGTCAAATCCGCCGTGCTGTCCAGTAGTGGGATAATACCTGTGAGTAGATGCTGCAGTGCAGCCTTGGCAAGACATCGTGACCTAACCTTTTCATTTTGTAAAAACGTACTTTTATCTGCTTCACGAATTGCCACTTCGAAATGTTTGTCAGACCATGAAAAGTCGACAATTATTTGCAGCTTTCCAATATTCGAGAATTATACTGACTACTACTGACGAAATGTGTGAATACCGGTAACATAATGCAGCACGGACCGTTGAGGGAGTAGTAAGTGCTAGCGCGATGCTTAGCATGAAACTGAGGCCAGCTCTCCCATCACCATCGACAGTTCACATAGGTTCATTTACCTGTGTGAAATGAGCCACAATAATGATTAGTCAAATCGGTGGAATTTGAGATTCACCTTCAAATTAAAAGTCCCTCATTGAAGGTGATGCAAACGAATACAAAAAGTGGAATCATGTCATATGTTTGTACTAGATTAAGTTATACAAGGTTGGAATGTTGTTACATAATTTAAAATACAATTATTAATATATTTGACAAAAAACTGAAAACAATTGAAATCACACAGTGGATATTTTAGACTGCATAATTGCATTGGGCATACTTGTATGCACTGTACAGCCTTGCCTTAACTATTTTTTATTTGACCTTTATTTAACTAGGCAGGTCAGTTAAGAAATAATTCTTGTTTTCAGTGACAGCATATGAACAGTGGGTGTGCTTTATTCAGGGGTAGAGTGACAGATTTTTTACTTTGTCAGCTCAGGGATTTGATCTTGCAACCATTCAGTTACTAGTCCAACAGTCTAACCACTAGGCTACCTGCCACCAGGCTATGGAAGGTGCAGCCATGAAATGGAGTATCAGTATACTCAGTGACCCCCCACAGAACACCATTTTCAATGGTTTACAGAAATATTAGTGTCTCCGCTCTTATTGCAGGACTTTGACTGTGGGAAATCACCTGACTATTCAGCCTATTGTGCGTATCGGAAATCCATATTGCACTCAGCCTTACCTATGGATTGTGCACCGATGAAATGGGGTATCAGCCTACTCAGTGACACCCATTTGGACCATTTTCCTGTCCTGCTAAGCATTGAAAATGTACCGAGAACTTTTTGGTGTCAGGGGAAACGAATGGAGTAAAAAGTACATTATTTTCTTTAGGAATGTAGTGAAGTAAAAGTAAAAGTTGTAAAAAATACAAATAGTAAATAAAGTACAGATACCCCCCAAAACAAATTCATTAGTACTTTAAAGTATTTTATTTAAGTACTTTACACCACTGCCCATTATTTCACAACAGTTCAGTGAGCTATGTACTAGCCTTGATCTATTTGCACCATCTAGTGCTAAGAGTTTATAGTTAGTTTGTAGTGATTTTGCCTTAACAACCTTTTACTGCAGTGAGCTAAATCAGGGTCACACAAAGTGTTTCTTGGTAGTCCTAAACACATCTACTTTGAAACCAAAGTATACACCACACACACATGGTTATGGGCTTAAAAAAAAGAAGGCACATGTACCATGTCAGATATAGAGTTGAAATGTATTCAATTAAGAGTTTGCATCCCAATATTACATGTTATATACATCACAGAATATTGAAATATGACTCAACCGTTTGAAATAGAAACACCAGTTTTTCTGCAGTCTTTTTTAAATTCTGTTTATTAATGACAAAATATGACAAATAATAACAATATTCCACCCATGACTGCATCATTTGACAGCAGAAAAGGCTACTATGGTCATATTCATTTGATTGGTTAACCAGACATGGTATTCCTTCCTTCCTCTAATTCTGTGTACATTTTACTGTTCTTTAAGTAGTGTACAGGACAGAAATAAGTCAAGTGACATAGTCTACATGTCAACAGAACATTTCAGTGAGTGGAATCAAGTCTCTTGTCTCTCCAGGGACTTGGACGGCATTCAGAGACGCTGCTGCCACATCATTGGCACTTCCTACAACTTGTGCTCCTGCACGATCACACAAGTGCTCTGCACAAATGTCTAACACGTACACAGCAACAGTATGCTCTCACGAGTTCAAGGCAACAAGCCGCACTACCAGACACCAAAGATCATTCTTGGCAAGAGCTCTCAAACTAGGCCTATTACATTCTCCATCACTAAAGGCATTTGATATGCTTATCTATTGATTTGGTGTTTTGCCTATTTGTTGTGTAAATCTTTTGATGATACACCTTTGATGATATATTTAGGCAGATTATATATTTTTACCTGTTTTTGCATGACATCACATTTCATCTGTGTTTCTGCATATGTACCAATATCTTCAAATTAACCTAAACCTATCAAGGGCCCAACTGGACATCCAATGACAATGTATGCACTAGCTTATAGAAGCAGCACATTTAACTGTGTTTGTAGCTAAAATGGGGATAGATGAATATAGAAAGAAGAAGAAGAAATAGGTATGTCTATGACTGCAACTAGTCCTTTTCTCTGTGGTTGTCCAACCTGTTTGGGATAGGGGGCAGTATTTTCACGGCCGGATAAAAAACGTACCCGATTTAATCTGGTTACTACTCCTGCTCAGAAACTAGAATATGCATATAATTAGTAGATTTGGATAGAAAACACTCTAAAGTTTCTAAAACTGTTTGAATGGTGTCTGTGAGTATAACAGAACTCATATGGCAGACCAAAACCTGAGAAGATTCCATACAGGAAGTGTCCTGTCTGACAATTTGTTGTCCTTCTGTAGCATCTCTATCGAAAATACAGCATCTGTGCTGTAACGTGACATTTTCTAAGGCTTCCATTGGCTCTCAGAAGGCGCCAGAAAGTGGAATGGGGTGTCTGCAGTCTCTGGGCGAAGAACAGCGGGAGAATTTGTGAGTGGTCAGGCAGGGAACAGTGACACTGGAGATGCGCATCCACGAGACTACTCCATTTTTTTCTTTCAGCCTTTGAATAAATACAACGTCGCCCGGTTGGAATATTATCGCTATTTTATGAGAAAAATAGCATAAAAATTGATTTTGAACAGCGTTTGACATGCTTCTAAGTACGGTAATGGAATATTTGGAGAAAAAAATTCGCGAAATGCGCTCGCGCGTCACCCTTCGGATAGTGACCTGAACGCACGAACAAAACGGAGCTATTTGAATATAACTATGGATTATTTGGAACCAAAACAACATTTGTTGTTGAAGTAGAAGTCCTGGGAGTGCATTCTGACAAAGAACAGCAAAGGTAATCCAATTTTTCTAATAGTAATTCTGAGTTTAGTGAGCACTTGGTGGGTGTCAAATTAGCTAGCCTGTGACGGCCGAGCTATCTACTCAGAATATTTCAAAATGTGCTTTCGCCGAAAAGCTATTTTAATATCGGACATAGCGATTGCATAAAGGAGTTCTGTATCTATAATTCTTAAAATAATTATTATGTATTTTGTGAACGTTTATCATGAGGAATTTAGTCAATTCACCGGTAGTTTTTGATGGGTTTGCTAGTTCTGAACATCACATGCTAATGTAAAAAGCTGGTTTTTGATATAAATATGAACTTGATTGAACAAAACATGCATGTATTGTATAACATAATGTCCCAGGAGTGTCATCTGATGAAGATCATCAAAGGTTCGTGCTGCATTTAGCTGTGGTTTGGGTTTATGTGACATATATGCTTGCTTGGAAAATGGCTGTGTGATTATTTGTGTCTATGTACTCTCCTAACATCATCTAACGTTTTGCTTTCGCTGTAAAGCCTTTATGAAATCGGACAATGTGGTTAGATTAACAAGAGTCTTATCTTTAAAATGGTGTAAAATAGTTGATTGTTTGAGAAAATTGAATTGTGGTATTTTAGTTGGTTTTGTATTTCGCGCCGTGCGATGCCATTGGCTGTTGGCTAGGGGTTCCGCAGGCGGAACGGCATTCCGCTAGCGGAACGTCTGTCCTTAACAGGTTGAGAAAACTTAAATTTTCCTGAGGTTGAGCAGAGAGAGCGAGAGAAAGCGGTCATGGTCATGGGTTGTCTTTTCATTTTACCACAGCAACAGCATATGAACTATTCCATCTTTACGGTCTGCTGTAGAATGAATGGTCTGACATGTCTGATGTGTATGTTGTTGTTTTGTTCTCTGTATAGAAGAAGATGGCTCTGGTATTGAGCTTTAGGTCCTGGAGAAATGACCCCTTGTTCCTCTCTAATTTTCCCTGTGCTGGACCAAGACGTTGAATTGTCTGTAGCTTTACTGTTTGAGTAAGAGAGGTTTATAAATGTTTTACAATGTTTTAAAATGTTTTTAATAGTGCCTAGGGCACTGGAAGATGTATTGATTCATGAGTATTCTCATCTTTTAGCAGAATCTTTTAACATCTTTTTATACACCTTTTTGTTTTGTTCTTGCATGCAGTAGGGGTGCAGACATCAATTAAGCAAAGTGCTGTTGAGGTGTGAATGATACTGTATGTTTTTCATCGCTGTCCATTGTGAATGAAGTCAGCATAGATCATTTTTCTGGTTTTGTTTATCATTATTTTGGGGGGGATTTGTTTATCATCATTTTCTTTTGGCCTAATCAGATATTCAAATTAGCACAATGATTATCTAAACATTTTATAGAATTTCTGAAACAGTTTTTAAATATATGAATCAAAATATAATATGTCAGACTCATTGTCAGTCGCAGGTGTGTTTTTTGGTTTGTTGTTTTTTTTTACCTAAATCTACACTTCCACGATGTAAAGCATGATCCGTATTTTATTTCTTACAACCTAGTCAGCAGCACTTCTTAGTTTTTCCCATGTAAAGGACTATAGCCTACAGCCGTCCTTCGTAAATACGTCACAGACTCCTACCTCTATCATCTTTACCTGCAGCTGAGTTTCTCGCTGGGCGCGGTGGCATGTGCCTGTAATCCAAGTCACTGGGAGGCTGAGGTTGGTGGATTAAGTGAGCTGAGGAGCTCTGGGCTGCAGCACGCTACGTCGAACGGGTGTCCACGCTAAGTTCAGTATCGATATGGTGATCCTGGGGGAGCCCGGGACCACCAGGTTGTCTAAGGAGGGGTGCACCGGCCCAGGTCGGAAACGAAGCAGGTCAAATCCCCCGTCCTGTTCGGTAGTGGGATAATACCTGTGAGTAGATGCTGCAGTGCAGCCTTGGCAAGACATCGTGACCTAACCTTTTCATTTTTTAAAAACATACTTTTATCTGCTTCACGAATTGCCACTTCGAAATCTTTGTCAGACCATGAAAAGTCGACAATTATTTGCAGCTTTCCAAAAACAATTACCGTTATACCTTCTGATATTCGAGAATTATACTGACTACTACTGACGAAATGTGTGAATACCGGTAACATAATGCAGCACGGACCGTTGAGGGAGTAGTAAGTGCTAGCGCGATGCTTAGCATGAAACTGAGGCCAGCTCTCCCATCACCATCGACAGTTCACATAGGTTCATTTACCTGTGTGAAATGAGCCACAATAATGATTAGTCAAATCGGTGGAATTTGAGATTCACCTTCAAATTAAAAGTCCCTCATTGAAGGTGATGCAAACGAATACAAAAAGTGGAATCATGTCATATGTTTGTACTAGATTAAGTTATACAAGGTTGGAATGTTGTTACATAATTTAAAATACAATTATTAATATATTTGACAAAAAACTGAAAACAATTGAAATCACACAGTGGATATTTTAGACTGCATAATTGCATTGGGCATACTTGTATGCACTGTACAGCCTTGCCTTAACTATTTTTTATTTGACCTTTATTTAACTAGGCAGGTCAGTTAAGAAATAATTCTTGTTTTCAGTGACAGCATATGAACAGTGGGTGTGCTTTATTCAGGGGTAGAGTGACAGATTTTTTACTTTGTCAGCTCAGGGATTTGATCTTGCAACCATTCAGTTACTAGTCCAACAGTCTAACCACTAGGCTACCTGCCACCAGGCTATGGAAGGTGCAGCCATGAAATGGAGTATCAGTATACTCAGTGACCCCCACAGAACACCATTTTCAATGGTTTACAGAAATATTAGTGTCTCCGCTCTTATTGCCGGACTTTGACTGTGGGAAATCACCTGACTATTCAGCCTATTGTGCGTATCGGAAATCCATATTGCACTCAGCCTTACCTATGGATTGTGCACCGATGAAATGGGGTATCAGCCTACTCAGTGACACCCATTTGGACCATTTTCCTGTCCTGCTAAGCATTGAAAATGTACCGAGAACTTTTTGGTGTCAGGGAAAACGAATGGAGTAAAAAGTACATTATTTTCTTTAGGAATGTAGTGAAGTAAAAGTAAAAGTTGTAAAAAATACAAATAGTAAATAAAGTACAGATACCCCCCAAAACAAATTCATTAGTACTTTAAAGTATTTTATTTAAGTACTTTACACCACTGCCCATTATTTCACAACAGTTCAGTGAGCTATGTACTAGCCTTGATCTATTTGCACCATCTAGTGCTAAGAGTTTATAGTTAGTTTGTAGTGATTTTGCCTTAACAACCTTTTACTGCAGTGAGCTAAATCAGGGTCACACAAAGTGTTTCTTGGTAGTCCTAAACACATCTACTTTGAAACCAAAGTATACACCACACACACATGGTTATGGGCTTAAAAAAAAGAAGGCACATGTACCATGTCAGATATAGAGTTGAAATGTATTCAATTAAGAGTTTGCATCCCAATATTACATGTTATATACATCACAGAATATTGAAATATGACTCAACCGTTTGAAATAGAAACACCAGTTTTTCTGCAGTCTTTTTTAAATTCTGTTTATTAATGACAAAATATGACAAATAATAACAATATTCCACCCATGACTGCATCATTTGACAGCAGAAAAGGCTACTATGGTCATATTCATTTGATTGGTTAACCAGACATGGTATTCCTTCCTTCCTCTAATTCTGTGTACATTTTACTGTTCTTTAAGTAGTGTACAGGACAGAAATAAGTCAAGTGACATAGTCTACATGTCAACAGAACATTTCAGTGAGTGGAATCAAGTCTCTTGTCTCTCCAGGGACTTGGACGGCATTCAGAGACGCTGCTGCCACATCATTGGCACTTCCTACAACTTGTGCTCCTGCACGATCACACAAGTGCTCTGCACAAATGTCTAACACGTACACAGCAACAGTATGCTCTCACGAGTTCAAGGCAACAAGCCGCACTACCAGACACCAAAGATCATTCTTGGCAAGAGCTCTCAAACTAGGCCTATTACATTCTCCATCACTAAAGGCATTTGATATGCTTATCTATTGATTTGGTGTTTTGCCTATTTGTTGTGTAAATCTTTTGATGATACACCTTTGATGATATATTTAGGCAGATTATATATTTTTACCTGTTTTTGCATGACATCACATTTCATCTGTGTTTCTGCATATGTACCAATATCTTCAAATTAACCTAAACCTATCAAGGGCCCAACTGGACATCCAATGACAATGTATGCACTAGCTTATAGAAGCAGCACATTTAACTGTGTTTGTAGCTAAAATGGGGATAGATGAATATAGAAAGAAGAAGAAGAAATAGGTATGTCTATGACTGCAACTAGTCCTTTTCTCTGTGGTTGTCCAACCTGTTTGGGATAGGGGGCAGTATTTTCACGGCCGGATAAAAAACGTACCCGATTTAATCTGGTTACTACTCCTGCTCAGAAACTAGAATATGCATATAATTAGTAGATTTGGATAGAAAACACTCTAAAGTTTCTAAAACTGTTTGAATGGTGTCTGTGAGTATAACAGAACTCATATGGCAGACCAAAACCTGAGAAGATTCCATACAGGAAGTGTCCTGTCTGACAATTTGTTGTCCTTCTGTAGCATCTCTATCGAAAATACAGCATCTGTGCTGTAACGTGACATTTTCTAAGGCTTCCATTGGCTCTCAGAAGGCGCCAGAAAGTGGAATGGGGTGTCTGCAGTCTCTGGGCGAAGAACAGCGGGAGAATTTGTGAGTGGTCAGGCAGGGAACAGTGACACTGGAGATGCGCATCCACGAGACTACTCCATTTTTTTCTTTCAGCCTTTGAATGAATACAACGTCGCCCGGTTGGAATATTATCGCTATTTTATGAGAAAAATAGCATAAAAATTGATTTTGAACAGCGTTTGACATGCTTCTAAGTACGGTAATGGAATATTTGGAGAAAAAAATTCGCGAAATGCGCTCGCGCGTCACCCTTCGGATAGTGACCTGAACGCACGAACAAAACGGAGCTATTTGAATATAACTATGGATTATTTGGAACCAAAACAACATTTGTTGTTGAAGTAGAAGTCCTGGGAGTGCATTCTGACAAAGAACAGCAAAGGTAATCCAATTTTTCTAATAGTAATTCTGAGTTTAGTGAGCACTTGGTGGGTGTCAAATTAGCTAGCCTGTGACGGCCGAGCTATCTACTCAGAATATTTCAAAATGTGCTTTCGCCGAAAAGCTATTTTAATATCGGACATAGCGATTGCATAAAGGAGTTCTGTATCTATAATTCTTAAAATAATTATTATGTATTTTGTGAACGTTTATCATGAGGAATTTAGTCAATTCACCGGTAGTTTTTGATGGGTTTGCTAGTTCTGAACATCACATGCTAATGTAAAAAGCTGGTTTTTGATATAAATATGAACTTGATTGAACAAAACATGCATGTATTGTATAACATAATGTCCCAGGAGTGTCATCTGATGAAGATCATCAAAGGTTCGTGCTGCATTTAGCTGTGGTTTGGGTTTATGTGACATATATGCTTGCTTGGAAAATGGCTGTGTGATTATTTGTGTCTATGTACTCTCCTAACATCATCTAACGTTTTGCTTTCGCTGTAAAGCCTTTATGAAATCGGACAATGTGGTTAGATTAACAAGAGTCTTATCTTTAAAATGGTGTAAAATAGTTGATTGTTTGAGAAAATTGAATTGTGGTATTTTAGTTGGTTTTGTATTTCGCGCCGTGCGATGCCATTGGCTGTTGGCTAGGGGTTCCGCAGGCGGAACGGCATTCCGCTAGCGGAACGTCTGTCCTTAACAGGTTGAGAAAACTTAAATTTTCCTGAGGTTGAGCAGAGAGAGCGAGAGAAAGCGGTCATGGTCATGGGTTGTCTTTTCATTTTACCACAGCAACAGCATATGAACTATTCCATCTTTACGGTCTGCTGTAGAATGAATGGTCTGACATGTCTGATGTGTATGTTGTTGTTTTGTTCTCTGTATAGAAGAAGATGGCTCTGGTATTGAGCTTTAGGTCCTGGAGAAATGACCCCTTGTTCCTCTCTAATTTTCCCTGTGCTGGACCAAGACGTTGAATTGTCTGTAGCTTTACTGTTTGAGTAAGAGAGGATTATAAATGTTTTACAATGTTTTTAATAGTGCCTAGGGCACTGGAAGATGTATTGATTCATGAGTATTCTCATCTTTTAGCAGAATCTTTTAACATCTTTTTATACACCTTTTTGTTTTGTTCTTGCATGCAGTAGGGGTGCAGACATCAATTAAGCAAAGTGCTGTTGAGGTGTGAATGATACTGTATGTTTTTCATCGCTGTCCATTGTGAATGAAGTCAGCATAGATCATTTTTCTGGTTTTGTTTATCATTATTTTGGGGGGGATTTGTTTATCATCATTTTCTTTTGGCCTAATCAGATATTCAAATTAGCACAATGATTATCTAAACATTTTATAGAATTTCTGAAACAGTTTTTAAATATATGAATCAAAATATAATATGTCAGACTCATTGTCAGTCGCAGGTGTGTTTTTTGGTTTGTTGTTTTTTTTTACCTAAATCTACACTTCCACGATGTAAAGCATGATCCGTATTTTATTTCTTACAACCTAGTCAGCAGCACTTCTTAGTTTTTCCCATGTAAAGGACTATAGCCTACAGCCGTCCTTCGTAAATACGTCACAGACTCCTACCTCTATCATCTTTACCTGCAGCTGAGTTTCTCGCCGGGCGCGGTGGCATGTGCCTGTAATCCAAGTCACTGGGAGGCTGAGGTTGGTGGATCAAGTGAGCTGAGGAGCTCTGGGCTGCAGCACGCTACGTCGAACGGGTGTCCACGCTAAGTTCAGTATCGATATGGTGATCCTGGGGGAGCCCGGGACCACCAGGTTGTCTAAGGAGGGGTGCACCGGCCCAGGTCGGAAACGAAGCAGGTCAAATCCCCCGTGCTGTCCGGTAGTGGGATAATACCTGTGAGTAGATGCTGCAGTGCAGCCTTGGCAAGACATCGTGACCTAACCTTTTCATTTTTTAAAAACATACTTTTATCTGCTTCACGAATTGCCACTTCGAAATCTTTGTCAGACCATGAAAAGTCGACAATTATTTGCAGCTTTCCAAAAACAATTACCGTTATACCTTCTGATATTCGAGAATTATACTGACTACTACTGACGAAATGTGTGAATACCGGTAACATAATGCAGCACGGACCGTTGAGGGAGTAGTAAGTGCTAGCGCGATGCTTAGCATGAAACTGAGGCCAGCTCTCCCATCACCATCGACAGTTCACGTAGGTTCATTTACCTGTGTGAAATGAGCCACAATAATGATTAGTCAAATCGGTGGAATTTGAGATTCACCTTCAAATTAAAAGTCCCTCATTGAAGGTGATGCAAACGAATACAAAAAGTGGAATCATGTCATATGTTTGTACTAGATTAAGTTATACAAGGTTGGAATGTTGTTACATAATTTAAAATACAATTATTAATATATTTGACAAAAAACTGAAAACAATTGAAATCACACAGTTGATATTTTAGACTGCATAATTGCATTGGGCATACTTGTATGCACTGTACAGCCTTGCCTTAACTATTTTTTATTTGACCTTTATTTAACTAGGCAGGTCAGTTAAGAAAAAATTCTTGTTTTCAGTGACAGCCTATGAACAGTGGGTGGGCTTTATTCAGGGGTAGAGTGACAGATTTTTTACTTTGTTAGCTCAGGGATTTGATCTTGCAACCATTCAGTTACTAGTCCAACAGTCTAACCACTAGGCTACCTGCCACCATGCTACGGAAGGTGCAGCCATGAAATGGAGTATCAGTATACTCAGTGACCCCCACAGAACACCATTTTCAATGGTTTACAGAAATATTAGTGTCTCCGCTCTTATTGCAGGACTTTGACTGTGGGAAATCACCTGACTATTCAGCCTATTGTGCGTATCGGAAATCCATATTGCACTCAGCCTTACCTATGGATTGTGCACCGATGAAATGGGGTATCAGCCTACTCAGTGACACCCATTTGGACCATTTTCCTGTCCTGCTAAGCATTGAAAATGTACCGAGAACTTTTTGGTGTCAGGGAAAACGTATGGAGTAAAAAGTACATTATTTTCTTTAGGAATGTAGTGAAGTAAAAGTAAAAGTTGTAAAAAATACAAATAGTAAATAAAGTACAGATACCCCCCAAAACAAATTCATTAGTACTTTAAAGTATTTTATTTAAGTACTTTACACCACTGCCCATTGTTTCACAACAGTTCAGTGAGCTATGTACTAGCCTTGATCTATTTGCACCATCTAGTGCTAAGAGTTTATAGTTAGTTTGTAGTGATTTTGCCTTAACAACCTTTTACTGCAGTGAGCTAAATCAGGGTCACACAAAGTGTTTCTTGGTAGTCCTAAACACATCTACTTTGAAACCAAAGTATACACCACACACACATGGTTATGGGCTTAAAAAAAAGAAGGCACATGTACCATGTCAGATATAGAGTTGAAATGTATTCAATTAAGAGTTTGCATCCCAATATTACATGTTATATACATCACAGAATATTGAAATATGACTCAACCGTTTGAAATAGAAACACCAGTTTTTCTGCAGTCTTTTTTAAATTCTGTTTATTAATTACAAAATATGACAAATAATAACAATATTCCACCCATGACTGCATCATTTGACAGCAGAAAAGGCTACTATGGTCATATTCATTTGATTGGTTAACCAGACATGGTATTCCTTCCTTCCTCTAATTCTGTGTACATTTTACTGTTCTTTAAGTAGTGTACAGGACAGAAATAAGTCAAGTGACATAGTCTACATGTCAACAGAACATTTCAGTGAGTGGAATCAAGTCTCTTGTCTCTCCAGGGACTTGGACGGCATTCAGAGACGCTGCTGCCACATCATTGGCACTTCCTACAACTTGTGCTCCTGCACGATCACACAAGTGCTCTGCACAAATGTCTAACACGTACACAGCAACAGTATGCTCTCACGAGTTCAAGGCAACAAGCCGCACTACCAGACACCAAAGATCATTCTTGGCAAGAGCTCTCAAACTAGGCCTATTACATTCTCCATCACTAAAGGCATTTGATATGCTTATCTATTGATTTGGTGTTTTGCCTATTTGTTGTGTAAATCTTTTGATGATACACCTTTGATGATATATTTAGGCAGATTATATATTTTTACCTGTTTTTGCATGACATCACATTTCATCTGTGTTTCTGCATATGTACCAATATCTTCAAATTAACCTAAACCTATCAAGGGCCCAACTGGACATCCAATGACAATGTATGCACTAGCTTATAGAAGCAGCACATTTAACTGTGTTTGTAGCTAAAATGGGGATAGATGAATATAGAAAGAAGAAGAAGAAATAGGTATGTCTATGACTGCAACTAGTCCTTTTCTCTGTGGTTGTCCAACCTGTTTGGGATAGGGGGCAGTATTTTCACGGCCGGATAAAAAACGTACCCGATTTAATCTGGTTACTACTCCTGCTCAGAAACTAGAATATGCATATAATTAGTAGATTTGGATAGAAAACACTCTAAAGTTTCTAAAACTGTTTGAATGGTGTCTGTGAGTATAACAGAACTCATATGGCAGACCAAAACCTGAGAAGATTCCATACAGGAAGTGTCCTGTCTGACAATTTGTTGTCCTTCTGTAGCATCTCTATCGAAAATACAGCATCTGTGCTGTAACGTGACATTTTCTAAGGCTTCCATTGGCTCTCAGAAGGCGCCAGAAAGTGGAATGGGGTGTCTGCAGTCTCTGGGCGAAGAACAGCGGGAGAATTTGTGAGTGGTCAGGCAGGGAACAGTGACACTGGAGATGCGCATCCACGAGACTACTCCATTTTTTTCTTTCAGCCTTTGAATGAATACAACGTCGCCCGGTTGGAATATTATCGCTATTTTATGAGAAAAATAGCATAAAAATTGATTTTGAACAGCGTTTGACATGCTTCTAAGTACGGTAATGGAATATTTGGAGAAAAAAATTCGCGAAATGCGCTCGCGCGTCACCCTTCGGATAGTGACCTGAACGCACGAACAAAACGGAGCTATTTGAATATAACTATGGATTATTTGGAACCAAAACAACATTTGTTGTTGAAGTAGAAGTCCTGGGAGTGCATTCTGACAAAGAACAGCAAAGGTAATCCAATTTTTCTAATAGTAATTCTGAGTTTAGTGAGCACTTGGTGGGTGTCAAATTAGCTAGCCTGTGACGGCCGAGCTATCTACTCAGAATATTTCAAAATGTGCTTTCGCCGAAAAGCTATTTTAAAATCGGACATAGCGATTGCATAAAGGAGTTCTGTATCTATAATTCTTAAAATAATTATTATGTATTTTGTGAACGTTTATCATGAGGAATTTAGTCAATTCACCGGTAGTTTTTGATGGGTTTGCTAGTTCTGAACATCACATGCTAATGTAAAAAGCTGGTTTTTGATATAAATATGAACTTGATTGAACAAAACATGCATGTATTGTATAACATAATGTCCCAGGAGTGTCATCTGATGAAGATCATCAAAGGTTCGTGCTGCATTTAGCTGTGGTTTGGGTTTATGTGACATATATGCTTGCTTGGAAAATGGCTGTGTGATTATTTGTGTCTATGTACTCTCCTAACATCATCTAACGTTTTGCTTTCGCTGTAAAGCCTTTATGAAATCGGACAATGTGGTTAGATTAACAAGAGTCTTATCTTTAAAATGGTGTAAAATAGTTGATTGTTTGAGAAAATTGAATTGTGGTATTTTAGTTGGTTTTGTATTTCGCGCCGTGCGATGCCATTGGCTGTTGGCTAGGGGTTCCGCAGGCGGAACGGCATTCCGCTAGCGGAACGTCTGTCCTTAACAGGTTGAGAAAACTTAAATTTTCCTGAGGTTGAGCAGAGAGAGCGAGAGAAAGCGGTCATGGTCATGGGTTGTCTTTTCATTTTACCACAGCAACAGCATATGAACTATTCCATCTTTACGGTCTGCTGTAGAATGAATGGTCTGACATGTCTGATGTGTATGTTGTTGTTTTGTTCTCTGTATAGAAGAAGATGGCTCTGGTATTGAGCTTTAGGTCCTGGAGAAATGACCCCTTGTTCCTCTCTAATTTTCCCTGTGCTGGACCAAGACGTTGAATTGTCTGTAGCTTTACTGTTTGAGTAAGAGAGGATTATAAATGTTTTACAATGTTTTTAATAGTGCCTAGGGCACTGGAAGATGTATTGATTCATGAGTATTCTCATCTTTTAGCAGAATCTTTTAACATCTTTTTATACATCTTTTTGTTTTGTTCTTGCATGCAGTAGGGGTGCAGACATCAATTAAGCAAAGTGCTGTTGAGGTGTGAATGATACTGTATGTTTTTCATCGCTGTCCATTGTGAATGAAGTCAGCATAGATCATTTTTCTGGTTTTGTTTATCATTATTTTGGGGGGGATTTGTTTATCATCATTTTCTTTTGGCCTAATCAGATATTCAAATTAGCACAATGATTATCTAAACATTTTATAGAATTTCTGAAACAGTTTTTAAATATATGAATCAAAATATAATATGTCAGACTCATTGTCAGTCGCAGGTGTGTTTTTTGGTTTGTTGTTTTTTTTACCTAAATCTACACTTCCACGATGTAAAGCATGATCCGTATTTTATTTCTTACAACCTAGTCAGCAGCACTTCTTAGTTTTTCCCATGTAAAGGACTATAGCCTACAGCCGTCCTTCGTAAATACGTCACAGACTCCTATCTCTATCATCTTTACCTGCAGCTGAGTTTCTCGCCGGGCGCGGTGGCATGTGCCTGTAATCCAAGTCACTGGGAGGCTGAGGTTGGTGGATCAAGTGAGCTGAGGAGCTCTGGGCTGCAGCACGCTACGTCGAACGGGTGTCCACGCTAAGTTCAGTATCGATATGGTGATCCTGGGGGAGCCCGGGACCACCAGGTTGTCTAAGGAGGGGTGCACCGGCCCAGGTCGGAAACGAAGCAGGTCAAATCCCCCGTCCTGTTCGGTAGTGGGATAATACCTGTGAGTAGATGCTGCAGTGCAGCCTTGGCAAGACATCGTGACCTAACCTTTTCATTTTTTAAAAACATACTTTTATCTGCTTCACGAATTGCCACTTCGAAATGTTTGTCAGACCATGAAAAGTCGACAATTATTTGCAGCTTTCCAAAAACAATTACCGTTATACCTTCTGATATTCGAGAATTATACTGACTACTACTGACGAAATGTGTGAATACCGGTAACATAATGCAGCACGGACCGTTGAGGGAGTAGTAAGTGCTAGCGCGATGCTTAGCATGAAACTGAGGCCAGCTCTCCCATCACCATCGACAGTTCACGTAGGTTCATTTACCTGTGTGAAATGAGCCACAATAATGATTAGTCAAATCGGTGGAATTTGAGATTCACCTTCAAATTAAAAGTCCCTCATTGAATGTGATGCAAACGAATACAAAAAGTGGAATCATGTCATATGTTTGTACTAGATTAAGTTATACAAGGTTGGAATGTTGTTACATAATTTAAAATACAATTATTAATATATTTGACAAAAAACTGAAAACAATTGAAATCACACAGTTGATATTTTAGACTGCATAATTGCATTGGGCATACTTGTATGCACTGTACAGCCTTGCCTTAACTATTTTTTATTTGACCTTTATTTAACTAGGCAGGTCAGTTAAGAAAAAATTCTTGTTTTCAGTGACAGCCTATGAACAGTGGGTGGGCTTTATTCAGGGGTAGAGTGACAGATTTTTTACTTTGTTAGCTCAGGGATTTGATCTTGCAACCATTCAGTTACTAGTCCAACAGTCTAACCACTAGGCTACCTGCCACCATGCTACGGAAGGTGCAGCCATGAAATGGAGTATCAGTATACTCAGTGACCCCCACAGAACACCATTTTCAATGGTTTACAGAAATATTAGTGTCTCCGCTCTTATTGCAGGACTTTGACTGTGGGAAATCACCTGACTATTCAGCCTATTGTGCGTATCGGAAATCCATATTGCACTCAGCCTTACCTATGGATTGTGCACCGATGAAATGGGGTATCAGCCTACTCAGTGACACCCATTTGGACCATTTTCCTGTCCTGCTAAGCATTGAAAATGTACCGAGAACTTTTTGGTGTCAGGGAAAACGTATGGAGTAAAAAGTACATTATTTTCTTTAGGAATGTAGTGAAGTAAAAGTAAAAGTTGTAAAAAATACAAATAGTAAATAAAGTACAGATACCCCCCAAAACAAATTCATTAGTACTTTAAAGTATTTTATTTAAGTACTTTACACCACTGCCCATTATTTCACAACAGTTCATTGAGCTATGTACTAGCCTTGATCTACTTGCACCATCTAGTGCTAAGAGTTTATAGTTAGTTTGTAGTGATTTTGCCTTAACAACCTTTTACTGCAGTGAGCTAAATCAGGGTCACACAAAGTGTTTCTTGGTAGTCCTAAACACATCTACTTTGAAACCAAAGTATACACCACACACACATGGTTATGGGCTTAAAAAAAAGAAGGCACATGTACCATGTCAGATATAGAGTTGAAATGTATTCAATTAAGAGTTTGCATCCCAATATTACATGTTATATACATCACAGAATATTGAAATATGACTCAACCGTTTGAAATAGAAACACCAGTTTTTCTGCAGTCTTTTTTAAATTCTGTTTATTAATTACAAAATATGACAAATAATAACAATATTCCACCCATGACTGCATCATTTGACAGCAGAAAAGGCTACTATGGTCATATTCATTTGATTGGTTAACCAGACATGGTATTCCTTCCTTCCTCTAATTCTGTGTACATTTTACTGTTCTTTAAGTAGTGTACAGGACAGAAATAAGTCAAGTGACATAGTCTACATGTCAACAGAACATTTCAGTGAGTGGAATCAAGTCTCTTGTCTCTCCAGGGACTTGGACGGCATTCAGAGACGCTGCTGCCACATCATTGGCACTTCCTACAACTTGTGCTCCTGCACGATCACACAAGTGCTCTGCACAAATGTCTAACACGTACACAGCAACAGTATGCTCTCACGAGTTCAAGGCAACAAGCCGCACTACCAGACACCAAACATCATTCTTGGCAAGAGCTCTCAAACTAGGCCAATTACATTCTCCATCACTAAAGGCATTTGATAAAGGCAGATTATATATTTTTACCTGTTTTTGCATGACATCACATTTCATCTGTGTTTCTGCATATGTACCAATATCTTCAAATATCACCTAAACCTATCAAGGGCCCAACTGGACATCCAATGACAGTGTATGCACTAGCTTATAGAAAAAGCACATTTAACTGTGTTTGTAGCTAAAATGGGGATAGATGATTATAGAAAGAAGAAGAAGAAATAGGTATGTCTATGACTGCAACTAGTCCTTTTCTCTGTGGTTGTCCAACCTGTTTGGGATAGGGGGCAGTATTTTCACGGCCGGATAAAAAACGTACCCGATTTAATCTAGTTACTACTCCTGCTCAGAAACTAGAATATGCATATAATTAGTAGATTTGGATAGAAAACACTCTAAAGTTTCTAAAACTGTTTGAATGGTGTCTGTGAGTATAACAGAACTCATATGGCAGACCAAAACCTGAGAAGATTCCATACAGGAAGTGTTCTGTCTGACAATTTGTTGTCCTTCTGTAGCATCTCTATCGAAAATACAGCATCTGTGCTGTAACGTGACATTTTCTAAGGCTTCCATTGGCTCTCAGAAGGCGCCAGAAAGTGGAATGGGGTGTCTGCAGTCTCTGGGCGAAGAACAGCGGGAGAATTTGTGAGTGGTCAGGCAGGGAACAGTGACACTGGAGATGCGCATCCACGAGACTACTCCATTTTTTTCTTTCAGCCTTTCAATGAATACAACGTCGCCCGGTTGGAATATTATCGCTATTTTACGAGAAAAATAGCATAAAAATTGATTTTGAACAGCGTTTGACATGCTTCTAAGTACGGTAATGGAATATTTGGAGAAAAAAATTCACGAAATGCGCTCGCGCGTCACCCTTCGGATAGTGACCTGAACGCACGAACAAAACGGAGCTATTTGAATATAACTATGGATTATTTGGAACCAAAACAACATTTGTTGTTGAAGTAGAAGTCCTGGGAGTGCATTCTGACAAAGAACAGCAAAGGTAATCCAATTTTTCTAATAGTAATTCTGAGTTTAGTGAGCACTTGGTGGGTGTCAAATTAGCTAGCCTGTGACGGCCGAGCTATCTACTCAGAATATTTCAAAATGTGCTTTCGCCGAAAAGCTATTTTAAAATCGGACATAGCGATTGCATAAAGGAGTTCTGTATCTATAATTCTTAAAATAATTATTATGTATTTTGTGAACGTTTATCATGAGGAATTTAGTCAATTCACCGGTAGTTTTCGATGGGTTTGCTAGTTCTGAACATCACATGCTAATGTAAAAGCTGGTTTTTGATATAAATATGAACTTGATTGAACAAAACATGCATGTATTGTATAACATAATGTCCTAGGAGTGTCATCTGATGAAGATCATCAAAGGTTCGTGCTGCATTTAGCTGTGGTTTGGGTTTATGTGACATATATGCTTGCTTGGAAAATGGCTGTGTGATTATTTGTGTCTATGTACTCTCCTAACATCATCTAACGTTTTGCTTTCGCTGTAAAGCCTTTTTGAAATCGGACAATGTGGTTAGATTAACAAGAGTCTTATCTTTAAAATGGTGTAAAATAGTTGATTGTTTGAGAAAATTGAATTGTGGTATTTTAGTTGGTTTTGTATTTCGCGCCGTGCGATGCCATTGGCTGTTGGCTAGGGGTTCCGCAGGCGGAACGGCATTCCGCTAGCGGAACGTCTGTCCTTAACAGGTTGAGAAAACTTAAATTTTCCTGAGGTTGAGCAGAGAGAGCGAGAGAAAGCGGTCATGGTCATGGGTTGTCTTTTCATTTTACCACAGCAACAGCATATGAACTATTCCATCTTTACGGTCTGCTGTAGAATGAATGGTCTGACATGTCTGATGTGTATGTTGTTGTTTTGTTCTCTGTATAGAAGAAGATGGCTCTGGTATTGAGCTTTAGGTCCTGGAGAAATGACCCCTTGTTCCTCTCTAATTTTCCCTGTGCTGGACCAAGACGTTGAATTGTCTGTAGCTTTACTGTTTGAGTAAGAGAGGATTATAAATGTTTTACAATGTTTTAAAATGTTTTTAATAGTGCCTAGGGCACTGGAAGATGTATTGATTCATGAGTATTCTCATCTTTTAGCAGAATCTTTTAACATCTTTTTATACACCTTTTTGTTTTGTTCTTGCATGCAGTAGGGGTGCAGACATCAATTAAGCAAAGTGCTGTTGAGGTGTGAATGATACTGTATGTTTTTCATCGCTGTCAATTGTGAATGAAGTCAGCATAGATCATTTTTCTGGTTTTGTTTATCATTATTTTGGGGGGGATTTGTTTATCATCATTTTCTTTTGGCCTAATCAGATATTCAAATTAGCACAATGATTATCTAAACATTTTATAGAATTTCTGAAACAGTTTTTAAATATATGAATCAAAATATAATATGTCAGACTCATTGTCAGTCGCAGGTGTGTTTTTTGGTTTGTTGTTTTTTTTTACCTAAATCTACACTTCCACGATGTAAAGCATGATCCGTATTTTATTTCTTACAACCTAGTCAGCAGCACTTCTTAGTTTTTCCCATGTAAAGGACTATAGCCTACAGCCGTCCTTCGTAAATACGTCACAGACTCCTACCTCTATCATCTTTACCTGCAGCTGAGTTTCTCGCCGGGCGCGGTGGCATGTGCCTGTAATCCAAGTCACTGGGAGGCTGAGGTTGGTGGATCAAGTGAGCTGAGGAGCTCTGGGTTGCAGCACGCTACGTCGAACGGGTGTCCACGCTAAGTTCAGTACCGATATGGTGATCCTGGGGGAGCCCGGGACCACCAGGTTGTCTAAGGAGGGGTGCACCGGCCCAGGTCGGAAACGAAGCAGGTCAAATCCCCTGTGCTGTCCAGTAGTGGGATAATACCTGTGAGTAGATGCTGCAGTGCAGCCTTGGCAAGACATCGTGACCTAACCTTTTAATTTTTTAAAAACATACTTTTATCTGCTTCACGAATTGCCACTTCGAAATGTTTGTCAGACCATGAAAAGTCGACAATTATTTGCAGCTTTCCAATATTCGAGAATTATACTGACTACTACTGACGAAATGTGTGAATACCGGTAACATAATGCAGCACGGACCGTTGAGGGAGTAGTAAGTGCTAGCGCGATGCTTAGCATGAAACTGAGGCCAGCTCTCCCATCACCATCGACAGTTCACATAGGTTCATTTACCTGTGTGAAATGAGCCACAATAATGATTAGTCAAATCGGTGGAATTTGAGATTCACCTTCAATTTAAAAGTCCCTCATTGAAGGTGATGCAAACGAATACAAAAAGTGGAATCATGTCATATGTTTGTACTAGATTAAGTTATACAAGGTTGGAATGTTGTTACGTAATTTAAAATACAATTATTAATATATTTGACAAAAAACAGAAAACAATTGAAATCACACAGTGGATATTTTAGACTGCATAATTACATTGGGCATACTTGTATGGACTGTACAGCCTTGCCTTAACTATTTTTTATTTGACCTTTATTTAACTAGGCAGGTCAGTTAAGAAAAAATTCTTGTTTTCAGTGACAGCCTATGAACAGTGGGTGGGCTTTATTCAGGGGTAGGGTGACAGATTTTTTACTTTGTCAGCTCAGGGATTTGATCTTGCAACCATTCAGTTACTAGTCCAACAGTCTAACCACTAGGCTACCTGCCACCGTGCTATGGAAGGTGCAGCCATGAAATGGAGTATCAGTATACTCAGTGACCCCCACAGAACACCATTTGCAATGGTTTACAGAAATATGAGTGTCTCCGCTCTTATTGCAGGACTTTGACTGTGGGAAATCACCTGACTATTCAGCCTATTGTGCGTATCGGAAATCCATATTGCACTCAGCCTTACCTATGGATTGTGCACCGATGAAATGGGGTATCAGCCTACTCAGTGACACCCATTTGGACCATTTTCCTGTCCTGCTAAGCATTGAAAATGTACCGAGAACTTTTTGGTGTCAGGGAAAACGTATGGAGTAAAAAGTAGATTATTTTCTTTAGGAATGTAGTGAAGTAAAAGTAAAAGTTGTAAAAAATACAAATAGTAAATAAAGTACAGATACCCCCCAAAACAAATTCATTAGTACTTTAAAGTATTTTATTTAAGTACTTTACACCACTGCCCATTATTTCACAACAGTTCAGTGAGCTATGTACTAGCCTTGATCTATTTGCACCATCTAGTGCTAAGAGTTTATAGTTAGTTTGTAGTGATTTTGCCTTAACAACCTTTTACTGCAGTGAGCTAAATCAGGGTCACACAAAGTGTTTCTTGGTAGTCCTAAACACATCTACTTTGAAACCAAAGTATACACCACACACACATGGTTATGGGCTTAAAAAAAGAAGGCACATGTACCATGTCAGATATAGAGTTGAAATGTATTCAATTAAGAGTTTGCATCCCAATATTACATGTTATATACATCACAGAATATTGAAATATGACTCAACCGTTTGAAATAGAAACACCAGTTTTTCTGCAGTCTTTTTAAATTCTGTTTATTAATTACAAAATATGACAAATAATAACAATATTCCACCCATGACTGCATCATTTGACAGCAGAAAAGGCTACTATGGTCATATTCATTTGATTGGTTAACCAGACATGGTATTCCTTCCTTCCTCTAATTCTGTGTACATTTTACTGTTCTTTAAGTAGTGTACAGGACAGAAATAAGTCAAGTGACATAGTCTACATGTCAACAGAACATTTCAGTGAGTGGAATCAAGTCTCTTGTCTCTCCAGGGACTTGGACGGCATTCAGAGACGCTGCTGCCACATCATTGGCACTTCCTACAACTTGTGCTCCTGCACGATCACACAAGTGCTCTGCACAAATGTCTAACACGTACACAGCAACAGTATGCTCTCACGAGTTCAAGGCAACAAGCCGCACTACCAGACACCAAAGATCATTCTTGGCAAGAGCTCTCAAACTAGGCCTATTACATTCTCCATCACTAAAGGCATTTGATATGCTTATCTATTGATTTGGTGTTTTGCCTATTTGTTGTGTAAATCTTTTGATGATACACCTTTGATGATATATTTAGGCAGATTATATATTTTTACCTGTTTTTGCATGACATCACATTTCATCTGTGTTTCTGCATATGTACCAATATCTTCAAATTAACCTAAACCTATCAAGGGCCCAACTGGACATCCAATGACAGTGTATGCACTAGCTTATAGAAGCAGCACATTTAACTGTGTTTGTAGCTAAAATGGGGATAGATGAATATAGAAAGAAGAAGAAGAAATAGGTATGTCTATGACTGCAACTAGTCCTTTTCTCTGTGGTTGTCCAACCTGTTTGGGATAGGGGGCAGTATTTTCACGGCCGGATAAAAAACGTACCCGATTTAATCTAGTTACTACTCCTGCTCAGAAACTAGAATATGCATATAATTAGTAGATTTGGATAGAAAACACTCTAAAGTTTCTAAAACTGTTTGAATGGTGTCTGTGAGTATAACAGAACTCATATGGCAGACCAAAACCTGAGAAGATTCCATACAGGAAGTGTCCTGTCTGACAATTTGTTGTCCTTCTGTAGCATCTCTATCGAAAATACAGCATCTGTGCTGTAACGTGACATTTTCTAAGGCTTCCATTGGCTCTCAGAAGGCGCCAGAAAGTGGAATGGGGTGTCTGCAGTCTGTGGGCGAAGAACAGCGGGAGAATTTGTGAGTGGTCAGGCAGGGAACAGTGACACTGGAGATGCGCATCCACGAGACTACTCCATTTTTTTCTTTCAGCCTTTGAATGAATACAACGTCGCCCGGTTGGAATATTATCGCTATTTTACGAGAAAAATAGCATAAAAATTGATTTTGAACAGCGTTTGACATGCTTCTAAGTACGGTAATGGAATATTTGGAGAAAAAAATTCACGAAATGCGCTCGCGCGTCACCCTTCGGATAGTGACCTGAACGCACGAACAAAACGGAGCTATTTGAATATAACTATGGATTATTTGGAACCAAAACAACATTTGTTGTTGAAGTAGAAGTCCTGGGAGTGCATTCTGACAAAGAACAGCAAAGGTAATCCAATTTTTCTAATAGTAATTCTGAGTTTAGTGAGCACTTGGTGGGTGTCAAATTAGCTAGCCTGTGACGGCCGAGCTATCTACTCAGAATATTTCAAAATGTGCTTTCGCCGAAAAGCTATTTTAAAATCGGACATAGCGATTGCATAAAGGAGTTCTGTATCTATAATTCTTAAAATAATTATTATGTATTTTGTGAACGTTTATCATGAGGAATTTAGTCAATTCACCGGTAGTTTTCGATGGGTTTGCTAGTTCTGAACATCACATGCTAATGTAAAAAGCTGGTTTTTGATATAAATATGAACTTGATTGAACAAAACATGCATGTATTGTATAACATAATGTCCTAGGAGTGTCATCTGATGAAGATCATCAAAGGTTAGTGCTGCATTTAGCTGTGGTTTGGGTTTATGTGACATATATGCTTGCTTGGAAAATGGCTGTGTGATTATTTGTGTCTATGTACTCTCCTAACATCATCTAACGTTTTGCTTTCGCTGTAAAGCCTTTTTGAAATCGGACAATGTGGTTAGATTAACAAGAGTCTTATCTTTAAAATGGTGTAAAATAGTTGATTGTTTGAGAAAATTGAATTGTGGTATTTTAGTTGGTTTTGTATTTCGCGCCGTGCGATGCCATTGGCTGTTGGCTAGGGGTTCCGCAGGCGGAACGGCATTCCGCTAGCGGAACGTCTGTCCTTAACAGGTTGAGAAAACTTCAATTTTCCTGAGGTTGAGCAGAGAGAGCGAGAGAAAGCGGTCATGGTCATGGGTTGTCTTTTCATTTTACCACAGCAACAGCATATGAACTATTCCATCTTTACGGTCTGCTGTAGAATGAATGGTCTGACATGTCTGATGTGTATGTTGTTGTTTTGTTCTCTGTATAGAAGAAGATGGCTCTGGTATTGAGCTTTAGGTCCTGGAGAAATGACCCCTTGTTCCTCTCTAATTTTCCCTGTGCTGGACCAAGACGTTGAATTGTCTGTAGCTTTACTGTTTGAGTAAGAGAGGATTATAAATGTTTTACAATGTTTTAAAATGTTTTTAATAGTGCCTAGGGCACTGGAAGATGTATTGATTCATGAGTATTCTCATCTTTTAGCAGAATCTTTTAACATCTTTTTATACACCTTTTTGTTTTGTTCTTGCATGCAGTAGGGGTGCAGACATCAATTAAGCAAAGTGCTGTTGAGGTGTGAATGATACTGTATGTTTTTCATCGCTGTCCATTGTGAATGAAGTCAGCATAGATCATTTTTCTGGTTTTGTTTATCATTATTTTGGGGGGGATTTGTTTATCATCATTTTCTTTTGGCCTAATCAGATATTCAAATTAGCACAATGATTATCTAAACATTTTATAGAATTTCTGAAACAGTTTTTAAATATATGAATCAAAATATAATATGTCAGACTCATTGTCAGTCGCAGGTGTGTTTTTTGGTTTGTTGTTTTTTTTTACCTAAATCTACACTTCCACGATGTAAAGCATGATCCGTATTTTATTTCTTACAACCTAGTCAGCAGCACTTCTTAGTTTTTCCCATGTAAAGGACTATAGCCTACAGCCGTCCTTCGTAAATACGTCACAGACTCCTACCTCTATCATCTTTACCTGCAGCTGAGTTTCTCGCCGGGCGCGGTGGCATGTGCCTGTAATCCAAGTCACTGGGAGGCTGAGGTTGGTGGATCAAGTGAGCTGAGGAGCTCTGGGTTGCAGCACGCTACGTCGAACGGGTGTCCACGCTAAGTTCAGTACCGATATGGTGATCCTGGGGGAGCCCGGGACCACCAGGTTGTCTAAGGAGGGGTGCACCGGCCCAGGTCGGAAACGAAGCAGGTCAAATCCCCTGTGCTGTCCAGTAGTGGGATAATACCTGTGAGTAGATGCTGCAGTGCAGCCTTGGCAAGACATCGTGACCTAACCTTTTAATTTTTTAAAAACATACTTTTATCTGCTTCACGAATTGCCACTTCGAAATGTTTGTCAGACCATGAAAAGTCGACAATTATTTGCAGCTTTCCAATATTCGAGAATTATACTGACTACTACTGACGAAATGTGTGAATACCGGTAACATAATGCAGCACGGACCGTTGAGGGAGTAGTAAGTGCTAGCGCGATGCTTAGCATGAAACTGAGGCCAGCTCTCCCATCACCATCGACAGTTCACATAGGTTCATTTACCTGTGTGAAATGAGCCACAATAATGATTAGTCAAATCGGTGGAATTTGAGATTCACCTTCAATTTAAAAGTCCCTCATTGAAGGTGATGCAAACGAATACAAAAAGTGGAATCATGTCATATGTTTGTACTAGATTAAGTTATACAAGGTTGGAATGTTGTTACGTAATTTAAAATACAATTATTAATATATTTGACAAAAAACAGAAAACAATTGAAATCACACAGTGGATATTTTAGACTGCATAATTGCATTGGGCATACTTGTATGGACTGTACAGCCTTGCCTTAACTATTTTTTATTTGACCTTTATTTAACTAGGCAGGTCAGTTAAGAAAAAATTCTTGTTTTCAGTGACAGCCTATGAACAGTGGGTGGGCTTTATTCAGGGGTAGGGTGACAGATTTTTTACTTTGTCAGCTCAGGGATTTGATCTTGCAACCATTCAGTTACTAGTCCAACAGTCTAACCACTAGGCTACCTGCCACCGTGCTATGGAAGGTGCAGCCATGAAATGGAGTATCAGTATACTCAGTGACCCCCACAGAACACCATTTGCAATGGTTTACAGAAATATGAGTGTCTCCGCTCTTATTGCAGGACTTTGACTGTGGGAAATCACCTGACTATTCAGCCTATTGTGCGTATCGGAAATCCATATTGCACTCAGCCTTACCTATGGATTGTGCACCGATGAAATGGGGTATCAGCCTACTCAGTGACACCCATTTGGACCATTTTCCTGTCCTGCTAAGCATTGAAAATGTACCGAGAACTTTTTGGTGTCAGGGAAAACGTATGGAGTAAAAAGTAGATTATTTTCTTTAGGAATGTAGTGAAGTAAAAGTAAAAGTTGTAAAAAATACAAATAGTAAATAAAGTACAGATACCCCCCAAAACAAATTCATTAGTACTTTAAAGTATTTTATTTAAGTACTTTACACCACTGCCCATTATTTCACAACAGTTCAGTGAGCTATGTACTAGCCTTGATCTATTTGCACCATCTAGTGCTAAGAGTTTATAGTTAGTTTGTAGTGATTTTGCCTTAACAACCTTTTACTGCAGTGAGCTAAATCAGGGTCACACAAAGTGTTTCTTGGTAGTCCTAAACACATCTACTTTGAAACCAAAGTATACACCACACACACATGGTTATGGGCTTAAAAAAAGAAGGCACATGTACCATGTCAGATATAGAGTTGAAATGTATTCAATTAAGAGTTTGCATCCCAATATTACATGTTATATACATCACAGAATATTGAAATATGACTCAACCGTTTGAAATAGAAACACCAGTTTTTCTGCAGTCTTTTTAAATTCTGTTTATTAATTACAAAATATGACAAATAATAACAATATTCCACCCATGACTGCATCATTTGACAGCAGAAAAGGCTACTATGGTCATATTCATTTGATTGGTTAACCAGACATGGTATTCCTTCCTTCCTCTAATTCTGTGTACATTTTACTGTTCTTTAAGTAGTGTACAGGACAGAAATAAGTCAAGTGACATAGTCTACATGTCAACAGAACATTTCAGTGAGTGGAATCAAGTCTCTTGTCTCTCCAGGGACTTGGACGGCATTCAGAGACGCTGCTGCCACATCATTGGCACTTCCTACAACTTGTGCTCCTGCACGATCACACAAGTGCTCTGCACAAATGTCTAACACGTACACAGCAACAGTATGCTCTCACGAGTTCAAGGCAACAAGCCGCACTACCAGACACCAAAGATCATTCTTGGCAAGAGCTCTCAAACTAGGCCTATTACATTCTCCATCACTAAAGGCATTTGATATGCTTATCTATTGATTTGGTGTTTTGCCTATTTGTTGTGTAAATCTTTTGATGATACACCTTTGATGATATATTTAGGCAGATTATATATTTTTACCTGTTTTTGCATGACATCACATTTCATCTGTGTTTCTGCATATGTACCAATATCTTCAAATTAACCTAAACCTATCAAGGGCCCAACTGGACATCCAATGACAGTGTATGCACTAGCTTATAGAAGCAGCACATTTAACTGTGTTTGTAGCTAAAATGGGGATAGATGAATATAGAAAGAAGAAGAAGAAATAGGTATGTCTATGACTGCAACTAGTCCTTTTCTCTGTGGTTGTCCAACCTGTTTGGGATAGGGGGCAGTATTTTCACGGCCGGATAAAAAACGTACCCGATTTAATCTAGTTACTACTCCTGCTCAGAAACTAGAATATGCATATAATTAGTAGATTTGGATAGAAAACACTCTAAAGTTTCTAAAACTGTTTGAATGGTGTCTGTGAGTATAACAGAACTCATATGGCAGACCAAAACCTGAGAAGATTCCATACAGGAAGTGTCCTGTCTGACAATTTGTTGTCCTTCTGTAGCATCTCTATCGAAAATACAGCATCTGTGCTGTAACGTGACATTTTCTAAGGCTTCCATTGGCTCTCAGAAGGCGCCAGAAAGTGGAATGGGGTGTCTGCAGTCTGTGGGCGAAGAACAGCGGGAGAATTTGTGAGTGGTCAGGCAGGGAACAGTGACACTGGAGATGCGCATCCACGAGACTACTCCATTTTTTTCTTTCAGCCTTTGAATGAATACAACGTCGCCCGGTTGGAATATTATCGCTATTTTACGAGAAAAATAGCATAAAAATTGATTTTGAACAGCGTTTGACATGCTTCTAAGTACGGTAATGGAATATTTGGAGAAAAAAATTCACGAAATGCGCTCGCGCGTCACCCTTCGGATAGTGACCTGAACGCACGAACAAAACGGAGCTATTTGAATATAACTATGGATTATTTGGAACCAAAACAACATTTGTTGTTGAAGTAGAAGTCCTGGGAGTGCATTCTGACAAAGAACAGCAAAGGTAATCCAATTTTTCTAATAGTAATTCTGAGTTTAGTGAGCACTTGGTGGGTGTCAAATTAGCTAGCCTGTGACGGCCGAGCTATCTACTCAGAATATTTCAAAATGTGCTTTCGCCGAAAAGCTATTTTAAAATCGGACATAGCGATTGCATAAAGGAGTTCTGTATCTATAATTCTTAAAATAATTATTATGTATTTTGTGAACGTTTATCATGAGGAATTTAGTCAATTCACCGGTAGTTTTCGATGGGTTTGCTAGTTCTGAACATCACATGCTAATGTAAAAGCTGGTTTTTGATATAAATATGAACTTGATTGAACAAAACATGCATGTATTGTATAACATAATGTCCTAGGAGTGTCATCTGATGAAGATCATCAAAGGTTAGTGCTGCATTTAGCTGTGGTTTGGGTTTATGTGACATATATGCTTGCTTGGAAAATGGCTGTGTGATTATTTGTGTCTATGTACTCTCCTAACATCATCTAACGTTTTGCTTTCGCTGTAAAGCCTTTTTGAAATCGGACAATGTGGTTAGATTAACAAGAGTCTTATCTTTAAAATGGTGTAAAATAGTTGATTGTTTGAGAAAATTGAATTGTGGTATTTTAGTTGGTTTTGTATTTCGCGCCGTGCGATGCCATTGGCTGTTGGCTAGGGGTTCCGCAGGCGGAACGGCATTCCGCTAGCGGAACGTCTGTCCTTAACAGGTTGAGAAAACTTCAATTTTCCTGAGGTTGAGCAGAGAGAGCGAGAGAAAGCGGTCATGGTCATGGGTTGTCTTTTCATTTTACCACAGCAACAGCATATGAACTATTCCATCTTTACGGTCTGCTGTAGAATGAATGGTCTGACATGTCTGATGTGTATGTTGTTGTTTTGTTCTCTGTATAGAAGAAGATGGCTCTGGTATTGAGCTTTAGGTCCTGGAGAAATGACCCCTTGTTCCTCTCTAATTTTCCCTGTGCTGGACCAAGACGTTGAATTGTCTGTAGCTTTACTGTTTGAGTAAGAGAGGATTATAAATGTTTTACAATGTTTTAAAATGTTTTTAATAGTGCCTAGGGCACTGGAAGATGTATTGATTCATGAGTATTCTCATCTTTTAGCAGAATCTTTTAACATCTTTTTATACACCTTTTTGTTTTGTTCTTGCATGCAGTAGGGGTGCAGACATCAATTAAGCAAAGTGCTGTTGAGGTGTGAATGATACTGTATGTTTTTCATCGCTGTCCATTGTGAATGAAGTCAGCATAGATCATTTTTCTGGTTTTGTTTATCATTATTTTGGGGGGATTTGTTTATCATCATTTTCTTTTGGCCTAATCAGATATTCAAATTAGCACAATGATTATCTAAACATTTTATAGAATTTCTGAAACAGTTTTTAAATATATGAATCAAAATATAATATGTCAGACTCATTGTCAGTCGCAGGTGTGTTTTTTGGTTTGTTGTTTTTTTTACCTAAATCTACACTTCCACGATGTAAAGCATGATCCGTATTTTATTTCTTACAACCTAGTCAGCAGCACTTCTTAGTTTTTCCCATGTAAAGGACTATAGCCTGCAGCCGTCCTTCGTAAATACGTCACAGACTCCTACCTCTATCATCTTTACCTGCAGCTGAGTTTCTCGCTGGGCGCGGTGGCATGTGCCTGTAATCCAAGTCACTGGGAGGCTGAGGTTGGTGGATCAAGTGAGCTGAGGAGCTCTGGGCTGCTGCACGCTACGTTGAACGGGTGTCCACGCTAAGTTCAGTATCGTTATGGTGATCCTGGGGGAGCCCGGGACCACCAGGTTGTCTAAGGAGGGGTGCATCGGCCCAGGTCGGAAACGAAGCAGGTCAAATCCCCCGTGCTGTCCAGTAGTGGGATAATACCTGTGAGTAGATGCTGCAGTGCAGCCTTGGCAAGACATCGTGACCTAACCTTTTCATTTTTTTAAAACATACTTTTATCTGCTTCACGAATTGCCACTTCGAAATGTTTGTCAGACCATGAAAAGTCGACAATTATTTGCAGCTTTCCAATATTCGAGAATTATACTGACTACTACTGACGAAATGTGTGAATACCGGTAACATAATGCAGCACGGACCGTTGAGGGAGTAGTAAGTGCTAGCGCGATGCTTAGCATGAAACTGAGGCCAGCTCTCCCATCACCATCGACAGTTCACATAGGTTCATTTATCTGTGTGAAATGAGCCACAATAATGATTAGTCAAATCGGTGAAATTTGAGATTCACCTTCAAATTAAAAGTCCCTCATTGAAGGTGATGCAAACGAATACAAAAAGTGGAATCATGTCATATGTTTGTACTAGATTAAGTTATACAAGGTTGGAATGTTGTTACATAATTTAAAATACAATTATTAATATATTTGACAAAAAACAGAAAACAATTGAAATCACACAGTGGATATTTTAGACTGCATAATTGCATTGGGCATACTTGTATGCACTGTACAGCCTTGCCTTAACTATTTTTTATTTGACCTTTATTTAACTAGGCAGGTCAGTTAAGAAAAAAATCTTGTTTTCAGTGACAGCCTATGAACAGTGGTGGGCTTTATTCAGGGGTAGAGTGACAGATTTTTTACTTTGTCAGCTCAGGGATTTGATCTTGCAACCATTCAGTTACTAGTCCAACAGTCTAACCACTAGGCTACCTGCCACCGTGCTATGGAAGGTGCAGCCATGAAATGGAGTATCAGTATACTCAGTGACCCCCACAGAACACCATTTTCAATGGTTTACAGAAATATTAGTGTCTCCGCTCTTATTGCAGGACTTTGACTGTGGGAAATCACCTGACTATTCAGCCTATTGTGCGTATCGGAAATCCATATTTCACTCAGCCTTACCTATGGATTGTGCACCGATGAAATGGGGTATCAGCCTACTCAGTGACACCCATTTGGACCATTTTCCTGTCCTGCTAAGCATTGAAAATGTACCGAGAACTTTTTGGTGTCAGGGAAAACTTATGGAGTAAAAAGTACATTATTTTCTTTAGGAATGTAGTGAAGTAAAAGTAAAAGTTGTAAAAAATACAAATAGTAAATAAAGTACAGATACCCCCCAAAACAAATTCATTAGTACTTTAAAGTATTTTATTTAAGTACTTTACACCACTGCCCATTATTTCACAACAGTTCAGTGAGCTATGTACTAGCCTTGATCTATTTGCACCATCTAGTGCTAAGAGTTTATAGTTAGTTTGTAGTGATTTTGCCTTAACAACCTTTTACTGCGGTGAGCTAAATCAGGGTCACACAAAGTGTTTCTTGGTAGTCCTAAACACATCTACTTTGAAACCAAAGTATACACCACACACACATGGTTATGGGCTTAAAAAAAAGAAGGCACATGTACCATGTCAGATATAGAGTTGAAATGTATTCAATTAAGAGTTTGCATCCCAATATTACATGTTATATACATCACAGAATATTGAAATATGACTCAACCGTTTGAAATAGAAACACCAGTTTTTCTGCAGTCTTTTTTAAATTCTGTTTATTAATTACAAAATATGACAAATAATAACAATATTCCACCCATGACTGCATCATTTGACAGCAGAAAAGGCTACTATGGTCATATTCATTTGATTGGTTAACCAGACATGGTATTCCTTCCTTCCTCTAATTCTGTGTACATTTTACTGTTCTTTAAGTAGTGTACAGGACAGAAATAAGTCAAGTGACATAGTCTACATGTCAACAGAACATATCAGTGAGTGGAATCAAGTCTCTTGTCTCTCCAGGGACTTGGACGGCATTCAGAGACGCTGCTGCCACATCATTGGCACTTCCTACAACTTGTGCTCCTGCACGATCACACAAGTGCTCTGCACAAATGTCTAACACGTACACAGCAACAGTATGCTCTCACGAGTTCAAGGCATCAAGCCGCACTACCAGACACCAAACATCATTCTTGGCAAGAGCTCTCAAACTAGGCCAATTACATTCTCCATCACTAAAGGCATTTGATATGCTTATCTATTGATTTGGTGTTTTGCCTATTTCTTATGTACAACGTTTGATGATACACCTTTGATGATATATTTAGGCAGATTATATATTTGTACCTGTTTTTGCATGACATCACATTTCATGTGTGTTTCTGCATATGTACCAATATCTTCAAATATCACCTAAACCTATCAAGGGCCCAACTGGACATCCAATGACAGTGTATGCACTAGCTTATAGAAGCAGCATATTTAACTGTGTTTGTAGCTAAAATGGGGATAGATGATTATAAAAAGAAGAAGAAGAAATAGGTATGTCTATGACTGCAACTAGTCCTTTTCTCTGTGGTTGTCCTTATGATGAGAAAACTTCAATTTTCCTGAGGTTGAGCAGAGAGAGCGAGAGAAAGCGGTCATGGTCATGGGTTGTCTTTTCATTTTACCACAGCAACAGCATATGAACTATTCCATCTTTACGGTCTGCTGTAGAATGAATGGTCTGACATGTCTGATGTGTATGTTGTTGTTTTGTTCTCTGTATAGAAGAAGATGGCTCTGGTATTGAGCTTTAGGTCCTGGAGAAATGACCCCTTGTTCCTCTCTAATTTTCCCTGTGCTGGACCAAGACGTTGAATTGTCTGTAGCTTTACTGTTTGAGTAAGAGAGGATTATAAATGTTTTACAATGTTTTAAAATGTTTTTAATAGTGCCTAGGGCACTGGAAGATGTATTGATTCATGAGTATTCTCATCTTTTAGCAGAATCTTTTAACATCTTTTTATACACCTTTTTGTTTTGTTCTTGCATGCAGTAGGGGTGCAGACATCAATTAAGCAAAGTGCTGTTGAGGTGTGAATGATACTGTATGTTTTTCATCGCTGTCCATTGTGAATGAAGTCAGCATAGATCATTTTTCTGGTTTTGTTTATCATTATTTTGGGGGGATTTGTTTATCATCATTTTCTTTTGGCCTAATCAGATATTCAAATTAGCACAATGATTATCTAAACATTTTATAGAATTTCTGAAACAGTTTTTAAATATATGAATCAAAATATAATATGTCAGACTCATTGTCAGTCGCAGCTGTGTTTTTTGGTTTGTTGTTTTTTTTACCTAAATCTACACTTCCACGATGTAAAGCATGATCCGTATTTTATTTCTTACAACCTAGTCAGCAGCACTTCTTAGTTTTTCCCATGTAAAGGACTATAGCCTACAGCCGTCCTTCGTAAATACGTCACAGACTCCTACCTCTATCATCTTTACCTGCAGCTGAGTTTCTCGCCGGGCGCGGTGGCATGTTCCTGTAATCCAAGTCACTGGGAGGCTGAGGTTGGTGGATCAAGTGAGCTGAGGAGCTCTGGGCTGCAGCACGCTACGTCGAACGGGTGTCCACGCTAAGTTCAGTACCGATATGGTGATCCTGGGGGAGCCCGGGACCACCAGGTTGTCTAAGGAGGGGTGCACCGGCCCAGGTCGGAAACGAAGCAGGTCAAATCCCCCGTGCTGTCCAGTAGTGGGATAATACCTGTGAGTAGATGCTGCAGTGCAGCCTTGGCAAGACATCGTGACCTAACCTTTTCATTTTGTAAAAACGTACTTTTATCTGCTTCACGAATTGCCACTTCGAAATGTTTGTCAGACCATGAAAAGTCGACAATTATTTGCAGCTTTCCAATATTCGAGAATTATACTGACTACTACTGACGAAATGTGTGAATACCGGTAACATAATGCAGCACGGACCGTTGAGGGAGTAGTAAGTGCTAGCGCGATGCTTAGCATGAAACTGAGGCCAGCTCTCCCATCACCATCGACAGTTCACATAGGTTCATTTACCTGTGTGAAATGAGCCACAATAATGATTAGTCAAATCGGTGGAATTTGAGATTCACCTTCAAATTAAAAGTCCCTCATTGAAGGTGATGCAAACGAATACAAAAAGTGGAATCATGTCATATGTTTGTACTAGATTAAGTTATACAAGGTTGGAATGTTGTTACATAATTTAAAATACAATTATTAATATATTTGACAAAAAACAGAAAACAATTGAAATCACACTGTGGATATTTTAGACTGCATAATTGCATTGGGCATACTTGTATGCACTGTACAGCCTTGCCTTAACTATTTTTAATTTGACCTTTATTTAACTAGGCAGGTCAGTTAAGAAAAAATTATTGTTTTCAGTGACAGCCTATGAACAGTGGGTGGGCTTTATTCAGGGGTAGAGTGACAGATTTTTTACTTTGTCAGCTCAGGGATTTGATCTTGCAACCATTCAGTTACTAGTCCAACAGTCTAACCACTAGGCTACCTGCCACCGTGCTATGGAAGGTGCAGCCATGAAATGGAGTATCAGTATACTCAGTGACCCCCACAGAACACCATTTTCAATGGTTTACAGAAATATTAGTGTCTCCGCTCTTATTTCAGGACTTTGACTGTGGGAAATCACCTGACTATTCAGCCTATTGTGCGTATCGGAAATCCATATTGCACTCAGCCTTACCTATGGATTGTGAACCGATGAAATGGGGTATCAGCCTACTCAGTGACACCCATTTGGACCATTTTCCTGTCCTGCTAAGCATTGAAAATGTACCGAGAACTTTTTGGTGTCAGGGAAAACGTATGGAGTAAAAAGTAGATTATTTTCTTTAGGAATGTAGTGAATTAAAAGTAAAAGTTGTAAAAAATACAAATAGTAAATAAAGTACAGATACCCCCCAAAACAAATTCATTAGTACTTTAAAGTATTTTATTTAAGTACTTTACACCACTGCCCATTATTTCACAACAGTTCAGTGAGCTATGTACTAGCCTTGATCTATTTGCACCATCTAGTGCTAAGAGTTTATAGTTAGTTTGTAGTGATTTTGCCTTAACAACCTTTTACTGCAGTGAGCTAAATCAGGGTCACACAAAGTGTTTCTTGGTAGTCCTAAACACATCTACTTTGAAACCAAAGTATACACCACACACACATGGTTATGGGCTTAAAAAAAAGAAGGCACATGTACCATGTCAGATATAGAGTTGAAAATAATGTAGTGTTAAAGCCTTCACATATTTGATTCATAGCTTTGTATTCATCTGGAACTTCCCTGAGGATGCCAATAGCATTCATCTAGACAAAGCTACTCCCATCCTGGTCAAAACTCCTCCTGTGCCTACTTTAGCCTCCTATAACTGGCCTCTGATGACTAATTCGAACTGGTTGGACCTATAACCCCAGGGCGCAAGTTCCTAACCACCCTTTGTGGTAATTTCTGTCGTATGCATCCTTTGCTGGTACTAGCCCACCCTTCAGTTATAGGTGCTGTGAGGTTAAGAATTTTCTATTAATCTTTCAAACCTAATTCAGTCAAATTAACGATTACTTTCAGCCATTAAAATCATCTAAGTTCTCGGTGACATTCTTGTATCTATAACACTGGTACTCATCAGGAGTTAAGGTGAACCGAGGTGGGTTGGCTAAGCACTTCTATCTGGCCAACCCCAATTCCTGTACAGTAGTCTGCTTTCCCAGGAAATTGTTTAATGTTTACCTTAAATTCTACATCTTGATTTTCTTTAATGCCTTATTCTGTATGTCACTCATCAGTGTATTATATAGTTTATCTTTTCATTTTTATAAATGACAACGGTGTCGTATGATTGGTGTCTTATGATTAGTACCGGAAGGTGGTGGATCTGAATGTATCAGAAAGATTAGACTATGATGCAGCTCAGAGCCTCTACTCTTACCAAAAACCGCCAACCCTCTCCTGTCCTTAGTCAATCTGCTAGGTACCACCCCATACTCACACCTCTAGGAGCACACACAGTGATGAACGGTCGGGATAGGGAATCTTCGTTAAGGAGGTAGCCCCCGGACCCTGTTGGTACTCAGTTCTTCTCCTAACTCTGTGTGTGATCAGCAGTGCTCATATGTGTACATACCTTCTTGCAGTGGATAACGTGGACCCAAGTGACTCTCTCAGCTTCTCTAATGGCAAAGGCAGTGGTTTAACAGAACCTGGTATGGGCCTTCCCAACGGGGCTGCTTCCAGTCTTTTCTCCTCAGGGACTGGATCCACACCCAGTCTCCTGGTTGTACTGAGTGAATCACCTTCTCCTGTAATTCACCTGTTGGACAAAAAATCTTGGACATACGGGTTTGGTTAACAAACAGTCTTTTCATGTGCTCTAGTATTTCTTCAACTTCTATGTCTACCTGTTCTGGTATCTCTAACTCTGGCATTCTATAGGCTCTACCTGATTAGCTAAAATGTCATCCATCATTTAAAGAGATGGCTCCTAGTAAACCAACTCTAGGGATCATATCTTGACTTAATATTTTAGCTACCATAATCATGTCCACCAAGTAAGTTGGGAACGCTTCTACCCATTTGCTATACTTATCTATTATTGTTAAACACCCCTTCTTCCCCTCAATTTGGAATAGTTCACTAAGTCCATTTCCAAATGTTGGAATGGATATTCTACAAAAAATGTTTTTGTTTAAGTAATATCCTAACCTGTTCTATCGCCTGCTCTACCATACTCCCCCTATTTATACATGGCTCAAGCCATGTATCAATATTGCTGCATATCTAAACAAATTATCCTTATGTCAGCCCTTCTCTTGTAGGATTGCCCCCTTTCATTTTCCACATGTCCAATTCTCCCTGGGGCATTCATCCTTAGCTACCCTGTAACAATTCTCTGTCAAGTGTCTTATTTAAGATTTATCTGTGCTGCTTTGTATGGTTTTAAATGCCTATGTGCTTGTCTGTGTAAATAGTCATATCTCTTCTTAGCGAATTTACCAAACATAAACTTAAAATCAAAACTAAAATACATGCCAAATGGAGCCGATAGTCTCTCCATGAATTAATATCATAACTAAGCGAACCAAACTAAATTATCTTCCTATCTTCTATTCTTATTATGTATTTTCTGTCTGTCCCAGTATTATTTCTGTCCTCACCTGTGTCATGACGTTGGCCTCTTTTGGTACAGGGAGGACAGTTGACCCCCTCCCTTTTGCACCACCACCCAACCTACCTTCCCCCCAATCCACCCTGTGTGTAAAGGGTTGTAAAAACTCTAAAATTCCAGGAGAGTCTCTGGCCACATGGCCCATAGAGAGACACAGGAAATTCTTCCAACTCATAGAATTGGAGAGCCAAGCGACATTTTGTGTTCTGGAGAAGGTATGGAAGATTGGTGAAGAATCCAGCTACGAACTGATCCGCTTGGTACAATTTTGTGATACTCAGAAGAGACAATATAGCCATATTACCATAAAACTGTTTATATAATAGCATCAGCTTGAGACTCGCATCATAATGGGTGTATAGAATGTATTAATAAGGATAAAGCTTTTATAATACAGTGAGATGCTATTGTACTGATGTTAATGTGATAGAATTGTATTTCTGTAACCAAGTCTAGCTCAGTCATAGGCACGCCCCCAGGGACCCATACAGGACCAGGCGTCATTTGACAAGCCTGTTCAAGGGTCACTATAAAACCCTCCCTGATTTACATTTCTTTAGACCAGGCCTACACTCCGTGGCCTATAGGTTTTACCATCCAATTCCTCTACTGAAAGTGAACCATACCACGTGGTTAACTTTTAGACTATTGATACCGACAGAATAAGAACAAGTCTTTGATATTAATTATTAGTCTGCAGCTAAGTAAATTATATCATTGAACGCGAAGACCAACGAAACAACCATTCGATGACGACATTAATGAATGTCGCTTTGAAAGATCCATTCTAACCGAGAGAGAGACTCTCCATCAGAACTACTCTCCAACAAGAATCAGAACGACACACTGAGCGTAAATATATATTGATTGCAATTGTTCCCGAATGAGTGAGCCTTCAATTGTCAATTGTTAATATTAATGAACTCTGTGTGCCACAGCTGACCTTTTATGATCCATTGTTCAACAGGCCGACCTGCCTGTTTAGCCCACAAGGGCACATTCCTCTACCAATCCTTTGTGACGATAATTACTGTTTGTATGTTTTCTGTTAATTACTTAGTGTAGTAAATAAATGATTTTAAGACAATTGATGTATGGATGATTTTAGTAAAGACTGGGTTCGTGCAGATACAACAATTTACGACGTTTGGAATGAGACTGGACTCGAGGTAAAATACACCATTTAAACCAGAAGATAATCGGCCTATACTATAATAGGATATAATATTATAGTACAGGAAAGTTATATTAGGAAAATTATAGCTTTGTAATCTGAATATTCTCCTTGGTGCCCCGATCTCCTAGTTAATTACAATTAAATGATTAATCAGTTTAATCGCGTGATAATAATTACAGGGAGCTAATTGATAAACATATCTTCAGTTTAATGGTACCCCCAAAGACACGACATATGTTTATAATTTAACTATGCTGGTCTCCACTCACTAACTGTTATCTAATTCTTCTGTGTCCCTTTTATCTTCTCTTCCTTGCTTATGCTCTCCTCCTGCTACTTCCAACCCATCAAGGTCTCAGAAGTGCAGGGGAGTACTAAATGTCTCACTATCTTATTCCATAGCTACTTAAATTTATCTCGATACCCTCAATGATCCTGGATCACCTACAGATGTCATATATTCCTGTCCCGTTGGCTTAGAATATATCCTGATACTTGACATAAGTCTACCATTATTAAACTTATTAAACAACAAAATATAATAATACTATTATATTAATTCCACAGCCTTGTTGTGTTAAATCGCTTCCACTGAATACAACCACAGCTGACTACCTAGGGGAAAATAAACTTGGCTAGATAATGTACAAGAATACTACTACTTGTCAAAAGATATTCAAATAACATAATCAGATCAAAAATGACTAATCTGAACTACTCCACAAAGGAAAATTAATGTACCCTTATTGTTCTAGGAAAATAGACTTAAGGAAGCCTACCCTTAGTCTAAGGCTTTGCCCTTTTAGTCTTCTCATTGGTTCAAATGATCAATTGTGTCTAAGAACTTTAACTCCATCATAATTATCAGTTATACGAATTCCCTTAAAGTCAGTATCACAAATGACCTTAAATTCACTATCCAAATGGCTTTTCAATGTGGCTGATCAGACCACACAGGGAAGCCACTAGAGGGGTCAAAAGTCATACCACCCTTTCAAAAATGTGTTTCTTACTTTATTAGACAAATGAAAGCTAAGGACTTTATCTACATTTTGTATCCCAGGTTCCCAGAACATTCCCTATCAAAATGAATTTCACGTGTTTAATTAAAACTCAGAAAACAAAACTTCCAAAATGCCATGTGTGTATACCCCATTAAGATATCCTGTCCCTAGGAATTTTTCCCAAAGAGAGCTAAGCGCTCCTTTTTCTGGCTGTGGGCGCCTGACCTTCTTCTCGCTGTATTTGTCTCAACCCCCTCTCTGGCCTCTCTTGCCTCTGTTACTTCCCTCAAATCTGCTAGCCCCCACCCTACGAGGTTCTGTTTGATGGCACAACTTATCTCGGGACGCATTCCACTGAGGAAAGCAATTTTTATTGCTGATAACACGGGGCATCAAATCCATCCACTACCGGGGGTTCTATTAACCCACTATTTGCGTTGAACACGTCCTTTAATCTCTCTAGGTATTGGCTTATAGTCTCACTGTCTGCTTGTTTACACTCGTGGACCTTAGAGAAATCTGCATGTCGGTGATAGTGGTCCCTCAGATTATTACACAACTGTGTGATTTTCTCGACACACATCTTTCCATCTGTCGCCCAGGGCACTACTATCAAATCACCATGTCCTGGTACCCAATTTATTTGTTTAACCATTGATTCCAATCTTTCAACATTTAAAAAGCAAATGAAAAAGGTATTTCAAATAACCAAATACAACCTAGCTAATTTCCAAAGCATATGAAATTGTTTTATTACAGAGGTACCAAAACTATACTTCAAGGGCTCAGAGCGAGTGACCTCACCGATTGAAACGCTATTAGCGCGCACCACCGCGGTTACACTCACCCCCCTTACAAATAGCACGTCCTCGAGTTAGCTTGCGCTTTAAAGTTGCCTTTACGCGCTTCCCCCTCCTGCTTCCACTCGGAACAGGTTTTGTCTGTTTTTTGTTTTAGCGTTTCCAATATTCTACCGGGCTCCCCATCGACTGGGAGTCCGTTGGGTGCCTACTTTTATCCATTCCCTATATAATTTTTCCCCCTTCTCTTCCATTCCTTACCGTCTATCCCCCCCATTTATCTCGAGGGTGGATTTCAATGCTTTTAACACCCTCTCCCCATCAGTTTTCGTAGCCATTTCTGTTTTCTTATACTACTCCAACCCTCTTATGGCTCTATTAACACACTCTATATAAGTTTAATATTCCCACGTTGTTTTGTTATACACTTTCAATTTCTATATTTGCCAATTTTGTACACTCACATTCACTGGGATCATTCACACTCTCATACATACAACCACCTATACTTTAAAGTGCTCCTCCGCTCTGGGGTGTACCCCCAAGTACACCTCTCTGTCGGAGCGCAACACTATCGTGTACTTTATAGTGCACCTGCGATCCTAGCCGTACTAGTTACGGACCTTGTCGTCAGCGCTACACTTTCTATAATTTAGGTGTTCCTATGATCGTGGCCGCCAATAGCGCAACACCATCTAATCAATTATTTCCCTATACCCTCAGTTCCCACCCTGTGGTCCTAGCCTGAGGATTTCAACATGGCCATGTCTGAATTAACCTCTTGACGGTCGCCTAGGATAGGGGGCGCCACAGCGCATTTTGAAAAAAATGTGTGCCCATTTTAAACGGCCTACTACTCAAACTCAGAAGCTAGGATATGCATATAATTAATACTTGTGGATAGAAAACACCCTAAAGTTTCCAAAACTGTTTGAATGGTGTCTGTGAGTATAACAGAACTCATATGGCAGTCAAAACCCCGAGACAGATCGAAACAGGAAGTGGAATTCTGAATTGTGGACTCAACTTCATCACGTTGCCTATTAATCACACCGTGAGCTATGGTTCATTGAGCACTTCCTATTGCTTCCACTAGATGTCCCCAGTCTTTACAAAGTGATTTGAGTCTTCTACTGTGAAAACTGACAGAATGACACGCTGTGGAACATGGTCACACGGAGAGGGCCATCACCATTATGACGCCGGCGCCCCTACCTACCCTCCCCTTTCGAAACATTTTGAAACACAATGCAATCGCCCCCCTCGAATCTTATTGGAGCTCTGGTTGAAAAAGGCCCTAAAGATTTATGTTATACAACGTTTGACATGTTTGAACGAACCTAAATAAGAAAAAAATGCATTTTGTTGAAAGAGTAGCCCCGCGCACGTCGGAACTTTTGGTGCAGCCTTCAGAACGCGCTAACAACAACAAGCTAATGGAACATAAAGGATGAACTTTTTCGAACGAAAATACATTTGTTGTGGACCTGGGATTCCTGGAAGTGCCTAAGCATGAAGATAATCAAAGGTAAGGGATTATTGACAATAGTATACAAGACTAGATTTGATATGCGATTGTTCCAAGATAGCGCTGACCTGTATTGCTAGCCTATTGTTCTGAGTATCGCATCCCCTTTTATCGCAAAGTGTGATTACCCAGTAAAGTTATTTTTAAATCTGGCATTACAGGTGCTTTCAAGAGATATTCATCTATAAATCTTAGAATGACAATATTACATTTTAAAAATGTTTTCGAATAGTAATTTAGTAAATTGTAGCGCTGTTTCATTGGATGCATTTGAGGGAAAATAGTTAGTCAACGTTACGCACCGATGTAAAATGCTGTTTTTATATATAAATATGAACTTTATCGAACAAAAGAATGCATGTATTGTGTAACATGATGTCCTAGGTGTGTCATCTGATGAAGATTGTCAAAGGTTAGTGCTGCATTTAGCTGTTTTTTTGTTATTTGTGATGCATGTGGTTGGTCGGAAAATGGCTATGTGGCTACTTTTACGATATACTCCTCTAACATAATCTAATGTTTTGCTTTTGCTGTAAAGCCTTTTTGAAATCGGACAACGTGGTTCGATTCAGGAGAGGTGTATCTATAAAACAATATAATTTGAAAAAATAAAATAAAAAATAAAAATTATTACATTTTGTTATGCTAATAGCGATAGGATTTTGCGCTGGATGTCCGTCCGAGGCCGCACAGGGGTTAACCCTCACATTTACCACACTTAGGTTTGCTCAAATCAATATTCATTACGATTACAATAATTCGTAATTTAGTTTACTTACATCGAACAGGTGCTTCAAAAAAATTATTTGGATATAGCCAATATGCAGACCTTCAGTTATTATAACAATAGGCGTCTGCTTACCTGTTTTTAGTTGTCTGGACTCTTTGTGAAACACACCGTCCCACGACAGCGATGTCCAATCGGCTGATCAATACTCAGCGAAGTTCCAGTACCAGATCACGTCGGGGTCACCAATTGTTGGGTCTGCGTCAATTCGAATCTGGTATCAGAACAAAATAGTCAGCACAGAGTAACTTCCGATTTCTTTGTACTTTAAATAATGCAAACACTTGAATGGTAAATATGATGTTCGTATATACGGGCTCACTGAAACACCACGCAGGGCAGACAGAGAACTGGAATGACTTCACAAGTTTTTCTTTAAATACTTCTTGACAGACTTAGTTCCCTCTCCCTGAGGGCCTGTCATAGTAGAGGCTTGGGTGTGGTTTAGACTTACTCCAGCCTATCGTTGGCATGCAGGCTGGTCCCAGCCTCTAGACGCATCTTTGTTGCCAAGCATAGTTGTCTTCTAGCTTATCTTCGTGTGTGTACCCGAGAGTCAGACACCCAAGGACAGTGCCTGTTCTTATTATGCCACAGCCATTCTCCCCTCTATCAGTTCCTCACATACACCTGTCCTTGAGCGGCCCCACAACCAGGCATTGTGTGTCATGAGTCTACTCAGCCTACACTACTAGCCAGCAACCCTCCAGTTAGTCATGTCTATTATATGTTGCTCAATCTATGTTAATACAATATAAACCTCTTATGTTTAGCATTAGTATTCATAAGTTATGCACCACAACTAGTTTAAGAAAATATAACCCAACAGAATGAATCAGTGACAGTGGCTAACTGCTAGCATTGCAACGCAATCACTAGCCTGCTATTCAGTGGAGTGGCTGTGTGGCCCCAAATCTGCGATTAAGAGTCTCTTTTACAAGTTCAAAATTGTAAGCGTTCACCATTGGTCATGCTGTCAATGAAGCATGATTTGTGCCGCGCTCAAAACAACTGTTAACTCGTTTTGAATGGTCATCCAACTCGGAATTGTAAATCCGACCTCTTTCTAGTGCTACGACCTAAAGGTCAATGACGTCATCATGATTCAACCTTGTTTTTTTTCCAGAGTTCTCAGTTGTTTTTAAAGCACCATAAATCCAGAGAATGCCAGACTTTGATGACAAAATTTGTTCCTGTTCAAGTGAGCACAGCACAACAAGGTGAGTCCAAAAATGTACTGTATGCTGCTGCATAAATGATGTAATATGCCAGGGAGATATGTATACTGTAGCTAAGAAAGTAATATGAAGTGTATTTTGTGTAGTAAGACGTTAATAGCCCATGGGCCTCACCCTAATAATTTGGTCTATTTACCCCTCTTAATTTCGCCTACTGTTCTGACTTGGTGGTGCACATGTCGCCTATAACCTGTTTTAGAGAAATGTAATTATCGAATATCGTAAGAGCTTTCATTGTCTGCTTATATGCCCGCTTTATTTATCCTATGGTCCTGGCTTGGTGTATAGGGAGAACACTTTAAGAACAGCCCTTGTTCTGAATTCTGTTGCTGTACATTTCAATAGTGCTAAACAAATAGTTATACTGACTACGTCCGTCCTAGGTCGCTCATTAATGTCTTCATCGAAATTACGGATTGCCTCTTATCCGCTTGTTGTCCCCTTATGCCATAGTTTGTACCTCTCAATTGTCATTAGAAACCACATTTGTTTAAGCAAGTCAGTGTAACAGTATAGCTTACGTCCCTCTCCTCGCCCCAACCTGGGCTCGAACCAGGGACCCTCTGCGCACATCAACAACTGACACCCCACGAAGCATCGTTACCCATCGCGCCACAAAAGCCGCGGCCCTTGCAGCGCAAGGGGAACAACTACTACTTAAGGTCGCAGAGCGAGTGACGTCACCGATTGAACCGCTATTAGCGCGCACCACCGCTAACTAACTAGCCATTTCACATCGGTTACATCAGCCATATCAGCTGTTTTTTTTAAAGGCAGTAAATAAGGCAGTAAATGAGGCTGAATAAACTGTTTCGCTGCCAAACAAGGCTCTGCTGATAGCCAGGTGTAGCAATGGTAAGCTGTTTGGACTGCAGTTGGGACAGCTTTATGTAGGCCATAACAGTTTGTGGGTACCGTTTGTCACTGTTATAGTGAAATTAATGTATTATTTAGTGTTGTGTAGTGGCTTTTCTGGCATGCATCCCACTTTTTTTTTTGCCTCACCAAGATTTACATGCTAAAATTACCACTGGGCTTAAAATGATTTTGCAGGAGATTCATATTATTAGTTCAGAGCAAGACGACCCGCCTCGCCTCTCACGGCAAATTCAAAACCAAGGCGGCAGCACTGAAGATGAGAGATTCGTTTTTACATGGCTAGCAGCTAGCAAGCCGTATTTTGTTATTTAAAAAGTTCCGGGTGCAAAATATCATCAGCAAAGAAAAATCGAATAGTATCATCTGAACAATTTAACATGTGGCATAAAATAAGGGCATGATAGCATCAATACTGAGGGAGTTGCTGCATCTCAACATTTGCTGGTGCTGTAGCGACACCCACTGGACATTAAATAAATTACCATAAGGGGAGAAGACATGCCTCTTTCTGCTCCTTTTCTGATAGTATAATAACCAGCAAACATGGGAAAAAAAAGGTACTTGAAAAGAAATTGCTTGTTACAGGCTGTCATCTCGGTAATGTCTTTAGATTATATTTCACAGCCCAAAGCCCAAGTATGTTCAGCACACTTCAATTACAGTGCCTTCAGAAAGTATCCACACCCCTTGACTTTTTCCAAATTTTGTTGGGTTACAAAGTGGAATTAAAATGAATTACATTTTTTGGTCAACGATCTACACAAAATAACGTCAAAGTCAAAGTGGAAGAAAAGGTCTAACATTTGTAAAACATTTATGAAAAAAGTATGAATAGGTTAATTTTTTTTAAATACATTTGCAAAGAAAACTAAAATCCTGTTTTTGCTCTGTCATTATGGGGTATTATGTGTACATTGAGGAGGGGGAAAAAAACAAAAAAACAACGGACTCCCTGAGCCAAACTCATTGAAGCTAAAGAAGGCAGGAGGCGCTTCACAGACTCATCTGCAAACAGCTGAACCAGCTCGTAAACTATGGGCATCCCCGCCTTCTTGTCCTTCCTCTTCATCTCAGTAAGGACTGTATCGGATGCACCCTTTCCAGCCGCCACTGTCAAAACCAGAGGGGTCAAGTTGCTGTCAGAAATGACACGGTTGACTTGGTGAGTAAGATCACGGGAGAGAGCACCAATCCTCCCCTGAGATATGAGCTCCTACAGTTTAGCTATCCCAGCTGTGAGATCACGGTGAGATGTAACCTGCCCTTCTTCCTCTGGATATACCTCCTTCATGATGGTATCTGCTATAGCAGACATGGATTTCCTGGCACCACACACCAATGTTCTGCCTTAGTCGATTCACTCACGTCGATGACTGAACATCTCACAATGGGCGGAGTAGTCCTCTCGGGTAATTCAGAAAGGATGGGAGTGCAAGGAAGTGCATATTCCCACTCTGACTTCCGTGATTTGGCTGATGACGTTGATTTGGCTGAGGAAAATGGCCGCTATGGCTCTTCCAAGTCCAAAAAACTGGCAGTGAAAGCAAAGATACGAGTAGGGTAGCCAAAAGGTGGTACATGCAGGCAAGAGCGTAGGCAAAATGTATTCAATAGGATTGGTTGCTGGGAAAGTTTAACCGAAAACGATTTTCGCATTCGTTTTCAAATATTTTTTTAAATCATTTGTCATAGAGTTTTGCTCTCGCTTTAAAAGTATTTGCTTAGACGTTTTTGAGTATTGCTTTTGATTGTTTGGTTTTTGATTTCAACATCCATTATTTCACCCGTCCTCGAAAATATGTTTACATTCTCAACTTTATTTTTCATGTTCACGATGTATTTTATTTTGAATTCAATACATATGGCGTGACATTGACCCCATACTGAACGTCAGATCGTGGGGATTGCTATCACAGCTGTCGATGGTACTGAATCCCCGATTTCCAAGCGATTGTTTGTTTAGGTTACTGTCTGCTACCATTCTTCACATCGCATAGACACAGCAACACACTCACGATGATAAAATAGTTATTCAGTCTTTATGAGGATGGATAGTGAGGTTTTGTGGTTCATATTTTAATCTAGATGACTATTTCTGAAATCCAATACTTTATATATGGATGGGATATAAACTTTTTTTTTACTTTTACATTTATAATCACATAACTGGTTTTTTTTCTTCTAAAAATGTCTATTCAACAATCATTTGTCAACAAACGTTGAGTTTCATGTCTTGCATTTTTCTTGTCTTCTGCTTTTTTCTTGTAAAATACAGGATCATCAGAAAATTGGAAAAGGGACATTTGCAGATGTTGTAAAGACCAAATGTCTAATGGATGGAAAGTAGGACTACTATGCCTATAAGTCAATAACGCAGCCTTTAGAAAGGTAATTCAGCTCACAGACCAGCAGAGATGTGCACCTTGTAATACAGATATGTATACACACTCTCTCACACACAACATTATTTGACATTGTGATTAAAAGTTAAAAGTGATTAAAAGCTGTTCGTCAAACATCTAATTCCAAAATCATGGGCATTAATATGGACTTGGTCCCCCCTTTGCTGCTATAACAGCCTCCACTCTTCTGGGAAGGCTTTCTACTAGATGTTGGAAATATTGCTGCGGGGACTTGCTTACATTCAGCCACAAGAGCATTAGTGAGGTCGGGCACTGATGTTGGGCGATTAGGCCTGGCTCGCAGTCGTTGTTCCAATTCATCCCAAAGGTGTTCGATAGGGTTGAGGTCAGAGCTCTCTGCAGGCCAGTCATGTTCTTCCACACAGATCTCAACAAACCATTTCGGTATGGACCTCGCTTTGTGCACGGGGACATTGTCATGCTGAAACAGGAAAGGGCCTTCCCCAAAGTTTTGCCACAAAGTTGGAAGCGCAGAATTGTCTAGAAGTCATTGTATGCTATAGTGTTAAGATTTCTCTTCATTGGAACTAAGGGCCTAGCCCAAACCTTGAAAAACAGCCCCAGACTATTATTCCTCCTCCACCAAACTTTACAGTTGGCACTATGCATTGGGGCAGGTAGAGTTCTCCTGGAATCCGCCAAACCCAGATTCATCCATCGGACTGCCAGATGGTGAAGCGTGATTCATCACTCCAGAGAACGCGTTTCCACTGCTCTAGAGTCCAATGGCGGGGAGCTTTACACCACTCCAGCCGACGCTTGGCATTGCGCATGGTGATCTTAGGCTTGTGTGCGGCTGCTCAGCCATGGAAACAGTTATTGTGCTGACGTTGCTTTCAGAGGCAGTTTGTAACTTGATAGTGAGTGTTGCAACCGAGGACAGACAATTTTTAAACGATACACGCTTCAGCACTTGGCCGTCCCGTTCTGTGAGACCTTCCACTTCGCGGCTGAGCCGTTGTTGCTCCTATACATTTCCACTTCACAATAACAGCACTTACAGTTGAACGGGGCAGCTCTAGCAGGGCAAAAATGTGACGAATGGACTTGTTGGAAAGGTGGCATCCTATGACGGTGCCACGTTGAAAGTCACTGAGGTCTTCAGTAAGGCAATTGTACTGCCAAATTTTGTATATGGAGATTGCATGGCTGTGTGTTCAATTTTATTCACCTGTCAGCAACAGGTGTGGCTGAAATAGCCGAATACACTAATTTGAAGGGGTGTCCACATACTTTTGTAATATATATTGTATGTAGATGTTTGTTAGTGACTGTGTTGTGGTTAAGCTCAGGGCATGTCTGTAACCTGAGGGAGGTCCAGGCTAACAGGAGACTGAGTTCTCATCCCAACATCCTACAGCTACATCAGATCATCTTGTGAGTAACACTGAATGTGTCTGTCCATTCCATAGGCCATCAGAGGGGACACGACTCAGTCTCAGGTGTTGGGAATTGTTACTAATGTTTTATTTTTGGATAGAGGTTTAGTTACATTAATTCTACATGGTTGTCTCGGCTCCTATTTTGAATGCAAGTCACTTCAAATAAGCATCTGTTAACTGACTAGTTATGTTCGGTTCTTAACCAGAATCACTCTTCTGTACTACTTACCAAGAATTCCTTTCTGAAGTCATCACACTGAGGATAAACATTTAATATCAAGGCACACATGCTAGTTTCTTTCCCATTGCCACACTCTTCTTCTTCTGTCTGATGTGTCCTGTCAGTGATGAGAACAGTGGTGCCATAGAGATACAGTTGAAGTCGGAAGTTTACATACACCTTAGCCAAATACATTTAAACTCAGTTTTTCACAATTCCTGACATTTAATCCTAGTAAAAATTAGCTGTTTTAGGTAAGTTAGGATGATCACTTAATTTTAAGAATGTGAAATGTCAGAATAATAGTAGAGAGAATGATTTATTTCAGCTTTTATTTCTTTCATCACATTCCCAGTGGGTCAGAAGTTTACATACACTCAATTAGTATTTGGTAGCATTGCCTTTAAATTGCTTAACTTGGGTCAAACATTTCAGGTAGCCTTCCAAAAGCTTCCCACAATAAGTTGGCTGAATTTTGGCCCATTCCTCCTGACAGAGCTGCTGTAACTGAGTCAGGTTTGTAGGCCTCCTTGTTCGCACACGCTTTTTCAGTTCTGCCCACAGACTTTCTATAGGATTGAGGTCAGGGCTTTGTGATGGCCACTCCAATACCTTGCCTTTGTTGTCCTTAAGCCATTTGACACAATTTTGGAAGTATGCTTGGGGTCATTGTCCATTTGGAAGACCCATTTGCGACCAAGCTTTAACTCCCTGACTGATGTCTTGAGATGTTGCTTCAATATATCCACATAATTTTCCTTGCTCATGATGCCATCTATTTTGTGAAGTGCACCAGTCCCTCCTGCAGCAAAGCACCCCCACAACATGATGCTGCCACCCCCGTGCTTCACAGTTGGGATGGTGTTCTTCGGCTTGCAAGCCTCCCCCTCTTTCCTCCAAACATAACGATGGTCATTATGACCAAACAGTTCTATTTTTGTTTCATCAGACCAGAGGACATTTCTCCAAAAAGAACTGGGTGGCTTTTTTATGGCGGTTTTGGAGCAGTGGCTTCTTCCTTGCTGAGCGGCCTTTCAGGTTACGTCGATATAGGACTCGTTTTACTGTGGATATAGATACTTTTGTACCTGTTTCCTCCAGCATCTTCACAAGGTCCTTTGCTGTTGTTCTGGGATTGATTTGCACTTTTCGCACCAAAGTACATTCATCTCTAGGAGACAGAACGCGTCTCCTTCCTGAGCGGTATGACAGCTGCGTGGTCCCATGGTGTTTATACTTGTGTACTATTGTTTGTACAGATGAATGTGGTACATTCAGGCGTTTGGAAATTGCTCCCAAGGATGAACCAGACTTGTGGAGGTCTACAATTTTTCTTCTGAGGTCTTGGCTGATTTCTTTTGATTTTACCATGATGTCAAGCAAAGAGGCACCGAGTTTGAAGGTAGACCTTGAAATACATCCACAGGTACACCCCCATTTCACTCAAATGATGTCAATTAGCCTATCAGAAGCTTCTAAAGCCACAACATAATTTTTTGAAATGTTCCAAGCTGTTTAAAGGCACAGTCAACTTAGTGTATGTAAACTTCTGACCCACTGGAATTGTGATAGAATGAATTATAAGTGAAATAATCTGTCTGTAAACAATTGTTGGAAAAATTACTTGTCATGCACAAAGTAGATGTCCTAACCGACTTGCCAAAACTATAGTCTGTTCACAAGAAATGTGTGGAGTGGTTGAAAAACGAGTTTTAATGACTCCAACCTAAGTGTATGTAAATTTCCGACTTCAACTGTATGTGAGCTGATGGAGATGAACGTCTATGAGCTGATTAAAGGTCAGTGAAGGTTTATGTAGTCTTAGTCTACACTTAGTATATGGCTGCATTTCATTTCAAAACATTGTTCCCTTCCTTCTTCCCTCATTCATTCCTCTTCATAGTTCTCAGACTGGTGGCCGTAACCAGTTTTTCCCATCTAGTTTCCCGCCATATTTCTTCCACATATCCAACCCCATCAGAGCGAAAGAGGGCAAAAGGGAAGGAACATTCACAACTGTCAGGAATGAAACACAGTCTTTGCCTTTTTGGAATTTAAAATGCTGTCCGCAGTAAACTAGTAATTTTTATCAGGGGTGAGGTGTAAAAACGGTGCTTAATTTCTACCATAACCCCTGACCTCTGAGTTAGCCCGACAGTACTCCATGCCAGAGAGCAGGCTCCACAACTACATGTACCAGCTCTGCAAGTCTCTGGACCACATGTACAGGTAAACTCAGATGAGCATAGGAGAGCAGGCTCACTTCTGATACTGCATCAAGGGCAATTTCAGTTGATTTCTGTGACGTGTAGATTCTCCTCACAGTCGTGGGCTCTTCCACCGGGATGTGAAACCAGAGAACATTCTGATCAAGGTGAGACAGACTCCCTCAGACATAGATCTATTGAGTTTAGCAGAGAACTCCATTGCATCCACCATGGTGGCACTAAGAATGCCATGACAAACACAGTACATTTCCATCTCTGTACGGACAAGTTATATTCTACCCTACTCCGATAAAGATGATTATAGGCTCTGTCTACTTGTCCCTCTAGCCCAGAGAGGAGTCCCATCGCCCCCCTGGGCTGCACCTGTGGAGGGGTCCACAAAGACCCAAAACACATAGCTTCACTACTCCTAGGCCCATAATGTTTAGGGTGGGGTAGGTGGAGACACAATGCGGTGGTTTAATCTATGTTCCAAAAAACCATTTCCGCTCTTTTAGTCATAACGCTATTGAACAGTTGGTCAAACAAAACATTATGTTTAGTGATTTGAGACAGTCTGTTCAAATTAAATTGAAGTGTCATTTGTCCACTCAATACTACCAAAACAGAGTGTTACAGCTACAATCATAATTGTTTAATTCAAGTGTGAATAAAACAGAATTGAGAGGAAACTCTTGACTGACTGTCCATTCATACTCATTCAGCCCATAGGCCTACTAGTAAAGACTGGAGGTCGGAGACAACGAGGTCTGTCAAAGTTGTTTAATAGGTGTCACATGAAGGAAAAAAAATACTCCCACTGTTAGACCTTGGAGAATCCTCACACTGCCTACCTGGGTGCTTCACAAAACTCCCTCATCTCCTGGGGTGGGTTGAGGGAGGTGAAACACTCGGGTGCGAGTTTCCCAGATGCTTCACAGCGCTAAAATAATCGTTATAGAAGTCCATTGTAGGCAATGGTTGTAAGATGATCTCAGTGCTATGAAGCTTTCGGAAAACGCTCAGCTGAAATGGGCACCTAGAAATGTCATGAATAGAGCTAACTCTAGTCCCCATCTACACGACAGATATTCCCATATCTTTTCTAGACAATACATTTCTATGTGAACGTTTCATAATGTTGCACCCCCGTAAACAAGGCCCAGCACTCATACCGCCATCAAGTAGTGACGTTTATCAACAGTGTCAGTTGACTAGAAATGTGGTTGACACACAGTCCCATTGTCATTACTCATGTAGCGGCCATAGTCCACACACACACCTATAACATCGGTTTAGTCATATTTGTATACTAGGTAGGTAGGTGAATTCACAGATGTTTTATGTACTGGGGCCTAATAATGGGTAAGAGAATTACGTTAGCGTTAGTCTTCCGTGGTTTACCTGAGCTCTGAGTGATGGCTGAATTAGACGGCTCCTACCTTAGCCTACGGCCCAGTCCCAAAACAACCACTAGCACCTAAGCCCTGTGACACTTGTGGAGATCTAAGAAGATTGGATAGGTATATAAGCAATATGGTAAAGATTATATCTAGTCTTTCAATTTCCCCATTGCGTATACCTATATAATCCTCTCAGCATAGCACAGAGAAAAATATTACTCAGAACCTCGTCGACAGCACCCCCAACCCAAAACATCTTCCTGCAGCCAGGCTCTCAGGACTTCACAAGTGCATAGGGTGCAGGAGTGAGTTTGGGACTGGGAAAACCTTTCTACATAGAGGAGTCTGCAGCGACAGGCAAGCTTTCAGCACTACCTACTCGATAGAGGATTCCACAGAGACATCTCCTATAACAAACATTTCATTATGAAAAATACACCTGAATTCTCTTTATGTACAACAGAAAGGAAAAAACATGAACCTGCATATTCAAGATTCATTTTTAATATTATTATGTATATTTTTCTGAATTAGAAATATCACTATTTTCTGAAATGAAGAACTTCAAACTAGTGTAACAATGATAATTTCACCAAATCATTGAAGTACAATATTTACATATAATACAGAGCCCATTTTTTAAATCTGAAACAATATTAAAATAAATGTTCAATAGATAAAGGTTTTTAATTCTATTTATATTTTTAACAACCTTGTCGGGGGAGTCCTTGCACACTCCAAAATTGTAAAGCCATTCTCTGCTAACAAACTATTAAGTGCAAACAATTATTTATTTTTTTTCTTCTTAAAAAAAAAAAAAAAAAAAAAATATGATTGCAGCGTCCAGACAGATTACTCGCCACAACCCAAGTGCATCCAAAGGCTGTCTTCAACCATCTTGTTTTTGTCCGATCATAATTATGAATAAAAATTAACATAAACAATAAAATCAGTGCAACGTACTCAAGCTGTGATATTCTGATTTAAATTCAAAAATATTTTTTTAAATTGTAGTTATAGGAAGCAAACTGCTCCAGTCTCCCTTTGCTATGAACATGTGATCCAACTCCACCAGGGTTAGTCATGGATGAGGAACTAGCTAAAAGAGATAGCACCTGTCCCAAGACAACACCTAGCCCCTAAAACCTAGGCTAGATCTGAGAGGACTGAATAGTGGAGAAATGTGCCTACTACCATATTGATTAAACCTATCCAAGGTCTTTCAGATCTACATGAAGTGCCTAGGGGGTAGTAGTGGGCTAGGGGTGGTTTCTGGAGGAGGCCAAGCTATTAGAGACAAGCCCAGTCTGAAAACAAGCTAGCTTTTACCGGGGGTTGTTTTTGGACCGGGAAAGAGAATGTTGAGAGAGGAAGGGAGGTGAAAACAAAGTCAACACATCGCAGCCAGCCTCCCTCTCTGAACAACACTTTAAATCCTCCTGGACGATTTCAAGCATTCTGCACCTTTCACATGATCCTTTACACTCTTTTCAGACTGTGGCCCAACCCATCTACCCTCAATGGCCCACGTTAGCTATCCATCTTTCTATCTAAAGATTAACAGAACAAAAAGAGCTTCAGTAGTGGTGATGAAGGTGTGTGTGAGAGAGAGAGAGAGAGAGAGAGCGAGAACAGCGCTGCAGGGCTGTGGCGAGGTGTGGCCAGGTCATCCTGTCCCGTCGTGTCTGTCTGTCTGTCTGTGGTCTGGTGGAGCTTGGTTTAGTTTAGCAGCACTAGCACCAAGGCTATACAACAGTCCCACTAGGAGAGTTGGCCGGGTTCTGAGATGATAGTAAGCCCTGTGGAGGAAGAGAGCAGAGGGGAATGAGTTAGAGGAGAAGAGATGGTGTTTTGGACACTCAGAACGGTAAAACAATTTGAATTCAAACTTAGGTAATTGAGGGAAAATGGTACGTTTTCATCATCATAAAGAAAATCAAATTAAGATCCTGGATTGATAATCACCCTTGTAAGTGAATCACAGTGGGCAAAAGAGGATGCTGTGTCGCAAACCCCAACTCACTCAATCATTTTCAGAGACTTATGAGAAGTGTCTAGTCTAGGTGTTAGATGTCAAACTGAAGTGTCTGGGGTTGAAAGTGGCTTGGGGTTAAGACACCACTTTCCAAGGCCTGGCCCATATGTCTAGGGGTTAGGGTTTGGGGTTGTAACGGACTCACCACTTTACCGGGCCTGGCCCATGTGCAAATGAAGCCCTCCTGGCAGGCTGTGACCAGACAGTCCTCCAGGAAGATTAACACAGTGAGTCTTTCGTGAGCAATCTTCTTACACACCAGCGGCTCCAGCAGAGGAACCTCCTCCATGCGCGGGCACAGCAGCGTGCCCAGAGTCTTAGCGGCGTCCGCCTTGGCCGTCCGCGCCGCAGAGCTCAGTTGGTTGAGCTTGTCGCTGCTCTTGCTGCTGATGTGGCCCATGCTGTGGTTGCGTTTGTGGTCCTTCTCGTGGCGCTCCTTGCGTGTGTCATGCAGCGACAGTGTAGCGAACTTGCTGACGCCCGTGGCGATGAAGGTGCTGTCGATGATGCTGCTTCCTTTGCTGCTGCTCGTGTGGCAGTTAGGCGTGGTGCTGCCCCCTGCGGGGCCGGAGGAGTGTGGCAGGCTGTTGGAGCGCGGCAGGGGTGCGGGGAGTGAGTTAGCGGGGGCGCCACTGTTACCACTACTACTGCTCACTGTGTTGTTGCCATTGGTACCGGGTGGGTTAGTAGTAGTAGTAGTAGTAGTAGTAGTAGTAGGAGGAGTAGTAGGAGTAGTAGCAGTATTAGCAGCAGTAGTAGTATTAGTAGTGGCTGCCCCAGGAACCGGGGGGCTGGTGGCACTCATGACGTTAGTGTGAGTTCTGGTACGTGACAGGGGCAGGTGGGGAAACAGGATGTCCTCAGTCAGGTCCCACAGACACAGCTGGGTGTCCTGGCCCACCGAGCCGAAGCGATAGGTCACGCTGACTGGCCTGCCATCTGTGGAGTTCCTCTTGGAGAGATGTGATTGGGAGCTATTGGCTCGGTCCCGCCCCCCTCCAAAGTGTATCTGCTCGTGGAACTCCTCGTCGCTCCCGCTGAACTCGGCGGGTGGGTCGCTGTCCTCCACGCTGGTCGTACAGTGATCAAACGCCACCACGCTCACCCACGACTTGTGGCCGTGGCCCCTGGCGATCACCCTGCAGTCTGAGAAGGACCAGACGGTCACTAGGTCATCCTCCCCCCCGGCCACTATGTATCGTCCGTCCGGGCTCCAGCACACGCACAACAACCCGCCGAAGTAGCTCTTCATTGTGCCATGCAGCTCGGCTGCGTCGAAGCCAAACACGCGCAGGAAGCCGTCCTGGCTGGCGCACGCAAGGAACTTCCCATCGGGGGAGAAGGCAAACTCGTTCAGCGCCCCCTCGCCTACTGTCCAGCGCAGTAGGGGGTTGCGGGCCGACTTGCTCTTGCAGGTGTGCACGGCGTAGCCATCGCCCTGTTTGAGGAGCTGGTAGTGGGGTGGCGTGGTGCCACAGGTGTGCTCTACGTTGTACAGGTACAGGCTGCCGCTGGAGTGGGCCACTAGGAAGAGGCTCTCTGAACCAGGAACCCACCGTACACATGTCACACGAGACTTGTCTATCAGTCTCTGAGGGAGAGAGGGGGAGACAGTGGCTTGTCAGCGAGAGACAAATAACTCAAGTGTCAGACATGCATTCAAACAAGATAAACACAAGCGTTAAACTTAAATGCATGCCTAATACATTGGATATTGGAACAGAACCTTTACTCTCATTTTGTATTAGAAAACAGTTTCCTCCCAGTAGGCAGTCAACCACAGGACACCCATCTTAGCCAGCTTGGCTAAAGTAAACTGTTAAACCTACCTCCTCATTGAAGAGCTTGCTGGTCTCCTTCTTGATTGGGTCAATGAGCTGCACCTGGCCGGCCGAGAAACCCACGAGCAGGGAGACGCTCTCCGCTGTGGCTGTGAGGGGGTTGAAGTCATGACACGTGGGCTGCGTTCCTTTGTATATCCTCTTGTCTATGGGCTTGCTCAGGTCAGCCGCCTAGAAACGTGGAAACACAGGACACAAAGTCTGACTCACAGGTACAGCAATTATCTTGAACATACACCCCAGTTATTTTACAAAGCCATTCTTCCTGTCTATATAACACTTGCAGATAATCATTGACCTAATGAGAAATGGTATCATTTCCATGTAAAAGGACCCATGATCACCAACATGTGAAGTTCATAGGAGAATGTCAAATTGGGTGTCAAATGAAAGCAATGAGCCTATAATGTTGAGGAATTAAGAGACATAAATTGTTCAACCATTTTCCAACCTAAAAACTTGGAATAATCAAAGGCTTTGATTTCTGGTCAAACAGACGGAAAACGGGTCTTAGAAAACATTTACCAGAAAAGTCTTAAAAAAGGTATTAGAAATTCTTTTTTTTCTCTAGCATTTAAGATGCATTGCTTTGTGCCTCAATTCCGTTACCAAAAACCCACATATCTTTAAGACATTTTCAAATCGCTCTCCCTCATGAGGGAGAATAATGAAAGTTCACAGAAGTAACAAGGTAGACCTTTCAATTAGGTAAGTGTTTTTACTGATCGCAAATGTGTTTATTAATTGTTAAGCGATTAAAAGTAAATTCCGTTACAAGATCAGTAATGTAATTCTCTAAACAAAAATCGGTAACAGAATTTATGCAATTGAATTGGCTACAGTGGTAAATCATAGTAGTCACAAACCACAGTAGAGATCACAAGTTTGGACAGTACAGCACAGTAAAAGTAGAGTACAGCTCACTAAAGTACACAGCGCACACTAAAGTTGAGTATACTATAATGTACTGTACTCTACTTTGATGTCCAAACTTGTGAAACAGACATCTATGATTGGTGAAGATTTGATGCAGTCCGGACAAAACAAATTTGGTCTCGTTTGGGGGCAGAGCTCATTAAAATAGTGTAGACTAATACCCAAAACATGCAAAGGAGGAAATTGCATATTTATACCTTTGTGTACCTATTTAGGATACATCACCATGAAGTGACATTCATATCCATAATTATGCATTTCTGTGTAGTACAGATCAGGGACCTATAATGAAATTCCATTAGTGGTTGTAAATCCACTTCACTTACACCCCATTCTTTCTGCAGACATTGAATCTTCATTCAGAGCAGAGATTTAACAGAGTTTGTGGAAAGTACCATGAATAGAATAGGCCTATGGTTATTGGTTTGTGCGAGACACATAAAAGAGAGATTTGACCAAAATTATGTTACCAAACTTAGCATCTGCACAGTTCTTCCAGTAAATGTTTGTGTAAAATGTGTTGTGTAAATTGTTAAAAGCATTCCTTGTGCATAGTTGTATGGTTTGTTAAACTTTGAAATCAACATTTTATTAAGTCAAAAATCTGAATCTCAGCACAATTCCCATATCGTGGAATTGCCCTATAGCAACAATATTAGTAGAGATGCAACGATTCACCACCAATAAGCAACGTCCCCAGTTCAAATGTTTAAGATGCGTCGGCCTGCGACCGCTCTTTCAGTGTCGAGCTAAGTATATCATTATGTTGACAGTCATTGATCTACAAGTCATTTTTCATGTTGAACAACCCCAGGCAGTATCAGTAGCCTAGTCAAAATGCGCTGCGTCGAGAGCTGACCAATGAGGAGGTAGGCCTATTCCTGATCTGGCACATCTGCGCGTCACCTTCAGAATTAAAATGTTTGTAAAATGGCTTGGGGAACATTAGGCTTTATTAGTCGAATGACAACCCAATGTCATTGGATAGTTTATTTTTATCAAATGTGTGTTAAATTGTGTTTTACCGGAATAAAAATAGCCTAAGCTACCAGCGGTGACAACTCATCTGACTATGTAGGCTACATGCTGATCAGGGCTTACATTAGATTTTATTTGATTGCTCAAATTTTCCATCACCAATAGGTTTGGTAGTTTTGCTTGAAACAATCAGTATATATGCTGGCGCGAATCCCGAGAGGGCAAACGGGGGCTTAGCCCCCTCAGTGAAGTTTTATATGCCAAAATAAAAAAAAAAGCTAAAAAGTTCTAATGATTGAGTGACAAGTTGGCGCAGAATCTGTATCTCCGCTGCGTCAGCACAATGGACAGAGCGCGCCACGGTGTGTATAGGGGGACTATGGAAAGCCACTGGGGTGGGTTAGGTATGACTCCTTTGAGTTTCCATAAAAAGCAGGGGGGGGGGAGAAACACTTCTCATCTGTGGTAGGCTAAGTGAATAACATGACACGCCTCCACCTGTAATATTTGATTTAGATTTATAAGGGCGGGGGTCAAGTTCACCATTGAAGCTGCTTCTCTCAACTCTTCCTCATGCCCCACCACTACAGAGTTAAGCTAGCTTCTTAGCTAGCTGTAAAAAGTGTTAGTGTTAGCCTTAGCCTATTTAGCTAGCTCGAACCAGCTAATTTGCCACGATGGATATCAGAAATTGGCTTCGCTAAAGTACTCAAACAAAGAAAAAGGAGAAGGGGACACATGGCAACTGTGTCAGTGGTTGTTAAAAGTTGACAGCATTGTGAAGTTCCTCTCTGACATCGAATGTCCATGTTTGTACAACACAGGAAGTAAGCCTCGAGGCTACAAGGCTGCTGAAGGCAGTGACGGACCCTGGCTTTAAATTTACAGCCACCATGGCCACAGAATCAGTCTAATCGATCCTTCAAACAAATTACTCCATGCAAAAGCAACAGATCTTTACACTGGAGCCAAAGTGCGTTGAAGTGTGTTGAAGCTGAGGTGTGACAGCGAGTTTGAAACCATTTGGGCACAGTTCCATGCCAGTTGCACTGAATCACCACCAGCTCCAAGCAAACGACAACGTTATGTAAGTACAAATCTCCAGCAATACATGGTGGACAGTACAGTAGGCCACGAGGACAGAGAAAAGATTGAGTGTAAAAAGACTGTTCTTGGACGCGTTCATTGGTGAAATGTCAGAATGATTCAGCAAACGCAACAGCCAACTGGTGGAGGCCCTGTGTGCCCTTGACCTAGAGAGCCATGACTTTCCAGATGTGAAAAAGGTGAAACCACTGCTGGATCTAAGCAAAACAGATTTGGTGGAAGCTGAGTTTAGTGTCACTTGCCAGTTTTTGCGCCAATGACGACAAATGGACCCACTTGATATCCTGCAAACGAATCTCGGGGCCTCTCTCCGCTATGCCGATCGTGCTTACTGCACATGGATTGACTTTTGGGGCATCCACAGCTTCATGCGAGAACTCCTTTTCCACTTTGACAAATGTGTTCAGTGAGCACAGAAGAAGCATGCTACACCCAAGGAAAACTAACCCAACTGGCATTTGAGGGGGATCTTACAAGAAGATTGAGAATGGAATGATTGATTATTCAGGACGTTCCACAGAGGATCTTTTGAAAAGGTAATAAACAATCTAGCTGTTTGATTTTTCAAAAAATCTTTGTGGTATAGCCAGTGGTGTCATTTCAGCAAAAACCTAGGGTATGGAATGATAAAATTACTTCCTTAGCCAGCCTAAGTTTTCAACGGCCTTGCTTTAGTGCGTAGGGTGCTGTACATGCTGCTGACAGAGCGCCAACCTATCACTTCTTGGTCAAAAGCAATCAATGGTCTCAGCATTTGAACTTATGTTTATTGTGGTATAGCGTGATAAGCTGCATTTTTTGAAGTATTCCAATTTGTCAAATGTTTCATTTCTTAGCACTTTATCACATATCGTTATAGACGGTATTTTTACAATACATACTGGTATGTGGATGCATAGTCAGATCCACCATCCCTCACACACACACACACACACACACGCACACGCACACGCACACGCACACGCACACAGTTAAAAAAAATCATAACCTAGCAAGTAGCAACATTGTCAAAGTTTCCCAAGGACAATCATATGAAGGGCATTAGAGGTGTCGCATGTCTGTAAATTCATTATTAGGCTATCTCCAGAGGCACAAGACGCTGGCCCTACCACCTTCCTGATGCCCGAACAATCATTAGCCCAGAGAGAGAGAGGCAAAAACAGAGACAGAAAGAGCTGCAGTGCCAATGTCTACCAACAGGTGGCTAGGGCAGAGATGCACCTCTGGGGTGACAACTTGACTCTAAATCAGAGAGATGCTGCCGTATAAACACTATAAGAGGGGTCATTTGTAATGTCGGTAATTTAACAGCGGTTGTCAAATTCATGGATGTAAAACATCTAAGAGTAAGGGTTTGTGGACAGCTGGTCGGTACTAGGCAGTGAGTGGTACAGTAGGTCACTGCAGCAGGATTTGAGGCCCCCGAAAGTATAGGCTAGGTTATCACTTGTAAGATAAGTAGCTATATTGGTGACGATTAGGGCCAAGAGTTTTTCCTGTCCATGTGAACTGACCAGGAAAAACACCTGGCCATAGTTTTACCTAAAGCTTTTCTGAGGAAATTCAGAAAAACTCCTGGCCCAAGGGATGATACTGTAGGAGTCAGTCTGAGACCCTGGTGATGCAACTGAGTGGAGGATCATCGAGGCAGCGAGGGAGATTATATGGCTGTCATAAGACTGCTGACAGATCTGTCAGAGCACGGCCAGCACACTTTGATATGCCAAGAATCCATCCTGCTCCAAAGCCCTCGACAAACCAATGACCATAGGCCTATTCTAACCATGGCACTTTAAACTTTAACTCATGTCATGTGAAACTCATTCAAAACACACAAAAGACAAGCAATTGATTAGGCCAAGCCTATGTCTGAGAGGAATATTCAGAGTTCCACTCAGGATCAGATCTTGCTGATCTGTGTACCCTCAGATGAAAGACACTATGACAAATTCAATCACACACACACCAAGAGCCACAACAGGGAGCACATAAATGCTCTGTCAGACCTGCTAACTCCGAGCTCTGGCATGAGTGATGACAGTGAGTGATTGAAAATGAATGTCAATAACCAGGTTTCTATTAGGGGTGTGAACATTTTAAAGTTAAAAACTTTGAAACAAAATTGTGATCTTTAACATGAAAGAAAAATGTAAATAGTGCAGTTATCACAAAACATGATTTTCCGTATTATAGCCTAACTAGACGATAGGCTATAAGGCCCGGGGAAAATTGTGTCATTTAAATATAACTTTAGGCCACTTTGGTACATTTGCAAGGCATGCTAGACAGATTATCAAGACATATTCACATCACAGCTTTTTCTGCCTGCCCCTTCCAAGCACCGGCTCGCCTGGGGCGTATTCATTATGCCGATTCTGTTGCAAACCGTTTCTTAAACGGAAGCAAACAAGGAGCAACCTACCAGCATTTATCCAATAGAAATTCTCCTTTTAGTTGCAAAATGTTTTGAACCGAGATCACTTTTCAAAATGGAGGCCGAGATCTACCGCTCAATATGTAACTTTTTGGGTGATCCAACCAAATTCACATAGAAATGTGAGCTATAGATCTGTCACTCATTAATAGCAAGTTTAAGAAGCGGTAAATATGTTCTATGTGCAATTTCTATGCTTCAGGTTCTTAACCTGTTGGGTCTAGGGGGCAGCATTTGCACGTCTGGATAAAAAAAATGTACCCGATTTAATCTGGTTACTAATCCTACCCAGTAACTAGAATATGCATATACTTATTATATATGGATAGAAAACACTCTAAAGTTTCTAAAACTGTTTGAATGGTGTCTGTGAGTATAACAGAACTCATTTGGCAGGCAAAACCCTGAGACATTTTCTGACAGGAAGTGGATACCTGATGTGTTGTATTGACTTTAAACCTATCCCATTGAAAAACACAGGGGTTTAGGAATATTTTGGCACTTCCTATTGCTTCCACTAGATGTCACCAGCCTTTACAAAGTGTTTTGAGTCTTCTGGAGGGAGATCTGACCGAACAAGAGCCATGGAACGATGATGTCCCATTAGACACCTGGCGCGCGAGTTCATGTTGGGTACCCTCGTTCCAATACGTTATAAAAGAGTATGCATTCGTCCACCTTGAATATTATTCATGTTCTGGTTAAAAAAGGCCCTAATGATTTATGCTATACAACATTTGACATGTTTGAACGAACGGAAATATATTTTTTCCCCTCGTTCATGACGAGAAGTCCGGCTGGCTTACATCATGTGCTAACGAGACGGAGATTTTTGGACATAAATGATGAGCTTTTTTGAACAAAACTACATTCGTTATGGACCTGTGATACCTGGAAGTGACATCTGATGAAGAGAATCAAAGGTAATGGATTATTTACATAGTATTTTCGATTTTAGATCTCCCCAACATGACGTCTAGTCTGTATCGCAACGCGTATTTTTCTGGGCGCAGTGCTCAGATTATTGCAAAGTGTGATTTCCCAGTAAGGTTATTTTTAAATCTGGCAAGTTGATTGCGTTCAAGAGATGTAAATCTATAATTCTTTAAATGACAATATAATATTTTACCAATGTTTTCTAATTTTAATTATTTAATTTGTTACGCTGACTTGACTGCCGGTTATTGGAGGGAAACGATTTCCTCAACATCAATGCCATAGTAAAACGCTGTTTTTGGATATAAATATGAACTTGATAGAACTAAAAATGCATGCATTGTCTAACATAATGTCCTAGGAGTGTCATCTGATGGAGATTGTAAAAGGTTAGTGCATCATTTTAGCTGGTTTTATGGTTTTGGTGACCCTGTCTTTGACTTGACAAAACATTACACACAACTCTTGTAAATGTACTGTCCTAACATACTCTAAATTTATGCTTTCGCCGTAAAACCTTTTTGAAATCGTAAAACGTGGTTAGATTAAGGAGATGTTTATCTTTCAAATGGTGTAAAATAGTTGTATTTTTGAAAAATTTGAATTTTGACATTTATTTGGATTCAAATTTGCCGCTCTTGAAATGCACCTGCTGTTGATGGAGTGCACCACGGGTGGCACGCTAGCGTCCCACCTAGCCCCAAGAGGTTAAGTTTGGTTTTTGCGTATTTTACTTTCGGTTTTGTGTACCAGCTTCAAAAAGCTGATTATTGAAAATAATATTTCACAGGGGTTTAGATGGTACAATGATTCTCTACACACTGCTTGTTTTGTTACAAACCGAAATTGGGTAAACTATTACAATTTTAGCAACCAGGAAATGGCGGAGCAAGTTCTGTATATTGCACCTTTAATAACCTATTAAAAACCGTTCTGTAGCAATGAGGTTTGTGCAGGCTATAGGCCCAATACATTATCACTGCATTTTGGCTATGCTTGAATTGCCCCGCCAGTGTTGTTCTTCTCAGACCATTTAAAAATTACATTTCAAAACTTGAGGTATATGAATACACTGGTAATATATAATTTGTTGTATTACTTGTGAGGCACAGCTGAGTGAGCAAAAACTGAAATAATTCCTTTTAATTTTACTGGACTGATTGTGCCTGCATCTGATGGTCTGCCTCTCACCGTTCCTCAGCTCTCGTTTCCTCCGCTGAGACTGACCAAAAAGGGGCCACCGTCTTGCACCACATTTCATTATTTCTGCCTCATGCATGAATTCATGTTCTTACTCCTATCACCAGAGAACATGAAATATTCCTCAATATTAAAAAGGACAAGCCGCTAATAACATAAGCCAATCGAAGTGGAAGCTGCAGACATGGTGATCTGATTAGCCAGCAGTAGGCCTATAGGGGCACTTGATTTTCTCTCCCGGCCTTCCAGGTAGGAGGAGTTTCTACAGTCAGACAGATTAAATAGCTAAAAATGGGAACACTTACTACCCAGCATGCAGGGCAGCTGAATCCAGTACACCTACCGCAAAACTAATAATACTTAATCCGTTTTTAATATTTTTTTTTATAGAAATGTTTGGCGATCGACTGATTGGTGACCACTGGTTTGGACTAATAATTATACCCCTGCTCTTTCTCTTCGCTAATGATACGAGTGTGTGTTCAGTCTTCGGTCTGTTGCGTGTAGAATATCCTAGCCTATTCATTGATAGGCCCTGCTTTACTGAAATTGCAAGCAAAGAAATTGTGAGATACAGCTTCGATTGCTGATAGATAGGCCTAGTGCGCGGTTCTGTCTGCCTGCCTGGTGGCCGACCTGCCTATGCTGTGCCCCTCCCCTTACTCTCACACCATGCCCAAACGCGTCCGCCATTGGGAGCAAATTGATTTTGTCGCCCCCCCCCCACACCAAATGTGATCACAACACGCAGATTGAAATATCAAAACAAACTCTGAACCAATTATCTTAATTTGGGGACAGGTCGAAAGCATTAAACATTTATGGCAATTTAGCTAGCTAGCTTGCTGTTGCTAGCTAATTTGTCCTGGGATATAAATGTTGAGTTATTTTACCTGAAAATGCACAAGGTCCTCTACTCCGACAATTAATCCACAAATAAAACAGTCAACCGATTTGTTTCTAGTCATCTCTCCTCCTTCCAGGCTTTTTCCTTCTTTGGACTTCACATGGCGATTGGCATTTAACTTTCATAATAGGTGTATTACCACAACCGACCGACCGACCTCAGTTCATTTTTCAATCACCCACGTGGGTATAACTAATGAGGAGATGGCACGTGGGTATATACTTCTATGAACCAATGAGGAGATGGGAGATGCAGGTCTTGCACCATGTTCAGTGTCACAAATAGAACTGACTTCTATTTTAGCGTTTGGCAATGCAGACGCTTGTTGGCGTGCGCGAGCAGTGTGGGTGCAATGATTGAATAATATGTGTACATTTAATTTTGCGAAGCGAGCGGTGTGGTCAGAATGTCAGTCCCTCATTGCTCGCTATGAAAGTTGTGTTTGTGTTCTCGTAAGTACAGCAACTAATCAGTCTCCTCCTTTCTAAAAATACTTAAGAGTCGATTTGTAGCGGAATCGAATCCTGACACTCAGAAATGGGAGTAGACGTGCAATGATTGGAGGAATAAATTATTTTGGAGTCGACTTTCTACCACTACGTCACCGTCGTTAACAGTTGGACAAATGGCAGAGAAAGGCAAGCGACAGCAGCGAATTCCTGTATGGCTTTCAGAAGTTAAATGAGAAGGGAATGCTAACTTTGCGAGATGGAACTGAGGTACAGTGATGGTAGTACAGTTGCATTTGAAAGAGATGCACCGTGAGACCCAACCCGTTGCTGGCAGCAGTGCAGCTGCATTGTGAATTAGTGTGAATTTAGAAAAATGTTGTTATTGTTTTAATGAAGAAGAAAAAAATTGCCGCTTAAACGTTAAGAAAAAAAATATTTGTCACATACCTAGTTTCCATCCAACCTGTTTATGCAAGTAAAGTAAAAGTACATGTTGGATGAAAAAAAGTAGTCACGACAGGCCTGACGGAAACTGAAAATCTGTCAGTAAACTTTTCAAACGTCGACAAAACAAAAAACACACTAGACAAGGTGGGATCTTTGTAAAATGAATAATGTGAGAAATGGTGGTACAAATGCCTTTATGGGCAAATATTGATATAATAACCATCATATCGAAGTAAACTTGGAGTCACACAATGTGTTGTGTGGTCCTCCCACTACAACTTGGGAATTGATGCAGTTAATTACGCTACAGCTGAAATAAGTTATGAACTTCACAGGGTGGTAAAAATGCACGGTGATGAGCTTCATGCTCCTTTCCAATAAATATCAAGGGTCTTATTCTGGTGACATGATCATCAATGCTTGGCTGGCGTTTGAGAAATAAAAATAATCTCGCTCTTTTGTCCATAATAATCTTACATCGGCTATACCGCACTGTCTGCGAGTGGTTGGCTAGAGCGCACATGCCAAGACCAGAGTGGGAACATTATATATATATATATATATACTGCTCAAAAAAATAAAGGGAACACTTAAACAACACATCCTAGATCTGAATGAAAGAAATAATCTTATTAAATACTTTTTTCTTTACATAGTTGAATGTGCTGACAACAAAATCACAAAAATAATCAATGGAAATCCAATTTATCAACCCATGGAGGTCTGTATTTGGAGTCAATCTCAAAATTAAAGTGGAAAACCACACTACAGGCTGATCCAACTTTGATGTAATGTCCTTAAAACAAGTCAAAATGAGGCTCAGTAGTGTGTGTGGCCTCCACGTGCCTGTATGACCTCCCTACAACGCCTGGGCATGCTCCTGATGAGGTGGCGGATGGTCTCCTGAGGGATCTCCTCCCAGATCTGGACTAAAGCATCCGCCAACTCCTGGTGCAACGTGGCGTTGGTGGATGGAGCGAGACATGATTTCCCAGATGTGCTCAATTGGATTCAGGTCTGGGGAACGGGCGGGCCAGTCCATAGCATCAATGCCTTCCTCTTGCAGGAACTGCTGACACACTCCAGCCACATGAGGTCTAGCATTGTCTTGCATTAGGAGGAACCCAGGGCCAACCGCACCAGCATATGGTCTCACAAGGGGTCTGAGGATCTCATCTCGGTACCTAATGGCAGTCAGGCTACCTCTGGCAAGCACATGGAGGGCTGTGCGGCCCCCCAAAGAAATGCCACCCCACACCATGACTGACCCACCGCTAAACCGGTCATGCTGGTGGATGTTGCAGGCAGCAGAACGTTCTCCATGGCGTCTCCAGACTCTGTCACGTGCTCAGTGTGAACCTGCTTTCATCTGTGAAGAGCACAGGGCGCCAGTGGCGAATTTGCCAATCTTGGTGTTCTCTGGCAAATGCCAAACGTCCTGCACGGTGTTGGGCTGTAAGCACAACCCCCACCTGTGGACGTCGGGCCCTCATACCACCCTCATGGAGTCTGTTTCTGACCGTTTGAGCAGACACATGCACATTTGTGGCCTGCTGGAGGTCATTTTGCAGGGCTCTGGCAGTGCCTCTCCTGCTCGTCCTTGCACAAAGGCGGACGTAGCGGTCCTGCTGCTGGGTTGTTGCCCTCCTACGGCCTCCTCCACGTCTCCTGATGTACTGGTCTGTCTCCTGGTAGCGCCTCCATGCTCTGGACACTACGCTGACAGACACAGCAAACCTTTTTGCCACAGCTCGCATTGATGTGCCATCCTGGATGAGCTGCACTACCTGAGCCACTTGTGTGGGTTGTAGACTCCGTCTCATGCTACCACTAGAGTGAAAGCACCGCCAGCATTCAAAAGTGACCAAAACATCAGCCAGGAAGCATAGGAACTGAGAAGTGGTCTGTGGTCCCCACCGGCAGAACCACTCCTTTATTGGGGGTGTCTTGCTAATTGCCTATAATTTCCACCTGTTGTCTATTCCATTTGCACAACAGCATGTGAAATGTATTGTCAGTCAGTGTTGCTTCCTAAGTGGACAGTTTGATTTCACAGAAGTGTGATTGACTTGGAGTTACATTGTGTTGTTTAAGTGTTCCCTTTATTTTTTTGAGCAGTGTATATAAAAAACACACAATTTGTGATAAATGTTTTTTCAACTCTACTGATGGTTTGTACATAGGAATTTAACCGTGGAAGTAATTTTATATACACTATGTAATCATGCATTTTATCCACAACAAGTCAATTGCATGGAAACATCTCTGGTGGGAAAATGCAGATATTGTTTTTAGGATTTTAGAATATTCACATGTAAATCTGTCTCCAAATGGAAGGAAAACTATCTAGTGACAACAAAAATCAGTTTAGCCAATTAGACTGGAGGGTGCTTAGCCTTCTGCCTCGTCTTTAACTGAGAAATGTCCACACAGACACTGCTAAAATATAATCCAAAACCACTATTAAACTCATTTCGAGAATAACACAGACTATGTCCTAACTCTCTGGTAATGAGCGAGCGACTGTAGACCTACTCCCTGCTATAAGATGACTTATCACAGGGAAACAGAAATGTATCTCCTGCTTTAAACCAATCCAATGAAACCAAACAGCACCCTCAAATCCAACCAACAGGCGGTAGCTCTGCAGCCCTATACCTAGGGGTATTCTACAAAACAAGATCAATGAGTGAGCCACCTAACTCTAATAAGACTGCAGAAATAACTAATGATTTTCTTGTTAATTAAAAAAAAGCTAAACTTAGATGTGTTATAGTGTGTTTAATCAATTAGACCACATACATTTCAAGCTTCTCTCTCAAAAATTTAAAGTTATATCAGAAGATTTAGGCAAGTTAGCTGGCTTGTGGTATAGCCTTCTGGTATGCTTCACTGACTACAGGAAGGACTACATAGAGACCTGCTGAGTCCAGTCCTGGGGAGGGCAGGTTTGCCAATCTTACCAACCTGGGCTAAAGAGAGCACTGTTTACAGGAAATGACAAGGTGACAGGAGTGAACCCAGTGAAGAAGTAGGTCTTTATGATGCATTAAACCAGTCTGTCCCTTAAATTATTTTCCAGACAGGGCACAGAGGCCTCCAAAGCAACATCCAGGCCCTCTGGCACAAAACCTTTTGTATAAATTGTGTCAAGGTCAGTAGACCATTTATTAGTCGGAACACTTGCAAAACTTGGTGACAAGTGTTAAAATATCTTACAATCTCCCACACAGATCTACTCCATCCAAGAAGTTAAATGGGCAGTGCAGTCAAAAACATTATTTTCCTGTGTTTTACAGTGCCTTTGAAAACTATTCAGACCCCCTGACTTTTCCACATTTTGTTATGTTACAGCCGTATTCTAAAATTGATGAGTTTTCCCACCCTCCAAATTTACACACACACACACACACACACACACACACACAATACCCCATAATGACAAAGCAAAAACAGGCAATTTCTTTCTGCTAATTTATATTTAAAAAAAAACTGATATCACATTTACATAAGTATTCAGACACTTTACTCTGTACTTTGTTGAAGCACCTTTGGCAGTGACTACAGCCTTGATTATTGTTGATATGAAGCTACATGCTTGGAACACGTTTGGGGAGTATCTCCCATTCTTCTCTGCAGATTCACTCAAGCTCTGTCAGGTTGAATAGGGAGCGTTGCTACACTGCTATTTTCAGCTCTCTCCAGAGATGTTCGGTCGGGTTCAAGTCCGGTCTCTGGCTGGGCCACTCAAGGACATTGAGACTTGTCCCGAAGCCACTCCTGTGTTGTATTGGTTGTGTGGGACGTTGTCCTGTTGGAAGGTGAACCTTCGCCCCAGTCTGATGTCCTGAGTGCTCTGGAGCAGGTTTTCATCAAGGATCTATCTGTACTTGGAGTCCCCTGGAATCCATTTCAGTTAACAGGTGTGCCTTGTTAAAAGTGAATTTGTGGAATTTCTCTCTTTCTTAACCTGTTAGGGCTAGGGGGCAGTATTGACACGGCTGGATAAAAAACGTACCCGATTTAATCTGGTTACTACTCCTGCCCAGAAACTAGAATATGCATATAATTATTAGCTTTGGATAGAAAACACTCCAAAGTTTCTAAAACTGTTTGAATGGTGTCTGTGGGTATAACAGAACTCATATGGCAGGCCAAAACCTGAGAAGATTCCATGCAGGAAGTGGCCTGTCTGACAATTTCTTGCCCTTCTTGATTATCTCTATCCATTACAGAGGATCTCTGCTGTTACGTGACACTTCCTACGGCTCCCATGGGCTCTCAGAAGGCGGCAAAAAGCTGAATCGTGGCTTTGCAGGCTCTGGTTGAAAAAAAGTAGCGCGTTTGGGTAGTGGCTGGTTACAGTACTGTGAGACTCAGGCGCGTGCCCGCGTCGACCTCATGCTTTGTTTTCTTTCTCTGTTTACCTAAACGCAGATTCCCGGTCGGAATATCATCGCTTTTTTACGAGAAAAATGGCATAAAAATAGATTTTAAACAGCGGTTGACATGCTTCGAAGTACGGTAATGGAATATTTAGAATTTTTTTGTCACGAATTGCGCCATGCTCGTGAACCTTATTTACACTTCGGATAGTGTCTTGAACGCACGAACAAAACGCCGCTATTTGGATATAACGATGGATTATTTTGGACCAAACCAACATTTGTTATTGAAGTAGCAGTCCTGGGAGTGCATTCTGACGAAGAACATCAAAGGTAATCAAACTTTTGTAATAGTAAATCGGAGTTTGGTCAGGGCTAAACTTGGTGGGTGTCTAAATAGCTAGCCGTGATGGCTGGGCTATGTACTCAGAATATTGCAAAATGTGCTTTCACCGAAAAGCTATTTTAAAATCGGACACCTCGATTGCACAAAGGAGTTCTGTATCTATAATTCTTTAAATAATTATGTTTTTTGTGAACGTTTATCGTGACTAATTTAGTAAATTCACCGGAGGTATGCTAGTTCTGAACGTCACATGCTAATGTAAAAAGCTGGTTTTTGATATAAATATGAACTTGATTGAACAAAACATGCATGTATTGTATAACAATGTCCTAGGTGTGTCATCTGATGAAGATCATCAAAGGTTAGTGCTGCATTTAGCTGTCTTCTGGGTTGTGACATTATATGCTAGCTTGAAAAATGGGTGTCTGATTATTTCTGGCTGGGTACTCTGCTGACATAATCTAATGTTTTGCTTTCGTTGTAAAGCCTTTTTGAAATTGGACAGTGTGGTTAGATTAACGAGAGTCTTGTCTTTAAAATGGTGTAAAATAGTCATATGTTTGAGAAATTGAAGTAATAGCATTTCTAAGGTATTTGAAAATCGCGCCACGGGATTACACTGGCTGTTGCGTAGGTGGGACGATTTTGTCCCGCCTAGCCCAGAGAGGTTAATGAATTTGAGCCAATAATTTGTGCTGTGACATGGTAGGTGTGGTATACCGAAGATTGCCCTATTTGGTATAACACCAAGTCCATATTATTGCAAGAACAGCTCAAATAAGCAAAGAGAAATGACAGTCCATCATTACTTTAAGACGTCAAGGTCAGTCAATGCGGAAAATTTCAACAACTTTGAAAGTTTCTTCAAATGCATTCGCAAAAGCCTATACTCTTCTGTAAACTAGTCATCTCTGTATACCCGTCGCAAGACCCACTCAGGGCTCTATGGTGCTATCATTTTGGTCACATCTGCTCCTAAATATTTTGCTGTGCAACCTGACATTTTTATTTGGGAGCACCAGTGCCCCTACAGTACTTGGATAACATTTAGTGCAACAAAAATAAATGAAAAGGGATAGCCTCTTCAGGAGATTTTCTCATGTGCTCCTACATTTTTCAACTCCTCGTAAAAAATCTCAGCGTAGAGCCCTGCCACTGGTTGTTGCTTATTTATGAAACCCTCTTAGGCCTCACTCCCCCCTATCTGAGATATCTACTGCAGCCCTCATCCTCCACTTACAACACCCGTTCTGCCAGTCACAGGAGACTGCGTGAAATCAGGCCTTCATGGTCCAATTGGTACAAAGAAACCACTACTAAAAAGGACACCAATAAGAAGAAGAGACTTGCTTGGGCCAAGAAACACGAGCGATGGACATTAGACCGATGGAAACCTGTCCTTTGGTCTGATGAGTCCAAATGTGAGATTTTTGGTTCCAATCGCAGTGTCTTTGTGAGACGCAGAGTAGGTGAATGGATGATCTCAGCATGTGTGGTTCCCACCGTGAAGAATGGCGGAGGTGTGATGGTGCTTTGCTGGTGACATTGTCTGCGATTTATTTAGAATTCAAGGCACACTTAACCAGCATGGCTACCATAGCATTCTGCAGCGATATGCCATCTGGTTTGCGCTTAGTGGGACTATAATTTGTTATTCAACAGGACAATGAGGAGTGGCAGGTAGCCTAGTGGTTAGAGTTGACAGATCAAATCCCTGAGTTGACGAGGTAAAAATCTGTCGTTCTGCCCCTGAACAAGGCAGTTAAACCCACTGTTCCTAGGCCGTCATTGTAAATAAGAAATTGTTAACGGACTTGCGTAGTTGATTTTCAAAAAAATGACCCAACACACCTCCTTGACCAAGGAGGAGAGTGATGTAGTGCTGTATCAGATGACCTGGCCTCCACAATCACCTGACCTCAACCTAATTGAGAGGGTTTGGGATGAGTTGGACTGCAGAGTGAAGAAAAAGCAGCAAGCGCTCAACATATGTGGGAAGTTCCAGGTGAAGTTGGTTGAGAGAATGGCAAGAGTGTGCAAAGCTGTCAAAGGCAAAGGGTGGCTACTTTGAATAATCTAAAATAACATATTTTGATTTGTTTAACAGCTTTTTGGTTACTACATGATTCCATGTGTTATTTCATTGTTTTTCAAATTTAGAAAAATTAATTAGGCCCTTATCTATGGATTTCGCATGACTGGGAATACAGATATGCATTTGTTGGTCACAGATACCTTTAAAAAAATGTTTAAAAAAAGTAGAGGCATGGATCAGAAAACCAGTCAGTATCTGGTGTGACCACCTTTTGCCTCATGCCGCATGAAACATCTCCTTTGCATCGAGTTGGTCAGGCTATTGATTGTGGCCTATAGAATGTTGTCCCACTCATCTTCAATGGCTGTGCGAACTTGCTGGATATTGGCGGGAACTGGAACACTGTCGTACACGTTGATCCAGAGCATACCAAACATGGTCAGTGGGTGACATGTTTGCGTATGCAGGCAATGGAAGAACTGGGACATTTTCAGGTTTCAGGAATTGTGTAGAAATCCTTGCGATATGGGGATTAAACATGAGGTAATGGCGGTGGAATGGCACGACAATGGGCCTCAGGATCTCTTTGTGAGGCAATTGTGTTCGTTTTCCGTAGATTCTGCCTGCCCATACAATAATCCCACTGCCACCATGAGGCACTCTGATCACAATGTTGACATCAGCAAACCACTTTCCCACACGAAGCCATACACGGTCTGCGATGGTAAGGCCGGTTGGACGTACTGCCAAATTCTCTAAAACGACATTGGAGGCGGCTTATGGTAGTGAAATGAACATTCAATCATCTGGCAACAGCTCTGGTGGACATTCCTGCAGTCAGCATGTAATTTTCACACTCCCTCAAAACTTGAGACATCTGTGGCGTTGTGTGACAAAACAGCACATTTTAGAGTGGTCTTTATTGTCCCCAGCATAAGGTACACCTGTGTAATGATCATGCCGTTTAATCAGCTCCTTCATGGAGCGGCAGGTAGCCTAGTGGTTAGAGCGTTGGGCCAGTAAATGAAAGGTTGCTAGATCGAATACCTGAGCTGACAAGGTAAAAATATGTCGTTCTGCCCCTGAACAAGGCAGTTAACCCACTGTTCCTAGGCTGTCATTGGAAATTAGAATTTGTTCTTAAGTGACTTGCCTAGTTAAATAAAGGTAATTAAATTAAATCATATTCCTCAGGTGGGAGGATTATCATGGCAAAGGAGAAATGCTTACTAGCAGGAATGTAAACAAATTTGAGCAGAAAAATAAGCTTTTTCTGCATATGGAACATTTCTGTTATCTTTTATTTCATCTCATGAAACCAACACTTTACATGTTGCATTTATATTTTTGTTCAGTGTATATTTGCACACTAGGAGGTTGGAAACCTAAACCCCACAGAAGAGGTTAGCTAGGACAATGGTAGACAGTGTCCTTCGCCCCCACCTGTCAGGCACTGCTTTCCTACAGTTCTGTTAACGACGGCAAGGGGCAGGTGTTCAACAGGCTGGAGCGAAGGACAGACACTTTGCTAGCTAGGAAGACTGGTACACAGCAGACACTGTTATTTTCCTTTTAAGCCACATTTTAGTAGCAAGGACAATCAGGGAAAATACAGAATACCATTAGTGTCACACAAGCATGAAGATGCCGTGCTTGAAAGGGGGGCGTTCATGCAGGAACCAATGGGAAGCTTGAGGGAGGGGGAATTTATTATTGTTTTGGTCTGCCTGGCAACATCACCAGGCAGTTGAAGTTAATAGACCAATAACAAAGAGTTCCCAATAACAGCTCATTTTCTAGTTACATATCCCTCCCATTAAGCTCCTCCAATTAGGTCCCTCACTGAAGACTACTCATGCAAATTTCTTGCGTGAGAAAATGCTTTTTTCAAAAAGCTACTTGTTTCTTTTTGACAATTTTAATTTAAAACAATCACAGTAAGATACTTAAATTGTTAGCCAGAAATGATTTGATATTGTGATAAAAAAAACAGCTGCATTGGACCTTTAAAACCAACTAGCCCAACACAGTTAAGTCCTGGAAGTGGTAAAACATCTTCCTCATCATAACAATAGAAAGCCTCTAGGAGCTAATGGATTATTTACTGGTGTCTGATAATGGTATAACTTTAACTTGTTTTATGTTTTGAACAAGTTTAGAAATGTGTGGATCAGACATATGATCATCATCGTCACTAGATACCGAAAACAAGCATACAGGTCGATGCAGTGACATCCCCAAATGTTGCATCACCACCACTGTCAGAACCAGACAGATCACTTGCATGACATCATCATCCCGAATCAACAAACACAGCTTACTTCCAACCTAACACACATCCACGATACTGTACAACGCTGGCTTTGGGGCCTTGAAGTACCAGCAGCATAGCCCACATAACTAGCTTGCTATACAATGGTCAACTATTCTATGATTGCAAAGAACCTGTGCAGAATCAATTAAACAAGAGCACTAAAAACACAACTAGTTAATTATCACTAACGTCAAAATACACTATGTCAACGAGGAAACGTGTCTTATTTAACATACTCTGAAACTGCAGATGTCAATCAACATGTCAGAACTGAAGACGGGCACGAGCCTTTGCCCACACTCCAAGGTTAAATCGTACATATTCATATAGAGCAAATAGGTATCACACAAGAGTAATCTCATGCCTATGGGTAAACAGTCCACCATAACGGAAGGAGGGCCCTTCACTTGAATTGAACTGGTTAACTGGCCAGCTAGATAGCTAAGTAGGTGGGTGGGTGACATGTAAACCAGCATATCTCCACAAGGTGCGGGCAAAACAAACTGTGGCGATGCTAGCTAGCTAGCCACCATAGCTAAGTGGCCTAGTCTGGCTATCTGCGCACGTCAGTGAAAATACCATACCGGACAGAAAATTGCTATGCGTTTGAACACACACATTCACTTCTTGATAATACAGGCATTGTCACCTGAGTGCTGTGTACCTTTCTTACGCCTTTGTAGATATAAAAATACAGTTCCCGGCCCACATTGAAACAGATTCTGTCGCCGTTGCCGGACTGGTCGTTGACGTTCACGAAGGAGACTTTCACCGGATTCGAGCCCTGTGAATTGAAAGGCACCCTGTTAGGGCGGCTATATTCGGAGTGAGTGAGGAGTTTATAGACACCTTCCCGAGTGGTGAATTGAGTTTTAATTTCGTTCATCTCCTTCCCTCCTCCCTCCGCCGCCATCTTGGAAATTGGCGTTCATCCTGTCCAAAACCCGGATCTTACCCACAGAGCATGCGCTCGGCAGTTGATTCTAGAACCCATGCGCTAAAAGCGTCAATGAAGTGAGAAGTGACGCTCCAGTTTAGCGAAAGTAGTGAGGTATTCACTTCTAAACCCTCAACAAAATAAATGTCAGAGTTTAATCTAGTTTAAACGCTCTTGTGGAATTGCATGGATGTGTAATTTCTTCTTGTGGAGAATGCGGTCTCTGTGGGTCCTTGAATCATGGTGGACCTTTGGAATATAATATCATCCTGAACGCGCTCGAGAATGTCGTAAAGAAAAAAAGGGATCTTTCAATTTGAATACAATCCCTTTACATGGCATTTATATTAATGTTGTGAATATGAATATATGATGGATATTTGATTGGATTAATTGCATAAATGAATGACATTGAAATTGCATACTGCAGTCATCCAGTCCAATCATCAGAGTTGCAAGCAATTCAATGTATTCCTTCTTGTTAATCATTTGTTCTGTCCTAACGTTCTCTGTAGTATGACCATAGTCAAAATGTAATTATTCTGTCTCCTCTCGATGTTTACATCCACTAGGGGAGATACAGTAACTTCTCGAAACAACTAGATATGTTTTAATAACTCGTCTGTTGCTAATAGTGCCATCCTCTGGTCAGTCTGCGGTCAAGCACTGTGCAGTACACCCATGCCTGAGAATTCTGGTATTTTCTATGATTTGACATTAAAGATTTTCTCATTTCTTGTTTATGATCAAGATGTGTATTGTAGATGTGTTAGCCTACTCATGTTAAACTCCTCACATAAAATCAACATATTGTTAATATCATCATTATAACTAAATGAGCAGTAGTGTCACCATTAGGACACAAAACATGCCCTCTTGTTGGGATAAAACCAGTGTATTTCTATAGGCCTACATGTGTATTATGGGTTGGCGGGATTAAAGAATGTAGAAGTAAACTCTTGATCCAATTTGTCAACACAGTTTCTGTGGCTAGAACTGAACCATTACTTTAACACATCTATTTCCCAATCGCACAGGCCCCCAAAAAATACTTGTGGCCGGCCTGTTATCTTTTCAGAGGCCTTCTGTCCTGCGTCTGTCTGTCCGGATGGTTCAATGAGAGCAGGTGGTTGGAAAGGCTGCGCACAGCTGTGACATTGCTGACAGGTGTGGCCAAGTGGGCCAGGCCTGACACACTATCAGGACGCCTCGGGCCCCCGAATGGCAGGCACCCCTTATGACTGTGCTGCCCTATAAGGACACATGTGGTTTATGGCGCGGACCCCTCACAGCTTTCACTATCACCCCCACCCTACTGGTTATTTCTCTCTTACCCTGTACTGTAGTAGGACTGGGCATTCCTTCTGGAAGCTTCTGAATGGGGGCTTCGAGAAAGCTGCCCCTTGTATAAAAAGAATGGAGTAGGCCCAGTGGTCCTCAGATACAGAAAGTGAGAAGACATTCACCTGAAGCCATAGAGGATTAGGAGCAGTGAAATACAGAGATTTAAAGACTACATTAATCTGCAGAGGAACAGAAGAGACGCTCAGAGATTCAATCTACAGCGATCAGCAAACGAGAAGTGAAGCACTGGAGCTCATTCTTATCTATTCAAGGTAAGAGAGAGAGGGTATCAGGGAGAAAGGTAAACCAAATATGTAGCTACTTGCAATTCAGGGGCACAAGGAAGATCAATAGCCAATATTCTGGAAATACATTATGCATTGATATTATAAAGGTGAAGCACCAGCAGGAAGTAAGCAGCCTACAGTATGTTGGTACTCTAAATTGAATAATGTATCATGGGGATGAATTGCACTGTATTAATCTGAAATGGCATTAAATCAGTGAGGAGACTTTAAAGACAGTTACCCTGGATCTGGTAAAATCCTTTGCGAGTGCATGGCAAGAGAGGAGCACATGGCATGGAATATGACCCTGGTTAGAAGGAGTGAGGGACATGGCAGTTGAAGAGAAGGAAGAGAAGAGAGTCCTGGCAGCCAGCACAAATAATTATTACCATCAAGTTATCTATACCAAGTTAGTAAATTATGCAATTATCAGACCTGAAAGTGTCTCAGACCAGAAATCTACTGGTTCATGTAGTCAATTTGAGGCCAAGGACAAGGATGGATTCCTTTATTCATTCATTGAACTGGAAAAATGTGCTTTATGATCAAGCCTTTGATGTTTTTTATTGATAAGCAGCTGCTTTAGGAAAAAGTATCTTTCATGGGGAAGAGTGTTAACATCATTTGATGAATACTTCTCAGTATATGAGTGCTTTTAAACAATCATAACTTTAAAGAGCAACTCTAATATTTTAGCTGAAAGTGAATAACATAAAACCCTGTACTTGAGAGAAAAATGCAATGCTGAAGACACTCTATGGGTGGATTTACATTAGTAAAATATGTCTAGTGAGATCTATCTCTCTTCAACACCAGATTTGCAACTGTTCTGTTTACACTAGCCTTGGATGTGGTGTGGCAAAATCCACATTCTTGCTTAAAGTGTGACTGCAGCTATTAATTAACATACCGTATAAACCATAGTATATAGACAAACAAAATAAGGGTAGCAATTCAAACTATACAGGAGCTTCTCATCTAAACCATATTTCACAGTGTACATATTGCACACTTTATTAATGCAATGATTCACAAATGTGCAGATATTTTAAAAGCCTTTCATTTTCAATTTGGCTAACAGAGCAAATATGCTCTCTGCTGGTATTAAGGTCATTCTTGCAGGGATATGTGGTGTGAGAGAGCCATTGTCTTTACAGTGTACAAGTCCGAGGAGGATATGTTGTGTAGATGTCTTGCACACTACCTGCAGAGGTAGTGTGGGCGAAATCTCTTAAAAAGAGAGATTTGAATATAGATCCGTCTCTTTACACTAGACAAGTGTGTCTCCTGGACCCAGTTTGTGTCATTTAAGTAGTGTAGTGTGAAGAAGCTCTATTAATACAACTCTACATTACTCTATTCAAGCCAAAAGTCTTGCTTCATCTTAATCCTCCATTTCAAAGAAAGGGTATCACATGGCATGACTGCAGCTGTTGGCAAGAGGGTGTGAAAAGGTCTGGAAACTCCGACACGTTTTCAAATGGCAGAGGCCTTGATTGACAGATGTGGCCTGTGCAATAGGAGCCTCTGACGGAGGCCTGTAACAGGTGCCTCTATTCCTCAAAACTTCAATCCCTTATTGCCTCATTGTCATGTGGTCTGACTAGACTAGAGGCTGTCTACAAAAAAGCAGGTGTTTCTGGCTTTAAAAGCTGTAAAATATAAAAGTCCACATTTCAGACAATGACCATTTGCAAGCTACTATAAGTTGTATTATTTTTTATTTAGCTGAAGCAAGTTTATTGCAAAATGCAGAAAAAAGCCTTATGTGCTTTTCAAAAACATGTCTTCTGAATTAATACAATATTCATCCATTTTTAGGATAATAGAAGAACAATTAAAATCTAAGTGTTGAGGCATCAAAGTCTCCATCAGTACAAACTTTGCTATTTTGTTTCTCCTTCCAGATGCCAGAGAAAGCCGGCCACACCATGGAGGAGGAAGTGGAGACCTTTGCCTTCCAGGCTGAGATCGCCCAGCTGATGTCTCTGATCATCAACACTTTCTACTCAAACAAAGAGATTTTCCTTAGGGAGCTCATCTCCAACTCTTCAGATGTGAGTAGATTAATCATAATGCTGAATTGACCCTTGTAACATTTTACCTTAAATAAGCAACCACTTATACACTGCTCTCTGAGCCAGTATAGTAAAACAAGCTATATCCCAGAGTTAGCCTGCTAACCACTTTGTTAAATTCGCTCAAGGTATCAACCATGACACTTTTCTTTTGCCCTTGTGACCTCTTTTTGCCATGATCTGACAGGCTTTGGACAAGATCAGATACGAGAGCTTGACAGACCCCACCAAATTGGATTCCTGCAAGGAGCTGAAGATCGAGATCACCCCTGACCTGCGCACTCGTACCCTGACCCTGGTTGACACCGGCATCGGCATGACCAAGGCCGACCTGATCAACAACCTGGGAACCATTGCAAAGTCTGGCACCAAGGCCTTCATGGAGGCCCTGCAGGCTGGAGCTGACATCTCCATGATCGGGCAGTTCGGTGTGGGTTTCTACTCTGCATACCTGGTGGCTGAGAGGGTGACTGTCATCACCAAGCACAATGATGATGAGCAGTACATCTGGGAGTCTGCAGCTGGTGGCTCATTCACTGTCAAAGTTGACACTGGTAAGCCTCTTCAACAGTATTGATTAATATGCTGCTTCAATTACTTTTCTCCAATACAACACCATCAACCTACATCCTGGATCAGTTGAATCTTCTTTTCAACAATGTCATTCAAAAGGAAGTAAGCTTAGATCCAATGACTAAGTCTGATTTTTCTGATCCGAAGGCGAGTCCATTGGTCGTGGCACCAGAGTGATCCTGCACATGAAGGAGGACCAGTTTGAATACTGTGAGGAGAAGCGCGTCAAGGAGGTTGTGAAGAAGCACTCCCAGTTCATTGGCTATCCCATCACACTCTTTGTAAGTTCAAATAGAACTTTATATTTCTTTGGTTGTAACAATGTAACAGCATAATGGGGAGATTGACTGAAATCTGCTGTATAAACTAGGAAAGTAACCTGTTAATAAACGTGGATCCAAACATTGCTCCCCATACTGGACAAATCCTACAACTTTTTAATAACAAACATTTTCGTCCAGGTGGAGAAGTCTAGAGAGAAGGAGGTGGACCTTGAGGAGGGAGAAAAGGATGAGGAGGCTGATAAAGATTCTGCAGCTGAGGACCAAGACAAGCCCAAGATCGAAGATGTCGGTTCTGATGAGGATGAAGACACCAAGGATTCCAAGAACAAGAGGAAGAAGAAGGTCAAGGAGAAGTACATTGACGCAGAGGAGCTGAACAAGACCAAGCCTATCTGGACCCGTAACCCTGATGACATCACCAATGAGGAGTACGGAGAGTTCTACAAGAGTCTGACCAACGACTGGGAGGACCACCTGGCTATCAAGGTGAGTCTCTATGATGGCAAACTGAAAATCAAAACTCAAGCATTATGGGTTTGTCTTGATCCAACCTATGAATTAATATATTAGTATGACTGTATGAGTCAACATTTATCTCATTATTCCCACAGCACTTCTCAGTGGAGGGCCAGCTGGAGTTCCGCGCTCTGCTTTTTGTGCCCAGGAGGGCTTCCTTCGACCTCTTCGAGAACAAGAAGAAGAAGAACAACATCAAGCTGTATGTGCGCAGGGTGTTCATCATGGACAACTGTGACGAGCTGATGCCAGAGTATCTCAGTGAGTACTGTACCTTGAACCTTTAGCCTTTCATGGATACCTCCTCAGCACCTCACTCAAGCATGACATTGAGTAAAGATGTAAGTAAGATGTCTGACCAGTTGCCATTGTCTTATCTCCAGACTTCATCAAGGGTGTGGTGGACTCTGAGGATCTCCCCCTGAACATCTCCAGAGAGATGCTGCAGCAGAGCAAGATCCTCAAGGTAATCCGCAAGAACCTGGTCAAAAAGTGTATGGATCTTTTCATCGAGCTCTCAGAAGACAAGGACAACTACAAGAAGTTCTATGAGCAGTTCTCCAAGAACATCAAGGTAAGGTCTTCCTCCCTTTGAAATGGATTTTCCAAGTTCCTGCAACTCTTCCACCAAAACTTCTCCTTCTCTTTTTGAGGGACCTTTAGCTTGAACATTTTCCATCTTTCCATTAGCTGGGAATCCATGAAGACGCTCAGAACCGCAAGAAGCTGTCAGACATGCTGCGCTACTACACCTCCAACTCCGCTGACGAAATGGTCTCCCTGAAGGAGTATGTTTCTCGCATGAAGGACACCCAGAAACACATGTACTACATAACTGGTGAGCTGCTATCCATTTTCACTCTCCATTATCCTTCCTTTGTCAAATCCATGTGACATAAAAAGACATCATAAAACCAGGGAAATCTCTGTTAATAACTGTGTATCCTCTTCTAGGTGAGACCAAGGAACAGGTCGCCAACTCTTCCTTTGTGGAGCGCATCCGCAAGGCCGGCTTGGAAGTGATCTACATGATTGAGCCCATTGATGAGTACTGTGTCCAGCAGCTGAAGGAGTATGATGGCAAGAACCTGGTCTCCGTGACCAAGGAGGGTCTGGAGCTGCCTGAGGATGAGGATGAGAAGAAGAAGCAAGAGGAGCTGAACACTAAATTTGAGAACCTCTGCAAGACAATGAAGGACATCCTGGACAAGAAGATTGAGAAGGTAGAAGCACAACTTACCTGAACCCAATCCCTCTGCAATGTGTTTACGCCTTTTAATAACATACCACTTCATACACAACTGTCAATGTCTACTAATCACAGGTTTCAGTTTCCAACCGCCTGGTCTCCTCCCCCTGCTGCATCGTCACCAGTACATACGGCTGGACGGCCAACATGGAGAGAATCATGAAATCTCAAGCTCTCAGAGACAACTCCACCATGGGCTACATGACAGCCAAGAAGCACCTGGAGATCAACCCAACCCACCCTATTGTCGAGACTTTGAGAGAGAAAGCTGAGGCTGACAAGAACGACAAAGCTGTAAAGGACTTGGTCATCTTGCTGTTCGAGACTGCTCTATTGTCTTCTGGGTTCACGCTGGACGACCCTCAGACCCATGCAAACCGCATTTACAGGATGATTAAGCTTGGCCTGGGTGAGTTGCTTTTCCTTAATGCATTATTTGCCCTCAACTTTTATCTTGGTTGATGGGGTTTAAAGGCTCCTCCTAGAGCAATTTACAGTACAGGTCTGCAAACACCAAGTAACTTACAGAACTATCATGGTAGTACAATGGTTAGGAATATGGCTTTTGTTTTTCCCATACTTTGGCTGTCTGAATAGCAGATTGTACACCATGTGAATATGTTTTTCTAATGTGGGCTATTTCTTCCCCTCTACAGGCATCGATGGTGATGACTCAGCAGTGGAGGAAATCCTCCAGCCCAGTGAGGATGACATGCCTGTCTTGGAGGGAGATGATGACACATCAAGAATGGAGGAAGTTGACTAAAGATATATCAGAAGAACATCATTTTTAACATTTTTAACATTTAATTTTTTAAGTTACTTCGTTGTGTCCCAAATAGACTTTACATTTTACATGACTGTCGAGTCATGGGGAAAGTATTGTAATTAATTTATCATAATTAATGAATACCATAATCATATAGTATATCTGCTGCTTTCAACCCTATTCAACTGTAAAAGTCAACAGGGATGTCTTTTTCTATTTATTTTCTATGAAAAACGACAAGGTTTATAATAAAAAAATATTTTGAAACATATTTCACGTTTTCTCTTTATCAAATAGTCTGGATTATTGTGATGGCATGTTTATAATTCAATACTTGACTATCTATTTTGCATCTTCATTCATACTTTTGCAATCACCCTACCCCCATAAGAGCTCCCTATATTTCAGATCTTTTTAGAGTAGACTTTTAGGTGAAAAGTTTATCTTAATCATGAAATCTTGTGAAGGTCATGAATGATGATGAATATCCCAGGTACACTATGTACCCACTGTACGAATTTGATATCGCCACGCCCATAGACCCGCCTTCACCATAGAGGTAAATGTAGGAGGGGCGTGGACAGAGAAACTGTAGGGTTTGATTGATATTCCATCGCTCCTCTCAGTGTACACGCTCATCCTACACAGTAGAATCGTTAGGAAGATTCCAGACTGTTCTGGAAGCTGATTTCTCGAACACTCTCAGCGTCTATAAAACCTAGCCAGTTATCCCCTCTCCATCTTCTCCGATAGCTGGCTAGGTTTCGTTTCTTTGGCGACCAACTTCTGAAGAATTCAGGGATATTTCCACAACAAGGTAAGACATGAAAGAACATTTATGTTCCAACACGATGATGCGAGTGTCATTATCCAATTAATATAGTCAATGGAAGTTTAAAATATCAATATAATTTAATAAAATAACATTTTAACTATCAGAATATTCCACTCAAAAGTATTTTACATTTTGTTTCCTAATTTGTAGATCTAACGACGTTATTTCAGAATAGGCTACCACATTCTCTATTAAAGTTGACCTGTAAAACCTATGCCAATACATCCACATTTGGGTCTTGACTGCCACACATGGTTTGATAATCCTTTTCAGATAATTATTTTCATTCACGTCACTTCACTGTCGACATGACAACTATCCATCACATTTTGGCTAATATTTATTCAAATAGGAAATTCATAAAGATTCACATTAAAACTCGTTATGGTACCCGGTCTCGAGATTGAGAAAGGATGGAAACGTATGATCGATCGTTCTGGTAGTTTCTAGAATCATGTTATTTGCCGCGCGAACCGGCAGGGGGAGTATGTTTGGCCGTTGCGCTTGGTCAGTTTACACTGAGACATGGCATAATGAATGAAAGCCAATGAAATATATCCGTCCCTCTAAAAACTGTGCATCATCATTATGGTTGGTACTTACATAGTCTACCAGCAATGTGGAATGTATAATATTTGATTACATTTTCTTATATTCTAGTGTGCCTGTCCAGAGTACAAAATGATCAATTTATGATGTGCCTATCAATTTCCTTACAAGGAATTTATTTCAGTTTATTGGAGAAAATGTTCCTAAAAAATAGAAGCAGTAAGCTCACCACATGGCAAGGACCTATGGCTTCTCTGCTGTTGGTTTGCACTGGGTGGATTACAGTAATTAAGTAAATTCAGCAGTGATAATGAGGACAGTCTGTTACACCACCTGTTTGTCATAGTTTTAAGACTGAAACTCACTGTCCGAATGGCAGTTCCGGCATTGTCCAATGATTTTGAGAAAACTATTATTGTGCCGGTGACATCTCTACTACACTCTTAGAAAAAAAGGTGCTATCTACAACCTGAAAGGGTTTTTCCACTGTCCCTATAGGAGAGCCCTTTGAAGAACCCTTTTTGGTTCCAGGTAGAACCCTTTTGGGTTCTAAGTAGAACCCTCTGTGGAAAGGGTTCTACATGGAACCAAAAAGGTTCCACCTGGAACCAACAAGGGTTCTCTTATGGGGACAGCAGAAGTACCCTTTCGGAACCATTTTTTCTAAGAGCGTAGTGAGTCTCACTGATTCCCGTTGACCTGAAGTAGGCTTGTGGACGGACTATCATAACCATACTGTGACTAACATGCTGATAAATAGTCGTTTATTTGGGGATGGAATTTTTGATGGTTGCAAGGGGCTGTTTGCTTTAAGTCAGATAGCACAGCCAAAGGAGTGATGCAAGCTGTCAGAAAACAATGCAGTGCCAGGGCGTTGTGTAGTGTTGTGCCTCCTTCTTAGTATGTGCTTACGCTTAACCCTTATTCATGACTCCAGTTCCATTGTATTACATTGACCTATTGGACGCCCCCTTTACAGTGCCTCTTTAAACTGAAGACGAGGTGGGCGATAAAACTACGGAAAGCCATTCATTTCCAATGGAAGAGAAGCAAAGTGGGTGGAGGACCTTTGGGGCGATGCGAGCATGGGCGATTAACGTGAACTGAGCAGCACCAAGATACTCTCCAAGTTGGGGAGAGCTGAACATTATGCAAATACTCCACGAATTTCCGGCACGCTCGTTTCTAAACCCAGAGGCGTAACATCGCAAGACTTCCAGGAACGCTTGCGAAACAGACCAAACAGACTAGGCCGAGGTTTGGGAAATCAATGAGAAAAGCATAAAATTCTTCCTCGGTTGTTAATTACCTCGAAATCAAAAGGCCCAACGTAGATTCGAACCAATGTCTTAAGTAGTTGAACATGTTTTTACTCCAAGCAATCTGTGAATGTGACAAACTGACACGTTTCATTTTCGTCGAAAACAACTTTATATTGAAGGAGTACCTTTGATTCGAAGACCCGATTACATATTTTGCGCATGAGCTTTGCGAGCCGACGTCACCATGACAATGCCTACAAGGATGATCGGGGATTTTGATTGGAGAAGCAGTTTTTGCCTATATTCATGCTGTACTGTCTTAGTTGAGTGTGGCGAGGCGAAATATAAGTGCTAGTTAAAACGATCTGTCAGCCTTGTGAGAGAAATGCTCCGACGCTGCTCCAATGCCTTCCACTCGATACATTTGGAACTTAGCTTTCATTAAGCAAGAAATCATTTTTAAAATACAAAAGATACACTTACTGTACGCAGTTTAGGAAAGTTGCACCTGGCTGTATTTTCAAGAACACTGCCTCCAACCGAGATTACACTTCCTCCCCTCCAATTTTTGCTTCAAACTTCTCCTATGGAGTGTATCTGGGGAGGAAGTTTCGTATCTCGGCTTGGGGCTGTTTTAAACAATTATGCAGGGTGCAACCAGGATGCAACTTTGCTGAACTGCTTACAGTAAGTGCATCTTTTGTTTTTGAAATATTATTTATTGCTGTTATGAAAGTTAAGTTCCAAATGGTTCCAAAACTGTACCACAAGCAATGATTATTAGTTTCTAAATGTTAAAACAGAGCTTTGGGATTGTAGTTCACATGGAACCAGCTGTTCTCTATACCATCAGCTGAGAACCTAAGACGGGGACCGGCTGTAAGCCACCTTGGGCCCCCTTGTCTCCACAGTGTGTTTACAGTATATTCATTCAGCGTGTGTTTGTGTGTGTGTTGTGTCTCCACAGATGCCGGAAGCCCATGACACCCCGATGGAGGAAGAGGCAGAGACCTTTGCCTTCCAGGCTGAGATCGCCCAGCTGATGTCCCTGATCATCAACACTTTCTACTCAAACAAAGAGATTTTCCTTAGGGAGCTCATCTCCAACTCTTCAGATGTGAGTACTTCAGGCACCACAGGCGTTTGTTTAGACTACTTGGTAGTTTAGTATTATTTGATGATTTACAAAATACACACAGGCATATTACTTTAATTACTTGTTTATTACACCACTATTCATATTTTATTACATATCTATAGATAGTTTATTAGGAGCTATTCATATTTTATTACATAAAATATTGACTTAGCCTGCAGAATACATTTACATACAATTAAGAGTTTTGTTAATCTATTGATGTCAAAAGACAGATTTATTTAGACCTATGTATTTTCATTCAACTAGGCTCTAGACAAAATCCGCTATGAGAGCCTCACAGACCCATCCAAGATGGACTCTGGCAAGGACCTGAAGATCGAGGTCATTCCCAACAAGGAGGAGCGCACCCTGACCCTGGTTGACACCGGCATCGGCATGACCAAGGCCGACCTAATCAACAACCTGGGAACCATTGCAAAGTCTGGCACCAAGGCCTTCATGGAGGCCCTGCAGGCTGGAGCAGACATCTCCATGATCGGACAGTTCGGTGTGGGTTTCTACTCTGCCTACCTGGTGGCTGAGAGGGTGACTGTCATCACCAAGCACAATGATGATGAGCAGTACATCTGGGAATCATCCGCTGGCGGATCCTTCACCGTCAAAGTCGACACGTCAGGTAAGGACAGATTATAGTTGTACACGTAACTTAACCAGAGCTTACATGTTATATAAATTGTGTGAACTGAAGAGGAATGTAGGCCTACAGTTACAGACTGTTGTTCCCCTGTTGTGGTCTGTTCTAAACACTGACTATACTCCCATGTCACTCTACTATAGCTGAGTCTATTGGTCGTGGGACCAAGGTGATTCTGTACCTGAAGGAAGACCAGACAGAATACTGTGAGGAGAAACGGGTCAAAGAGATCGTGAAGAAGCACTCCCAGTTCATCGGATATCCCATCACACTCTTTGTAAGAGCTAGCAGGCATGAGATAGTGGAAACTCCAAATTGTTGTACTCCATCTGAAACTTTCTTTCAGGTTTGCATAAAAGAGGTGTCAAGGGAGGGGTTAGGAGTTGATTTCAGATTGGACAAGTAAATGACTGGATGATAAATTGATGCTGATATTTCACTTTTAGCATTTTTATATTGAATGAAAAACAGGCACAGTGACTGAAATATTTCAGACAACTACCCACCTAAAGTCAGCTACATTACATCAACACAATGAATGTGTCCCCTAACATTCTCATGATCCTCTCTGTTCAGGTGGAGAAGGAGCGTGACAAGGAAGTGAGTGACGATGAGGCAGAGGAGGAAGAGGAGAAGGAGAAGGATGGGGAAGAAGGAGAGAAGAGAGAGGTTGACAAACCCGAGATCGAGGACGTAGGCTCAGACGAGGAGGATGACCATGACCATGACAGCGCATGCGGTGACAAGAAGAAGAAGAAGAAGAAGATCAAGGAGAAATACATTGACCAGGAGGAGCTGAACAAGACCAAACCCCTGTGGACCCGTAACCCTGATGACATCACCAACGAGGAGTATGGAGAGTTCTACAAGAGTCTGACCAACGACTGGGAAGAACACCTGGCTGTCAAGGTGAGGATATTCTATTCATATTGGCCAACAGAATAAGTTCCCACACTGTTTATTTACTAAGTTTCCCTCGATGATCTGTGAAGTCATAGATAGTACCAGTATTAGTCTGTTGATAATGGGTGAGGTCATTTCATAATGACAAATATACATGTACATTAAGGTTTCAGCAGTTGGCCTTCTGTTTGTTTACTTACACAGCACTTCTCAGTGGAGGGCCAGCTGGAGTTCCGTGCCCTGCTCTTTGTGCCTCGCCGTGCACCCTTTGACCTCTTTGAAAACAAGAAGAAGAAGAACAATATCAAGCTGTATGTCAGGAGGGTCTTCATCATGGACAACTGTGATGATCTTATCCCTGAGTACCTCAGTGAGTCAGACAGAACTGAAGTAGATGCTCACATAGATCTGGGAAGGAGCTATAATCTAATTGAGAAGATGTCTGACCAATTGTCTCTGTCGTTCTCTCCAGACTTCATCAAGGGTGTGGTGGACTCTGAGGATCTCCCCCTGAACATCTCCAGAGAGATGCTGCAGCAGAGCAAGATCCTCAAGGTGATCCGCAAGAACCTGGTCAAGAAGTGTATAGAGCTCTTCACTGAGCTCTCAGAGGACAAAGAAAACTACAAGAAGTACTACGAGCAGTTCTCCAAGAACATCAAGGTCAGTTTCATACTCTCAGTTTCATACTTTAGTATAGAACATAGTAATAATGGATTGCATTATTTATAGAGATTCTCACCAGTTCTTTCTTACAATTGATGTTGCAGCAGCACCCACCACATGGGTGATACAGGGCAGCCATTTTGTGCTAGCAGGCTCACCACACTTCAGCTTTCATCATTACGTAACATTGCCTTAAAGGTCAACCTAAACTGAATTTAGGATGCATTGTATTTAGTGGTAGACATGATCTAGGTGGACACTATGATGACCCTTATCATCACCTATTCTTTTAAGAATCTTTGGGGAACATTCTGAATGGTGTAGTTGTTGAATGTTCCACTAACCTTTAACTGGTCACCACCCGACTGATCCCCTCGCCATCTTGTCTCCTCTAAACCTGATATAAGCGGCTTAGGGCCCAGTCCTTTACAGAGTTCCTTACCATCATCTTCTGGCTTTCTGGAGTGTGTTTAAATGACTAGACAGACTATGGCATATCGTTACAGTTATTGCATATGTCTTAAGGTAAACCTTGGATTCCATGTAGAAACAATCTGCAGGGGGTGCACCTTTCTCATGTCTGCTGAAATTACGTGAAATCTGTCTGGTTTTAATCTTAAAGGGCACGTTTACCCCTTTATATATTTTTTGCATAAGTACACTAATTACAGTCAGAAAAACCTTACTGACAAGTCAGCAACACGCCCCTTGTTGGTATCATATTTACAAAACTTGGGTTACTTCCTGGAAAATGTCAAATTCTTGTAACACAAAGATATTTTTGGGAAGAGTTATTTAACCTTTTACTGCAGTGGGATAAATCAGGATCATACAGATTGATTATTGGTAGTCTTAAACAAATCTACTTTGAAACAAGAGTATAAACATCACACACATGGTTATGGGCTTAAAAAAAGATTTAGAGTTGAAATGTATTCAATTTTGAGTTTGCATCTGTAACGTGTACGCTGGGATTCGGGAAGCAAGTATAGAGAGTGTATTTAATTAATAAATGAACATAGAACAAAACAAGAAACACAAGTAGCGTACAGATTTGGAACACATCAGTCAGTAACGCCTAGGGAAAGAACCAAAGGGTGTGACATGTATAGGGAAGGTAATCAGGAAGGTGATGGAGTCCAGGTGATGGAGTCAGCCGATGTCACAAAGTGCTATACAGAAACCCAGCCTAAAACCCCAAACAGCAAGCAATGCAGATGTAGAGAAGCACAGTGGCTAGGAAAAACTGCCTAGAAAGGCAGGAACCTAGGAAGAAACCTAGAGAGGAACCAGGCTCTGAGGGGTGGCCAGTCATCTTCTGGCTGTGCTGGATGGAGATTATAACAGTACATGGCCAAGATGTTCAAACGTTCATAGATGACCAGCAGGTTCAAATAATAATAATCACAATTGTAGGGGGTGCAACATGAGTAAATGTCAGTTGGCTTTTCATAGCCAAGCATTCAGAGTTAGAGACAGCAGGTGCAGTAGTGAGAGAGAGAGAGCACGTCCGGTGAACAGGTCAGGGTTCCATAGATGCAGGCCAGTTGAAACTGGAGCAGCAGCACGACCTGGTGTCTGGGGACAGCAAGGAGTCATCAGGCCAGATAGTCCTGAGGCATGGTCCCAGGGCTCAGGTACTCCGGGAGGGAGAGGGAGAATTAGAGGGAGCATACTTAAATTCACACAGGAAAAATACTTCCGATATAAAACACAAACTATTGCAGCATAAATACTGGAGGCTGAGACAGGAGGGGTCGGGAGACACTGTGGCCCCTCCCGACAATATCCCGGACAGGGCCAACCAGGCAGGATAACCTTCACCCACTTTGCCAAAGCACAGTCCCCACACCACTAGAGGGATATCTTCAAACCACCAACTTATTACCCTGAGACAAGGCTGAGTATAGCCCACGAAGATCTCCCCCACGGCACAAAACCGAGGGGGGCGCCAACCCAGACAGGAAGATCACATCAGTGACTCAACTCACTCAAGTGATGCACCCCTCCCAGGGACAGCATGGAAGAGCGCCAGTGACTCAGCCCCGTAATAGCGTTGGAGGCAGAGAATCCCAGTGGAGAGAGGGAACCGGCCAGGCAGAGACAGCAAGGGTGGTTCGTCGCTCCAGTGTCTTTCCGTTCACCTTCACACCCCTGGGCCAGACTACACTCAATCATAGGACCTACTGAAGAGATGAGTCTTCAATAAAGACTTAAAGGTTGAGACCGAGTCTGCGTCTCTCACATGGATAGGCAGACCATTCCATAAAAATGAAGCTCTATAGGAGAAAGCCCTGCCTCCAGCTGTTTGCTTAGAAATTCTAGGAACAATAAGGAGGCCTACGTCTTGTGACTGTAGCGTACGTGTAGGTATGTACGGCAGGACCAAATCGGAGAGATAGGTAGGAGCAAGCCCATGTAATGCTTTGTATGTTAGCAGTAAAACCTTGAAAATCAGCCTTAGCCTTAACAGGAAGCCAGTGTAGAGAGGCTAGCACTGGCGTAATATGATCAAATGTTTTGGTTCTAGTCAAGATTCTAGCAGCCGTGTTTAGCACTAACTGAAGTTTATTCAGTGCTTTACCCAGGTTGCCGGAAAGTAGTCTAATCTGAGTCTGAGATGCTGGTGCGCGTAATGATGTGACAGGTGTGCGTAATAATAAGCAGACTGGCGACCTCGAGCGTTGGAGAGATAGTATACGTGAGAGTACCCCCTCCCTGACACGCGGCCCAAGCCACATGACACCGACCAGAGGGACGGTCCCGGGACCAGGAGCGAGCCGATCGCTTCTGCAGAGGCGCGGGAACCTGTTGAGCCGGCTGAGGCGTGGGAGCCTGACGAGCTAGCTGAGGCATCCTCGGCAGACTCGGCTACTGTCGCTTAACGGGCCAACCGAGTCTTGTAAACCTGACGAGCCCGCTGAGGCACGGAAGCCTGACAAGCCAGCTGTGGCATCCTGGTTGCTCCAGTAGCGGCACCTGGTCCCGGCGTCACCTACAAAAACACTCCCTGATGCGCCCCTTTGGTGAGGTGATATTCTATAACGTGTACGCTGGGAAGCAAGTACAGGGAGTGTATTTTATAAATAAATGAACATAGAACAGCCGGCTTGTCGGGCTCCCACGCCTCAGCTGGTTCTACAGGTTCCCGCGCCTCAGCAGAGGCGACCGGCCCGCTCCTGGTCCCCGGGACCGTCTCTCTGGTCAACGTCCTGTGGATGGAGCCACTTGTCAGGGAGGGGGGGGGGGGGGTACTGTCACATCTACTCCCACTCCCCCTCTCTGGCGCTCGATGTCGCCAGTTTATTCATTACCACGCACACCTGCCACCATCATTACATGCACCTGCGCTTCATGAGACTCACCTGGACTCCATCAACTTCCTGATTACCTTCCCTTTCTGTCACTCCCTTTGGTTCTTTCCCCAGGCGTTATTGACTGTGTTCCATGTCTGTACGCTACTTGTATTGTGCCATGTTTGTTTATATATGAAATATTCACTCCCTGTACTTGCTTCTCGACTCCTAGCGTACACGTTACATCGTCCCAATATTACACTTTATATACATCACATTAGACTGAAATAACAAAACTGTTTGACATAGAAACACTAGATTTTCATAGTTTTATCATCTTTATTAATTATGAAAAATATTAATACAATTCCACCCATGAGGCCAAAGAGGGCGGTTTTTGTCATTGACTGCAGGAAAGGGCTACATAACCTCTCCTGTGTTTTCTCTCTCACAGCTGGGGATCCATGAGGACTCTCAGAACCGTAAGAGGCTGTCAGACATGCTGCGCTACTACACCTCAGCCTCAGGGGACGAGATGGTCTCCCTCAAAGACTACGTCACACGCATGAAGGAAACCCAGAAACATATCTACTACATCACTGGTGAGGAAACACACTCCTCTCTGTACAGTCCAGTTCATAGGTTGTCACATGATAAGAACCTGGTTTCTCAAGTTGCTATAACTACTGCATGTTTCAGGCGAGACCAGAGACCAGGTGGCTAACTCTGCATTCGTGGAACGCCTTCGAAAGGCCGGCCTGGAAGTAATCTACATGATTGAGCCCATTGATGAGTACTGTGTCCAGCAGCTGAAGGAGTATGACGGCAAGACCCTTGTCTCTGTGACCAAGGAGGGTCTGGAGCTGCCTGAGGACGAGGACATGAAGAAGAGGCATGAAGAGCAGAAATCTCAGTTTGAGAACCTCTGCAAGATCATGAAGGACATCTTGGAGAAGAAAGTGGAGAAGGTAAGAACGCTTAATCACATTGCTTACATATATCATGTTGCTGAAGGGGTCCTTTATGTTAAGACAAATGTCAGGAGGCTTGACATTACCTTAAAAATGCCACCAATATTTGCCACTGTATTTACATGCTCACTGCCAGTACAACAATTGCCTGATTCAATGTTCTGATCATCTCCCTAATAACCAACCTCTCCTATCTTCTCCCCCCCTTTATAGGTGACAGTGTCCAACCGCCTGGTCTCCTCTCCCTGCTGCATCGTGACCAGCACCTATGGCTGGACGGCCAACATGGAGAGGATAATGAAGGCCCAGGCCCTGAGGGACAATTCCACCATGGGCTACATGGCTGCCAAGAAGCACCTGGAGATCAACCCAGACCACCCCATCGTGGAGACCCTGAGGCAGAAGGCAGAGGCTGATAAGAATGATAAGTCAGTGAAGGACCTGGTCCTTCTGCTGTTTGAAACGGCTCTGTTGTCCTCTGGGTTCACCTTGGATGACCCTCAGACACACTCCAACCGCATCTACAGAATGATCAAGCTAGGACTGGGTGAGTTAGTTTGCTCAAACAAGGACCATGTTTGCTGTCAATATGATCAATGCTAGCCCCTTGTCTGTACTCCTTTTGTGTTTGCTGATCTGAAGGACCCATGTTGGTGTAATCAATATGGTCATGGCTCCATCTAGCCCTCCTTCATTTTCTCAGCATTAAGTGGTCTAGATATGAGAGAACATTGTTTAAGGTTCAGTAACTGACAGACTCTATTCCCTCCCTTCCCCTGTCCAGGTATTGACGAGGATGACCTGACCCCCGAGGAGCCAACCTTAGCCCCTGTGGAGGACATGCCTCCCCTGGAGGGAGACGAGGACACATCCAGGATGGAGGAGGTTGACTAGACCAACTGACTCAGCTGCAGTGTTACTGTAACTACACCAGTTTGCTTTTACACTGGAAGTGTTGTAAATTAAGACAGGATGACTTTGATGTTTGTTCATGAACCTGGAATTTCCCCCCTTCTCGATCCAAAAATCCCTTGACCCGCATTGGTCACATACAGTTTAGATTCATTCCCATAAGTGTTTACCTTTTTCTTTTGAAGGAAAACAAGAGCCTGTTTTTGTATCTTGAGTTGTATCAATGATTTTTTTTATTGACATTCCAACTTTCTTTTGTGTGTTGACTTGACTGTAAATATTTTCTGAAATTGATACTGTAACTTGAAATGGTGGGACCCCAAAATAAAGTTGACCATGTTAACCAATTCCATTGCTTCATTTTCGCTATTTATGTTGTTGAATGAAATTAGCTCTTAGAGGTTTAGTTAGATACTGTACAAATACTCAAGTTTGAGGTGATGAGATACAGCTTATTTGGTCACTTTGCATTACAATAATTTAGTCTAGAACAATTGCACAGTACATAATTAGTTGCATATCCTGTGCATGCACACCACGAATGGAAGAACTCCATAATCTGAATAAATATGCACAGCAGTCAGCGAAACCTACAGTCTTGCATCAGAGAGCTTGGCCACCAGATGGCATCTGCGTCCATGACTACCCCACACAGTGACTGAAAGAAGTCGGCATATTGAACATGATGTATAAGGCACTAACTACAGTAGCTACTAGTAATAGCTACATACACATTTGCTCATGTGCATCGTTATTTCTTTGAAATTGATGTGTCGTAGTCAGACACAAATACAAATAATAATGTATAGATAACTGACAATTCTAAAAGGTCTCCAGCAGATTCATTAAAAAAAAGTTAGCCCCACACATTAAAAGAAAAACTGCTACCTGCCACGTTGGAGAGGGAACAAGACCCACCCAATGACTGTATACTTTACTTATGCTGTAATTTGTCTCGCTGGCAGGGTGCTTCCATCACGAAGGTATAAAGAACTCCCTCCGATGCACTCACTTTCAGAGCACGTTGAGTCACCTGACAGATATCAGCCTATCATATCCGAGAGGATAGGCGAACGGCTGGTACGGTGGAGAGTTGTCAGGATTTAGCTTCAGTGTGTCAAAACGTGAACGACGGCGGTTATTTTTGTGCAATGCCGAATAAAGCGAAAAAAGAGAAGGTGAGTTAGGAGTTTGCTTGCAGAACAGTTGATACTAGTGCAGTGTACTAACAAAACTAGCTAGTTTTTTTAATGTTTTAAAACTACGAACAGACACCCATCGACGCGATATTTGTAATGTCCCATCAATGCATCATCAGCTAGCTAACTAGGCTTGCTAGCTAACGTTACCTGAGTGTTATAGTGAAGCTAGCTATAGTTTAACGAGTAACGTTAATACCTAACGTTACCGTATGTACGTTTTGTGGTACATAAACGCTAGCTAATGTTTTCTACTAAGTTCACTTTTTAAAGTGACAACTTGTTTAATTAACCACAACTGTCAGAAACAGTTTAGTTAGCGGAAAAGTTAACGAAGTGGTAGCTAATTTAACGTTAGTCAAAACTTGCCTCTGTCCCTTCACATGAGTTGACTAGTGAATAATGCATCTAACATTTTTTTTACAGGAGTCTCCTAAATATGGAAAAGTTGGTAAAACTGGAGGACAAGAGAACTCGGACATTGAGGTAACGTTATAACACCGCTTGCGTGTGCGCAACGCTCGCATGTTGATTTTGTCCACCAGCAACAGACTCGATTTAAAAATAAAACGTTCAATTTAACATTTATTTAACTAGGCAAGTCATGTAAGAACAAATGTATTATTTACAATGGCTTACACCGGCCAAACCCAAACGACGCTTGGCCAATTGTGCGCTGCCCTGTGGGACTCCCAATCACAGCTGGATCTGTGATACAAACTGAACCAACTATATTAATTTGGGGACAGGTCAAAAAGCATTAACAATTTATGGAAATGTAGCTAGCGAGCTTGCTAATGCTAGCAAATTTGTCCTTGGATATAAACATTGGTTGTTAATTTACCTGAAATGCACAAGGTCCCCTACTCAGACAATTAATCCACGGGTAAAGAGCTCGTTTTTAGTAATCTCTCTTCCTTCAGGCTTCTTCTGACTTTATATGGCGGTTGGCAAACAACTTTAAGCTGCATTACCACCACCAACTGTAGTGTGGACCTCAGTTCCTCTTTCAATCACCCATGTGGGTGTATCCTCTCAAAAACCAATGAGGAAATGGGAGAGGTGGGACTTGCAGCGCATCATATGTCACAAATAGAACCAAGTTATGTTTTAGCGCCTGGCTATGCAGACGCTCGTTGACATACGCAATGATTGAATAACATGTATGTGTACATTTTATTTACAGCGCACGCGGCATGTGCTATAACGTTAGCATGTTAGCTAACGTTATATCACCAACTAAATATGAATGAACTTTGGTTTTGAATGCAAGCATTTCAATTTGGATGCCATTTGGTCTATCCAAGTAGCTGTTTTCAACCTGAATCACATGGAGACGACACTAGCTGTAAGTGTTTAAGTCAGTTTCAAAAACATGGTAGCCACTACAATACTTTCCTGTGGATATTTTGCCTCGTATGCATGTCCAATCAAAAATGCATCTATTTTGTCCAATAGGTAAAATAATGTTTATTGTGTAGATACTCCCCTAAGAAAACCAATGATCCAAACTTCGTCTAACAATTTGTTCAAAAGTTATGCGCGTGTTTACTCTTGTAGGATGGACATTATTAGGGTGACTAATGGAGGCCAGAGAAAAAAGTGGTACAAAATCAGGGAAATTGCTTCCTGTCAGCTAGGCTGGGTTCTGTGCAAGAATTAAAGATGGATTTATGCAGAAATTTCTTTGCCATTTCGTGGTTGCAAAAATTCTAATAGTTTGCCTAATTTCAGTTTGACAAAACAAGCAAGTGTAGGGAATCAATGTACCTTCTGAAATATATTTTCCATAACCAAAGATATTGTTTTCAGCTGTTTGAAGCTGGTGTACGAAAACAAAAATTGAAGACGCAATAACTAAACTTTTTTTATTTTATAAAAAACATGTTTTTTTTTTCACCCCAATTTCGTGGTATCCAATTGATAGTTAGTCTTGTCACATCGCTGCAACTCCCGTACGGACTCAGGAGAGGCGACGGTCGAGAGCCGTGCATCCTCCGAAACACAACCCAACCACAGGAGTCGCTAGTGCGCGATGGGACAAGGACACCCCTGCCGGTCAAACCCTCCCCTAACCCGGACGACGCTGGGCCAATCGTGCGCCGCCCCATGGGTCTCCAGGTCGCGGCCGGCTGCGCCAGAGCCTGGACTCGATCCCAGAATCTCTAGTGGCACAGCTAGCACTGCGACGCTGTGCCTTAGACCACTGCGCCACTCGGGAGGCCCTGCAAAAACTAAACTTAAGAACGGGAAGCATATAAATAGCGCACATATAACATATCTATTGCTTTTTAGACTTGCTTTCAATGGGTGACAGATCTATAACATGCACTTCTATGTGAATTTAGTCAGGTTTCCCCAAAAGTTATATATTTCAGCTTTAAGGCTACTGTCTACCTGACAGGCTCACTTTCCCATTGAATTCGTCATATCATATCTGCAGGACATAAAACAATAGAGGTTAGATGGAAATTGAGAGATGACATGTAGTGTTTGTTTTATGGACTGGTTGGCTGACAACACAAATGATGTGCGCATCGATGTGGCTGGAAGGCATGCGTTATGATTCTAAATGGTCAGATCACTAGCAACAATGACAAGAAGCTGCCATGTGGGGAATCGTAGGTGGCTCGTGTCTTATGGATACCATGTCTTGTTTTGAGGTGTTGACTGATGTCATGTCTATGCTAATATGGCAATTATTTGTTAACTTCTCTAGGGCCAGTGGGACGATTTCGTCCCACCTACGTAACAGCCAGTGGAATCCCGTGGCGCGTTATTCAAATACCTTAGAAATCAATTTCAATTTCTCAAACATATGACTATTTTACACCATTTTAAAGACAAGACTCTCGTTAATCTAACCACACTGTCCGATTTAAAAAAGGCTTTACAACGAAAGCAAAACATTAGATTATGTCAGCAGAGTACCCAGCCAGAAATAATCAGACACCCATGTTTCAAGCTAGCATATAATGTCACATAAACCCAAACCACAGCTAAATGCAGCACTAACCTTTGATCTTCATCAGATGACAATCTTAGGACATTATGTTATACAATACATGCATGTTTTGTTCAATCAAGTTCATATTTATATCAAAAACCATCTTTTTACATTAGCATGTGACGTTCAGAACTAGCATACCCCCCGCAAACGTCCGGTGAATTTACTAAATTACTCACGATAAACGTTCACAAAAAACATAATTATTTTAAGAATTATAGATACAGAACTCCTCTATGCACTCGATATGTCCGATTTTAAAATAGCTTTTCGGTGAAAGCACATTTTGCAATATTCTAAGTAGATAGCCCGGCATCACAGGGCTAGCTATTTAGACACCCACCAAGTTTAGCCCTCACCAAAGTCAGATTTACTATAAGAAAAATGTTATTACCTTTGCTGTTCTTCGTCAGAATGCACTCCCAGGACTTCTACTTCAATAACAAATGTTGGTTTGGTTCAAAATAATCCATAGTTATATCCAAATACCGGCGTTTTGTTTGTGCGTTCAAGACACTATCCGAAAGGGTAAAGAAGGGTGACGCGCCCGATGCGTTTCGTGACAAAAAAATTCTAAATATTCCATTACCGTACTTTGAAGCATGTCAACTGCTGTTTAAAATCAATTTTTATGCCATTTTTCTCGTAAAAAAGCGATAATATTCTGACCGGAAAATCGTGTTTTACTACAAAGAGAGAGAAAATAAAAACATGGTGTTGCCCCGTGCACGCGCCTCAGTCTGATGGTCCTCTGATAGACCACTTACCAAAGGCGCTAATGTTTTTCAGCCAGGGGCTGGAATTACATCATTCAGCTTTTTCCCGGGTTCTGAGAGCCTATGGGAGCCGTAGGAAGTGTCACGTTACAGCAAAGATCCTACGTTTTCAATAAACAGAGCCAAGAAGCCCAAGGAATGGTCAGAGAGGGCACTTCCTGTACAGAATCTTCTCAGGTTTTTGCCTGCCATATGAGTTCTGTTATACTCACAGACACCATTCAAACAGTTTTTTATAAACCTTAGGGTGTTTTCTATCCAAAGCCAATAATTATATGCATATTCTAGTTTCTGGGCAGTAGTAATAACCAGATTAAATCGGGTACGTTTTTTTATCCGGCCGTGTAAATACTGCCCCCTAGCCCTAACAGGTTAACTAGCCAACAACTGTATTTGAGACAAGTGCTCATTGTGCAAATGTATTTGTTTTCAATAAATATTTGGAAACTAAATATTGTTTGCATGTTGTCAACAGTCTAAGCTAACTGTCTGTTTTGTCCCCTAGTTGCGAACGTGTCGGTTTCTGTTAAACAACCAACCAGTCTGTTTTTAGTATTCACTTTTCATATTAATTTGAAATTCCCCCCCCAAAGATGGATGATTTCTCACAAAAACAAGCGTATCTCTGTGAAATGTTTTTTGATATAATGTTATGTTAAAGACCCCACTGAATGATTCAGAACATGAATAATCATATTTGTCTTGGTAAAATGTATTTTCTAACAGAAGGAAGTGAAATTTTATCACCAAAGCTTGTTTTCACAGTTGAAAGACAAACCGCACAGACAACCGGTAGAGTAGGTTTAAATGTAATTTTATATAACATTCTGGCTTGTAATGAACATTTACATGATTTTGCAGGCAGTTTCAGACTATTACATTGATTAAATCAGGCTGTAATACACAGACTAGGTAGCCACTATCCCTTCACTTGGTCAGAATGGATGGTAAAAGTAATGTTTGCGAAACATTAGCTACTATCATTGTGCTCTGAGACCACTTGTGATGGTTAGCTATGTCAGTTCAAATCAGAAAATATACTGAAGACCAAAACGAAGATGTGGCCTTGAACCCACAGAAACACACACACACCAATCGGTAATGAAAAAAGCTCATAGAATGGAAGATGTCCCTTGTTAACACCCAGTAATGCATTTCTTTATTCTGTGTTGTCTGCCCCTCTCTGGGGCTATAATCCGGGGTTATCTATCTACTGTGTGTCATCAGCCATGAGGCAGATCTGCTAATGCGCCAACCTTGTGTCAAATTGAAATCGATGGACAACAAGCTGTTGCTGTATTACTCCCCCACCCCTTCCCTGCGTACAGCCAGGCTCCACTCTCTTCTCGGATGCTTCTGGGCACTAGGGCTCTAAGCTTTCGACGTCAATGGGACAACGACAAAAACATGGGAGTCATATTAAGACAGGCTGGTTCAGGCTTGGTAATTTCCTTTGTTTAAGCGCTAATGGTCTGTGAGCTGGCATGATCTTCTCATTGTTTGAGCAAGGTTAAAAAGGGCACTAAATGTAAGCAGTCTGTTAATATGTAGTCTGCTTTTTTCTGAACAGACATTTCTGCCTCTCTGGTTGATATAGCTAAACCTATTTTCTATCCATCTCGTGTGTTTTGGATGTATGAACCACACCTCGATCTCTAACCCAAGGGCCTAACGAGCCGCAGTATGAAGCGAATAGTATATGAAGCTATGAAGCCCACACATTTATGAAGCTAAAGCTGTTATATGAAGCTAATAAGAAGCTGGCACAGTAAGAAGCTGGCACACATTGGGTAAATGAATCAGCGGGAGAAAAGACCTTCGGTTGGGTCACATGCGTCAGTAATCCAGGCCCATCACGGGGTCCAGCAGCTTTAGTCTTCCAGACAGACAGTCAGCCAGCCGGCGGCTCACTAAGAAGGCCTAAAACCCTAAACCCCTGTCTTGTGGTGTGAAGGGCAAAATTAGTTGAGTTTTTAAGTTCATTTGACAAATCCCACCCCCCTTGTGTATGTTTGTGGGGATGAATGGATCCCAGCAGGCAGATTGGACAAGACAGGAGAAACTGCCCACATTCACCAGATTACATATCCAACCTAGGGGAGATTAGGGACAACACTGGGTTGTGCTAAAACCTTTTGAAATGAATAGTCCCTCTCTTTGTCATTTAAAAAAAAAAAATTGTTTGGTGTCTCATGAACAAACCCAGGTGCATGCTCTGTTCCACCCCTCTACTCTTTCCCTCCCTTCATACAGCAGGGCTCCAACAGAAAAGGCAGTAACAGTGTCCCTCCTACCACTCAGCTGCTGAAGGGCAAGCAGCTGGGTTCCCAGATGCCTGTCAAGAAGGACAAGAGGCAGAGCTCGTCCCGCTTCAGCCTCAGCAACAACAGAGAGCTGCAAAAGCTGCCTGCCTTCAAAGGTATGACTGGACCTAATCTAGTCTATTCCTTGCCTTGCCGTAATGCAGCCCATTTTTTTGCCTTCAAAAGTATGACTGCATAGTACGCCACTACTAGCTTAGGCTAGTTGGGGCTGGGGGATATATCGAGTTAAATAAATAATGAGTTTTTGATGATATTTCAAATGCTTGTATTGCAAGAATCAAGTTTTTACATTTTTTTTATGAGCCGCTTGTTCACATGTTTTTGGTCTCGCCTCCTTCGTTCCTTCTGTGGTGTGCACATTCCCATTTACGCCAGAGATCTGTATATAATGACGAGATGCTCATGTCTCCGCCCTAACAATGGACGTTGTTGTCCCAAAGGCGGGAAGGGTGGCGGCAAGCTTAGGTCCAAAATAAGCCCATAGAAATGCATTGGGCTTATTTTGTGCAGATTTTGGTGAGATAGAAACCTCTCGCTTCGCCTCTTCCTCTTTGTTTACACACACACACCAAGCCTCTAACCTGCCACTCACAGCAACAAAGATGGGAGATCACTTCTTCCTCTGACAAGCGGTTTCAACTCGCTATTTGCATTTGAGGTTTAGTCCAACATAATTGGTCATATAGACACCGAAACAAATGGAGACAATATTTTACTGTAATAGAGGAGAAGTGAACCTCTCTAACGAGACCCTTTTATTTTTCAACTACTGAAATTGCGCTCAGCAGAAACTACTTAAACGGGAGCATCAATGAACATTGCTTCTGGAAAATGAATGCGCGGTTTGTTGCGTGCAGTGTTGTGGTACCACTAGCTGCATTTTAGCCAATGCCTGTTATACTAGCTGTCTATTCTGTTTAATAAATGTGCAATAAACATAAAACACTATTTTTAATAAGGAATTGGCAACTCGTTCTTAGAAATAAACTAGGCCCCTTCATTTCAACATCTGAACAAAGTGGACAGGCTAATATGCTGTTTAAACAGTTGGGGAGACACACAGAAGTGTATTCATAACAATTCAACTGCTCTGCCTTGTTAGCTAGCAAATAGATCCAAATTATTGTCTAAACTTGACATATTCAGATTAGCTGGCTACTCACTAGCACATGACCTTTAGATTGTTTGAGACCTGTGTTAGTTTTCTAAAACACCTGCAACAAGAAGTTAGTCATTATTAGTGAATGTGCATTATGCATAGTTTTGGTTAAATTTGTAACAAAAAGGGCATTTTCATAGACTGACTTGAAAGCCAGATCAGTGACTATTGCAAAAAAGACAGGTTAAACTATTTTGCTAAAATTATTGCAAGGGAGTATGGTTGTGGAAGGCTTATATTTAGCTTGGGTATCATTTCACAGGCCCTGAATAAATTTAGATTATTGCTGACTGTTTGAAATGCAGTGTATTTGACATTTTAATTGTACAGCAAAGCTTATTTAGAGAACATTAAAGTCGAGATTTTGTGAATCGTCTGAAAGTTTAAAAAAAATTAAAAAATATCTAGATTATTTTTAGGCTGTATCGCCTAGCTCTAAACAGTTTATTCAAAGACCTATTTTCTGTCACTCTGTTCACTCTATAGGTAGAAGCAGATTATCTGCACTGAACAAAAATATAAACGCTAAGTGTTGGTCCCATGTTTTATGAGCTGAAATACAAGATTGCTGAAATGTTACAGACGCACATAAGCTTATTTCTCAAGTTTTGTGTGCTAATTTGTTGATGTCCCTGTTAGTGAGCATTTCTCCTTTGCCAAGGTAATCCATCCACCTGACAGTTGTGGCATAGCTGATTAAAACAGAATGATCATTACACAGGTGCACCTTGTGATGGGGACAATAAAAGGCTATTCTAAAATGTGCTGTTTTGTCACAACACAATGTCACAGATATCTCAAGTTTTGAGCGAGCATGCAATTGATATGCTGACTGCAGGAATGTCCACCAGAGCTGTTGCCAGAGAATGGTATGTTCATTCCTCACCCATATGCCGCCTCCAACGTCATTTTAGAGAATTTGGCAGTACGTCCAACCGGCCTCAACCGCAGACCACTTGTATGGTGTTGTGTGGGAGAGCGGTTTGCTATTGTGAACAGAGTGCCCCATGGTGGGTTTATGGGCAGGCATAAGCTACGAACAACGAACACAATTGCATTTTATCGATGGCAGTTTGAATGCTCAGAGATACTGTGATGAGATCCTGAGGGCCCATTCAACCACCGGCATTGCATGTTTCAGCATAATAATGTACAGCCCCAAGTCACAAGGATCTGTACACAATTCCTGTAAGCTGAAAATGTCCCTGTTCTTCCATGGCCTGCACACTCACCAGACATTTCACACATTGAGCATGTTTGGGATGCTCTGGATTGATGTGTACGACAGTGTGTTCCAGTTCCTGCCAATATCCAGCAACTTCGCACAACCTTTTTGAAGAGGAGTGTGACAACATCCCACAGGCCACAATCAACAGCTTGATCAACTCTGAAGGAGATGTTTCACGCTGCATGAGGCAAATGGTGGACACACCAGATACTGACTGGTTTCTGATCCACGCACCAGCATGCATAAAAACCGAAGTCATATTCATATCAAATGGAGAGAAAATACCAAATTAGGCTCTTTGGCTATATGACCCAGATCTTCCAACATGGAGGGGGGGGGGGGGGGGGGGGGGATTATGACAGGACATTTTGCACTGCTTTGGTGTAAATCTTACATCTGTCTACATTGTTCTCTTGCATTCTGTAAATTGTTTAACATCTTAAAATAATAGGTTATGCAGGCTATAGCAAAGGAATAGGCCACTTGGCATGGCCATGCTGTGCGGTTCCCGGTCAGCTCCTTACTGCGTGGTGTTGGTCAAGTTGAAGTGGGCTGTACATCGTCTGTCACATCACGATGTCGTCACCATCTTCAATATCCGATACTATCATAAGATTGCCCAACCCTTTTGAACCACTTTTGATTGACTCTCGTCTCTCAGGACAGAACCATGTATAGGCTTGGTAAGGTTTGGTTTCCCAGCCCACCCTACTGATTGATGCATGTCCCCTGGCCTTGGCTTAGCCTTTAAGTTCAGCCTTGGTAAGCCTTAGCATAGCTGCCTGCCATCTCCAAAAGTCTGCTTGCATTCTTATCTGACGTAAATCACACTGTCTCTTTCTGTGTGTGTGTGTCTGAACATCCACACTGCCCTGCTATAAAACGCAACGCCATGGTGTTGCGCAAGCCATGGTAACATTGAATGTAAGTGACTGACTGCTTGATTTAACCCAAGTGTCTATATTTAGGGAATAATCCAGAGATAAGGCTTTAATGCTGCGGGGCCTTGTGTTTCAGGATGCTGCCAGTGCCTAGATAAGCGGGTGGCTGGCAGGGAGCTACAGTGTACAACTGCAACCCACCTCTCATCCCCTGCTTCTCTCATGGAAAATATCAGCACTGGCAGATGCATATCCAATGCTATCATGTTACTACTTTGAGTGACTGGCATGAAGTTGGCTCTCCATGGCCAAACTTTTAAAGATGTGGAAAGTGCACAGTGTGCAAATCCAGTGGCTTTTACAGGAGAGATGATGCAGTCTTGCAGAGTCCATAATAATGTTAGTGTTTAGGAGCTTCTAGAGTTTTAATGTAGCTGTGTTTGGACCACTGTGTGGTTCCTCTCCATGCTAATCTACCATGACCTGAACCACCAAACCTCTCTAGGGCAAAGTGGAGAGCCGCTGGCTTCAACTCAGTCTAGACTGGAGCTTTGCCGACAATCCAGACGAACACACACACACACACACACACACACACACACACACACACACACACACACACACACACACACACACACACACACACCACAGTTGCCTTGTTACAGTTACCAACCAAGCCAGCTACCTCAGCAGTGATATGGTGTCATGACCTGTATTCACCTCTCATTCTTTTCTATGTCTTCTGTCAGACCGCAGTGCTTCCCCCTGGGATTCTTTTCGGCAGCGGTGGCAATGGTATGGGGGGTGCATGGCTGCTAGGGTTAGTGAATTGCTGCTAGTGTTAGTGCATTGACATGCTAGCTGTTCTTATAGACTTCAAGTCATTTGAGCTAACGACTATCCATTTTAAAGCCTGTCTTGTTAGAGCCACTGCTGCTAAATTTTAATACAGGGGAAACACTGGACAGCCTACATTGTCAGACACAAAGGACTGTTCTCTGATCATGTGAGACCTTTTATCTTGGTTTTACTATGTCTTTACAACACATTCCATAAGCTTTGATTCGTGATAACAGCTGGGCATGTCCAGCAACGAGGGTTTCTCCAAGTATTGTCCCATGGGCCATGGATGTTATCAGTGGTCCTGTCCTGACAGGCAGTCAGGCAAGGCTGGTTTTCAGAGCTTTACCAAAGTGTTCACTCTGGAGACTTGGGCTACATGAAGTAGTAGAGTGCTGCTTTTGGAAAGTTTGTTATTTTAGTAAGTGCCTCTTTTGGACAGCAGTCTATAGGCAGGAAAAGATGCCTGATACCACCTCACATTATTGCTGAGTGGAAGATGCGGTATGTTCCGTGTTCATGTGGTGATTAATGCCTGAAAAGAGCTGTGCCACGGTCGCAGGATAATTGATAAGCATGACAAACATGTTATTTTTGGGAGACAGCAACACCACACCGTTTCAGACGGGTGCCTTTTTTATTTTTATTTTTTCACCTCAACTCTCCAGCTGCAAGTGTTTGCCAAAAGGTAGTGAACGAACAAACAGCTGGTGATGGTGTGAAAAGAGGAACTGTCCTGGGAGGGATACAGTTTCTCACGCTCTGTCTCCCTCTGTTGGGGGGAATGGGAACTGTGGTCTCATAGTGGATAAAGTTCACTCTGTGACTTGGCTGGATGATAAATCGCTTCAAGTTCAGTAATCGAGGTCAATAGAACCTCAGGGTCAGCAGTCTGTCTTCAATTCCTGTCGTTGACTCCTCTTTGAAATCACTACAAAACAGACTTTGTTAACGTTAATAGCCAGAGTCAGTCACAAGATCAACCCCGTCGTTCTGCACAGATGTAGAGGCTAGCGTGAGTTTAAATAACTGGAGCACGGTTGCGTGTGCCAAAGTAGAGTTTAGAGGATAACCGCAGACCGATGGAGAGTGTGTGTTCGTGTGTCCGTTCACGCAGGCGTGCGCTTATTTGGTCTGTATCAGAAGAACAACAGCTCTTCAGACAGGAGAATGCCCCATGACTAGGCAGTGGGATGATGGTGAGTGGACTGGTTTGGAGGATTTCTAATTGAGTCAAATCTGTTCACAGCATGCGAGTGTTACATCTGCTTTACGTTTGGTGAGACTGGGCAGAACAGATGGAGCTCCAAATGTAGTTAATGAAGGACAAGGCTGCAAGTCTCTATCAATAACTTTATAGAAATGAGTCAATAGCAACATCAATGCTTCCTCACACCTTCCTGTAGCCACCCAGCCCAGGACCTACAAAGTTCAGACTGAAAACACTCAGCAGCTAACCTGACTGGTCAATTTCCGTTTTACCTGCTACAAACAAAGCCAAGGAGTCCCGCTTAGAGTTGGTGTTTTCTGTTCACTGGATGCACTATGACTAACTTTACCTAAGGATTTGGGTCATCAACCACAGTAGGAGGGATACATTGACCCGTCTATTTTATTTTCTCTATGCACACTCACTCCATACGCGCACACTCACTCGCACATAGTCACACTAACACTCCCAACACGCACACTTAATTTGCTCATACATACATGCATGCATGCATGCATGCATACATGCATGCATACATGCATACATACATACATACATACATACATACATACATACATACATACATACATACATACATACATACATACATACATACATACATACATACATACATACATACATACCTTATCAACCTCTATCATTCCAGTATCCCTGCACATTGTAAATATGGTATTGGAACTGAACCTGTATATACTGTAGCTTACTTTCTCGAGCTCTTATTTCTATTTCTCATGTGCTTTTGTTTTACTTTTTGGGGGGGGATTTTTTTATAGTACTACAGATATTGATTACTGCATTGTTGGGAGAGCACGAGCAAGAAAGACAATTCGCTGTAATTGTGCATGTGACATTGAAAACGTGAAACTTGGCTCTTACAATGAACGTGGTTAGTCAGTCTACACGTGTCAGTCTTATAAAGCAGAAAAGTCTGACACACACACACACGACTAAGAACAATAGACGGATGTGAGCCATTGCTGTGTGTGCACTATGTGGTGCAGATGGGGACATTGCATTGGTGTTAAGCACTGTAACTGCTCACTCTGGGAGAGCAGCTGAGGCAGAGCACACTCGCTCACTGGCTTCCTGTTTTTTGTATAATCTTGGCTTCCTGTTTCTCACACCTGGGCCATCTGTCCACACACACACATCAGCAGTGAATTCTGTGTTTATAACAGCCTTTTACTGAATGATAATCAATGCTTCCCTTCAAGTGTTATTTTTCACATCTGTAATTGTTCACTGTGTCATTGTGTTATGTTGTTTGAGGGGAATTCCAGGTGTTGTGGCTCCAGAAAGGACAGCTAAAGATATAGCCTAAAAATGTCAGTGTGTGTGTGTATAGAACTGACCTACTTTCTGTGATGCATCAATGGACTCTCTGTGCTTTTCCTGGAGTGAAGATAAGGGAGGTGATATGTATTAGGATAAGCCAAAAACTCTGCTTGTTGGGAATGTAATTTATTGTAGGGTAGACTTGTGTGTGAGCCTGAGAGGGAAATAAAAAATAAATGAGGGGAAAGGTTAGCTGTGCCTCAGTTAGCCAGACCTCCTACCTCTGCTCCAATCGCAGCAAAGGCCCTGCCCCAGCCCACCAGCCAATCCCCTGCTTCAGCCCACTAGCCAATCCCCTGCCTCGTGGTTATGCATTCTGACAGCTTTCCCTGTGTGACCCAGGTTGGCCAATCAGACTCCTTCCTAGAGGGATGACATCACTATCTAGCCTGTTCCCTCCAGCAGCAGGGCAGAGCTTTATTTTCTGCTCTGAGTGTTTGATGCAAAATGGAGGCTGGCTCCTCGACTTAGCCTGGGCTATCGCTATCCCCTCTTCTACCCCAGCCCCTAGATGTTGACATGTACTAGAGCTGCCAGTGCGATGGTTCTGGAGGGACCAAACTCAAATGGGCCTTTCCAGCCCGTGGCCCTCATGCATTTTAGAGGTGAGCAACGCTAGCTGGCTGGCTTTTTGTTTGTGTGTGTGTGGGGGAGGTGGACAAGAATGTTGCGATTTACCATCTGTAGCTTTTTTAAGTGTGCTTTGGAGATAAACACTTTTGAGTGTAATGCCTGCTTTAGGAGGAAGGGTGTCTTTTTTTATCGTTATCTGCGTAACTGGGGTGTATTTGGAGCAGGAAAAGGTTGTGTGTGTTTGTCCTATGAAAACTAGGATCGCTTAGTGAGAGACAGCGATGGGAGGGGGGCTAGTTTTACTGCCTTCTGCCTCTCCCATCCCCCATCAAGACTGCTGACGTCAAAGGAAGTGAGGTCACAGCCGTTTGCGTGTGTTTGGTGTTACCCTAAAGCGGCAGGGCCCTTTGGCTATGTTCTGTCTTGCAGTCCTCCCCTCGCAGTGGAAATTTTTCATACATCCCCTCAGTGTTACACCATAGCTTTGAAGGGGAAAATGAGTACAACAGTAGCAGACGCAGACTATCGTGTGCATGACTTTTGAGATGAATTAATTGATGTTATTTTGCTGCTGGGTTGAATGTATCAGAACAGCGTAGATATCAACATAAATTGTCCCCTGTTAAATGTAGGCTACACATAAACAAAGATGAACACTTCAAGTCAGTGTGTATCTACTGTCATTGTCTCCTGTAATAATCATGTTTGGTTTACTGTTTTGAAGAAACGGTTTCCTCGTTGCAATATGAGTAAATGTTTATAGAAACCATACTATGTGCTGATGGGGACACTACACTAATCTCGTTTTATTATGCACATACAGTACCAGTCAAAAGTGTGGACACCTACTCATTCAAGGATATTTCTTTACTTTTACTGTTTTCTACATTGTAGAATAATAGCAAAGACCATCAAAACTATGACGTAAAACATTTGGAATCATGTAGTAACCAAAAAAGTGTTAAAACAAAAATAGCCACCCTTTGCCTTGATAACAGCTTTGCACACTTGACATTCTCTCATCCAGCTTCATGAGGTAGTCTCCTGGAATGCATTTCAATTAACAGGTGTGCCTTGCATAAAGGGAATTTGTGGAGTTTCTTTCAAGGGTGGAATACAGAAGATATCCCTATTTGGTAAAAGACAAGTCCATATTATGTCAAGAACAGCTCAAATAAGCAAGGAGAAATGACAGTCCATTACTTTAAGACATGGTCAGGCAATCTGGAAAATTTCAGACTTTAAAATGTTCTTAAAGTGCGTTTGCAAAAACGATCAAGTGCTATGATGAAACTGGTCTCATGAAAACCGCCACATGAAAGGAAAACCCAGAGTTACCTCTGCTGCAGAGGATAAGGTCATTTAGATTTGCCAGCCTGAGGAATTGCAGCCCAAATAAATGCTTCTGAGTTCAAGTAAGACACATCTCAACATCAACTGTTCAGAGGAGATTGCATGAATCAGGCCTTCGTGGTCGAATTGCTGCAAAGAAACCACTACTAAAGGACACCAATAAGAGACTTGCTTGGGCCAAGAAACAAGAGCAATGGACATTAGGATGGTGGAAATCTGTCCTTTGGTCTGATGAGTGCAAATTTGTGATTTTTTTTTATTTATTTTTGGTTCCAACCGCTGTGTCTTTGAGACGCAGAGTAGGTGAACGGATGTTCTTGACATGTGTGGTTACAACGATGCAGCATGGAGGTGTGAGGGTGCTTTGCTGGTGGTACTGTCTGTGATTTATTTAGAATTCAAGTTACACTTAACCACCATGGCTACCACAGCATTCTGCAGCGGTACGCCATGCCATCTGGTTTGCGCTTAGTGGGACTATCATTTGTTTTTCAACAGGACAATGACCCAACACACCTCCAGGCTGTGTAAGGCCTATTTGACCAAGAAGGAGAGTGATGGAGTGCTGCATCAGATGACCTGACGTCACAATCACGTGACCTCAACCTAATTGAGATGGTTTCGGAGTTCGACCGCAAAGTGAAGAAAAAGCGGCCAACAAGTGCTCAACATATGTGGGAGCTCCTTCAAGACTGTTGGAAAAGCATTCCAGGTGAAGCAGCTTGAGAGAATGCCAAGAGTGCAAACTGTTATCAAGGCAACAGGTGGCTACTTCGAAGAATCTAAAATTGAGAATTATTTTGATTAGTTTAACCTGTTTTTGGTTGCTACATAATTCCATGTTATTTCATAGTTTTGATGTCTTCGCTATTATTCTACAATGTAGAATATATTAAAAATAAAAACCCTTGAATGAGTAGGTGTGCCCAGATTTGACTAGTACTGTAGATTATGCTAAGACACCTGTGACCTGCTGCCTCATGATATTTGGGGGGGGGTTAATGCATTAAGCATCAGCACTCGTTCAAATATCCATAGAAGCTAATGGCCACTGGCACTGTTGCGAATAGTTTAGTGAGACACTGCAGCACTGACACTGCCATTTTGGCTTCGAGGTGGGGACTTGTTACTATACCTAGTCATGAGAAATGCATGTATGCCGTATTTGGCATCTAAATGGTGCGAAAATTCAAAGCAGTTTGTTTAGGGAGAGCACTCCACACTTTCAGCTTGGCCTAAAGTATTGAGAGCAGGCACCTCTAGCCACACTACGGGGCTGTTGCAGAGACCCAGTTTAAGCTTGCTACTGGAGTTAAAAGCGTTTTCAACAGACTTTCCACCGCAAGTGCCTTGACTGGATCTGTGCAACAACCACCCTTCAGATGTGCTTGTGTTCACTGGGAGTTCTGATGAAGTGGGTCCTAGATCTCTTGCCTTTTACACCTGTCAAATGTTCAGATGCGTTCTCTTAAACTGTAATTGCCTGTGGGGGCATAAAGGTGATGTGCCCGTGCATGCACGCTGTGTCTGTCAGCTGTGTGTGACGCACGCCACAGCGCGTCCCTTAATGTTTTAGGCGTGTTGAGAAACCCTAGTGCTGTTGTAAGGGAAGCAGGGGTACGGTAGGCATGGAGGATCATGGGAGATGCGTGTTAAAGCAACAACACATGCCTCAACACACCTGACACTGGCATGTACCATAGCAGGAGCAGTGTTGGGAAACAGGATATCGACACGGACATGTTAGAACAGGGCTGTCAGGTAGTGTATTTTTACTTTGTGAAAAACATAGGTTTAGGCCTAGTTATGTTATGGAATTTTCCAGTTTGGCCAATCACTAGGGTTGGTGCACTACTCGTATTTCATATGCAAATTATTACATTTTGAGTGAAATGCTCGAGATTTGCTATGCTCGAGATTTGCTGTGCTCTATGATCAACAGCCCCCGTCCCAGTTTGTGCAACATTTTCTTCAGGATTTTTTATAGGGTTGCGTCAGGTAAATGGGCTCTAGTAAAAAGTATCCCGTTCCATAGGGAAAAGGGTACCATTTCGGACACAGCCTCTTGGTCATGCTGTGGGAACTGGGAAAATCTGAGATTGCCAGGCAGTTTTTTTTTTTCTTTTTTTTTTTCTCTGTGATAAGGTGTGACATTATTGTTGGATGTTCAGTCTCCCTCCTAAGTATCTCTCATTTGTTTTAGTGTTAGGGCTTAGCCTATATCCAGCATATCTGGATACACTCCCCTACATATGTGTTTGGACAGTGATGCTATTCTCTATTCCAGCATTTAGGAATTGACATAAAATGTTTCATGAGGTGATGGTACAGATCAAATCAAAATATATTTGAGAATTCAAAGTAGCCATTCTCTCAACCAGCTTCACCTCGAATGATTTTTCCAAAACTTTTGACTGGTACTGTACATGTTATTCAATCATTGCACCCACACTGCTCGCGTGCGTCTGCGTAGCCAGACACTAAAATATAACTTGGTTCTATTTCTGACCCTTGATGCGCTGCAAGTCCCACCTCTCCCATCTCCTCATTGGTTTTTAGGAGCATATACCCAAGTGGGTGATTGAAAGATGAACTGAGGTCCACACTCCAGTACAGTTGGTAGTGGTAATGCACCTTAAAGTTGGTTGCCAACCACCATATAAAGTCCAAAGAAGAAGCCTGAAGGAGGAGAGATTACTAAAAACTAACTGTTTACCCTTTTAACTGTGGATTGTCGGAGTAGAGGACCTTGTGCATTTCAGGTAAAATAACAAGCCAATGTTTATATCCCAGGACAAATTAGCTAGCTAAATTGCCATGAATGTTTAATGTGTTTCGACCTGTCCCCAAATTAATATAGTTGGTTCAGAGTTTGTTTTGATATTTCAAGCTGTGTGTCCTGATCGCGTCTGTTGGGCATGGACAAAATCAACATGTGCGCAACGGCACACGGTCTGGTCAGCATGTTAGTGTACCATATTCCTAGCACGCAATGACTACATCAAGTTTGTGACTCCACAAACTCGTTGGATACATTCGCAGTTTGTTTTAATTCTGTTTTGGGGCATGTTTTGCGCAATAAGTACTGACCTTTAGGTTACTGGCCCAATGCTCTTAACCGCTAGGCTACCTGCCACCAGGGTCCCTCTGTAACTTTCTCACTCATCACCATTCACGATTGTCATTGTTATCTGTATTCATGGTAGGAACCACATTCATGCTTACATACTATAAAAATGACACCATTTATCATTCACTTCCTATTGGACAAAACATAATCTGAAACGCAACCAAAACAAGCTTTAAATGCACCAAACAAGTTTGTAGAGTCACAAGCTTGATGGTCATTGTGTGCAAGGAATATGAGACCAAATACTACACTTTTGACTTCTTTAATAAATACTTATGACATCTTCAAATGGGGGACTAGATGTATAAAGTGCTTTTGTTTCTAAACAGTAAAGCACTGATGTATGAAAAATTCTGGAGTTTAGAGCCATATTTAAATATTAGTGTCACTGTCCAAATGCATAGGTAGGGTAGTGTAGATGCGTTGATATCCATTAACCTCTATGGGCAAGGCGGGACGAATTCGTCCCACCTACGTAACAGCCACCTGAATTCAGTGGCGCGATTTTTGAATCGTTTGAAATACTATTACTTCAATTTCTCAAACATATGACTACTTTACAGCTATTTAAAGACAATACTCTCCTTAATCTAACCACACTGTCCGATTTCAAAAAGGCTTTACAACGAAAGCAAAACATTAGATTATGTCAGGAGAGTGCCCAGCCAGAAATAATCAGACACCCATTTTTCAAGCTAGCATATAATGTCACAAAAACCCAAACCACAGCTAAATGCAGCACTAACCTTTTATGATCTTCATCAGATGACACACCTAGGACATTATGTTATACAATACATGCATGTCTGTTCAATCAAGTTCATATTTATATCAAAAAACAGCTTTTTACATTAGCATGTGACGTTCAGAAAAAGCATACCCCCCGCAAACTTCCGGGGAATTTACTAACAGTTTGCTAAATTACTCACGATAAACGTTCACAAAAAGCATAACAATTATTTTAAGAATTATAGATACATTACTCCTCTATGCACTCGATATGTCCGATTTTAAAATAGCTTTTCGGATGAAGCACATTTTGCAATATTCTAAGTACATAGCCCAGCCATCACGGCTAGCTATTTAGACACCGGCAAGATTAGCCTTCACCAAAATCCTATTTCCTATAAGAAAAATGTTCTTACCTTTCCTGTTCTTCGTCAGAATGCACTCCCAGGACTTCTACTTCAATAACAAATGTAGGTTTGGTCCCAAATAATCCATCGTTATATCCAAATATCCTCTGTTTTGTTCGTGCGTTCTAGACACAATGGTAAATAACGGTTGTGCGCATGGCGTGACAAAAAATGTCTAAATATTCCATTACCGTACTTCGAAGCATGTCAACCGCTGTTTAAAACCAATTTTTATGCCATTTATCTCGTAGAAAAGCTATAATATTCCGACCGGGAATCTGCAATAAGCTAAACAGCCGAATGAAGTTTCTCCACGGGGGCGAATCGTGCACGCGCCTCATTCAATGGTCCTCTGATCGGCCACTTGGATAAGGCGATAATCTGTTTCAGCCAGAGGCTGCCTCGTCATCGTTCAGGTTTTTCCCGGGTTCTGAGAGCCTATTGGAGCCCTGGGAATTGTCACGTTACAGCTAAGATCCTTACTCTTCAATAAACAGATGCAAGACGCACGACTCCTTGTCAGACAGGCCACTTCCTGCATGAAACCTTGTCAGGTTTTTGCCTGCCATAGGAGTTCTGTTATACTCACAGACACCATTCAAACAGTTTTAGAAACTTTAGGGTGTTTTCTATTCAAACCTGAACAATAATATGCATATTCTAGCTTCTGAGTTGGTGTAGGAGGCAGTTAAAAATGGGCACATATTTTTTCCAAAATTCTCAATACTGCCCCTTAGCCCAAACAGGTTGTGTGTGTGTGTGTGTGTGTGTGTGTGTGTGTGTGTGTGTGTGTGTGTGTGTGTGTGTGAAGCCTAATGAACAGAACATGGTTCCATCTTGGATAACTGTCATGGCACCGTATCGAACTCAAGACCGCATTACTATGAGCTAAAGCCAAGGCGTTTTAGTTCTGGGAACTTAAATGCATCTTCAAGTCTAAACTAGCCAGGCATGGTTAAGCTACCCATCATGCGAGTGTAGATTGGCCAAAAACAACAACTTCCCTGGTTATTGCTATCTGTGGGATTAGAATTGTCATCTGCGGCCGTATGTATCAAGTGCTGATCTATCATCGGGTCCCACTGTCCATACAATTGTGATCTAAAAGGCACAACTGATCCTAGAGAAGCACTCCTGGTCTCTTGCCGGTCTCAGTGGTGATGGTGATGCACAGATAGAAGTAGTCACATACAGGTGGGTCAGTAAAGCACTAACCTACGCTGACAAGTTGAAGAAAAAAAAAATGAACGGCAGACATTTCATAAAGGAAAAACTTTTGTGTACTTGAACAGGTTAATAGCAACATTCTGATTGGTTTACCAGAATGCACTGTCTGAGGCCACAGGAGACCCATGTCAGACTGCATCTGTGTCCTCTGCAGATTGGAATGGCTGTGTAGTGTATGAGGCTGCTTTGTTCTAAAACCTTGAGTTCTGTCCGGCTGTTTTTGTGATCGGTCATCACATGCACAGTGCACAGAAGGCTGCTGCTCGGCAATGATGAGTGTGCAATAGCTAGCCATCTACATGAGGTGAGCGTTCATCCAGAAAAAGGAGACTGATAACGAGTGGCTATTTGTGAGTTAATGGTTCTGTGGTGGCTGTCACGCTCTGTTCTCCTGGAGCATGATTGAAAGCGTTTTTACATTTTGTATTCGTTCGGCAAGCACTGTTGTCAGGAGTGCCTCAGGGTCTGAGACTGCCTACTATTAGAGTATCAATCATTTGCTCATTCCCGTTCTGTGCATGTTATTTTACACTTTTTTTTTTTAGGAAGCTGCTGCCCACCCTCCCCCTCCACATGTCTTATGTATCTGCTGCTCAACCTCCCCCTTCACGTTTCTCTTTTACTCACCGTCTTCTGAACCTTCAACCAATTTGATCGACATGATGATGTAGCCTATGTTTCTGCCTCATATTTCTGAACAGCAGAAATAAAAACCCAGCGGCTATTTGAATTGACCTTCCAAAAATAAATACGTTTTGTAGGGGGATTTAGGCTACAACCTTCTCTGTAACTAAGGATATTGCAGTAGCACAAGAAAGGTGAAGTCTACATATTGCATTGTGGCAGAACAATCTGTGTTTTAAGCACGCGTGTTGTACTTTAGGGCTGGGAAATGCCAGGGACCTCATGGTACGATATTATCATGATACTTGGGTGTGATATGTTGCGATGGTGTTTTATTTGATTAGCACAGCAAATAACACCACAGAGCTAGTGTGACGGCCACAATGTTTACATCAAAAGTTAGTGGGGTATTTACTGCTGCTCGCTATCAACACCTCGTTAATCTGTCACTCAGCTCTTCGTCTGCTTCCTCCAAAATGCAACTATTTTGCCCAGGTGTATTTCCCACTTAGTTTCTATTAACACTAGAAAAGTCTGGTGTCTTTGTACCCCCTCTTGAGGCCAATGAGGAGTCATTTTTACTCAACATTCTAATAGTAATAAATACATTTCATGTATGCTACGGGGAGAATACTATTTTGCTTGTGTTTATGAAGGTCTTGGGTAACATAAGAAAAAATAAATCTAAACTACCATTTTCATTAGTTTGTTACTGTGCGCTGTTTGTTGCTGTGTGCTCACTTGTGGAGCGCATGGAACATTGAGTTATTTGGCAATGGTAAGTGTTTTGGAAATCTCAGAATATGCCCTTTCTGATACATTTATATATAGTAACTGTTTTACCTGCATGTGATGTTTCGATTGACATGTCCTCTTAACTGCTTATAACAAATTCTGTTTGTGATATCGAAATTCTAACATACGTGTGTTAAATAGACTTCGGGAAAAGTCAAGGATGGTGGGGACATAACATTTTTAAATGTTAAATTAATATTGGGTCAAAATGAGCCCTTTGGCCTTCATGGTGTTAAAAAAACATACTGTAGTTTTAATGAACCGCTAGCTTGCTCTAGTCATGTATTATCGACCACCTTACGAGATCTAGCCAGTCTTTTGTTTACAGTAAAGCTAGACTATACAGATGCTAGCACTGACACCTTGTGGTGATCATTTTGAACTGCACACAAGAATGGTACATAATATTAACTTTATTTCAAGCAGCATTTGGCGGTTTTTGTATTTTGCAATTAAATCAAATTAACCTTCAAATATTCCTTTCTACACACCCTCATGATTGTGGTATTTGCTAATGATGTCTCTCCTGTGCGTGTCATCCTTAAGGCCTACTTTCATTACGAGGGTAAGGCTAGCTGCACACCAAATGTGATTTAACCAAAACAGGATTCTCAATGTCAGTGTCCAGTTGCAGGGGGTCCGTTTTAATTTAGAAAATGCCCCCATTATTAAATTTGTTTTTGCTCCATGAAGTAATCCAACAATGTATACGCCGCAATCTTGTTCCTTTCAAATTCTCTCTCATTGATTGAGACTGGTGGGTCCACCCTAAAGTGCCGCATTTCATGACACTTACTCGTCTCGTACAATGAGAGAATATTTGAAATAGACAAGATGGTGGCGTACACATTGTTTGATTACTTCATGGTGCAGATATGTATTTATTTTAGTAACAGAGCATTTTCTAAGTTAAAATGGGCCCACTGCCGGACATGGACATTGAGACTCCTGTTTCCGTGAATTGAGAACAAAGATAATATCGCCAATACCAGTTTAGTTGAATAATCTGATGTTTTGTGTAGGCAAACCTGTAACTCCCAGTATAATGGATACCAACATTTTGGGGTTCAATCACATTATCTGGTGTTACAATCTGTAGCTAGGGTAGGGCTTGTACTAATACATTTCATGACTGCATGTACAGTAGCTGGCGAAGTCAAATCTGTTATGGAAATCTTAGCACCTATCCAAATAGAAGATATCCATTTGTTAAACTATCCTTTAGTGAAAGGAGAATGTCCAAGTATTATGGTTGCTGTTCACAAGGTCTGCAAACCAAACCTGTCCGTGAGGTGTTGTCACAGAAGTTGTGTGTGTCCAAACTTTTGACAGGTATTGTATGTGTATATATAGCCTGTGATTGCAAAGTTAGCCTCATCTAATGAAAAATGAAAAACCCACACACTCATCTTTCCAGTATCAGCCTTTTTCTTCTTTTAATGAAGTTATCATCAAATGATTCCCACACACAAGTTACCTCAGATGTGAGTGCTTTTACTATGTCTAATATCATTTTAAATGGAGAAAACTGTTTACATTTAGTTGAGAAATGTGAGAATTTATTAATCCTGTTTCAGTATAGAAATGACAAGCCACATGCATTGCACATGCCCACAAGGCCAATACTAATCCCATCATATGTCTGCATTGGGCATGAATAATCTCTCATTCACTGTAAGCAATGGAACCAAAAGGGTAAAGCATGGATAGTAGTGCCAAGAGAGAAATACCCTGGAGAGTGACCACAGTGAAGGGTCACTTTTTCACCAGCTCGCCTCTGCTACAGTCAAACCTTTCACCACCACCTAAGCCACTAACAGTGTAACTCAGTCACCGACTGTGATCGGAGTCAATGTAGCAGAATTAAATACCCGTAAAATTATGTTGGTGCTAGATTAACTAAGTTCAGTCTGCTTTGCTGAGGTTGAGGAGGAATTCAGTGAGCTAGTTGACAGGTGAGTGCTTGGCTCTTTCTCAATTCGTCCTTCCTCGATTCCTTGCCGCCGCCTCAAACCCCATTGGAGAAGGTCAGTTGTGATCCAATACAGGTGAGATGTGAGGAATCAAGGAAAGACAGTGAGACAAAGCCCTAGTAGCCATCGTGTGGAGATATCACCTGCCTTGAGACCTAAAGTACTGTTATCCTAGCCCAACCAAGATCATGGTTTTGGTAGGATAATGGATGCTGCTTTGTGGGTATAAAGTGCTGTTGTGGACAGGGGTTGCATCCCAGATCAGCCATACAGGGATTGTTACACCCACACAAATGATCAAGGACATCAGCTGCAAATCTGTGCAATATCATTAGACAAAATGAGTGACAACCAAATGAAACTGACAAACAGGGAATGTTAAATGACCATAAAATTCACTATACTTAAGTCAAAGAATCAACACTTTCATATCATGCAAAGAACACCTACAGTGTTTGGACCCCTTGAATATTTCCACATTTTGTTACATTAGTCTTATTCTTCTAAAGTTAATTAAATAAAGCAATTTCCTCATCAATCTACACGCATTACCCCATAATAACAAAGCGAAAACAGGTTTTTATAATGTTTAGCAAATGTATTACAAATAATAAAAAACACCTTCATTACGTAAATATTCAGACTCTAGAAATTGAGCTCAGGTGCACCCTGTTTCCATTGATCATCCTTGATGTTTCTACAACTTCAAGTCCACCTGTGGTCAATTTATTGGACATAATTTGGAAATGTACACACCTGTCTACATAAGGTCCCACAGTGGATGTCAGAGCAAAAGCCAAGCCATGATGCCGAAGGAAGTGTCCGTAGAGTGCCGAGACAGGATTGTGTCGAGACAGATCTGGGGAAGGGTACCAGGACATTTCTGCAGCATTGAAGGTCCCCAAGAACACAGTGGGAATGTTTTTCAGCAGCAGGGACTGGGAGACTAGTCAGGATCAAGGGAAAGATGAACGGAGCAAGTACAGAGAGATCCTTGATAAACCTGCTCCAGAGCACTCAGGACCTCGGACTGGGGCGAAGGTTCACCTTCCAACCTGATAACGACCCTAAGCACCCATCCAAGACCACACAGGAGTGACTTCGGGACAAGTCTCTGAATGTTCTTCAGTGGCCCAGCCAGAGCCCGGACTTGAACCCGATCAAACATCCCTGGAGAGACATGGAAAAAGCTGTGCCGCAACGCTCCCTATATAACCTGAGGATCTGCAGAGAAGAATGGGAGGAAGTCCCCAATTACAGGTGTGCCAAGCTTGTAGCATCATACCCAAGAAGACTCAAGACTGTAATCGCTGCCAAAGTGCTGAGTAAAGGGTCTGAATACTTATGCAAATGTGATATTTCAGTTTTTATTTAATTTGCTAAAATTTCTAAACCTTTTTTTGCTTTGTCATTGTGGGGTATTGTGTTTAGATTGATGGGAAAATGTATTTATTTGTATTTATTTACAAGAAAAAGGGGCCAGCTCTTGAACTGTGGGGGGGGGGGGGGGTCTTGGCCTGGTGTGGGGGATCTGGGCCTGGCGAGGGCTGGTGTGGGAGTGCTGGTGGCCTGGCGGTTGGGAGCTTTGGCCGGTGGCTGATGGTTCGGGTCCTCGCTTTTGACCTTGTGGGAGATCTGTCGGCGTGCCCTTGAGCAGGGTGTTGACCCTGGTTGCTTCTGTGTTTCGCTGTGGATGTGAGTCTGTTAGATGACTAATGTGATGTAGTTGTTGAGCGGCTTCACTGCAAGTATGTTTTAAATATTCAATAATAATAAAAAAAAACATTTAGAAACTTACCGTGTGCTACACGTCATCCTTGCGCCGCCACCTCCTGCTGCTAACGTTACTATCCATGCAGGCACTGCATCCCGCTGCCATTCTTCTTTGGGAAATCTTAACTTTTTAATTTTGAAAAATGGATTCCTTCCCGGTCGTAAGGACGATCCCACCCGTGAATAATATGGTCAAATGCACATTTTGACCTTGAAAACAACGAGACTACGTTAGCTAGCTGGTTACGGCTGTGATGGAACAGCTGTTTACACACCGGAAGTTCTTTGGGTTCCAGGAATCACTTCTGCTGCTCCTCAAATCAGTTAAAAGGTGTACAAGTTATGCTGCCATATCGTAGCCTTAGTTGCTGAAAAATAACACTTACTTTGACTGCTTGTCTGCCCCCCTGCTTTCCCATGTTTGCAATGAAAAAATAACATTGCTACTTAGACTACCTGTCTGTCTTGCTTGTGTTTTGATATGCTGCTTTTAGCTTGCCTAAATAGCTGCATGTACTCCCTCCTGAAAAAACATCACTATATCGGGAAGAAGGGTCCAGGAAAAGTTGGATCCCCAGCCTCTCTATTTCATTATTTTGCCTACAGCCTGTGCTGCAAATTTGTTTGTTCTGCGTATTTTGTAAAGCAGTGAAAAATTATTTCCCTCGTGAGGCGACAACGTATGAATCTCTCTCTCTCTCTCTCTCTCTCTCTCTCTCTTTTTCTCTTTCTCTTTCTCTCTCTCCTAGATGTCCCTGCGGCGGAGCAGGAGAAGCTGTTTGTCCAGAAGCTGCGTCAGTGCTGTGTCCTTTTTGACTTTTTGTCGGATCCTCTGAGCGACCTGAAATGGAAGGAGGTGAAGCGGGCTGCGCTCAGCGAGATGGTGGAGTACATCACCCACAACAGGAACGTCATCACAGAGCCCATCTACCCAGAGGTGGTGCACGTGGTCAGTAGACACAGTGGACAAGGCCTTGCCTCATGCACTTACAAATGCCTATCATGCTGTTTCCCTTCCATGCTGATTTGTGTGGTGAACATAGGACTAGTCACAACGACATTGATTCTGTCCTCATAAACTTGCTATTAATGGTCACCAGAGACAACCGTGTTTCCCCTAGAGGTCTTGTCCTGGGTCGGGTGTAGGTAGACCTATAAACCCCTCATACAAACAAATATTTTGTGCATGGTTCTGTCTATCTGGCTTTTATTGACGTCATAACCCTGCCATCCTCAAACAATCACAAAAGCTAGAAACCATTTCAATCAATTCAACTGTCAAAATCTTTCAAATCCCACAAAGTTTCCAAGTTATTTAAAAATTGAGGTTGCCTGTGGCAGGTTATTTCAGTTCTAGTTAGATATTGTATTTTGGTTCCTGAGGCGTAGGGAATGTGACGTGCCTATCAGATGAACTATGTGAACCCAGGGTATGACAAAATACAATTGCTTTAAGGCATCTGCATGCTTCCCAGCCCAAACAGTTCAGAAGAGTGTGTTCATATATTATGGTGACGTTTTGGACTTCGGTGAGGGTTTTTTCAGGCCGTTCGGGCACGCAAGCTGAAGTTGGGTGCCGACATCTACGCCCTTTCGTCGGTGATTGGTCAACAGTAGGGATTCTTCAGTCTTTGTTGTCATTCAACGAGAGACGACCTCGTTCTCATGCACATTTTTTCATTGAGAAATACTGCACCATGTAACATATTCGTCAGGTGTAAAATTGCGCGATTTAAGATCTACTTGGCAAAAACAACAAAATGAATGACAGATTTTTGAGTCGTCATAGATTAATAATTACTATTTTAAGGAAGTGTATACTGGCTACGGTGTCTCAGAATGGACAAACAGTACTTGCTGCTTTTTTTTCTAGTTTCTCAAGCCAAGGTCTTTTAAGGGAGTATGTGAGCACACTCGTTCGGTTTGCCTAGTCGACTTCGGCAAGCCGCCAGCTGAATTGAAGCATACTGATGCCTTTACACTCACTGGACTTAAATCTTATCGGTTAGCAGTAGGCCTCTTATCTACCAGTATTAACTTGCTAGCTGTTATCAGCCAAGGGCTACCACTGTGGGCTCAATCTGTTTCAGTCCACATAGTTGACAAAAAATCGAATTGGTGTTCATCATCATGGGTTTACCTACCTCTAACAGATATAGCCTCCTCGTCCCTTCAGTTCAGCCCTGGTTAGCAGGCCAGGCCACCTACTAGCTGTAGCTGAGTGAATGAAATACTGGGTCTGTGTGGTAGTCTAAATGTAAATTAGTCCAGTGTGGACATGGCTGCAGATGTTAAGTGCTGCCTGCGTGCCTGTCAGCCAGCCAGGTCTGAATTAAAGCCTTTGATGTTTATCAAAGCAGGCCTCAATGCTACGCAGGAAACCGAGGATGATCGAGGTGCAAATTTCCCCCTATTCTCCTGATCCTGCCTCTATTTGATCAGTGCAGCAGAAAATGCAAGGCTGCTGTCAAATCGGCATAACAATGTTCTTGGTTTACTTTAGTTCTCCCCTTCTTGCCCCTTCACTTTGAAGTGTTCACTGCTTTAAACATCAAAGTATGGAGAGAGATGGACGAAGCGCACTGTAAAAGGTGTGTTCTTTATGGTTATAATAGGCCACGACGGACGGCTCTTTGATAAGTGGGCTATTGTTACAGACGTATCAGCTTCAGATTGGTAAAGCGCTCCCTGTTCATGTGACTTGGTGGTCCATTAGACTGACAGTGACACACTCGGGGGGGGAAAATAAAAGGGGTTCTCAGAACGTAAACATTGACAAGTGAGTGCACGCTAACCTCAGGCCTGCAAGGGGTGTGGCGGGATGTAGTGTTCTCTGAGAGGTGAGAAAAGGCTGTGAGATAAAGAGAAGCCTGCGTCTACTCTGACAGACGGAGTGATGAGAGATGTCTGCTGCTTATTCGTTGTGGGAGATGGAGAGACGGTGGCTTTCTTTTCACCAATCTAGGCTACTTGTTTTTTTTTACCGAGCTGGAGAGAGAGGCCAGGTAAATGTCATCTTGACGGTCGTGTCATTCCTTCCTGCGCTCTCTAGTCTGCAGCAGTAGTGGTTTGTGCTTCATCTTTTGGCTGCTTTGACAGAAAATGTTTTGAAATCTAAAAATGAGCACATAAATGAACAGGAAGAAACAGGCTGATGGGTGAAGAGGTCCGATGAAAGTCAGTACCGTTATCTTCTATTTAGTTTGACACAAATTAATCAAAATGTCCATTTTCACATCGGTGTGAAAGTGCCAGAGTTGGTTTTAAAGCTAATCTTTGACCCCTGTCGTGATTAGTTCTGATGGTGTTAATGTGTAGCGTTTTGTGTAGTGACTTGTCTGTCTGTGTCTCTGTCCTTCAGTTTGCAGTGAACATGTTCAGGACGTTGCCTCCATCGTCCAACCCCACAGGGGCGGAGTTTGACCCGGAGGAGGATGAGCCCACGCTAGAGGCAGCGTGGCCGCACCTACAGGTACACACACGCGCACGCACGTGAATGAATGAACACACACTGTTTCATACCACTGATGTGTACACCTCTGCTCCTCTTTCTCCAGCTCGTCTACGAGTTCTTCCTCCGGTTTCTAGAGTCTCCAGACTTTCAACCAAATGTAGCCAAGAAGTATATTGACCAAAAATTTGTAATGCAGGTAAGCACTGGTCCTTTCTCACTGGAAGTAAAGCAACATGGGATGTGGGACTGGCTGTGTCTCTGTGTGTGTTGTAAACAGGTGTTGTAAGGTCACTGTGTTGTCTCCACAGCTATTGGACTTGTTTGACAGTGAAGACCCCAGGGAAAGGGACTTTCTAAAGACCACTCTGCATCGTATCTACGGCAAGTTCCTGGGCCTGAGAGCATACATCAGGAAACAGATAAATAACATATTTTATAGGTGAGTAAATGGCCCTAATACAGCACTGTGAGATTGTAGTTATGTGTTGAGTCGCGTCATTATCGGAGACACTTGACATGACGAGTGGCAATGTTTTTTAAATGACCATTAATTTCACTGGTCTGTTTTGCTTGGGTCTTTTGTCATTTTAATTGATAGAACTGTCATTTCATTGCAGCTTCATTTATGAAACGGAACATCATAACGGAATAGCAGAGTTATTGGAAATATTAGGAAGGTATGTCAAATTGTAATTATTTCAAATAGTTTTTGTGCCTATGTTGTTTTGCCGATCTCCTCCGTATTAGATTTTGCTGATCACAACCCTTTTGTCTTTCTGTTTGCAGCATAATCAATGGGTTTGCATTACCGTTGAAAGAGGAGCACAAGATATTCCTGTTGAAAGTGTTGCTGCCGTTACACAAAGTCAAGTCCCTTAGTGTCTATCACCCGCAGGTATCGCATCTAGACCCATTACTGTTAAAGAAGCTACTAGACCTACTTTAGAACAAAACCTTTTGATAGAGGCCTACAGTGTTATAGGTTGGAATACACGTTCATTCCAGTTGTAGTCAGTGTTGTTAACATGATAGTTGTAGTTAATGTGCTCTTTTGTGTCTGTCTCTTTCTAGCTGGCGTACTGCGTGGTGCAGTTTCTAGAGAAGGACAGCACCCTCACAGAACCGGTAAGACATCTTCCAGTTCGCTGGGCAAAAATCACCAGTCCCCAGTACACTGTGAGATTAGTACATTGCTCCAAAGCTGGTTCAGTGTTTATGTGCAAATCGTCTCCATAGGCAGTGATGGCTCTGTTAAAGTACTGGTCAAAGACCAACAGCTATGCGTGTGACTAGTTAGTGCAGTGTTAAAGTATGGCTCTACTCTTCTCTCCTACAGACAGTGATGGCTCTGTTGAAGTACTGGCCAAAGACCCACAGTCCAAAAGAGGTGATGTTCCTCAACGAGCTGGAGGAGATTTTGGACGTCATCGAACCCTCTGAGTTTGTCAAGGTCATGGAGCCCCTCTTCAGACAGCTGGCCAAGTGTGTGTCCAGCCCACACTTCCAGGTGTGTTATGTTGTTTGCTCAGGTGTTATGTGTTGCGTGCTTGTGTGTGTTAGTGGTTATGTGTGCTAAGATGTTACCTGACCAAGCGTTCCTTGTGTGTCAGGTGGCAGAGAGAGCGCTGTACTACTGGAACAACGAGTACATCATGAGTCTGATCAGTGACAATGCCGCCAGAATCCTCCCTATCATGTTCCCCTCGCTCTACCGCAACTCCAAGACCCACTGGAACAAGTGAGTCGCTCTGCTAACAACTAACTACCACTATGGAGCTGTCTCTCTTTCTGCCTATCGGTTTTCCGCCCTATTATAAGGAAGTTAACAACCGTATGTTTTATTGTTATGCATTCCTGGGTTCATATGAATTTGTGTGTGCGTGTCTCTCTGCATGTCTGTGTGTACAGGACGATCCACGGTCTGATCTACAACGCCCTGAAGCTCTTCATGGAGATGAACCAGAAGCTATTCGACGACTGCACTCAGCAGTTCCGAGCAGAGAAGAACAAGTAAGAAGCCTTAAACTTACAACGTCCACCCACATGTTGCCCATGACTCTGAAATGACTGTTCCCCTGTCGTCGTGTGTACGCAGAGAGAAGGCCAAGTGGAAAGAGCGAGAAGAAGCGTGGGTGAAGATCGAGACTCTGGCCAAGTCCAACCCTCAGGTGAGCACGCATCGTCACTATTCGTCTCTGTGCGGGCATGTTACTCCAGCCCCGGTGTCTCTTCCCCTCTCAACCCAGTAGTACGGCACCTAGTCCCCCATCTCAGGACAGAACAGCCCAGGCAGCAACAGATAAATGGATGTACGCAATGGCTGTACTCTGTGTATTGCTCAGAGCCCAACAAGCACCTAGCAGAACTGGACACAGCCATCATATATTTTGACCAAATGATCTGAAAAGGTATATTTATTATCTTTGGTTCTGGGAGTCCTTCACTTCTTTCTCTTGCTGGGTTTACTTCCTGGTGTCTCATTATAATCCTCCCCCCTTTCTCTCTCCTTGTTTAGTTCCTGGTGTACGTGGACCCGTCAGGCCTGGGTAGTCCCATGGAGACAGACGGACCAATGATAGAGGACTTCAACATGCTGAAGAAGACTATAGAGGAAGAGGCCACACAGGTACTGTGGGTGTGGGACTGTGTGTGTTCCTTTCCGCTGACCACCTCCATGCTGTCGTGTGTTCACGTGAATGTCCAGAGCAGTGTCTTCCTCACTGTGTGAAATGTAGCACCAGTGTGACATTAGTAGAACTAATCTTGTGGGTCCTCTCACACCTTGTTGCAGTTTTTAAATAGGTGGAGAGACAGACTTGTGTATGAACAGGAGCAGGGTAGCATGGGCCCTTGTCAAAAGTAGTTCACTACGTGGGGAATCGTGTGCAATTTGGGACGAAGTCTAGGTTGTAGGTGAAGAACCGGTTCAGGGAGAGGGCTGTGAGTGCTGCACTTATTGACAGGATCAGATATAGGCAGGCTCACATTTCAAAGGCAGCGAAGAGCTGACATTAATTAATTAAACACCGTACTGTAGTGTACACCCTACAGCAGTTGTTTTCAACCTGTGGTCCGCAGGGGTACTGCAAGTGGTATACAAATTATTATATAAAAAAATAATAATAATAAAGGTTTTTCTTCCAAAAAATGTTTGGAGTATTAATAGTATTATAAGCAATTTTACATAACTTATCACAATGCACATTGTTTATTATTATAATAATAATAATATGGGATCGATTTGACAACATCCGGTGAAATGGCAGAGCGCCAAATTCAAATTAAATTACTATAAATATTAGACCTTCATGAAATCACACATGCAATACACCAAATTCAAGCTACACTTGTTGTTAATCCAGCCAACGTGTCAGATTTCAAAAAGGCTTTACGGCAAAAGCAAACCATGCGATTATCTGAGGACAGCACCCCATCAAACATACACATGAAAATCATAATTCAACCCGCCAGGCACGACACAAAACTCAGAAATAAAGATATAATTCATGCCTTACCTTTGACGAGCTTCTTCTGTTGGCACTCCAATATGTCCCATAAACATCACAAATAGTCCTTTTGTTCGATTAATTCCGTCGTTATATATCCAAAATGTCAATTTATTTGGCGCGTTTGATCCAGAAAAACACCGGTTCCAACTCGCGCAACATGACTACAAAATATCTCATAAGTTACCTGTAATCTTTGTCCAAACATTTCAAACAACTTTAGGTATTATTTTACATAAATAATTGATACAATTTAAGATGGGATAAACTGTGTTCAATACCGGAGGAAAACAAAGTGGAGCGTGCTTTCAGGTCACGCGCCTCAACCACAACAGTACACTTCACTCGACCCTCGTTCTGAACAGGCCTACTTCTTCATTACGCAAAGGAAAAACATCAACCAATTTCTAAAGACTGTTGACATCCAGTGGAAGCAATAGGAACTGCAAGCAACTGCCTTAGAATTCTAGATTCCCATTGAAAAGAGTGACCTCAAAAAAGAAAATTCTCCTGGATGGTTTGTCCTCAGGGTTTTGCCTGCCATATAAGTTCTGTTATACTCACAGACATCATTTTAGTTTTAGAAACTTCAGAGTGTTTTCTATCCAAATCTAATAATATGCATATCCTAGCTTCTGAGTAGCAGGCAGTTTACTTTGGACACGCTTTTCATCCGGATGTGAAAATACCGCCCCCTAGCCTAGAGAAGTTAAGGACTAGAGAACGTTTGTTTTGAGGGGGTGAACTCACTCTCTGTGTAGCCGTTCCCTTGTCTCTTGGTGCAGAGGAACCAGTATGGGTGTGTGACCAGTCCAATGCTTTGATTACACCAGGCACCGTCTCTAACGATAAACTGCTGGAGATCATTTGTTTTCAATGGGGGCAGGAGACACAACGATACATTCAGTAACTTAACGGTCAGCGACTGAGTCCCATGTTTATGCAAATTAGCAGCAACCAATAACCAATCGGGGTAGGGTCTCGTTAGCTAGCTTCAGCACTGTGCTTGATAGGCCAACAGCCAACGTGAAGTTGTGCATGCTATTTGGAAAATACACCCAAAAATGGGAGCGCTTGGCAATTTCTTACTATTTTGTAGCTTTTGGTATGACTGGACTATGCTTAACTGTTCTCTCTCTGTTCCTGCCTGTCCCTGATAGCTCCAGAGGAACGAGCGTAAGGAGCGTCCGCTGGTCAGGAGGAAGTCTGAGCTGCCTCAAGACATTTCCACCGTCAATGCCCTGGAGACACACCGGAGGGCTGAGAACATGGTCACACCACACGACGGCCACTAGAAACCACACACAGTACAGTCCGATTCACACTGACAGTCCGATACGGATGGAAGGACACGACGGACGGACCAGCGCAGAAGAGAACAGAATGACCTGGCTGAAAAAATCTGGAGCTCAAACCAAATCAGCACAACTCTACTTAGCCCAGTCCAACTATGACAATTGATCCCCAGCCCAGTCCACTCCAGCCCTGCGCAACAGATGTCAATGGCACAGGACGTTATGGCATGACCAAACATGACATTGTTTCCCTCACCCCACCTCCCTATCCCTCTGTCCTGCTCTCGCTGTCTTGTGAAAGTGGTGCCCCCTTTTGGTAATTTCTCTCAGGTTTTCTTTTCTTGTTTTTATTTGTTGGTTTGTTTCTGTTCTTTTTCTCTTATTAATGATGACATGTGCTTTGGCAATTGGACTGGCGAACAGACATGTATTATAGGCACAATCTGTACGTAATGGGCGGAGGAAGAAGCAGCTTGGTTGAGGACCACTTTATTTTCTTCCCATCTCTCTCTACTTGAGCATAGAAAGGAAAACTCTGTACTTCTTCCTCAGAGCCCCATTACAGCTGCTTTTGCCATGAGCTTTACCCTTCTCTCTCTCTGTGCATTTTTCTTTGTTCTGCTATGATTTGATAGGAGGGGAAGCAAGGGGGACAGTCGGCGGACTGTCTGTTGGTCAACAGACGTTGTTCTAATGAAGTTGTGGGGATTTAAATGTGCTGGCCTGAGGAAGGTTGAGGCTGAGGGACAGGAAGAGGGGCTCTTCTGTCCTCCACTGGACATCTGCTGGTCTGTACAAACATAGTTTGGTGCCAACTTCACTTTCTTTTTTTATCTGAATGATATTGTAGGCAATACATTGACCCAGGTTGCAGTGTGTTTGGGTTGTTCACACAATGGGCAATGGTTTTCTGGATCCATTGGAGTTTACTGTCCATGTAAAAACAAAAGACACAGACTCTGTCTGTGCACTTCACAATCCCCACCAGTCTTTTATTCTTCATTAATATTGATCAATGATATCCAACTTCTGTCATGTTATTGATGTGAAAACTCCAAGGTCTAATTTTGTAGTTCAGTGTTTACAGACTCCCATTTTGAGTTTGTGTGTGAGTGGGACAAGAGGAACTGAACTGGGCTACACACAGAGGAATACTCATTGCTGGTTTTTCTACTTTTCATAACCAAAACCCCTTCCTTTCTGATGTTGCTGTTATGTGTTAGCAAGTAGTAGGCTAGTTCAGTCATATAAAGACCATTCTTTCTGGAGAAACCGAGTCGAATTTGAACACAAGCCTTTCTTTTCATAGTGCCTTTATTGTACATGGGGGACATCGGCTAAACTGAGAAAGAAGAGTAACGTTGAATTCATCATTAGCTTCCCAACAGACCAGAGAGACGCGTCGAAACACACACTGCCCCAGAGTATTCCGTGTTTATTTACATCTGTGTCGAGTGCAAAACGCATATGAGCTGTTTAGCTTCAGTTGCATGCCTTGTTAAATCTACAAAGCAGATGATGGTGGTCAAGCTAGAGAGGAGTGGAGTAGCCCCAACGACTTAACATGGAAGGACTTCCTGATTTTTAGAACTTGAATAATAAAAATATCCAAAATGAGTCAGTCATGCTGTGTGGTCTGGTCGGTTCTGTCAGTCCCTCTGTGTGCCTGATATATAACGTGTATAGAAGGATGCTTCCCAATTAACCTCTTATTCCCCGTTCCATTTAGGATCTGTCCCAAATGGATACTTGTTCCCCTAGAGCCCAATAGACCTTGATCAAAAGTACTGCACTATATAGGAAGTAGTGTGCCATTTGAGACGCTATCAAGAGTATTGATGTGTCTGTTGCAGTACCATTGTTTGCTCCCCCAGACAGACAAGGACTCTGGCTGTATCCCTTTAGAGATGCTCACCATCCAGGTGGTGCTGCTGTGTATGTGTGTGTGAGACACTGCTTCAGGATGCTTGCAAGGTCTATTCCTTTGCCTGCAAAAACTCTGATGTTCAAATTGAATGTGCAAATTGTAAATATACTACAATTACTACCATGATCACGTTTTGCGGTTTCTTTTTCGTTTCTTTTTTTTAAGGAATAACATTCACCAATTTATGCCATCCCCTTCCACTCCCAACAATTTTGCTGTACAATTACTAGAAGGAAGTCTAGAGTGCTTTACAGATGGCACAAACAACTGGATGGCTGCAGGGTTGTGGTCAATTCACTTACAATTTCATACATTTAAGGAAGTAAACTTAAATTCCAATTCATTGCTTCTCAAAGAGGAGAATTGGCTCTTCAGTTGACTTCCTGAATTGACAAAGTAGAATGGATCCCAACCCTGTCTGTTCCAATGTCCTGAGAACAGAGGACTTCACTTTGGTGACTGTTGTTCTTCATCAAATGGCTTTAATATTATAGTTTCTTTGGAGCCCTCTTTATTTTACATAAGCACATTTTTTTTCTATTTCAAAATAATAATATTGCAAGTGTCCTTTTAGTAGACATCCTGTACTAAATGGCTTAATCTACTATTGTACATATAATGTACTTTTATTTGATGTTCTGTGTATTATTAAATGGTAGATGCTCCTGTGTACATACAGGAAACAAAGGCTATTAGCTATTGCAGACAGTTGGGATGTGGCACATACTACAATACGTGACTATTTTGCATTTAGAGCAGTTAAGAATTTGAATTATAATATTTTTTTATCGATTTGTAATTAAACATTTCGTTTGTTACAGCATTTAAAAAATATAAGAGATCCTACATTAGCATTTTGTGAGCGCTTTTATTAAAAAAAAACAGCTGTGTACATCAACATATGGTCAATAAAGAATGTTTTTTTTTAAATATATTTTCATCCAAGAACAGCCATTAAGTGCTTTCATGATTTGCCTCATTCCTCCTTGACTAGCCTTGGAAGCCCACGAGACGAGATCAGAAAGGATGGCCACGGGAGACGACTCTTTGACGGATTGCGTCTCCTATCCCTCTTATTTAGTTCTATATCTGGACACAGATCACTTATCAAGGTTTCAGTCTCAAATCTCCATCACTCAGAATCTGGAGATTACCTTTTTAATACATCTCTATACCACAGCACATCAACCCTCAGAGAAAATGTACAAGTCAAACACCAGACCTGTTTTTATTGGCTCATGACAAGTGAGACAACACTACATAGACCTAAGATGACAACATAGAATGGCAGCAACAGTTATTAGTATTTGACACCCTTAGTTTAGTGTCTTATAATCAAATGCATGGGCGTGTATTCTATACTGGTACGAGGATATTGTAATGTAGGCAATTATTCTCACTTTTAAAAAACATATTTGTTACACCACCTACAATTTCCAGAAGCAAGCAAGCGTTTTCCTAGCTTTGAAACAGAGCCAGGATCAAGCTGCTAGACTAAAGATTCCTACTGTAACCCTCTGCTACCATCTTGTGGTTTAAAACAGTCACTTTAACACAGCTCCGGAAATCAAATACTTAAACTTTAGATTATAGTGAACTCACTGAACCAGGGACATTCTGAAGTGATTTGCTAGTCTGCCATTTGGTGTACTAGACAAGGGGCCAGTTGCATAAAACTGATTCAGTGGAGCAGACAGGGAGGGCCTTGTTATTGTTTTGACATACTAGACTAATTTCAGTTAGCCTGTTGCGTAATGGGATGACCTATTGACTGTTAGAGGGCTTAGTCAAAGTCTGGGGGCTACACAACTGAATCAGACCTGGGTACAACCAAATACTGTCGAGATTAGTCCAGATTAAAGAGTTCACTCACATTGGGTAAGAGGTCTCTGTTCACGAGATTATGTATGATGTGGTCAAACAGGCTGCCTTCCATTGTCCATAGCATACCACTTATTGTGTATTTGATATACAGTGAACAATGGACATTTGTCACCCAGCACAGGATTTGTACCGGCGACCTTTTGCCTACAGGTCTGCCTCCTTAGCATTTGGGCTAGTGTGGATATGTGACCAGAACTTCAGAACACCATTTCATAACCTTGAGACAAAACCTCTACCTCTTAGCTGTTATCGACCAATATAACCTCATAGATGAGGTAAGTGTACGCTATTTCTGTGCTGTGTTGTCCCTGTGCACTCTCAGTAGTGGTGCAGTGAGACAATTGGCTACACGGTGCCAGCTCCTGACTTAATTAGTTGTTCTAGGGTCATGCAGTTCCCCAGCCCTTTAGAGAAAAGACAGGGCTGACTGTCGTGTGGCGGACGCTACCCCTACGCACACTGTCTAGCACACCTGCTGAGCCCTGCTCTGCTCCCACACCATCCAACAGACCAACACACTCAGCCACTCGGGAATCATGTCTATAATTATTATGCTCACTCAAACCCATGATCATTATCAGGATGATAATAATAATTGTGATGGTTATGATTGACATACAGTCATTTTTGTTTTCTGGCCTCGGTATTGTGGAGGTGATGACTCGTGTGTGTGTGTGTGTGTGTGTGTGTGTGTAGAGCTGTCGTCTATAGACAGTGTGGATCACTCCCAGTAAGAACAACATTAGGCATAGGTGAACAAATCGTTTTAGGTTAGCAGGGAAAAAGGAATCGGTGGTCAACTTCTAAGAACTATTCATCTGTGTCATAATCATTCATTTACCTAAGTGAACAGTGTCCCCGTATTGACCCTTATTGGAGGTGTTTATTATGAACAAATAATTAGCTTAATCATCGACACATTGCTTCCCATTTATCCCAAAACATATGTTCTCTGAAGAATCTGAGATGTAGAAAATAAGTAAATAAACTGGTTGTCTAATGGTTCTCTCTCTCTCTCTCCCTCCCCCTGTGGTTACCCTCCCTCTTTCCTCCCTCGCTCTCTCTATCTTTCTTCATCTCTGTCTCTCAGACGAGGTCGTTTAAGACGCTGAATGTTTTTGCCGACAGCTGTAGCGTTTTGTTTAGGCTACCAGAGATTTCCAGAAAGGATCATGTACTAGTTATGTGCCTGTTCTCCTGTATACCTCCCTCTACCTCCAGTGTTAGATCTTACGGCTGCGGCGCTACCCCAGGTCTCTGTATACAAAGACATTTTGTCACGACGGGATGGTGTCGGCTCCTATTGCCATGGAAACATGGCTTGGAACTTTTAAGCGTCAACTCCATTGTGATTGCGTCCAATCATATTTTAGGAAGAGCATTCGACAGTGAGCATTACTTTCGTTGCAATTGCTCCGTGTGTGTGTGTGTGTGTGGTGTGTGTGTGTGTGTGTGTGTGTGTGGTGTGTGTCCTCCCCCGCATCTCCATGACTCAGCACCCCTCTCCAGCAGTCTGTGGATGAATGAGATAGAGAAGGGGGACGGAGGGGGCCAGCTACTGAGAATCAGGAAACTGACTCACACTGCCCTGTAGGTCTGGAACGGCAGTGATGTGACTCCCTCTTGTTTAATTCTCTGTCAGCAGCTGTGCTGCTTCTTAGAGAGGGATGTGTTTGTTTTCCCTTACTTCCTTTCTGTATGTTCCCTCAGTCATCATGGGACCATGCGATCCATTCACTAAGTCATCCACCACCAAAACAGCTCTCTCTGTGGTCAGCACACTGACTGGAGTGGTGTGGCATGGAGCAGGGAGGGTGAGAGATGGGCACACAGATGGAAGGAAAGGGGGAGGAAGAGAGGGATGGAAAAGGAAAGAATGAGGAGATAAAGTGAGGGAAAGAGGGATACCTAGTCAGTTGTACAACTGAATACATTCAACTGAAATGTGTCTTCCACATTTAACCCAACCCCTCTGAATCAGAGAGGTGTGATTAATCAACATGCACGTCTTCGAGAGGTGAACAGTTATGACACTGACGGGTGTGAATTGATCTACCCAGAGAGGAAGTGGGGGGGGGGGGGGGGAGTGGTAGAGCAATAGAAAGATATAAGGAGAGGGAGAGTGTAAATGAGTGGCTTAAGGGGGCCATATCTAGTTTAGGATTTGCTACCTGTGTTGCTCTCTTGCTTTAATAAAAATCATCCTTACTGGTGCAGGAACAAGGTCCTGTGTGTGTCTCAGCTGAGGGGTTATATATGTAGCCTCCACTTCATGAAACACTTTTAATTGACCCTGAAGAAAACAATGAAAAGAAAGAGGGAGCGAGGTGGAGTGAATGAGAGAGAGTGAGCGGCAGCATCGACTTAATATGAGCTTCAACAGAGTGGGTGGAGTCGAGCTAACATCCCTCTCTCACCCTGTCCGAGGCCACAACAGGATAGCAACCTCGAGACTGGCTTTTGGTCCAGTCTACATGTAGAAGCCTCTGAAGTCAGTCGCACCTTATCATAGCTTCAAAGTCTCCTTCTTTGTCTCCGTATTGAATAAAAGAGGCTGTAAAGTCGGAAATAGGCTTCAAAGGGTTATTCAGACTGAGACTTCAGTAGCCTATTTCAATGAACTACGCCTTTAACAAATACATGCATTTCCTGCTGAAACCCCCGGTATAGACCAACCTAAATTTCAAGCGGGTCTAGCTGGCCGACCAGCTGTTCAAGCTAGTGATGCTGGTGACTAGCTCATGCTGGTGATGCTGGTGATGCTTGGTATGCTAGACCATGCTGGTCCAGCATGGTCTAGCTGGTCAAGATGGTCTGGCAAAACCACACCCATAATATTTCCCAGCATGCTCTATTTGCTGTTTGATTTTTACAATTGTTTGTTTCAACGTCTGTTTTGTTTATTTTTGCATGTACATTGATTGATTCATTAATCTTATCATACACAAAGATAAATACCATGCATTTAAAAAATAAATACAATTATTTCACCTTTATTTAACCAGGTAGGTGAGTTGAGAACAAGTTCTCATTTACAACTGCGACCTGGCCAAGATAAAGCAAAGCAGTGTGACATAGACACAGAGTTACCCATGGAGTAAACAAACAAGCCAATAACCCAATAAACAAGTCAATGATACAGTAGAAAAAGAAAGTCTAAATCCTCTAAATCCTCATGCAAAAGGCATGAGGAGGTAGGCAATAAATAGGCCATAGGAGCAAATAATTACAATTTAGCAGATTAACACTGGAGTGATAAATGAGCATATGAAGATGTGCATGTGGAGATACTGGTGTGCAAAAAGAGCAGAAAAGTAAATAAAATAAAAACAGTAAGGGGATGAGGTAGGTAGGTAGGGTGGGCAATGTACAGACGGGCTATGTACAGCTGCAGTGATCCGTTAGCTGCTCAGATAGCTGATGTTTAAAGTTGGTGAGGGAAATAAAAGTCTCCAACTTCAGCGATTTTTGCAATTCGTTCCAGTCACTGGCAGCAGAGAACTGGAATGAAAGGCGGCCAAATGAGGTGTTGGCTTTGGGGATGATCAGTGAGATATACCTGCTGGAACGTGTGCTACGGGTGAGTGTTGTTATCGTGACCAGTGAACTGAGATAAGGTGGAACTTTACCAAGCATAGTCTTATAGATGACCTGGAGCCAGTGGGGCTGGCGACGAATATGTAGCAATTCAACTAATCCAATCTGTTAGTTGGACTTATTGTATCTGTTACTGAAATGGTTGTTCCAGTTTAGATGGTTTAGGAAGTCTAACCCTGGCAGTCATTCTGAATGCAGACTCTGGGTAAATAAAAGTTCCAGCTGTTAGACATCCCCACTCCGGCTGGATTCCTATAGGAATTAAATATCACTTTGCAAGCCAGTGGAAGGTACCCTAGCAGTTAGAGTGTTGGGCCAGTAACTGAAATCCCTGAGCCGACAAGGTGAAAAATGTGTTGATGTGCCCTTGAGCAAGGCACTTAACCCTAATTGCTCCTGGGTCCCAGTTGATAATGGCTGACCCTGGCCGTGACCTCACTCTCCGAGGGTGCCTCAGGGAGAGAAGGGATACGCAAAAAAACACATTTTCAATTCACACATGTGTATAATGCACCCTTGTACATAAAATAGGACAAATATAAGCACTCTAAATTATTTCTTATTATAATGTGACTTGCAGGCCAGATGTGGCCACTGTATTATGGAAAAACAAGGCCTTTAAAGTAAGGCTGTATGTAATGTATTGTCCTAAATAATTAAGCACTTCGATGCTGGTTTTGCTGGTGGCGAGCATATGTTTGTATGCTGGTGACCAGTGTCCAAAACATAGTGAAGGCTGGTCACCAGCAAAAACACAGCGAAGACACAGTGAAGGCTGGTCACTAGTGTCCAAAACAGAGAAAGCCTATGCTGGTCTATGGTGTTTTGTTCAGCAGGGTTAAACAGAAACAAACATTTCGGTGAGCTACAGTATCAATTCAGTATGTTAAAGTGGGTGTAGTTACTCCTGACAGGTTTTTACCAGGAACAGATATAGAGTTGGGGATGTTTTGTTCTGTCCTGAAGGGAGGGTTACATTGCTATTAACGCGCCGCGAATGAGGTCATTGTGAAGGCCACACAGAGAAAGGACAATAGATGGAAAGCAGAGAGTCCATGGGGTTGGGGTCCATGGGGTTGGGGTCTCTGAGAGGCCAGCACAGTTCATTGGTTTATAAACCTGCTGTTAAGTGTTACGATGGTGCTCTATGTACTTGGTTTGAACTCACTCAGAGTTCACTCTAGTCATAACAATATAAATCGGCTCGACAATGTTCTAGACTAGTTCTTGAAAATAATAGAAGGCATCTTTCCCTCCTCACAGTCTTGGAAGTGATTACTTGGAAATGTTTACTGATCAGAGCTGACTGGTTAATTCATGTCGTGGCATCTTGGCTATCTAATTGTGTTCTCTAACTATCCAAGAAAGGAAGGGAGAACCATGTCTATAATATTAGAACAGGCTCATTGTCTAAAACTACTCTGTAATACCCATTGGATGTTGACTTTGTACATTGTAATTACAAAGTAATAAGGCATACAACTTTGACAAAGTACAGTTATTAGAGACTTTGTTGTCTTTGTTTGGAAATCTCTTGTTTCTTAATAAGAGAAGATGTGACTTCCACGAACTCATGTCTTCTAGGAGCAGAGAGGTCTTCTGTGAATGGTGGATATTTTCTTGCTGAACTCTTGCCCAGGAACTGTCTTAAAGATTTGTTCCAAGAGCTGTATTTTGTGCTGGAGTGGAAGCCAGGAGGGTGGGGGGAGTATGTATAAAACTTGAGTTTGTCTGAGGTTAGGCGAGGTGAGAGGAGGGGAGATGCCGTGATCTGAGTTGAACTGATAAGGCGGGACAGGCAGTGCATTTTGTGTGTGTGTTTGTGAAGTGGATAAAGCTGTGTTGGTATCCTCAGCCGTAATCCAATCAACAGGGACGCTGGGACCACTGTCTGTCAGGATATGACAGAGTTACACCAGGACACTCTGCCGCTGTCACCCTCAGTAGCAGAACACACATGCACACACACACACAAAATGTTTACTTGAAAATGTTTACTGATCAGAGCTGACTGGGATAATGAGTGATGGGCATTCCAGGTATTTTTGGTGAGCCAGGTCTTTTGGCTCCGCTCACCAAAATGAGCCGTTAATTTGGCTCCTAAAAAAGCTCAATGGGGTTAAAACGGATGAAAAAACATGAAAAATAGCACATTTCTAATGTTAAGCATGAAAGGTTGCCTACCTTTATGTCAGATTGTGAAATGTGAGTTCCAATACATTTTACCTGCCAAAATTAGTTTGCTTGTGACAAGAAAAAAAGTTATTATTTTACACACTGCAACAAATTGATCATGGACCAGAATGAGACTCTCCTGTAGTGAGGAATTGCCATCTTCAGATAATGTTTTTATAACACACACCCACACCCAGGGACTATGCTATTGTCTACCAGAGTCAAATGGGAACAACAACAACACCCTCTCTGTGTGAGAGTCTGAGGGACAGGTAAGTGTGTGTCTTGCTGCCCCTGCTGCTGTACTGTATAAGGGCCAAAGATACATTCAGACCACACTGGAAAACCACAGGTAGCCAAAACCACACTCTGACTGTCAGGAACATGAGTGGGCAATCTTACTCTGCCAGTGTGTGTATCTGGGTCCAGGCTTTTGTTCCAGCCAAGCTGTAACACACCTGATTATATTACTCAAAGCCTTGATTAAAGACTATGATAAGTTGATTCGAAGAATCCGGTGTGTGTCTGCTTGGATCGAGCATTTGTACTTTTCAGTAAGAAGAATTACACGTAGACTGGTGAGTATTTGTAACAGCCAAGTGCAACATCTCTAAGGTGCATGACAAATACATGATATTTCCAGTATGATGATGAACTAATTATCAATTTGATACAATTACATTTTATTTCAGACACCAAAAGATCTGGCATTGGGGTGGAATGAGATTGAGAAGACAGCCCAGAACGGGGAGCGATGGAGAGGAGTTGATTGATTGCCTATGGTCCCTTTGAGCCTACGTATTAAGTAAGTAAGGCATTTTATCACCGTTTTTACCATCCAATTGATCAAGATGATCACACTATTGGTAGAATTTTCTAAACTCTCAGTTTCAACATAAAAAAAATCAAAAACACTTGTAACATACTGTAGATTAATAGAATTTTTAGTTAAATTTAAATTAAATTCTGCACTATAATGATGAATCAACAAATAAATGTTTTATGAAATACCATCAGAACATTGAAATTAACTGAAAAACCTGCTTCATTGTTAAGCTGTTTGAGCAGACAATGAACTTGACAGATCTTCCATAATGAATGTCTTTGATGTGTTAAATAAAGGGTAATGGATAAATAATGGATAAATTACCATTTTGCCAGGCTCACAGTGAAACTACTTTGAATCATTCATTGTTCTTAGAAGTACAGTATCAATGCAATTAATTTTGGTCTCCCCTCTGTCAGTTCATTTATCAATTTATTAAATGCAGATGAAATCCAAGATGCCTCAGACTTGCAATAATCTGTCAATCCCAGGGTGTTTCTTCCGTGTTGTACAGAACAGAACATATTCTCCGGATTAATATTGCAACAAGCCATCTCTCCATCTCTCTATTTCAATTTCTCCTTAGGGGATGCAGTCAAAAGATTGAGTGGCCACATGACATCAGGGGTGTAACCTCTGGCAACAGGTTCAGATGTTCAGCTGTGAGCCATGGTTACAGTTCCTTCAGAAAGTTTTCACACTCCTTGACTTGTTTTGTGTTGTTGTGTTACAGCCTGAATTTAAAATGGATTCAATTGAGATGTTGTATCACTGGGTTTAATGGCTGCGATAAGAGAAAACTGAGGATGGATGAACAACATTGTAGTTTCTCCACAATACTAACTAAATGACCGAATGAAAAGAAGAAAGCCTGTACAGAATACAAATATTCCAAAACATGCATCCTGTTTGCAATAAGGCACTAAAGTAGAACTGCAAAAAATATGGCAAAGAAATTAACTTTATGTCCTGAATACAAGAGTTATGTTTGGGGAAAATCCAACAACACATCACTGAGTAACACTCTTCATATTTTCAAGCATGGTGGTGGGTGCATCATGTTATGGGTATGTTATCGGTAAGGACTAGGGAGTTATTTTTTTTATAAAAAGAAACGGAATACAGATAAGCACAGGCGAAATCCGAGAGGAAAACCTGGTTCAGTCTGCTTTCCAACAGACGCTGGGAGATAAATTCACCTTTCAGCAGGACAATAACCTAAAACACAAGGCCAAATATACACTGGAGTTGCTTCAATGTTCCTGAGTGGCCTAGTTACAGTTTTGACTTATTGAATCGGCTTGAAAATCTATGGCAAGACCTGAAAATGGCTGTCTAGCAATGATCAATAACCAACTTGACTGGGCTTGGAGAAATTTTTAAAGAATAATGTACAAATATTGTACAATCCGGGTGTGCTAAATTCTTAGAGACTTACCCAGAAAGACTCACAGCTGTAGTCGCTGCCAAAGGTGATTCTAACATGTATTCACTCAGGGGTGTGAATACTTATGTATATGAGATATTTATTTATTTGATTTTCAATACATTTGCTAACATTTCTAAAAACATTTTGTCATTAAGTAGGTCATCATTGTAAATAAGAATTTGTTCTTAACTGACTTGCTTGGCTAAATAAAGGTTAAATAAAATAAATAAATAAAATAAAATGAAGGGGTGTGTAGATGGGTGAGAAAAAATATTGAATAAATGTTTAGTTCAGGCTGTATCACAACAAAATGTGGAATAAATCAAGGGGTATGTATACTTTTTGAAGGCACTGGATGTCATTAACACCAGACAGGAGAAGTTTAGGGTCCATGGCGGGCTATTGGAACAGAGACCGTAACTTTCAGATTGATTTTGTGATATCCACAGATTGATTCTGTTGTGACGCGTTATCACTTCCCTGTGGCTTAAACTCTAAAGAGAAAAGCCGACCAGAGACTCAGAGTTCCTGCATAATGTCTTGAAGACATGGATCCTATGCCTCCGTATTCCACTCACAATCCAACTTCTGACAACAACCTTCTTCAGATTCAGGTGGGATGGTACAGGCTGCATTAAGCTACGTAGAAGACTTCAGTCACTTTACTGAAAAAGTCAAACCGTTTGTGTGCTCCCCATTTCCCTCCAGAGTTTGGTTGATAACCAGGACCAGAGGAACTTTCTGTGTCTGACCCTGACCTTTGACCCATGACCCTAACCCTGAGGTCTTCTTAAACATGTGTGTGTGCGCTTTACATTTTCATTGTGTGTCCAATTTCCATTATGTGAAGACCAATTTTCAATTGTGACAAGTGAACAATAACATTATATTGAATTGTATTGTATTGTATTATATTGAATTGTATTGTATTGTACTGTATTGTATTGTATTGTAGACTCTGCCAACAGCTGTGGCTGTGATTTATATCTCCTAGTACAACATAGGGTTGGTCGTACGAGGCCAGAGGCTGTAACATTCATGTAACATGAGACTATCTCGAGGCCAGGCCCACGCATAGCACAAAGCAATGACAATCAAACTCTCTCAACCCCACCTCCCTCCTACACACTCTCTCTCTCTCACACACACACACACACACACACACACACACACACACACACACACACACACACACACACACACACACACACACACACACACACACACACACACACACACACACACACACACACACACACACACACACACACTCTTGTATAACTAGCCTTGTGGACACACATAATTCAGTCCCATTCAAAATCCTATTTACCCTAACCCCATAACCTAACCTAAACCCTAAACCTAACCCTAGCTCCTAACCCTAAAAGTAACCCTTGTTCCTAACCCTAATTCTAACCCTAAAATTAAATCTAACCTTGAGCATACCCCCCCTAGAAATAGCATTTGACCTTGTGGGGACTAACAAAATGTCCCCAGTTGGTCTCTCACACATGCACGCATACACACACACACACGCGCACACGCACGTGCATGCGCGCACGCACGCACGCACACACACAAAAATAGTTAAACACGTCCACAGACACACACAAGCTGATTGGTGGTATTACAGTTGAAGTCGGAAGTTTACATACACTTAGGTTGGAGTCATTAAAACTAGTTTTTCAACCACTCCACACATTTCTTGTTAACAAACTATAGTTTTGGCAAGTCGGTTAGGACATCTACTTTGTGCATGACACAAGTAATTTTTCCAACAATTGTTTACAGACAATTCTAATTCACTGTATCACAATTTCAGTGGGTCAGAAGTCAACATACACTAAGTTGACTGTGCCTTTAAACAGCTTAGAATATTCCAAAACATTATGTCATGGCTTTAGAAGCTTCTGATAGGCTAATTGACAACATTTGAGTCAATTGGAGGTGCACCTGTGGATGTTTATCAAGGCCTACCTTCAAACTCAGTGCCTCTTTGCTTGACATCAATTTAAATTCAAAACAAATCAGCCAAGACCTCAGAAAAAAAATTGTAGACCTCCACAAGTCTGGTTCATCCTTGGGAGCAATTTCCAAACGCCTGAAGGTACCACATTCATCTGTACAAACAATAGTACCCAAGTATAAACACCATGGGACCATACAGCCGTCATACCGCTCAGGAAGGAGACGTGTTCTGTCTCCTAGAGATGAATGTACTTTGGTGCGAAAAGTGCAAATCAATCCCAGAACAGCAGCAAAGGACCTTGTGAAGATGCTGGAGGAAACAGGTACAAAAGTATATTTATCCACAGTAAAACAAGTCCTATATCGTCATAACCTGAAAGGCCGCTCAGCAAGGAAGAAGCCACTGCTCCAAAACCGCCATAAAAAAGCCAGACTACGGTTTGCAACTGCACATGGGGACAAAGATCGTACTTTTTGGAGAAATGTCTTTTCGTCTGATGAAACAAAAATATAACTATTTGGCCATAATGACCATTGTTATGTTTGGAGGAAAAAGGGGGAGGCTTGCAAGCTCAAAGAACACCATCCCAACCGTGTAGCACAGGGGTGGCAGCATCATGTTGTGGGGGTGCTTTGCTGCAGGAGGGACTTGGTGCACTTCACAAAATGGATGGCATCATGAGGCGGGAAAATTATGTGGATATATTGAAGCAACATCTTAAGACATCAGTCAGGAAGTTAAAGCTTGGTCGCAAATGGGTCTTCCAAATGGACAATGACCCCAAGCATACTTCCAAAGTTGTGGCAAAATGGCTTCAGGACAATATATATATATATATATATATATATATATATGTACAATATATATATATATATATATATATATATATATATATATATATATATATATATATATATATATATATATATATATATATATATTGTACATGTAATAAGTGATATGATTCTGTTTCAGTGACAAGCCAGAGTGTAAAAGCTAGGAGGTAGAGTTTTAACTGATGTAACTGAGTCCGTTTTGAGTGGAGAGGAGAGGAGAGGAAAGGCATCCACAAGCCACTGTGTGATCTAAAGATGGATTGATCTCATAGCAACCGCGTCGCCATGGCAATCCGGGATACAGATTCCACGCTGAGGTGACCTGACGAGTGATTGGATGCTACATAACCCAAAAAACTGACGACATCGGCTCATCTTCTTTTCGCTTCCTTCTTTTCTTCTGTTCTCCATCTCTCCATCGCGACATTCATACCATCCCCTGACAGTTCTCTAATAGGTTATTATTAGATTACATCCGCTTTAGACTGTTGTGTAATTATAATGTGTGTAATTACCTAAACTTCAACTTGTGTCTTACATTAACTGTGTTAGACATATTCTTCGCACCATTCTATATTCACCAGATTGGTTAGAGAATAGATATCCACTTAAAGGTGCGTTACGGCTTTCATAACAGCATAAGCTCCTGTATCCAATCAGAGAACTGGTCCTGTGTTTTACAGACAGAGTCTGAGGGACTGGCTGGAACAACACTTATAGCCACCTCTCCTGTCCATGTGTCTTCCACCCAGGCTTTCATCTCTCTTTAAGTCACCCTGGAGGAGAGGAGTGTTTGATCAAATGAAATATTATCATAAAAGGTCAACAGATTATCGAGGGAAATGTCATCCCACCAGAAATCTGCTCCTTTCTTGCTCTCTCGCTCTCTCTCTCCTCCATAGTCTGTCTGCCATGTGTGTGTGTGTGTGTGTGTGTGTGTGTGTGTATGTACTGGTTCTGACTGATTAGTTTGAATGCCATATAGTACATACCTTTGTGCCACAAGCGGAGTGGATGAGCAACAAGTTCTGAACATGTCCTGTATACTCATGTTCGGTCCTGTTCTGTAACATGCACATACGTGTTACCATTTTGATACATAGCATGTATACAACCAGGTAGATACAAAGCCATATATTAAAGTAACTGACTAGTGAAATTCTCACTTTTAAAAGTTCATATCCTGTTAACTCATACGCAAATAATGTTGTTGACTCATCCTATACTGGTGTTTGCAGCCAAAGCATAAATTGGAGAACAAAAAAAAAACACTTAAAAAAACCCAACTCAAAATTGTATCTCAAACAGCGTTTCAAAAATGCTTGCTATTTTTTCAGAGAAGATTATGTCTTCCTCCTGGGGAGGATGAGCTGGTCAGTCAGCGGTCTACTCGCATTAATATTGTGAATGACCGGTATACTCACACATTGTAATTAAATATATTTCATTGAAATCTGGAAACACTGGACAGTTACTTACTTCTACAGCAGCCATATGTATTTATAGGAATACACTGAGTGTACAAAATATTAGGAACGTCTTTCTAATATTGAGTTCTACCCCTTTTGCCCTCAGAACATTCTCAATTTGTTGGGGCATGGTTTCTACAGGGATGCTGCCCATGTTGACTCCAATGCTTTCCACAGTAATGGTGGAGCTCCTTGTGCTGCCTAATGGTGGGGTGGCATGATGGTTTTGGTTTCTAATACTACTCTCTATGTGGTCAAACTAAACAATCAAGCAAAAGGGAAACAGGCAAGCTTACGTAAATTACAGTGCACTGAGTTTAGAAAACATTACGAACAGATGAAGCAGATATAAGCAACAATTAAAGCAGGAAGCACCAGTGACTCGGCCAATAAAAAAGTGGTCAGATGAAGCAGATGCTAAAAGACTGTCCAGTCTGTGCTAGCAAAACAGGACTGTTTTGCTAGCACAGACTGGAATATGTTCAGGGATTCTTCCCGAAGGCATTGAGGAGTACACTACATCAGTCACTGGCTTCATCAGTAAGTGCATCGATGATGTCATCTCCACAATGACTGTACGTACATACCAGAAGCCATGGATTACAGGCAACATCCGCACTGAGCTAAAGGGTAGAGCTGCCGCTTTCAAGGAGCGGGAATCTAACCAGGAAGCTTATAGGAAATCCCACTATCCTCCCTGAAAAACCATCAAACAGGCAAAGCATCAATACAGGACTAAGATCGTATTGTACTACACCGGCTTCGACGCTCGTCGGATGTGACAGGGCTTGCAAACTATTACAGACTTCAAAGGGAAGCACAGCCGTGAGCTGGCCAGTGACACGAGCCTACCAGACGAGCTAAACTACTTCTATGCTCGCTTAAAGGCAAATAACACTGAAACATGCTTGAGAGCATCAGCTGTTCTGGAAGACTGTGTGATCACGCTCTCCGCAGCCGATATGACTAAGACCTTTAAACAGGTCAACATTCACAAGGCCGCAGAGCCAGACGGACTACCAGGACGTTTACTCCGACCAACTGGCAAGTGTCTACACTGACATTTTTAACCTCTCCCTGTCTGAGTCTGTAATACCAACATGTTTCAAGCAGACCACCATAGTCCCTGTGCCCAAGAACACTAAGGTAAGCTGCCTAAATGACTACCGACCCGTAGCACTCATGTGTGTAGCCATGAAGTGCTTTGAAAGGCTGGTCACGGCTCACATCAACACCTTTATCCCAGAAACCCCAGACCCAGTTAGTTAGAGACACATTAGTGCCTTGGGACCCAAAAGCATAATCAGTGCTCTAACTCCCCCTTGCGCTGGTCTGGAGCAATGAAGCAGTGACACAGGGTAACGTACTAAACCATACATTACCTCTAAATCCTGCAGCAAAATCTCAAAACTTTTAGTTGAGCAACCACTGTACAGTACCAGTCAAGATTTTGGACACACCTACTCATTCCAGGGTTTTTCTTTATTTTTACTCTTTTCTACGTTGTAGAATAACAGTGACGACATCAACACTATGAAATAACATATATGGATCATGTAGTAACCAAAAAAAGTGTTAAACAAATCAAAATATATTTTATATTTGAGATTCTTCAAAGTAGCCACCCTTTGCCTTGATGACAGCTTTGCATACTCTTGGCATTCTCTCAACCAGCTTCATGAGGTTGTCACCTGGAATGCATTTCAGTTAACAGGTGTGTCTTATTAAAAGTTTATTTGTGGAATTTCTTTCCTTCTTAATGCATTTCACGCAATCAGTTGTGTTGTGACAAGGTAGGGATGGTATACGGAAGATACCCATATTTGGTAAAAGACCAAGTCCATATTAAGAACAGCTCAAATAAGCAAAGAGAAATGACAGTCCATCATTACTTTAAGACATGAAGGTCAGTCAATCCGGAAAATTTCAAGAACTTTAAAAGTTTCTTCAAGTGCAGTCGCAAAAACCATCATGAGGACCGCCACAGGAAAGGAAGACCCAGAGTTACCTCTGCTGCAGAGGATAAGTTCATTAGAGTTACCAGCCTCAGAAATTACAGCCCAAATAAATGCTTCACAGAGTTCAAGTAACAGACACATCTCAACATCAACTGTTCAGAGGAGACTGCGTGAATCAGGCCTTCATGGTCGAATTGCTGCAAAGAAACCACTATGAAAGGACACCAATAATAAGAAGAGACTTGCTTAGGCCAAGAAACATGAGCAATGGACATTAGACTGGTGGAAATACCTCCTTTGGTCTGATGAGTCCAAATTTGTGATTTTTGGTTCCAACCACCGTGTCTTTGTGAGACGCAGAGTAGGTGAATGGATGATCTCCACATGTGTGGTTCCCACCGAGAAGTATGGAGGAGGTGTGATGGTGTAGGGGTGCTTTGCTGGTGACACTGTCTGTGATTTATTTAGAATTCAAGGCACACTTAACCAGCATGGATACTACAGCATTCTGCAGCGAAACGCCATCCCATCTGGTTTGCGCTTAGTGGGACTATCATTTGTTTTTCAACAGGACAATGACCCAACACACCTCCAGGCTGTGTAAGGCCTATTTGACCAAGAAGGAGAGTGATATAGTGCTGCATCAGATGACCTGGCTTCCACAATCACCCGACTTCATCCCAATTGAGATGGTTTGGGATGAGTTGAACTGCAGAGCGAAGGAAAAGCAGCCAACAAGTGCTTACCATATGTAGGAACTCCTTCAAGACTGTTGGAAAATCATTACAAGTGAAGCTGGTTGAGACAATGCCAAGAGTGTGCAAAGCTGTCATCAAGGCAAAGGGTGGCTACTTTGAAGAATCTAAAATAGAAAATATATTTGTCACGGAATTCTAGGACCAGTGGAGATGCGGAATCAGGCGCAGGAGACAGAGGGCTGGAGCAACAGTGTTTTAATGCCACGGGAAAAAACACAATAGCCGAAAGGCACAGGGCGCTCAAGAAAGTCCGCCAGGGAAAACACATTCCCAAAATAAACACGAGAAAAAACCCACGGGGCGCAGCCCGGCAATAAATCTGACACAGGCCAGCGAAACAGGCCACACACACAACTGTCCTGAGTGGACAATAAACAATCCCGCACGAGAACCCAAACTGAAAATACAAACTAAATAACCCCCCACTAATGACAGACACGAAACAGGTGCGGGATAGACAGACAAAACCAAAAGACACAGAAACATAGATCGGTGGCAGCTAATAGGCCGGCGACGACGACCGCTGAGCGCCGCCCGACCGAGGAGGGGCGCCACCTTCGTTGGATACTGTGACAATATTTTGATTTGTTTAACACTTTTTTGGTTACTACATGATTCCATATGTGTTATTTCGTAGTTTTGATGTCTTCACTGTTATTCTGCAATGTAGAAACTAGTTAAAATAAAGAAAATCCCATGAATGAGTAGGTGTGTCCAAACTTTTCACTGGTACTGTATGTAATAAAATGATCCAAACAATTAGTTTGATAGAACTCAAAATGTATCTGCAACATTGAAGCTGATCAAATAATAAATAAATAGATATACAGTATGTAATCTTAAAAACGAGCTTAAGAATCACTAACTCTGAGTTACACAATTCAGCAAACCTCCACTGTGCGTCACTTAATTGTAGCATGTTCCATGTGAGGCCATTTCAAAAGATCCAATTTATGCCGGAAATGACAAGCAATGTACAGACCACTCACACAATGTCAGTGTAATTTCACAGTGGTCCGCATGGGGGCCGGAGAATTACACATTAAGCATGACACACACACACACACACACACACACACACACACACACACACACACACACACACACACACACACACACACACACACACACACACACACACACACACACACACACACACACACACACACACACACACAGATAAGACCGATGTTATGGCTTTCTGATTCCATCCTACTCTGGGACATATACTGCTGGTGTATAGGCTTTAGTTCTGTCCAATTTCTTGTTTGTCCATCCTCTTAAATAGGGACCGATCATTACATTGTAAAAATGTAAAAAATAAAATAAAAAAAATTGATTGTGTTGTAATATTTTTTTGGGGAAAAAGGGTTTAAATCAGTTGGTTTGTACTCAGTTGGTTTGTGCTCATTCCAGCACAGATGTCCCGTGCACACTGTCCCGTGCTCACTGCCTGGCGTGCCCTGAGATGCCCCAGATCTGTGACCAACACTCTCTTATGACTCCAGTCACCTGGTTCTGTTCTACCCACAGATGGTGACGCTGTCACTGCCTCTGATGGTTCAGGGTGTGGGGAACATTTTATATCCCCTGCTTCTCAAAATGACAAAGATTTGCATATACAGGTACAGAGCACAGGTTTCTGAAACTCAAATGTCTTTATGTGTAACAACCACCTGCGTGATGCACACTGCGCAGTGGCCCTTTTGCACCAGAATCCGCTCCACTGATTGGCTTAGTAAGCGGTTGGGGGGGGTTGGGAGAGATGAAGGGAGTTGATTTTAGTTCACCCTCTCAGCTAAGACCATGGGAATGTGGTTTTCTAGGAACTCAGAGACAGATATGTCAAAGGAGCCACTGTTCAGCAGGAGGAGCAGTGACGAAGGTTTTAAACACATTTTACGACGTCAACGATCTGATTTAGATGTTTTGATCTGAATTAATGTGTGTGTGTGCATGTGTGTGTGTGTGTGTGTGTGTGTGCGCACAGTATTTGTATGGTTCACGCCAGATTTTCAGTGCGCTCCACTAAAAAGGATTCTCTGGAAAACCCCGTAAACCAGTCACCTAAATGTAATGTTCATTAAGTGAGTTTATACGTTTACCATAACCAATGACCATAACTTTTGATGCTGTGTGAGGACACATATTATGGGGAAATCACGAGCTAAATGAAACAGCAACAAGGGTGCATCTAACTCATACCTAAATAGTTTGAAGGTCTCTGTCTGTTGGGTATAGTACAGCAGGCAGACATGTTCTCCATGGCACCAGAGAAAAAGAGTGAACCCAACATAGCCTGGAAATCTGCTCAGAGTTTATTAAAGGGATGCAGCCTACTGTGGTTCCTCATGTATTAACTGTCTTCCTTAGTCTCTGCTCTGTTATAGTACTCTGGTCCACGATGTAGAATCATTTTCTATCAAATGAATGATTTTTTATCAATAAAATGTTCCCCACTATCAATAGAATTTCATATAAATGTAATATTTGTTTAATATCAATACACCTAATCATAGCTTTTTTTGTTTGACATTATTCCTTGTTTTTTTAAGAACCTGCAAAAGCACTGCATGATTGATAAACTAATAAACAACCAAAGTACTGCTATTGTTTTTGTCACGACTTCGGCCGAAGTTGGTCCCTCTCCTTGTTCGGGCGACGTTCGGCGGATCGAAGTCACCGACCTTCTAGCCATCGCTGATCCACTTTTCATTTTCCATTGGTTTTGTCTTGTCTTCCATCACACCTTGTTCCAATCCCATCAATTACATGTTATGTATTTAACCCTCTGTTCCCCCTCATGTCCTTGTCGGTAATTGTTTCTTGTAGTGCTTTTGCACGGTATGCTGGTATTTACCGGGTTTTGTTTGACCCATTTATTGTATTGTTCTGTTGACGGTGGTTTATGTTTATTAAACGACACCGTTGTAAATCAGTTTTCGCTCTCCTGCGCCTGACTTCTTTGCACTACAGTTTTCATGTTTTGACTGTGTTTTAAACCAAGGGTTCCCAAACTTTTTATCGTCCCGTACCCCTTCAAACACTCAACCTCCAGCTGCGTACCCCCTCTAGCACCAGGATCAGCACACTCTCAAATGTTGTTATTTGGCATCATTGTATGCCTGCCACAAACACACTATACGATAGATTTATTAAACATAAGAATGAGTGTGAGTTTTTGTCACCATCCGGCTCGTGCGAAGTCACAAAGAGCTTTAATAGGACCAGGGCACAAATAATAATAATTAATAATATCAATAATTTTGCTCTTTATTTAGCCATCTTACATATAAAAGAAACGTATTTGTTCATCAAAAATTGTGAATAATTCACCACAGGTTAATAAGAAGGGTGTGCTTGAAAGGATGCACATAACTCTGCAATGTTCGGTTGTATTGGAGAGAGTGTCAGCCTTAAAGCATTTTCTGTGCCTGTATTTAATTTTCATGCTAGTGAGGGCTGAGAATCCACTCTCACATAGGTACGTGGTTGCAAAATGCAACAGTGTCTTAACGCGATTTGCCAAGGCAAGAAACTCTGAGCGCAGCCCTATTCAGAAATCTGGCAGTGGCTTCTGATTAAATTACATTTTCACAGAACCGCTTGTTGCAATTTCGATGAGGCTCTCTTGTTTAGATATCGGTAAGTGGACTGGAGGCAGGACATGAAAGGGATAACGAATCCAGTTGCTTGTGTCGTCCGTTTCGGGAATGTACTGTACCTGCTTTGCTATATCACATTTGACATTGTCCATAAGCTTGAGTTCATTTGCACACAAAAACATCATACGATGGAAAGACCTGTCGGTTGTCCTTGTTATTGCAGACTGAAAGGAGCTCCAACATCTTAATCATTGCCTCAATTTTGTCCCGCACTTTGAATATAGTTGCGCAGAGTCCCTGTAATCCTAGATTCAGATCGTTCAGGCAAAAAATAACATCACCCATCACCCAGATAGAAACTCGTTATCATGCAAGCGGTCAGACAAGTGAAAATGATGGACGGTAAGGAAAAGTTTAAGCTCGTCTCTATATGAAAAAAAATCTGTCAATACTTTGCCCCTTGATAACCAGCGCACTTCTGTATGTTCTAAAAGCTTCACATGGCCGCTACCCATATCATTGCATAATGCAGAAAATACATTAGAGTTGCTAGAACAAAGTTAACCATTTTCATTGTAGTGTCCAAAACATATTTCAAGCTATCAGGCATTCCCTTGGCAGCAAGAGCCTCTCGGTGGATGCTGCATTGTACCCAAGTGGTGTTGGGAGCTACTGCTTGCACACGCATTACCACTCCACTATGTCTCCCTGTCATGGCTTTTGCACCATTAGTATAGATACCAACACATCTTGACCACCAAAGTCCATTTGACGCTGCTCAAAGACTCATTGCGCTTCAGCAGGGCCGTTGGAGCGTAGCTGATTACGCCATTGACTTGGGCAGTTGGACATTCCTGCTTTCATAAACTCTGGGGCTATCGGCTGTTTTCTGGATCGCATATTAGCTTGCCAACAGGGGCTGCCTCTCACTAAGCTGGACATTCTATTGTTGGTCACTGCGCTGGATGGTCAACCCTTAGGGTCTGGGAAGGTGAAGCAACTCACCATGCCTATTCAGCTACGAGTTCTGGATTATCATGTGGAGTTTATCCAGTTACATTTGGTGGACTCTCCTGAGCTTCCCCTGGTTCTTGGACATCCGTGGCTTTCTATCCATAATCCTGAAATTGATTGGCCCTTGGGAAGAGTTCTCGGATGGAATCCTTCATGCCAGTCCACCTGCCAGCAACTCTCTCCACACCTTTCCGGCCCTGCTCATCTGGAGGCTTCCGATTCTCCTGTTCCCCTGGCTGGGGATGACAAGCCTGATCTTTCCTGCGTACCTCGGGATTACTGGGTTCTGGGTCATGTCTTCAGCAAATGAAGGGCCAGCGAACTGCCTCCTCACAGGTTCTACGATTGTGCCATCGACCTTCTGCCCAGCACCACTCCTCCGAGTGGAGGGCTGTATTCTCTCTCAGGTCCAGAGACTGCAGCCATGAACAGTTATATTATGGAGGCGCTGGCGGCAGGTTTTATTCGGCCGTCCACTTCACCTGCAGGAGCAGGTTTTTTCTTTGTTGGAAAGAGGGATGGTGGATTATGTCCCTGTATCGATTACCGGGGTTTAAATAACATTACCATCAAGAACCGCTATCCTCTTATGTCGTCAGCCTTTGAGAGACTCCAGGGAGCTACGGTTTTCTCAAAATTGGATTTACGGAACGTGTACAATCTGGTGCGCATCAGACCAGGAGATGAGTGGAAGACAGCATTCAACACCCCAAATAGATATTATGAGTACTGTGTCATGCCGTTTGGACTTACAAATGCTCCAGCCATTTTCCAGGCCCTGGTTAATGATGTGCTGCGTGACTTTCTTCACCAGTTCGTGTTGTGTACCTGGATGACATCCTCATCTTCTCCAGGTCCATGGTTGAACACATTCAATATGTTCGCCAGGTTCTTCAAAGACCTCTCTCACCACTTGTTCGTGAAGGCTGAAAAGTGTGAGTTTCTCATTCCTCAGATCTCTTTCCTGGGGTGTCTCAGGGCTGTGTACGGATGGACTCCCAAAAGGTAGAAGTAGTGGTCAACTGGTCGCGGCCCAGGACAGTCAAGCAAGTCCAGCGGTTTTTGGGGTTTTGCTCATTTCTACCGGAGATTTGTGAGAGAGCTTAGTTTGGTGGCTGCGCCATTGACAGCGCTCACCAAGGGCTCGGCTGGGCATGTAAGCTGGACCCCTGCTGCTGAGAAGGCGTTCCAGGACCTGAAACGTCGGTTTTCTTCTGCACCCATTCCAGTTCATGCGGATCCTTCTCTTCCCTTCATGGTAGAGGTGGATGCCTCTGACGTTGGCGTGGGTGCGTTTCTGTCTCAGCGCTCGGCTAAAGACCAAAATCTTCATCCCTGTGCCTTCTTCTCCTGGCGTCTCACTCCAGCAGAGAGGAACTATGATATCGGCAATCGGGATCTTCTTGCAGTCAAACTGGCTTTGGAGGAGTGGCGGCACTGGTTGGAGGGTTCGGAACATCCCTTTACGGTTTGGACTGACCACAAGAACCTGACCTACATCCAGGAGACTAAGCGCCTCAGTCTCCAACAGGCTCGTTGGGCTCTTTTCTTCACTCGGTTAAGATTCTCATTATCTTACCGTCCGGGGTCTAAGAACATGAAGCCGGATGCCCTTTCTCGCCAGTTCCCCAGCTCCAGTGAGGATCGGCTGCTTGGATCTATCATCCCAGGGTGCTCATCCTCACACCGGTGTCCTGGGTTATAGAGACTGTAGTGAGGGAGACGCAAGGTAGGGAGGCAGTTCCTGTGGCTGTCCATCAAACAGACTTTTTGTTCCTCTTGAGGCATGGTCCAAATCAAATCAAATGTATTTGTCACATACACATGGTTAGCAGGTGTTAATGCAAGTGTAGCGAAATGCTTGTGCTTCTAGTTCTGACCATGCAGTAATATCTAACAAGTAATCTACCAATTCCACAACAACTACCTTGTACACACAAGTGTAATGGAATGAATACGAATATGTACATAAAAATATATAAATGAGTGATGGCCGAACGGCTTAGGCAAGATGTAGTAGATGGTATGGAGTACAGTATATACATATGAGATGAGTATTGTAGGGTATGAAAACATATAAAGCAGCATTGTTTAAGGTGGCTAGTGATACATTACATCAGGATGGCAAGATGCAGTAGATGGTATAGAGTACAGTATATACATATGAGATGAGTAATGTAGGTTATGAAAACATTATATAAAGTGGCATTGTTTAAAGTGGCTAGTGATACATCTAATTACATCAAGATGGCAAGATGCAGTAGATGGTATGGCGTACAGTATATACATATGAGATGAATAATGTAGGTTATGTAAACATTATCTAACATAAATAACATAAAGTGGCAAGTGATACATTGATTACATCAATTTTCCCATTATTAAAGTGACTTGAGTTGAGTCAGTATGTTGGCAGCAGCCACTCAATGTTAGTGATGGCTGTTTAACAGTCTGATGGCCTTGAGATAGAAGCTGTTTTTCAGTCTCTCGGTTCCAGCTTTGATGCACCTGTACTAACCTCGCCTTCTGGATGTTAGCGGGGTGAACAGGCAGTGGCTCGGGTGGTTGCTGTCCTTGATGATCTTTTTGGCCTTCCTGTGACATCGGGTGGTGTAGGTGTCCTGGAGGGCAGGTAGTTTGCACCCTGTGATGCGTTGTGCAGACCTCACTACCCTCTGGAGAGCCTTCCGGTTATGGGCGGAGCAGCTGCCGTACCAGGCGGTGATACAGCCCGACAGGATGCTCTCGATTGTGCATCTGTAAAAGTTTGTGAGTGTTTTTGGTGACAAGCCAAATTTCTTCAGCCTCCTGAGGTTGAAGAGGCGCTGCTGAGCCTTCTTCAACACGCTGTCTGTGTGGGTGGACCATTTCAGTTTGTCCGTGATGTGTACACCGAGGAACTTAAAACTCTCCACCATCTCCAATACTGTCCCGTCAATGTAGATAGGGGGCTGCTCCCTCTGCTGTTTCCTGAAGTCCACGATCATCTCTTTTGTTTTGTTGACATTGAGTGCGAGGTTATTTTCCTGACACCACACTCCAAGGGCCCTCACCTCTTCCCTGTAGGCCGTCTCGTCGTTATTGGTAATCAAGCCTACCACTGTAGTGTCGTCTGCAAACTTGATGATTGAGTTGGATGCGTGCATGGCCACGCAGTCGTGGGTGCACAGGGAGTACAGAAGAGGGCTGAGAACGCACCCTTGTGGGGACCCAGTGTTGAGGATCAGCGGGGTGGAGATGTTGTTACCTACCCTCAACACCTGGGGGCGGCCCGTCAGGAAGTCCAGGACCCAGTTGCACAGGGCGGGGTCGAGACCCAGGGTCTTGAGCTTAATGACGAGTTTGGAGGGTACTATGGTGTTAAATGCTGAGCTGTAATCGATGAACAGCATTCTTACATAGGTATTCCTCTTGTCCAGATGGGTTAGGGCAGTGTGCAGTGGGATGGCGATTGCGTCGTCTGTGGACCTATTGGGTCGGTAAGCAAATTGGAGTGGGTCTAGGGTGTCAGGTAGGGTGGAGGTGATATGGTCCTTGACTAGTCTCTCAAAGCACTTCATGATGATGGAAGTGAGTGCTACAGGGCGGTAGTCATTTAGCTCAGTGGATGAAGAAGGTACTTCAGTGGGCTCACTCATCACGTCTCACCTCTCATCAGAGAGGGCAGCAGTTTCTGAGGAGGGGGTTTTGGTGGCCGTCGGCGGAGGCGGACACTCGGACCTTTGTGGCTGCCTGTCCGACATGTGCCTGGAACAAGGCTCCTCGTCAGCAACCTCTGGGGATTCTTCATCCACTGCCAACACCTTCTCGACCCTGGTCTCATCTCTCTATGGATTTCATCACGGGGTCCTCAGAGGGCCACACTGTCATCCTGGTCATTGTGGACCACTTTTCCAAGGTGGCACATTTCATTCCACTGCCTAAACTTTATTCAGCATGTTTTCCGCCTTCATGCACTTCCTCTGGACATCATCTCCGGTCAGCCAGTTTGTCCTCGGGCTATCACCCTCAGTCCAAAGGTCAAACGGAGCGGGTGAACCAGGATCTGGAGACCGCCTTACGGTGCTGCGTGTCCGCCAACCACTCCACTTGGAGTCAACATCTTCCCTGGGTGGAGAACGCACACAACACTCTCCAGTGTTCCTCCACCAGCCCGTCACCATTCCAGGTTTTGTACAGGTACCAGTCTCCTCTGTTTTCATATCAGGAGATTGAAATGGAGGTTCCAACCGCTCAATGTCTCATCTCTCGTTGCCGCCGAACCTGGAAGAGGGCTTGGTCAGCGCTCCTGAGGTCCTCAGCTCGAGTTCAACAACAAGCCAAACATCATTGCCGTTCGAGTCCTCTCCTGCATCGAGGCCAGATGATCTGGTTGTCTACTAGGGATCTGCTTCTGCACGTGGAATCAAGGAAGTTGGCACCCCAGTACGTTGGGCCATTCAAGGTTCTACGGCGCATTAATCCAGTGGCCTATCTTCTTCATCTTCCCAGGTCCATGAAGGTTTATCTCACCTTCCACATCTCCAGACTCAAGTCTGTGGTGTTCAGTCCTCTGGTTCCGGCCACTCGACCTCCACCTGCGCTTCGCATGACAGCGGGACAGCCAGCCTACACTGTACGACGCATCCTCTCCAGTCACCAGTTCTGGCGTGGGACTCAGTATCTTGTATACTGGGGAGGTTACGGTCCTGAGGAGCAATCCTGGGTACTGGCTCGGGACATTCCGAGCCAGAACGCATATAATTCACTGGCTTATATGTGTTGCAGTTTCTGTGTTATTTGATTGTTGTTTCCTTAGGTTACTGCTGGAGGGCACCCTTACCCTGTTTTCTAGTTTCCAGGTTACCCTGATTATTATTTATTGGATTCACCTGGGTTTTATTACCTTCTCTGTTCACCTGGTTGCCTTGTTATTTAGGTTCCTCAGTTGGCCTGTATCTTTGCTTAGGTCTCATGTTGTATTAGTATGCTCTTGTGTGGTTGCCTTGTTTCTGTTAACCTCTATGGGCTAGGTGGGACGCAAGCGTCCCACCCGTGGTGCACTCCATCAACAGCAGGTGCATTTCAAGAGCGGCAAATTTGAATCCAAATAAATGTCAAAATTCAAATTTTTCAAACATACAACTATTTTACACCCTTTGAAAGATAAACATCTCCTTAATCTAACCATGTTTTCCGATTTCAAAAAGGTTTTACGGCGAAAGCATAAATTTAGAGTATGTTAGGACAGTACATTTACAAGAGTTGTGTGTAATGTTGTGCCAATTCAAAGACAGGCGTCACCAAAACCATAAAATCAGCTAAAATTATGCACTAACCTTTTACAATCTCCAACAGATGACACTCCTAGGACATTATGTTAGACAATGCATGCATTTTTAGTTCTATCAAGTTCATATTTCTATCCAAAAACAGCGTTTTACTGTGGCGTTGATGTTCAGGAAATCGTTTCCCTCCAATAACCGGCATTCAAGTCAGCACCACAAATTAAATAATTAAAATTAGAAAACATTGGTAAAATATTATATTGTCATTTAAAGAATTATAGATTTACATCTCTTGAACGCAATCAACTTGCCAGATTTAAAAATAACCTTACTGGGAAATCACACTTTGCAATAATCTGAGCACTGCGCCCAGAAAAATACGCGTTGCGATACAGACTAGCCGCCATGTTGGGGAGATCTAAAATCGAAAATACTATGTAAATAATCCATTACCTTTGATTCTCTTCATCAGATGTCACTTCCAGGTATCACAGGTCCATAACAAATGTAGTTTTGTTCAAAAAAGCTCATAATTTATGTCCAAAAATCTCCGTCTTGTTAGCACATGATCTAAGCCCGCCGGACTTCACTTCATGAACGAGGGGAAAAAATATATTTACGTTCGTTCAAACATGTCAAACGTTGTATAGCATAAATCATTAGGGCCTTTTTTAACCAGAACATGAATAAAATTCAAGGCGGACGAATGCAAAATCTTTTAAAACGTATTGGAACGAGGGTACCCAGCATGACCTAGCGCGCCAGGTGTCTAATGGGCCATCATCGTTCCATGGCTCTTGTTCGGTCAGATCTCCCTCCAGAAGACTCAAAACACTTTGTAAAGGCTGGTGACATCTAGTGGAAGCAATAGGAAGTGCCAAAATATTCCTCAGCCCCTGTGTTTTTCAATGGCATAGGTTTAAAGGTAATACAACACATCAGGTATCCACTTCCTGTCAGAATCTGTCTCAGGGTTTTGCCTGCCAAATGAGTTCTGTTATACTCACAGACACCATTCAAACAGTTTTAGAAACTTTAGGGTGTTTTCTATCCATATATAATAAGTATATGCATATTCTAGTTACTGGGTAGGATTAGTAACCAGATTAAATCGGGTACATTTTTTTATCCCCCTAGCCCTAACAGGTTAAGACTCCAAGTAAAAGTTCTGGATTTACCCTTCCCCCTGCTTGCTGTGTTTCTCTGCGCCTGGGTTCGAGTTCGTACTGGCATTATTTTTACAGTATGCGAAGCAGTAATTGTTTCAAAACATCTTCTGCCATGTCACTGACGCGTCGTGAAACAATGTTGTTTGATGAAGACATTGTCTGTATAGTTATTTTGGTCTTTTCCCCCAGCATTGTCCCAGCCATATCTGCAGCAGCAGGAAGAATTAAGTCCCCCACAATAGTATGGGGCTTGCCTATCCTAGACACCCAGTAGCTCCCCATATAAGACGCTTCTAGCCCCTTCTTATTTATGGTATCTGTTGCTTTTATACATGTCTTAATACTCAAAAGTCGTCTTTATTCTCGCTCAAAAAACTCCTGTGGCTTATTTTTCAAATTGTCATGTTTAGTTTCTAAATGTCTGCGCAAGAGTGAAGGGTTCCTGCGAGAGAGTAACGGTTAATGTGATTGGATGTTAATTATTTGACTAGGCTTCCTTAAACTAAATGGTTTAATTTCATTTTTGGCAGTGAAACAAGGCTACTCAGGCAAGGAAAAAAAACTCACCCAAATGTATAGCCCCGTTGGAAAATATCAATGTACTGTTTTTAAAAATGTGAATCAAATTTTTATTTGGCGTACCCCCAACAGCATTGCGCGTACCCCAGTTTGGAAATACCTGTTTTAAATTAAATAAAACGTTACCTCATCAGTATAGCTGGTAGTTATAGGGTAGTGTTTACAATGCTTCCTCATTATCCTAGCAGATAAAATGCATTTTATAACATAAGGAAAGCAAGTTTTCACCTATTCCTGGCAGAGTGGGTGGACACTCTATCCTTTCATGGTCACGACTTCCGCCGAAGTCAGTCCCTTTCATTGTTCGGGTGGCGTTTGGTGGTGAATGTCACCGGTCTTCTAGCCATCGCCGCTCCACCTTTCATTTTCCATTTGTTTTGTCTTGGTTTTCCGCATACCTGGTTCACATTCCCTCATCTGGCTAAATGTATGTTACCCTCTGTTCCCCCCATGTCTGTGTGTGGAATTGTTTGTTACGTGTGGTTCGCTTCACGCTGGTTTGCGCCGGGTATGTGTTTGACCCGTGTGTTTTGTTTATTGGACCGTTTGTGTACTTTGGGCGTTATCACTGTTTTCCTTGGGCATGAATAAAGTGTGCCTGTTATCACCCATCTCTGCTCTCCTGCACCTGACTTACCCTCAACCAGTTGCGCACATCGTGACATTCATTTCATTTCCTTTTGTCTGTTCCTGGTATTGTTGTTCCTGGTATTGCTGTTCCTGGTTTTGTCATTTCTGGTTCTGTCTGTATTGGCAGATCCAGGGCCAAGAAGCCCACTGTTCTTCTGAATTCCTTAATGACAGTTACTGTTGGTACGTCTCTCTTTGATTGGTTGAGATGTCTTCACGGCAACACAAAGCGCAGCTCTGTTGTTACAACTGCATGGGTCAAGCAGATTCTCCTTTTGAAAGGGTTAACAAGCCCCA